>NC_140999.1:155705215-156305215 GCF_052327205.1 Somniosus microcephalus
GTTCTCAATGAACCCTGCATTGCTGTGAATAGTTGACAGCTGCAAAAGTGGTATAAAAGCTACCATTTCACAGCTGTTCAATTTCTAATCTTAGCGGCTGGAGCCTTCAGGATTTGGAATACACTTTTCAGCTTTATGGAGGTTTGAAGTATTTGGAGCAAACTCTCTATCCAGTGTCACCCTCCTTGGAACAACCTCTCTCACCATTGACAGATTATTTCTGTCACCTCAACTTCAGCTGCCATCTATTCCATCAGCATCGGTGCCTTGAAAAAATCTCACCTTGGTCCTCAGAATCCCACCACGATCAGCCCCAACACCAACATCACCAGGCACACCAGCATCACCAACAACAGCACCAATCTTCTCCGCAATCACCTGATTCTGCACAGGACATCAGCACCTGAGCACATTGCTGCCCGGGAGGCCAGGGATGGCCTCACCATGGCCAGATTTACTTTACTTGATGCTGTACACCCTGGCTACCACATGATGCACCAGGTTGGCACCACCCCACACCAGCACCATAAAGCATCCCTACAATGCCCGAGCCATTCCTTTCACACTCATCATCATTGGGGGGGGGGGGGGTGGTTATCGTTATGTCTCACCATCAATTACAACTCACTAAGCCACTTCCAAAGGTGCACACAAATCTGTCCAAGAAGGCAAAGTGTTGAAAATGAAGATTTCAATGTTTGACAACATAATAACAGAAACTTCACATGAACATTGGTGATAACACCCAACTGCTTACCCTTGTGTGTTGTTAGTTAGTAGGATTGGACTAGGATGAGGGTGAGTGTGAGGGGTGGCTAGTGAGATGGGGAAATGATAATGTGGATAGAGAGGGATGGGTGGAGGTGGAAGGTTAGTTGGTGTGAGTAAGGATGTGCAGGAGCAGGGTAGGGAAGGCAGAGTGATGGGGATGTGATGAGTGGCACAGGAGGATGAGGTTGAGTGTGGCTTTGCAGTAACGTTTCGTGATCTACTGAGATAATTGAACGGTTTGTGCCACTGCAGCCTGGTCCTCCTGACAACATCTTTGCTTGTGCCCTCCTGTGCAATGTGCATTAAAAGCTGCGTTGGTCTTCTTGGGAGGTATCTTCCACCCATTAGAAGGGAAAAGAACCTCCCTGCGTGCTGTGACTCCCTCCATAAGCATATGGAGGGAGTAATGGGAGAGCCTGGGTGCAACCGTGCACATTTGTGCAGTGCTTGTCAGTGTTTGCAGCACCTCAGTGCTGCAGGACACTGACAGCAAAGCTGTCAAAATTATTGTGGATATGGTCCCTTTAAGGAAACCGGCTGATGACGCATCATCAAATGATGTCATCAGACCCGCTTCCTATTAATTAACCGGGTACCTCGCAGGGCGAGCTTAACAAGTCCCATCAATGGAAAATCTTGTTGGAGGCCGGAATCGAGACAGATGCGGTGTCCCCACACACCACGGACATCGCCCGCCCTGGACCCATCGAGGTTGTTATGGAACATTCTAAACAACCAATTCAAAGCAAGATTCCACAACAAAACTTTCACTGACGCTAATCCCTGCAGATGTATAATATAAATATTAAAAAATTAGTTTTTGTGTTACATTTTATAGTCTAGCATGTTCCCAATTTGGCCAATCCCATTCATCTGGATGATCTTCTAGGACCAGGTGCAGTGATAGATGTGGCAAAATCAAGATCGACCCCACAGTGTTTACATCAGTGTTAATGGCTTTTTTTTTAATAACTCTGGAAAGTTTTATTTTCACTGACACTGGCTCCAACATGGTCATTGGAGCAACAGATCATTTTCTGTATGATCATTGAATTTCAATGAGTAAGGGTGGGAGGAGGCTCTTGTGGAGCATAAATACTGGCACAGACCAGTTGGGCCGAATGGCCTGTTTCTGTGCTGTAAATTCTATGTAATTATATCATGAAGGGAGTAAAAAAATATATATTTATCCAGCATG
The DNA here is from genome assembly GCF_052327205.1 of Somniosus microcephalus. NCBI lineage: Eukaryota > Metazoa > Chordata > Chondrichthyes > Squaliformes > Somniosidae > Somniosus > Somniosus microcephalus. Next base: position 155,707,185 of record NC_140999.1, read on the forward strand.
TTATCATATTTCCATGACCCCCAGAAAGATCTGTAAGTTTTACACATAATTAATTACTTTTGAAGTGCAGTGACTGGTTTATGTAGGAAAATCCCGCAGGCATTTTCCACACAAGGCATAAGAAGATTGACCAGTTAATCTATTTTTTTGTTGCTGCCAGTTCAGGAAGGAACTTTGGCCAGGATAACCCTACTTTTCCTTAAATGGGATCTTTAATGTCAATCTGAGCACAAAGACAGTTCAATATCTCAAGGACAGCACATCTAACAATGCATTACTCTCTCAGTGCTGTACTGGTGTGTCATCTTAGAGTAAATGCTCACGTTCCGGAGTGGGGCTTGAATCCACAACCTTCTGACTCAGGTGTAACTAATTGAGGCAATCTAATATTTTTTTCTTTGAACAAGGATTGTGCTGGCTTCATGCCAGGTAAAAATCCTACACATTAGAATTGCTGGTTTATCACAATTTAACTGTTCCGCTTCTGAATTTCAGACAGTCTTTGTCAGGTGAGGATGCTTTATGATTCATCTAAACTGATCTGCTATATGGTTCCAAATCTGTTTCTTGAACTGATGTTTTCTGTGAACAATGACTTTAAACTAAACTTCCACATGATGTATTTCCAGACATAGCTGACATTTATTCTTCATCACAGACTGAAAGTTAGGAAGAGGGATTTCTGTGAACAGAGATCTGAAACTACACCACAATGGAACCAACTATTAAAATGATTCATCCCTGAAAATCAAGCTGACCCATGTCGTATTTGTTTGGAGAAAGAAGACCAGAACCAGCTTTTTTCTTTAAATCATCCACTTCTTAAGACATTATTTGCTATGGCTTCAACTGCAGGCCATGATCCATGACAAAAGTGGCAGTTGTCAAAATTAAACATTACAGCAAAGATTTCAATTGGATTCCACATGCAATTTTAGAGCAAAATTCTATCTGTAATAAAATTTGCTTCCATCCATTATCTAACCGCCAACCATTAGGCTCCAGAATTAGAATGACTTTTAACTTCGCACATAAGCAGAGCAATGCTGTTTAAAGCAGAATTCTGAAATACAATGATGTTTGAAATATAAACATGTCTAGAGGGTTGATGCTAACCCGATCCCAGTTGTAAACAATGTTCGATGTGTTGGGTCCTAACGGGGACAGTCACAATTCAGTTTCTGCAAACTCCTGAACCTGTAGAAATCAGGAGTATCTTCTGTTAGGAACTATGGTATGTTTGAAGCAGGTACAACTTGTACAGGTTTAAAATATCATATTTCAAAAAATAAATCATATCTTTTTTTCAGCATAAATATCTTGGGGGAGAAATTCATTATAGCCCAGGAATGGGCTGTAACTTTTGAAAAGTTTGAGAATTAGCGCCAGGCGCTAATGCTTCAGACTGCATGCAAAATTAAGTCTCATTGCACAAGAAAGGATTGGAGCGCTAAGTCAAGCGCTGATGGCCCAGCTCAGTGGCATTAAATTTGAAGTGCTGACCAATATCAGGTGCAGTCGAATCACAAGTCATCATTGCCACAGGTTTTTTCCAGTTCTTAAAGGGGAGATTCATTGACGTTGCAGAACTTCATTCTTATCATTGCTGGCTGTGCATCCATCTCAGCCAGCAGCAGCAGGTCAAGGAGATGGTGCTGGATGACTAAAGTAGCCCTCATGGCCCTTCTCCTCCCTCTGGCCACATGTTCCAATCTTTCTCGCTGCCTTCGCTCCCTCCGCCATAGATCCTGGAGGGCGAGGTAGACTGCCAGTACAGCCCCCATTAATGTAACCAAGTTTGATATGTTGTGAGAATAAATGTAACTAACTGTTAGTAGCCACAAGACTCCTGATGCTAAACAACCTTTAAATGACTGTGCAACAGTTTAATTCAATGTCAAACTCACAAGGAAGCAGTGAAACAGCACTAACCTGACAGCTGTGACTCATGACTCATGATCCCTTTAAGTAGCGCCCCTGGTGCCGGCTACTGACTGCTTGACACCTCCTCTCTCTGTCGCTGTCAGGGTGAGGTGCTAAGGCAGGGGACGACAATGAATTTTGCAGATCGGGCACCCAGTGAGCATTGCACACTCACTGACGTCATCATCTGTCTGGCGTTGAAATCCCTGGCGGTAACTGTTACTGGCGGCACTACAGGCAGGGCCAGATTTGGCGTGCGGCGCTGGATTCATCTCAGCCTGGTGCTAGAAATTTGTTATAGCCAAGCAATAGGCAGTGTCAGTAGAAAAGTTGGAGAATTAGCACCAGCCGTAAATGCTTTAGACTGCACAAATTCATGCTCACTGCTCAATAAAATGACCGGAGTCCTAAATCAAGTCTTAAAACTCAAGCTCATTGGCATTACATTCAAAGGGTGGACCACATCAGGTGCAGTCCAATCGCAACTCATCATTGCTACAGGCTTTTTTCAGTACTTAAAGGGAAGGTTCATTGATGCTGGAGCACCTCATTCTCAGCATTGCTGGCTGTGCAGCTGCCTCAGCAAGGAGAAGCATAACAAGGAGAAGGAGCCAGAAGACTGAACAAGGTGTGCTCATGGCAGATCCACGCTTCAGGGAGAGAGCCCGCAGATTCTCCAATGAAGCATTGGAGGCGCTGGTTTTCGCTGTGGAGAGATGGAGGGCGGTGCTCTACCCGGCAAGTGGCAGGAGGCCCACGCCACAAGTCTTCCGCACCATGTGAAAGGAGGTAGTGCAGCATGTCTCGGGCAGTACTGTGGCCCCCAGGGCCCACACATAGTGCAGGAAGAAATTTAACGACCTCACTCGGGTGGTCAGGGTGAGTGAGTGCTACATACAATCATCTGTACCACAATCTTCACACACTGCCCAAAGCACCACACCCCCAGCAGTCACCCACCAACAATCTCTACCTACCAACACTCACACCCACACCTCACACCTTGCACACAATGACAGCTATTCAACTATGGCAGGCACATCACCCAAACACATTGCTCCACACTCACTCACACACTTTCCTTTCTCTTGCAGGCTCAGGTGGCGCACAACAGGAGGGAGCAGGAGCACACAGGTGGGGAACAAGCTGACACCTAACTGCGCTGGAGAATTGAGTGCTACAAATCATTGGGCATCAGGTGGTGGCGCCGTGGCCACCGGTGACATTGTCCCCCCTTGGGAACAACAACAGTAAAATCATTCCTACTTTTTCTTCTTACATCCCACTTCCCCTTCACCCTACAAGCATTTCGTACTTTCCAGCTAATCATGCTATATGCATGCATTTCTCTCTTCCTGCCCCCCTCCCCTCACCTTAACCCGACTCTCGTGCCTTTATGCTTTCACATAATCAGCAAGCACCTGAGCAGCCTGTCCTGGAGGGCACGGTAGAGAGCGAGGCGGGAGAAGAGGAGGAGGAAGAACACACCACGTCACTGCACGTCTCACCCACAGGCACCAGCTGAGATACAGGCACTACGCGTTCTTCAGAGGCTAGCATAGTAGCGGGATCGGCACAGGATGAGGCACCGGGGACGAGTGGGCTGCAGCAAGGCCAGGGGGAAAGGGTAGCTCAGGGGCCAGCTCCCCGGAGGGCGAGATCACGTGGGATTTCTGCTGCACAGGTCTCAGAAGAGGATCTCAATGGGGAGGCCTTTAGAAGAAGGGTGATGGGCGATCTGGCAGCTTCCATTGCAGCACAGGCGGAAGCGACGCACCGTCTTAGTGCTGTAATGCAGTCTATGCTTGGTGGCATCCAATCTCGGACTGCTCTCATGCAGTCCCAGCTTGAGCCATTGCCCTTGTCGCTGCCTGTCATCCAACCAGACCAGACTGCTGCCCCCATTAATGTTGCCAAGTGTAGCAGTTTGAATCTTTGAACACTAAGGCCGTGATTTCCCCTACCTCGGTGGGTCTGGTGTGGTCGGGGTCGGTGGCAGGTCCCGACCTCACTGCTGGCTCCAGCCCACAGTCCACAGTGATTTTACGTTGATTGGGTTTGTTATGCCCGCTCAGTGCATTTGCTGGCCAATTGAAGGAAGCGGGTCTGATGACGTCACTTGATGCATCATCAGTCGGTTTCCTTAGAGGAACCATGCGCAAATTTATTTTGTCAGTTGTGCTGTCAGTGTTCTACAGCACCGAGGTGCTGCAAACACTGACAAGCGCTGCACAGAGGTGCACGGCTGCATCCAGGCTCTCCCATGACTCCCTCCATATGCTTATGGAGGGAGTCACAGCACGCAGGGAGGTTCTCTTCCCTTTCAATGGGCGGAAGAGACCTCCCCAGGAGATCACGCAGCCTGGTTGCACATTGCACAGGAGGACACAAGCTGGGATGTTGTCAGGAGGACCAGGCTGCAGTGGCGCAAACCTTTCAATTATCTCAGTAGATCACAAAACATTACTGCAAAGCCACACTCAACCTCATCCTGCTGTGCCCCTCATGACATCCCCATCACTTTGCCTTCCCTACCCTACTCTTGCACATCCTTACTCACACCAACTTACCTTGCACCTCCACCCATCCCTCTCTATCTACATTATCACATCCCCATCTCACTAGCCACCCCTCACACTCACCCTCATCTTAGTGCAATCGTACCAACTAACAACACACAAGGGTAGGCACTTGTGTGTTTTAGCCAATGTTTGTGTGAAGTTTCTGTTAATGTGCTATCAAACATTGAAATCTTTATTTTCAACACTTTGCATTCTTGGACAGATTTGTGTACACCTTTGGAAGTGAGTTAGTGAGTTGCAGTGAATGGTGAGACATAATGGTACCCCCTGCAATGGTGATGAGTGTGAAAGGAATGACTTGGGCATTGTAGGAATGATTTATGGTGTTGGTGTGGGGTGGTGCCAACCTGGCGCATCATGTGGCAGCCAGGGCGGACATCGTCAAGTGAAGTAAATCTGGCCATGGTGAAGCCATCCCAGGCCTCTTGGGATGGCCTCACCATAGCAATGTGCACGGGTGATGATGCCCTGTGTCCTGTGCAGCATCAGTTGATTGTGGAGAAGGGTGGTGCTGTTGTGGGTGCTGCTAGTGTGCCTGGTGCTGCTGGTGTTGGGGCTGATCATGGTGGGATTCTGAACATCAAGGTGAGATAGTTTCAAGGGCACCGATGCTGATGTAATAGATGGCAGGTGAACTTGAGATGACAGAAGCAATCTGTCAATGGTGAGAGAGGTTGTTCCAATGAGGTGACACTGGATACTCCACTGAGTTTACTCCAAACATTTGCAACCTGCATAAAGCTGAATCTGTCTTCCAAATGCAGTAAGCAACAGCTTCTGGCCTTGGAAAGTGAACAGCTATGAGATGGAAGCTTTTATAGCACATTTGCAGCTGTCAAGTAAAGAGGTGATTTCATGGTAACACAACTCCCGACCTCCTTACCTGACGTGATCCCCGAGCAGCGTGGACCCCGTGGGCGATCTCGTAAAGTTTAAAGGTGAGCTCATAATACTTTTTAAGTGGATCTTAACAAGGTCATAATGACCTAAATCTTCTCCCCCACTGCTGCGTGTCGGGTCTGTTCAGCATTGACAGACCTGGCATATGGGAAAGTCATGTGGCGGCAGGTTGACAGCGGGTTCCTGACCCGCTGTCAAAATTTTTTTCCCCCACCCGACCTGGCACCAAACGCGCCCGCTGACCCCTTGAAAAGTTCCCCCTTAAATGTAATTATTTTTAGTTGCCAGAAGACTCCTGATACAAAAGAACCTTGAAATTACTGAATGAAACTGTTGCAGTGGATGAAACTAAGAAAAAAAACACTGAAATTGCACTAACCTGACAGCTGCGAGTGATTACTGTGATCCCTTTAAATAATGTCCCTGGAGCCGGCTTCCTGGCGCTGCACGCCAGCTCTCCCTGTCGGTGTTTACTCCAGGCGGTGAGGTAAGTGGCGAGAGTCAATTTTGCAAATCGGGCTGTCAGTGAGCGTTGCACACTCACTGACATCACAATTTCCCTGGTGTTGACGTTCCTGGCGATACCTCTTACCGGTGGGGCTATGGGGGGGCCGGATTTGGCATGTGACGATACTGGTCTAGCACCCCATTAGCACCATATACTGGCACTAATGGGAGGTGCTAAGGGGATGAACTTTTCACCCAAGAAGTTTTACACAGTTGTAACGAGTACATTATGGGGGAAAAATTCAGTATCGCCCCGTTTGGGGCGCCATTATCGACCGTGCGCAAAGTTTAGCGCCTGGCGCTAATTATCGCCTCCAACGACAAACTTGGCTTTTATCGCCCCTGGAGGTGATTGGAGCACTAAATCAGGCGCTTCACACCTGTCTTAAGGCGCAAATGTCGAGGAGCGAGGCGCTACCTCAGGCGAAGCAAGGAAGAGCAAATCAAAATGAACCTGCAAAGTGCTGATCAGTACCCAAAACTCATTCACACAGCATTGAATCTCTCCAGAAGTCTCTCTCTCTCTCTCTCTCTCTCAGAATGTGTGGTGCAAAAATGTCACCAACAAAAAAAGGCAGGAAGCGGTTGCCTTTAAATAGCGCTCCCCCAGTCCCTTTCTGACTGCAAAACGCTCCCCTCAACCTGTCGTTGCTAGTGGCAGGCGGTAAGGCAGGGGGCGCCACTCAATATCCGGTCTGGGGCGCTACCGTGGCGTTGCGCACACGACTGACGTCACGATCTGCTGGCGCAGGAGATCGTGGCGGCAGTGTTTAGTGTCGCCGCAAAATATCTAGTTAATTTCGCGAGTGGCACAAACATCGCCGCGCCTGGGCGCTAGTTGCTTTGCGCCCCATTGGCGCTCTCTTAAGGCGCTAATGGGAGGCGCAAGCAACTGAATTTTTCCCCCTATCTGTCCCAATTTGCAGAGTTTTCCACTGCAGTAGTTAAATCTTCCACTCCCAAATGCTATAAGCTTTAAGGGTATTGCGACCTAGTAAAATAGTTTGCAACGTATTTTGGTAAGCACATTATCACAGACATGCATGGCAGGATTGAGGATGTGATAACATCATTGAATCAATCATAGAAGATTATTAATTTTTACAGCAACTTATACAAACAATTGCAATATAAAATCTCAGTCTGGAAAGTTAGGCCTAATTATCCTTTCCAACTTAGTTGTCCAGAGTTAGGTCTGGTTAACCTCTTAGACTGAGTTGCAAACTTACCTTGCTAGCTAACATGGCTAACATAATAAACAATCAAAGGGCCTTTTCTTTGCCATTCCAGCAACTTGGCCTGCCTGAGACTTTCCTAGTGCAACACGATGCCACTCTTTTAATGAGCATAAATAAAACCAAAGAAAAGCTCTCCAATATACCTTGTACATCCTCCTACTGACTGGTGTACTCCCGTTTTCTTGGGACCTTAAGATTAGCTAAAGTCTGGCATCAGCAAAATTGCAACATTTGTGCATAGGCATAAAGTTCACAATAAACATTTAGAAACATAGAAACATAGAAGATAGGAGCAGGAGTAGGCCATTCGGCCCCTCGAGCCTGCTCCGCCATTCAATGCGATCACGGCTGATCATCCAAACTCAGTACCCTGTCCCTGCTTTCTCCCCATATCCCTTGATCCCTTTAGCCTTAAGAAATATATCCAACTCCTTCTTGAATATATTTAATGAATTGGCCTCTACTGCCTTCTGTGGTAGAGAATTCCACAGGTTCACCACTCTCTGGGTGAAGAAATTCTTCCTCATCTCTGTCTTAAATGGCCTACCCCTTATCCTTAGATTGTGACCCCTGGTTCTGGACTCCCCGGCCATCAGGAACATCCTTCCTGCATCTAGTCTGTCCAGTCCTGTCAGAATTTTATAAGTTTCAATGAGATCCCTCTCATTCTTCTAAACTCCAGCGAGTACAAGCCCAATCGACCCAATCTCTCCTCATACGTCATTCCTGCCATCCCAGGTATCAGCCTGGTGAATCTTCGCTGAACTCCTTCCATGGCAAGAACATCCTTCCTCAGATAAGGCAACTAAAACTGCACACAATACTCAAGATGAGGTCTCACCAAGGCCCTGTACAACTGGAGTAAGACATCCTTGTTCCTGTACTCAAACCCTCTCGCTACGAAGGCCAACATACCATTTGCCTTCTTAAGCGCCTGCTGCACCTGCATGCTTACCTTCAGCGACTGGTGCACAAGGACACCCAGGTCTCGTTGCACTTCCCCTTCTCCCAATCTATTGCCATTCAGATAATAATCTGCCTTCCTGTTTTTGACACCAAAGTGGAAAACCTCACATTTATCCACGTTATATTGCATCTGCCATACTTCTGCCCAATCACCCAACCTCTCCAAATCATCCTGGAGTTTCTCGGCATCCTCCTCACAGCGCACACGCCCACCCAGCTTTGTGTCGTCTGCAAATTTGGAGATATTACATCTAGTTTCCTTGTCTAGATCATTAATATATATTGTGAATAGCTGCGGTCCAAGGACCGATCCCTGTGATACCCCACTAGTCACTGCCTGCCACTCGGAAAAAGACCCGTTTATTCCAAACCTTTGCTTTCTGTCTGCCAACCAGTTCTCTATCCAAGTCCATACCTTGCCCCCAATCCCATGTGCCTTAACTTAACACGCTAATCTCTTATGTGGGACCTTATCGAAAGCCTTCTGAAAGTCCAAATACACCACATCCACTGGTTCTCCATCATCTATTTTACCAGTAACATCCTCAAAAAATTCCAGTAGATTAGTCAAGCATGATTTACCTTTTGTAAATCCATGTTGACTTTGTCCGATCCTGTCACTGTTTTCCAAGTGCTCTGCTATTACATCTTTTATCATGGACTCTAGCATTTTCCCCACTACCGATGTCAGGCTTACCGGTCTGTAATTCCCTGTTTTCTCCCTACCACCTTTTTTAAATAGTGGGGTAACATTAGCTACACTCCAATCCATGGGTACTGTTCCAGATTCCATCGAATGTTGGAAGATGATCAGCAATGCATCTACTATTTCTAGGGCCACTTCCTTAAGTACCCTAGGATGTAGATTATCAGGCCCTAGGGATTTATCGGCCTTCAATCCCATCAATTTCCCTAACACCATTTCCCTACAAATACTGATTTCCTTCAGTTCCTCCCTTTCATCAGACCCTATGTTCCCCGACATTTCTGGGAGGTTATTTGTGTCCTCCTTTGTGAAGACAGAACCAAAATATGTATTTAATTGGTCGGCCATTTCTTTGTTCCCCATTATAAATTCCCCTGATTCTGACTGCAAGGGACCTATGCTTGACTTCACCAATCTTTTTCTCTTCACATATCTATAAAAGCTTTTACATTCAGTTTTTATGTTCCCTGAAAGCTTACTCTCATATTCTATTTTCCCCTTCTTAATTAATCCCTTTGTCCTCCTTTGTTGAATCCTAAACTGCTCCCAATCCTCAGGTTTACTGCTTTTTCTGGCCAATTTATATGTCCTCTCCTTGGATCTTATGCTATCCCTAATTTCCCTTGTTAGCCACGGTTGAGTCACCTTTTTTGTTTTATTTTTATGCCAAACAGGGATGAACAAATTCTGTAGTTCATCCATGCGGTCTTTGAATGTTTGCCATTGCCTATCCACCGTCAACCCTTTGAGTGACATTCCCCAATCAATCCTACCCAACTCGCACCTTAGACCATCATAGTTTCCTTTATTTAAATTCAGGACCCTAGTCTCTGAGTCAACTACTTCATTCTCCATCTTAATGAAGAATTCTATCATATTATGATCGCTCCGACCCAAGGGGCCTCGTACAACAAGATTGCTAATTAATCCTTTCTCATTACATAATACCCAATCTAAGATGACCTGATCTCTGGTTGGTTCCTCAACATATTGGTCCAGGAAACCATCCCATAAACACTCCAGGAATTCCTCCTCCACAGTATTGTTACTAATTTGGTTAGCCCAATCTATATGTAGATTAAAGCCACCCATGATGACTGCTGTGCCCTTATTGCACGCTTCTCTAATTTCCCTTTTAATGCCATCCCCAACCTCCGCATTACTGTTTTGAGGTCTATATACCACTCCCACTAACATTTTCTGCCCCTTGCTATTTCTCAGTTCTACCCATACAGATTCCACATCATCAGAGCTAATATCCTTCCTTACAATTGTGTTAATCCCTTCTTTAACCAGCAATGCTACCCCACCTCCCTTTCCTTTTTGCCTATCTTTCCTGAATATTGAATACCCCTGGATGTTGAGTTCCCAGCCTTGGCCACCCTGGAGCCATTTTTCTGTAATCCCAATCAAATCATATTCGTTTACCTCTATTTGCGCAGCTAATTCATCCACCTTATTACGAATGCTCCTCGCATTAAGACACAAAGCCTTCAGGCTTGTTTTTTTAATGCTCTTAGACCTATTAGAATTATTATTTACTGTGGCCATGTTTGATTTAAACCGTTGATTTCTCTGACCGCCACTTTTGTTTTTCTCCTTCCTATCTTTTGCTTTTATCCTTGTTTCCCTTTCCTCTGTCTCCCTGCTCAGGTTCCCAACCCCCTGCCATTTTAGTTTAAACCCTCCCCCAGAACACTAGCAAACACTCCCACAGGACATCGGTCCTGGCCCTGCCCAGGTGCAAACCGTCCGGTTTGAACTGGTCCCACCTCCCCCAGAACCGGTTCCAATGTCCCAGGAATTTGAATCCCTCCCCCTCGCAACGTTCCTCTAGCCATGTATTCATCTGAAATATCCTTCTATTTCGACTCTGACTAGCACGTGCAACTGGTAGCAATCCTGAGATTACTACCTTTGAGGTTCTATTTTTTAATTTACCTCCTAACTCCCTATATTCAGCTTTTAGGACCTCATCCCATTTTTTACCTATATCGTTGGTACCTATATGCACCACGACAACTGGCTGTTCACCCTCCCCTTCCAAAATGTTCTGCAGCCGCTCTGAGACATCCTTGACCCTTGCACCAGGGAGGCAACACACCATCCTGGAGTCTCGTTTGCGGCCTTGGGTTTAGGGGAAGGAATATAGTAGTATCTCGAAGCAAAATGGAGCTATGGGTTTGCGTGTACTTCCATCTTGAATTAACACTTGCACTTCTTCAACATTACAGGCTCACTTTAATACAAGTGTGCTATCAGTTTGGCATAGCTCTTTGCACTGGGCCGCAGATAAAGATTAGCTGGAAAAATCTAAAACAAACTTTTCTTTCAAAAATCCAACTAAATTGATGAATAAAATATTATTGTAAGAATTTGGCATATGTGTTTATCTCATGAGAAAACTTTCACTTACATACGTTGAATATTTTCTTGTTTATACAGTATAATAGTGTATACATTATTGTACTATGTGACACTTCAAAAGGGCTTTCCTTAGAACTGCTTACCATATATAGTAGTGATCTCAGTGACAGTTGCATTGTTGTTAAAGGTGCATATTATCATAAAATCTATTATGGTATTGTTTTGACACTAGCAATGAAAAACTTTTCCACAGACTATTGCAAGGGAAACTGAAATGGTAATCAATTCAAGTAGTGACAGTGCCACTGGTATATATACTCTCGAGTATTAACTTTGAAACATTATTTTACATTCCTGTTTGCAACATTTATTATGGGGCTAATGAAACTGAACATTCACTGTGCATTTACTGTCTATCATTAACAAAAAAAAACTGTTGAATTGAAGTTTGCCAAAATTGAATATTGGACATGATATATAACTCATTTTAATCCACAGCGTGTAATTATTAATTATTCAACCATTCTGCATTTGCAATGAAAAGTCAAATACTTAACTTGGCACAGTACTGTCAATACTTGAGGTAAATTTGTGGAGGTAGATTAACATGAGGGAAGATTTTCACTAGTTGCTGTGTTATGACGTTGTAAAGATAGCAGAAAAAGTTCCTGTTTTGCTACTTCAAGTGAAATTGTAAAAATGTACTAAATTAATCAGTTTACAATGTCACTTAACAGTGGCCAGAAGAAATCTTCCCCTATGTTTTCTAAAAAAATCTATTAAATATCACAGTTACTTCATTAACTAGTTGAGTATAAATTTTTCTGCATTTTTTATGACCTAAATTTTGCAAACTTGATTTTCTGTTGGTACATATGACTCAAACACAAGCCTATTCATCAACCTCAAAAGAACAGCTCCGAGATGATTTGCTGGTTCATGGCACTGATATGCAGGGCCATTATCAACCTCACCTAGCAGGTGCAGCGCAATCCAATTTCTTGGCCAGAGACTTCAAATTATAAGGGACATGATCCTTTTACAGAAACTGTTGCCAGGCCATATGGTGAGAAAACAATGGTTTAAAAGGCCAACTTTTAACAACTATTCATGCACACGAATAATCCCAAGAGAGGGGGAAAAATTGCGAGAACTAACAAACAAAATTACTAACCATTAATGCTTGTTTAGTGCATATGTTAGCTGTAATGCAGAGAGGAAATTGTCCCCTCCCTCCAGGATTTGTTGACTATGATAAATTCAGCAGTCTCCTCAAGATAATCTCCAACTCTGCTGCCTTTATACATCTGTACTGGCCTCCTTGAGCTGGAAAAATATGGATTGTCCAGGCCATGATTGCCTTCAATTATGCTATTATCTTGATTTACAGGATTATTTTTTACATATATAAAGGCAAGGGATATTAGTGCGAGGTAAGATACAGCAGCACTAGATACAGAGTAGAGCTTCCTTACTTTGCTCCAACAATGTGTCTCAGCCTCAATTTCAGAAGAGCATTCCCGACTGCACCAGTATGTTTTTTTTCCTATTTCCCACAACAACTACTTATAAGCATGCCTATGTGACATTGCCAATTAATGTCAAATTAGGGATGCCCACTAGGAAATGGATTGGGACTGCTCAAGCTCATTTCATTTATGACCTTTACAGCCAGCAGATAGAGAGGACTTTCATCCCATCAGGCAAAAGACCAATATTTAGTTCACTGTGCCACTCAGCTCCCCCTATAATTTTTTACCACACCCCATCTCCGCTCTGCCAAGGCCAAGTGTACATTTGACACTATCACAAGGCTTTTCTCTCAAGGCAATTTTCTCAAACCAATGGGATTGTGTACTAATAAATGGAACATTATTCTGAGTTCAGCCTTCAAATGTCAGCACTAGCTAATGAAATGAGTTAGACATCACACAATTGCTAGTGTCAGTGCCCCCACCCCCATTTGTAAATGCTCAAATTCTCTGCTGGATATATTCATGGAAATTTGTCCAATTAACTACAAGATGATGAAAATTTCCCTTTTTAGTGTATTCATACCCTCCCAATTTCACCAGCATGAAAGCTAATCTGTTGTCTACATGCTGGAGTCTAGTCAGTATATTGTAAATATCTTAATCTAAGTGCCTTATACAATCCTGAACCATCCTATTACTGTAAATGTCAGACATAATTTTTCCAAATAAATTAGTTTTTGTACTCCAACATATTTTATATGTAATCCTTTTAACTGTCTACACTGAGAAGTGCATAAAAAATTGTAGAAAAATAGTTACTTATTAAGAGTACACTGGTCTAGATTCCTATAAATCTTGTCATCTCCATCATCATTTTTCCAAGTGGTTAGTAAACTAATGGTGGATTGTGCTATAAACCATTATTCAGGTGCATTTTTTTTAACAATTGAAATTTGTAAAGACATTTTTTAATATGTGGATATGTTATAATGTGTGTATAAAATAATCATAATACAGAAGATAGTGAATATCTCATTAGCAAATTGCTAAAAAATAAGACTGCTACCTCTCCTCTGACATGTGATGTTATCCAACTGTGAATACATACATTACAATAACTGGTACAGGACATCTAGGGGGAAAAATTTGGTATCGTCCATTTTGGGGCGCTAATATCGGCCGGGCGCAAAGTTTAGCACCCGGTGCTAATTATTGCCTCCGACTGCAAAATTCGCCTCTATCGCCCCTGGAGGTGATTTGAGTGCTAAGTCAGACGCTACACACCTCTCTTAAGGCGTAAACGTCAGGGAGCGAGGCGCTACCTCAGAACGCTACCGAAGCTCAGGCGATGCCAATTACCCTGGAAGCCATACAGACTGGCGCTGTCCAGTCCTTAAAGGAGAGGGGCCATCTTACTGGCCAGCCACTCCCTGCTCATTGCAGCCTTGAATCTCGGTCTGGAGAGACCTCAAAAGCAATTGTGTTGGATGCACTAATAGATAGGCCCAGGGAAAGAGCTCGGCGCTTAGGAACCTCAAAAGTAGTGCTGAGGGCCACAACTCCTTAGGACAGTGTTAAAACCAAAAATTGCGCCGACAAGAAAAAGCAGGAAGTGCCCACCTTTAAATAGCGCTCCCTCAGCCCCTTCCTGACTTGAAAACGTTCCCCTCTACCTGTCGTTCCTAGCGGCAGGTGCTAAGGCAGGGGGTGCGACTTAATATCCGGTCTGGGGCGCTACCAGGGCATTGCACGCTTGACTGATGTCATGATCTGCAGGCGCAGGAGGTCGTGGCAGTAGTGTTTAGCGCCGCCGCAAAACGACTGGTCAATTTCGCGAGTAGTGCTAAAGTTGCTGCGCTCGGGCGCTAAGTTCCTAGCACCCCATTAGCACCCCCCGAGGCGCTAACGGGAGGTGCTAACCAACCGAATTTTTCCCCCCTGAACTGTAACATTGAAATTCATTAATGACCGAAGAGGAAATATAACTATTGCTCCTTCCTTTTCTGGTGCTACAGTGAGTTCCCCACTTCAGCACCACAGGATTCTCTGGCTTTTGCTGTGGCAAAGTCCCTGTGTAGAGTGGAGACATCACTGGCATTCCACCATTCATAGGTCATTGACCCCATTCTAGAAAAATGGCGGGATTGGGCAGCCGGCAAAAGTCCTGCCCTGACCCACATCCAGTGGTGATAACTATCCAGAGGACAATTCAGCCCGTAGCCTCTGACTTGTGATAAAGCATTCCTTGTTCTATATCCTGCTTTGTGAAAAAGATTCTTCTAATTTCCCACTTTGTTCTTCGAGTGATAGTCCTGGGTCTATATCCTCCTGTTACCAATTTGACAACCGGTGTAAACAATCTTTCACTGTTTACACTCTCAAAACCTTACAACATTTTAAAAACCTCTAAGATCCCCCCTTAACATTTTTTTCCAGTAACAAAAGCCCCAAGTCAAGTGGATGGTCATTATCCAGCTCCCTTCCCCACCAAAAGGGAGTTATAGGTGTTGGAATTGGAAACATGGCAATCTCTACCATCAGCTGGAAAATCAAGTTAGCACTGACATTGGCATTGTCCAGTACTATCAGCAGGAAATTCCTACCTAGTGTGTAGTATATATGATAGATATTAAGGCACTGTTTTAAAGTATGATATCATGAGCTTTTACAATTTATCCAACTTTAGAAAGTATTATTGATGTTAGTATAGATGAGTGATGGAACTTTCAACTTTGGTAGGGGTGTAAAATGGGCAATATCGGATTGGCCGCCCATTACACGCCCTGCCCAATTATCATTTTGAAAAAGAAAACTAGGCAGGCTGTATAATGGGTGGCCAATCTGATATTGCCCATTTTACACCCCTACCAAAGTTGAAAGTTCCGCCCATGTTCGTATAAGAACATAAGAAATAGGAGCAGGAGTAGGCCATTTGACCCCTCGAGCCTGCTTCGCCATTCAGTAAGATCATGGCTGATCTTCTACCTCATTTCCACTTTCCTGCACTATCCCCATATCCCTTGATGCCCTTAATATTCAAAAATCTATCGATCTCTATCTTGAATATACTGAATGACTGGAGCCTCCACAGCCCTCTGGGGTAGAGAATTCCAAAGATTCACCACCCTCTGAGTGAAGAAATTCCCCCTCATCTCAGTCCTAAATGGCTGACCCCTTATTCTGAGACTGTGACCCCTGGTTCTAGACTCCCCAGTCAGGGGAAATATCTTCCCTGCATCTACCCTGTCAAGCCCTGTAAGAATTTGTATGTTTCAATGAACCTATAATTCATCTAAACTCTAGTGAATATAGGCCTAGTCTACTCAATCTCTCCTCATAGGACAATCCCCCATACCAGGAACCAGTCTGGTGAACTTTTGTTGCACTCCCTCTATGGCAAGTATATCCTTCCTTAGGCAAGGAGACCAAAAATGTACTCCAGGTGTGGTCTCAGCAGGGCCCTATATAATTGCAGTAAGACGCCTTTACTCTTATACTCAAATCCTCTTGTAATAAAGGCCAACATACCATTTGCTTTCCTAATTGCTTGCTGTACCTGCATGTTAACTTTCAGTGATTCTTGTACAAGGACACCCAGATCCCTCTGAACACCAACATTTCCCAATCTCTCACCATTTAAAAAATACTTTGCTTTTCTATTTTTCCTACCAAAGTGGATAACTTCATATTTCTCCACATTATATTCCATTTGCCATGTTCTTGCCCACTCACTTAGCCTGTCTATATCCCTATGACATTCATAGTTCTTTGGAGGCAATGTGATAGTTCTGAATGTTTGTTTTTAATTTAATTCAGTCTCGGGGTGTGGGCATCATTTACTACCCATTCTGAGTTGCCCTGAACTGAGTGACTTGCTAGGCCACTTCAGAGGGCAGTTAAGAGTCAACCACATTGATGTGGGACTGGAGTCACATATAGGCCAGACCGGATAAGGACGGCAGATTTCCTTCCCTAAAGGAATTTAGTGAACCAAGTGGGTTTTCTCGACAATGTAAGTATAAATCTGCAGTGAATTGAATGGAGCACAGGCTCGAGGCCCCATTTCATTGCGCTTCTGATGTCAGGGACTTAAAATATAGACTGTGTTCCCACCAAGCTACTGTTACATGCCTCCCCACAGCAAACCAAGAGCAGCAATGATTTGGGAGCAAGCTGTCTGCCCGACCCTCCCAGCACAGAGGAATGTGAGCTGGGGAAGCACCTGTGAAGGAAGAACAAGGATAAAAGAGGGGCTTAGTATTCATTGGACAGTGGTATTCCTTCAAATATGCTAAACAAAAAAATCTGTTTTGATCACAAAAATATAGGGGGCATTCGATAACTACATTTGAAAGTGAGCACAGTTGTACCCGAAGAGGACTAATTTGCAGGGTTATGGATAAAAAGCTGGGGTGTGGGACTAAATTGGAAAGCTCTTCAAAGAGCTGGCATAAGCACGATGGGCTGAATGGCCTCCTTCTGCGCTGTAAGATTCTATGATTCTATAATCACTAGTCCAGAGTCTCTGACTCGGGCTGCCTGTGAATGCAACTAACTGATAAGAGTTCTGGATCGGAGTATCACCCATTTGGTGAATCTTCTGTATGGTATCCTTCTTTGAATGTCTCCAAGGTCACTTTGGTACAAAAATAAAACATATTAATGATTCACTTCTGCTTACATTGTACATTGGCATCTTCTTCAAACCTCGCCATACATACATCAAAATTCAGTTCTATTCAAGCAAAAACAAGCCAAGCAGGGAGCCATTCTTTCTTCAAAAATGCAATTACATTCCTGCCTCCTGAGCTCTCTGACACAGTATGTGATGAGAACCTTGAATGATAAATTACTAATTGTGCCTTTTAATCTGCCCAGAATATCCCTTATTTGAACAAAATCATGTTTGGGCTTGAAACCAATCAACCACTTTAAATAGGACTCCCACTAAGTGAAGCATTAGGCAATCGTCGTAATGTAAAAATGAAATAAATCCAATTACAAATAAATACTAAAATCTGTTGCTTCTTGTATTCTGACATAATGCTAAGCTTCTTAAGTAAAATGCATCTATTTGAAAAAAATTATAGAGCCTGTGAAATTTTGTTTTAATTAGTATTGCTTTACTATTCATTTATATATTGAATATATATTACAAAACTAAGAGCCAAACTAAACTAAAATACTGTGGGATACTTTACACTACAAATGCAGATACGAAAATGTCACAGGAGCCACATTCCTTTTTTTGCTACTTTTAACATTATCAACATTGCATTTCTATCAACAGTAATCTGGAAAATAAAATAAAAACTAAAGATTTATTACCACTAGAGCAGCAACACACTATTACATTAGGTCCACTAGTGATAAACATGATAGGCCCTTCATCATGTCCGTCACTCAACCTGACCTCAAGATGGGTGAAGGAACTAGCTTGTTTAGAGTATTCATTCTATAAATATGAAATAAAAATGTTCGATAAAAACAATACCCTTCGAAGGAATGAATCATGAAATATTACACTTTAGCAGGCATACAGTTCCTTTAGCAATAAAAAGAGATAGACTTGCATTTATATAGCGCCTTTCACAACCTCAGGACGTCCCAAAGCACTTTACAGCTAATTAAGTACTTTTGAAGTGTAGTCACTGTTGTAATGTAGGAATTGTGGCAGCAATGTGATAATGACCAGATAAACTGTTTTTTTTACAGTGATGTTGCTTGTGGGATAAATATTGGCCAAGCCATCAGGAAGAACCCTCCCTGCTCTTCTTCAAATAGTGCCCTGGGATCTTTTACATCCACCTGTGAGGGCAGACTGGGCTTCGGTTTAGCGTCTGATCCGAAAGACAGTGCAGTACTCCCTCAGTAGTGCTGGTACAGTATTTAGGCACACTAATGTTATTGGCACTTGTTTGTGATTTCCAGCTACAAATCAAAGGTTTCAAGAATGTTACTAGTTATTCGCAAATTGTTAAATCTGGGTTTGAGCAGCCAAAAGTACTTAATTGGGTCCCTCAGTACTGCACGGAGTGTCCACCTATATTTTTGTGGTCAAGTCTTTGGAAGTGGAACTTGAACTCACAACCTTCTGATTTGAAAGCTAGAGTGGTACCCAATGAGCCGCGGCTGACACCTTAATTAACTGTTCTCGAGATCCTTTTTATTTTCGTCTCAATTGTACTAATTGTTGTTGAGCGCTTTGATTTTGGGGGAGATGTGATGTAATTGAGTTGTAGGGCTGGATTTTGCCAATGGGGAGCTTTTGGAGGCGGGACTCCCACTTGTCGGGTTTCAGTCCCGCCTCCATCAACTTCTGGCCAACCCACGCTATTTTCCCTTGATTGACCTTGTTAAGCCCACCCAGCAGGCTTAGCAGGCCAATTAAGGGAAAGCCGGTTACAGAGAACGTAATTTTTGACAGATGAATTGTCATCGTTTGACAGCTCTGTAAAGCTGTCAAACAATGACATTCCCTGTAGCTTCTTTTGTAGAAATTAGATGGTTGCTGCATTGGAGAAGGCAATGGCCATCTGTCATCTCTACCGCGGAGGTGCGAGACGATTGAAGCCTGCAGGAAGAAACAAAGGTAAGTACACTTTTTCTAACACTTTGCACTTACCTCAGATACTCACCTCTCCACACTTGCACCCATCACTCACCTTCACAGCACACTTTTGGACCCCACAGACCCACTACTCGCCTCGGTGACCCTGGTGGGTTTCGGAGCCTTCGGGAAGCCCGTACTTGTGTGGGCAAAAAGGGGATAATCCTATTTTCTGCCTGTTAACTACCTGTTAACAGGCAGTTAAGTGGCTGTAATCCCTTCCCGCCTCCAAGGAGACGGGATCTGGTGCGCCCCCAAATTCTGCCATTTTCCCGGCAGTCCCGCCTCCAAACCCGCCTCCCCAGGGCTGGCAAAATCCAGCCCATAGTGTTCTTACTGCTTCTTCAGCTGCGATCAGCTAACTCAGCACAGACCAATGATCAAACCAGTTTGTTAAGGCTCAGTACCACATCATGCAGGACATTTATCCTCATTGGGGCAAGAAAGAAGTTTCACCCTTTTTATTTTTAAGAGAAAACTTTGCAAAATCTATCCAAAACATACTGGATTTGCAAAGAAAAAGAGAAAAGTAGGTATAGTATGCAGACTATAAAGGGTTGCACTTGTACTAGAATGCTACAGAACACAAAGAGGCTATTCGGCCCATCATGAACTGATTCATTTTAGATGTACTGTAACAATTTTTAATACACTAGTAAACTATCCTAGATCTGTCAGGCCTACCAGACATTAGAAACATGTTTCTTGAACTAGTCCAAAGCACTGTTCGGATTTCAGATACACAATCACTTTTGGACTGGTCAAACCTAGATTTAACAATTTGTGAATAACTAGTAACATTCCTGAAAACTTTGATTTTTAGCTGGAAAGCATAAACAAGCGCCTATAACATTAGTGTGCATAAATACTGTACTAGCACTAGGCAAGGGAGAACAAAATGGCTTATAATCAAAAACTATAACCCCACTGTATTCCACAGTCCATATGTGGTCAATAGCAAAGTCTAGGCAGGTAAGTTAAACCATTTGCCTCAAGAACGGCCAATGCTAAGACCAATCACAAAGACCAGCTCATGGACAGAGCTCTTGTAAAGGGGTAATAAACAGTGCTAAAAGCCAATGTTCTTAACTTCATCCCATAGAGAGGGCTCATTCCACTTGTAGCATACAGGAGGCATAAGTAAAAATGTGAAAAGACTAAAAGAATAATGGCTACACTCATTTATAATGTCTGACAGAATAAGCTGTCCTACAAATAAAAGTGCTTTTAATAACTTCAATTCCTAAGGGTTTCCTACAACCAGTTTGTAACCAGTACCACTGCCAATTTTAAAAGGGCTTTGCAAAATAAAGACATTAATAGATATTTTCTTTAGTTATAATATGAGCTACATGGGCTATGGTTTGTCTTGGAGACACAAATGTGTGTCTTAATACAATTGTACATCAACACTAATAATAAATACAAGAATATTCAGTGGCTATGGAAATAGTGGGTGTTCGAATGACATACTAATGAAAGTTATTATTCTACAGGGATACTTCAAAGGCTTATAGAGGATGTTGATTGTAAAATTGTGTAATATTACATAAATATTACAATAAATGTCCTCTATATGTCTCTGATTGTAATAAAATGCTGGTGCACTTGCTTGGAGGTGTCTGTGTACATTTAGAATAATCGCCAAGGGCCAAGTGCTGAAATAGTGGAGATTTGGAATTGCCTGTAAATCCTGAATTTTTATTTATATATATCAAAATAAATCAAAATAATTTTTTTCAAAAGAACAAAAACTGAATAATTCTCTTGAAGGACAATGCACTTTACTGGACATGAACAAATAGTTTATCTATATATATAAATGAGTCTGTCTGTCTGTGTGTATGCGTGCGGTAAACTCAAAAGTTATAGAGCGTACCTACACATACGTTACATCAAAAGAAAGCTAATGATTAGGGGAGTGTCATAGGCATGTTTATTTTTTGGTCAGACAAAAATCTTTCTGACAGTTTACAAAAAACTGACAAAATCCGCTCATTTCAGCTCATTAGCGTTGAGTGACGTGATGGTTGACCAATCCTACAGGGGAACCATGGTATAATGCGTCACGGGGGGCGTTTTATGGCATGTGTGGGCGGGGCCGCTGAGCTGAGGTGAGTCGGGCTGGCCCTGAGGTGCTAGGACGCGCACGGGGGCTCCGGGTCACCGCGGCCGGGCTCTGAGTCCAACCCCTTCCTCGGGGTGTCTTCCTCTCTTCTCTATCTCCTTCCCTCACTCTCTCCTTCCCTCTCTCTCTCTCTCTCTCCTTCCCTCTCTCTCTCTCTCTCTCTCTCCTTCCCTCTCTCTCTCTCTCCTTCCCTCTCTCTCTCTCTCTCCTTCCCCCTCTCTCTCTCTCTCCTTCCCCCTCTCTCCCTCTCTCTTTTTCTCTCTCTCTCTCTCCTTCCCTCTCTCTCCTTCACTCTCTCTTTCTCTCCTTCCCTCTCTCTGTCCTTCCCTCTCTCTCTCTCTCCTTCCCTCTCTCCTTTCCTCTCTCTCTCTCTCCTTCCCCCTCTCTCTCTCTCCTTCCCCCTCTCTCTCTCTCTCCTTCCCCCTCTCTCTCTCTCTCCTTCCCCCTCTCTCCCTCTCTCCTTCCCCCTCTCTCTCTCTCTCTCCTTCCCCCTCTCTCTCCTTCCCCCTCTCTCTCTCTCCTTCCCTCTCTCTCTCTCTCCTTCCCCCTCTCTCTCGCTCCTTCCCCCTCTCTCTCTCTCGTTCCCCCTCTCTCTCTCTCTCCTTTCCCCTCTCTCTCTCTCTCTCTCTCCTTCCCCCCCTCTCTCTCTCTCCTCCCCCCCTCTCTCTCTCCACATTGAATTTATGTGAGTTCACAGGTATAAGAAGTTTTATTTTGAACAGATTCAGGAATATGTCTTATACATACAGTGGAAAAGCCACTGTCTCATTGAAATGCACAGACAGTATGTAGGCACTAGTCTGATATACTTCAGTAAGTACAGTTCCTGAAGATGTCAGCATCACAGAGTATTACAATAGGGAGACATTTTGGGTGACTTAGGCAAGAATTGTGTTGAGTAATAATATTTTACTTTTTTTGGTAATTGTAGTTGTACTTTTGTGTCTCACTTATACAACACATTCTTAATTTTCTACATATTTATGATGTCTGTGTCATAGAACTAGGAGCTGTTGAATGGCTAAATGGATAAATTTATCATATAGTGCCCCACTGAGCATGACGACAAAGGAGTTCCAGCTTCAACCCCTGGTCTGTGCTAGGTATGACTGAAAATACTACAGTTGGACTCAGTAACCCTAGAATAAGGAATGGTTAAGAGTGGCCTGGGTTCTTGTGCCTGATCACTGTCCAGCAACTCTTAGAATTATGTATGTGTAGATGTCAAGCGAGGACAGAACTGGGTCTTAATCCCAGAGTCGAATAGCCCACTGACACTCGAATAAAGATGGTGGTCTTGTAGTTGTACCATAGATTGATGCTGCTTACTTCTATGTGAATTGTTTTTGTTTGCGGGGGATTGTACTTCAGTACTGGAGTCAATCCTCTCGACTTTATCTACCTGTCCAACTAAGAACTCGATAGAGCGACAGTGAAGGGGGCATTATGTTCTGCAAATCCGTTTCCCTTTATCTACAGACTGATAATACACATCACACTGAAAAGCATTATTGCATCATTTGCGTATGATGTTGTTTTGCTGAAGGTGATGCAAATCTTTTGGCTCATCTCCTTCTGAAACCAAACAAATAAAGTTTGGCAAATCATTTTTGTCACAAAGTAAACATCCCTTTAAAGCAGAGGTTCCATTTAACTTTTGAGTTTTATCTTTACGTTAGCACTGAATAAATTTAATTTTGAAACTTGTTTGTTCTGCACCAGCTTTCAGTTATAGCTCATTGTGCTGGAATGAAGGAGTTGTGAATGAAAATTTTCCAAAATGTCCTTCTGATTAAAATAATGGCCTGGATTTTGCTCTCAGCGGCAAAGAAACACCGCTCACCATTCACCTCACTGACAGCTGCCCACAGACTTTTCACGGGCTTGTCAGCAGCGATTTACACTAATCTGGTGTCTTTTCACCCTCTACAGGGGATCTGTAGCATCTGTGAACAGGACAAGGAAAAGCGAGGCTCTTCAACCAATCAGATTGAAATATCCTCACTGAGACATGCAGAGTCCAAAGCAGGAAGTATAAAGCAGAAAATATAAGTTAGATTTAAATGATGTAGAAAATGCGAAATAAAAATTTGGAAATACAGATGGGGTTAAGGGAGAGAGATGAGAGACAAACAGAAAAAGTAAAAAGTTTTTTAAAAAATCTGAACATTAATTTTCTGAGGGGATGACACTCCACACTTATAAAATTAATTTTTATGGGCCAGAGAAGTTGTTTAGCAGTAATTATCGCTTATTACACTGTTAAAAACATAACATGCTCCTAAATGCACCAGCCCTAACTTTTTCAGCCATCTTTTGTGCGCATCTATTGGGTAAGTACCCCAAGTTCACACCATTACAGTGATTTCAGTGTCAAGTCTATCGGTGAGGACTACAACAGTGCACCCCGTGGAGGAGCAGAGTATCTCTGACAGCAACTTCTGAATTTCCACATTTAACTGCGTATATGCGGATGCCAGAAGTCGCTGTCAGATTTACGCTGATAGCCTAGCCCTTATTACAGCAAAATCCAGAACATTATTAAAATAAATGGGTTAATGTTAAAATAATGTCAATTAGAAAATCTAGTTCACTATTATCTTTGACATTGTCAGGCAGGTACATTATTGATAATGATGATGACTGTTTTAGTCACTCAAGTTTACAAGTTGACACCTGAAATTGGCCAAACCAGTGTAAAAGGTCAAGGAATTTTAAGCGCAAGTTACGTTGAGTGTAAATCGAATTTCCGCGATCTTTAACACTGGTTAAAAAACATCAGGCAGGAAGCCGACCCCACCCACAAACTGGCCGTGCCCCCGATCAAATTAATGAGCATGGTGACTTGCTGCCGATTGCGCCCGTTTGTGACTGTTTGAAGAGCTCTTCAAATTGAGCTTATTTTTATAGACGCAAAGGCACTAATAGGCATGTTTTAAAAGTTCTTAAATATTAAACATTTAATTTACTAAGACACTGACTACCTACTGTACACCAATGAATCTAGTAAATGGTTCAGTATATTTGTTCAAAGTCATTTTCAATGATTTAAAATCGGTATACTCACAGTTGGTGGACTGGACACTTACTGAAAATGCTTATTCATTAGCTGCATTAATGAAACTGCACCAGGTTACCAACAGCAATGACAACAACAACAATTTGTATTTATATAGCGCCTTTAACGTAGTAAAACATCCCAAGGTGCTGCACAGGAGTATTTTAAGACAAAAAATTTGACACTGATCCACATAAGGATAAATTAGGGCAGGTGACCAAAAGCTTGATCAAAGAGGTAGGTTTTAAAGAGCGTCTTAAAGGAGGAAAGAGAGGTAAGCGAGGCGGACAGGTTTAGGCAGGGAATTCCAGAGCTTAGGCCCTAGGCACAGAAGGCACGGTCACCAAAGGTTGAGCGATTATAATCAGGGATCCTCAAGAGGGCAGAATTACAGGAGCGCAGATATCTCGGGGGGTTGTGGGGCTGAAGGAGATTACAGAGATAGGACGAGGCGAGGCCATGGAGGGATTTGAAAACAAGGATGAGAATTTTGAAATCGAGGCGCTGCTTAACCACTCTTAAATACATGAATGAATATTTTTTATTGCAAAGAAAAAAATAAATAATTATGCTCTATTACGCTGCCCGATTGCGCTGGTTCATGGAAGATTTTACGTTTGTGATTATACAAATCAGTTTGAGTGGAAACTTGAACCACAAGTTTCAAACTTCACTTTGGAAAGCCAGCACAATTTCAAGCGCAAATTGCGCCCAGATTGCCGATTGCATCCGAAGCAGAAACTCTACTCCAATTCCTTACTAATAACAGGAGGAACCAAAAATATATTACCACTGAAAATGAATTTCAATCCTAACCTAATGTGATTTGTTATGAAGCTGTTTAGATTTTACAGACAAGATCACTCACTCATGTACACATTGTTTGCTTTTTGGCTCCAATTCCTACTTCTCTGATTGGCAGAGACTGAGGCTAAAGAGTAGAAATCAATCTTTTCAATATGGAAACCTTCAATACCTGTTGTGAACCTCTCATAAACTCAAGCGTCTTCAGAATGAATTCTATTCAAATGTAAAACTTTTTTTTACTGACAAAACTTAGGTCGCCCCGTGTGACATGAAAAAAAAGTGAAACACTGTTTAAGTTTGAAGTACTGGAATGTTCTGTATTTTCAACTTTTGAATTTTTTCATTACTTCAGTGCTGAGTAAATTTAATTTTGAAGCTCGATTGTTCCACGCCAGCTTTCAGTTATTTGTACTGGAATGAAAGAGGAAGTTAAGAATGGAAATTTTCCATAGTGTACTTCTGGTTCCAAATGTTATTTTTACATTCATTTTCTTAACAATGTTCCAGTCTCAGAAATCTAGCCGCTGCTGCATCATTGTGAAGTTTTTCAGTCCCCATAACCCTCTCACTGAGATTGCCAACTTGTGCTCAATGCAGTACAGGGAACATGCACCAATGTTTTATCTCACCCTTTCCTCTCCCATTGGAGCTGCCAAACAGAACTATATAAAATTGTTTTTATACGTTCAAGTTTTACTAAAAGTGAATGACATTTTTATACCACAAGGCTCACATAATAATTCATTTACAAAAAAGTAAGCATTTACTATTCACAGTATTTAACTTCTGACACACAGACTGAGCCATCAATATTCCTGACGGGAGACACTTAGCTTTCAAAACAGGGAATAAATGTGGAATTTTGGCACCAACAGTAAGACCATTTTGTTAACAAACTTGTTCAAAGTTTGCTAAGTAAGCTTGGGGAAAGCTGACAGTTGTGCTGTGGAATAAAACAGTATATTTATCTTCAGGCGCCCAGGATTTACTACAGATTTCAGCTTCTTTTGCCCAAAGATTCAATACTTTAAAAAATAACCAAGACTGGGACTGATTTTCTGTTCTTGCCTGTTAATTTTTTTAATCAATGTTATGCCCAATAAGGCAAAAGATGTTAATGTTGGGTTCGGAACACTTTCCATTTCAGGCCCCCACTGTTAGGTAGGGAATGGTAGCACAGTGGTAATGTCACTGGTGCTAGTAATCCAGAGGCCTGGTGATCCAGAAATGTGCAATCAAATCCCACCAGTGACAGCTGGGGAATTTAAATTCAGTTAATTAAATAAACCTGGAATAAAAAGCGAGTAATGGTAACCATGAAACTATTAGATTGTTGTAAAAACCCCATCTGATTCACTAATATCCTTTAGGGAAGGAAATCTGCTGTCCATACCTGGTCTGGCCTATATGTGACTCCAAACCCACAGCAATCTTGACGCTTAACTGCCCTCTGAAATGGCCTAGCAAGCCACTCAGTTGTAACAAACTGCTACCAAGAACGAAACCGGATGGACTCGACCTCGGCAACAGCACACCCAGCCCTGTCGACCCTGCAAAGTCCTCCTCACCAACATCTGGGAAGTTGAGCCAAAATTGGGAGAGCTGTCAAGCAACAGTCTGACATAGTCACACTCACAGAAAATCATACCTTTCAGCCAATGTCCCAAACTCCTCCATCACCATCCCTGGGTATGTCCTGTCCCACTGGCAGGATGGGACCTACAGTCGGGAAGGAGAGGCCCTGGGAGTCCTCAACACCGACATTGGACCCCACGAAGTCTCATGGCTTCAGGCCAAGCATGGGGCAAGGAAACCTACTGCTAATTACCACCATACCGCTCTCCCTCAGCTGATGAATCAGTACTCCTCCATGTGGAAGAAGCACTGAGAGTAGTAAGGGCACAGAATGTACTCTGGGTGGGGGACTTCAATGTCCATCACCAAGAGTGGCTCAGTAGCACCACTGCTGGCAGAGTCCTGAAGTACATAACTGCAAGTCTGGGCCTGCGATAGGTGGTGAGAGAACCAACACGAGGGAAAAACTACTTGACCTCGTCCTTACCCAGCTACCTGTTGCAGATGCATCTGTCCATGACAGCATTGGTAACAGTGACCACCGCACAGGCGCTGTGGAGATGAAGTCCCATCTTCACACTGAGGACACCCTCCATCGTGTTGTGTGGCATTACCACTGTGCTAAATGGAATATATTCAGAACAGATCTAGCAGCTCAAAACTGGGCATCCATGAGGCGCTGTGGGCCATCAGCAGCAGCAGAATTGTATTCCACCACAATCTGTAACCTCATGGCCCAGGATGTCCCTCACTCTACCATTAACATCAAGCCAGGGGACCAACCCTGGTTCAATAAGGAGTGTAGAAGAGAATGCCAGGAGCAGCACGAGGCGTACCTAAAAATGAGGTGCCAACCTGGGGAAGCTGCAACATAGGACTACATGCATGCTAAAAAGCGGAAGCAGCATGCTATAGACAGGGCTAAGTGATCCCACAA
Source organism: Somniosus microcephalus (assembly GCF_052327205.1). NCBI lineage: Eukaryota > Metazoa > Chordata > Chondrichthyes > Squaliformes > Somniosidae > Somniosus > Somniosus microcephalus. Next base: position 155,734,964 of record NC_140999.1, read on the forward strand.
TCAACGGATCAGATCAAAGCTCTGCTTCTGCAGTCCTGCCACATCCAGTCGTGAATGGTGGTGGACCATTAAACAACTAACAGGAGGAGAAGACTCCATGAATATCCCCATCCTCAATAATGGTGGAGCCCAGCACGTGAGTGCAAAAGACAAAACTGAAGTGTTTGCAACCGTCTTCAGCCAGAAGTGCCGAGTGGATGATCCATATCGGCCTACTCTTAAGGTCCCCACCATCACAGAAGCCAGTCTTCAGCCAATTCGATTCACTCCATGTGATATCAAGAAACGGCTGAACGCACTGGATACAGCAAAGGCTATGGGCCCAGCTATCGTGCTGAAGACTTGTGCTCCAGGCTGTTCCAGTACAGCTACAACACTGGCATCTATCTGACAATGTGGAAAACTGCCCAGGTATGTCCTGTCCACAAAAAGCAGGACAAATCCAATCCGGCCAATTACCACCCATCAGTCTACTCTCAATCATCAGCAAAGTGATGGAAGGTGTCATCGATACTGCTATCAAGCGGCACTTACCAATGACCTCTCCACTTGCCTGGATGAGTGCAGCTCCAACAACACTCAAGATGCTCGACACCATCCAGGACAAATCAGCCTGCTTGATTGACACCCTATCCACCACCTTAAGCATTCACTCCCTCCACTACCGGCGTACTGTGGCTGCAGTGTATACCATCTACAAGATGCACTGCAGCAACTCGCCAAGGCTTCTTCGGCAACACCTCCCAAACCCGCGACCTGTTCCACCTAGGACAAGGGCAGCAGGCGCATGGGAACACCACCACCTCCAAGTTCCCCTCCAAGTTACACACCATCCTGACTTAGATGTATATCACCGATCCTTCATCGGCGCTGGGTCAAAATCCTGGATCTCCCTCCCTAACAGCACTGTGGGAGTACCTTCACCACACAGACTGCAGCAGTTCAAGAAGGTGGCTCACCACCACCTTCTCAAGGGCAATTAGGGATGGGCAATAAATGCTGGCCTTGTCAGCGACGCCCACATCCTTTAAATGAATAAAAAAAAATAAGGCACTCCCAGGTAACACAAAGCACAGCCAGCTGCAGAGTAAAATTCCCTCTACTCTGTCTCTGCCTTAGCTCCAGCCACAGCACAGCACTACACCACATACTATGCCAGTGTGACATTTTTACACTTCCTACAACGGCATTCATTATGGCCTCTGAATGAGATTGTCAGTTAGTGATGAATTAAGAGTAGTTATATGCTATTGCTCCTAGTAGGAACTGGTTGAGACTAATCATTTCACATAGTATCCTTGGAGGCAGCAGAGTGAGGAGACTATTCTGGACGATTAAAAAAGAGCTTTTGGGAAAATGTTAATAGTGAGATTTATGACGACAGTGAGATGGATTGCAAGTTCTATTTAAGCCAATAGAGCTGTGTTTAATTTAAGGAATGAGATGCATTAAAATAAGTCACATTTTAAAATCAGAGACTCCAGATGAATGAACATTGGTGTCTGATTGTCCATGCTTGAGGAATGAAAAGGCAATGTTGTAACTAACTCTACCATCCAGTTTCCCAAGACAATCCTTTTAACCTCATTGAAATAAAGCAAGAAAAGAAAGACTTGCATTTATATCGCACCTTTCACAACCTCAGAACATCCCAAAGTGCTTTACAGCCAATTAAGTACTTTTTGAAGCGTTGTAATGTAGGAAACGCAGCAGCCAATTTGCACACAGCAAGCTCCCACAAACAGCAATGTGATAATGCCCAGATAACTTGTTTTAATGATGTTGATTGAGGGATAAATATTGGCCAGGACACCGGGGAGAACTCCCCTGCTCTTCTTTGAAATAGTGCCATGGGATCTTTCACATCCACCTGAGAGAGCAGATGGGGCCTTGATTTAACGTCTGATCCAGAAAGGCAGCACAGCACTCCCTCAGCACTGCACTGGAGTGTCAGCCTAGAGTTTTGCACTCAAGTCACATGGAATGGGACTATGAACCCACAACCTCCTGACCCAGAGGCAAGAGTGCTACCAACTGAGCCACAGCTGAAATGTAGTTCAAGTAGACTGATTACCAATAATTTATACCTGAAGGCAAATTCATGTCCCGTCATTACCTAACCATTGAATGCACATGTTGCAGTTTGGATGAGTTTGGTCAGATTTTGACTCAGCCTCTTGATATGAGGTTTTATGATGGCAAAGCAGTTCACTCTTTGTCTAGGCCAAAATCTGACTTTATTTATCTTATCCCAGTGCAAGGAACAAATTGGCTGATCATGGAGCGGGTTTGTTGAATGTCACAGCCTAGAACACCCTGCTGTCAGAAGAAATGTCTCAGATAGGCAGGAAGCCAGGAGGGTAAAATATGAAAAAAAGCCTATAATAGCAACATTTTATTTTTCCAACTTGGTGCTTCTCCTTTTGCATTACTCATGATGTGTTTGAAGATATGCTGTGTATAACAGGGGTGTTATGTCATGTAACCTACGCTGTATTATCAGGGCCATTGATTTATGGTGACTGAATAAGTCATATTTCTGTTTTTATTAGGAATTAAAATCCACAACTTTTTCCACATTTATGTAAAAAAAACTGTAAATCAGAGGCCTTGCTTATTATTAAATGCTTCTGTATCAATGTACTCATTTTTATCTCCACTTCCTTAAAGCCCAGGATACAAACAAGATTGTAGAGAACATCTACCAGATTTGGGGTAGATTTAGGCAAGGAGAAGCTTTCATGGGGTGATGGATACATAAGAAGCTGAAAACTCAGTCTGGGTAGGCATGTAGGAGGCAGTAGGTGAGAAGACTATGAACTGGGAGCGAGCTGGGGGGTGGTGGGGGTCTAACAGTACTCATAGATTGGACATTTAAGGGGCCAGGGCTTGGGAGCATTCAGTGGTATTGGGTCTTGGGTACAATGGTTAGCTGATAGTATCTAGGGCCGCTTGACTATTTGCATGGATCAGGTTGAAGTATGGGGTCTTGGACGCACTGGGATATGCTGTGGATTAGGAGAATTCGGGTGCAGCTATGATCTGGCAGCTTTAAGAGGATGTAGGATTCACCATGACAGGAGGCGACTCTCAAGTTTTGAAGCATGGCAGCATCCTGCAATTTGGTAGCACTGGGAGGAGAGACCCTGGGGTTTGGGAGCATTGAAAGAGGGAATAATTGGGTCTGGCAACACTGTGTTGGTGTTTCTGAAGATTTGCAGCTCATTGAGAGAAGCAGTTTGGGTGCTGGGTATGCAAACACAGAGAGGGTGTTCCTGGAGTTTGGTATTAGAAGCGAAGGATTCTCAGATTTGGCATTGCACACTCAAAAATGCTGTACTTGTTATTTTAGGCAGTAAGATTAGTTTGAACCTGGATAAACCCCAATGGACCAGTATTAAATATAAAATAAGAACATCTTTTGAAAACAATCCAATTACTATAGCAACCATCATTCCCTCTGCAACCACAGTGAATGTTTAAAAAAAAAGGTTGAATCAGAGAAAGAATGATCTTCTCCAGAATTTTATAAAGACAAATTCTAGTTGGAAAACTGGCCAACAGTCAGACATCAAAGGTAGACACATAATAGACTTTAAAATAATGAATTACAAATTTAAGTCAGGCTTCATGCATATTATAGGCCTGTGAAGTAAAATAAATGAATTATTTTTTATATGGCCTTCTGTGTGAATATACTGTGTGTTTAACAGACCCAGAGGTCACTGAAATTCAGCACATGTACTTGTTAATGCCTCTAAGTGGGTATCAGTGCTGTAGTGGCGCTTCTTAGTTTCCAAACAGGCAGCCACTGAGCTGTGGGGCTGTTAACAACGAGTAGACGTGTGTCGAAATAAAACGTTCCCAAACGTAGCTTTGTCTTTTAAACTGTTTATTATAACACTTCACAAACGGAATTACAAAGCAAACACGTATAAACGAACACGGTCAAAAACTGTATTGCTCCAAACCTCACAACTTCTGCCTCCTTCAGCCACGTGGAGTTTAAACTGTAAAATGGCTGCATACCATGTGTGGCTTAGGGACTGTACCATTGTGGCAAGAATGAAGGGGGTGTCTCGGACTATACTACTGGAGCAAGAAAATAGGGGGTTTCTTAATACAATAAGTCAATCAGGTAAATTAACTGTATTATGCTATTTAACCAATATTTTAAAGTATTTTCTTAAGCTTTTATGGCTCTTACATTCCGGCCCCTAATTGACTAGGCACATGAAGCGTATCAATTACTCAAACATTAAGAGTCATAAACTAATGAGTTCAACATATTTACAATATAAGTGTCCACTTTTTTCATTCAGGAACTTTTCACGCTGCTTCTTGTAGCAGGCAGAGCTTTGTGATCGGTCTTTCCAGGGTACTGGTCTTGGTTTGCAAACAAACGCGACGAACGACGCCTCTGGAGTCTGGCATGGTCTTAATTATTTTTCCCATCAACCAAGAATTTCTAGGGGCTGAATCATCCACGATTAAGACAATGTCTCCGACAATGAAGTTCCTCTTTATTTTGGACCATTTTTGACGCTCCTGTAGCAGAGGTAAGTATTCTCTTGTCCATCTGGTCCAGAAAAGGTCTGACATATACTGAACTTGCCTCCACTTCCGACGGGCATACAGATCTTCCTTTTTGAAGAGTCCCGGGGGCATGGCTGGCTGTGTTTTCAACAACAACAGGTGGTTCGGAGTCAGGGCTTCGAGGTCATTGGGATCATCTGATGTCTTAGTTATCGGTCGGTCATTAATGATGGCTTCGACCTCGCACAGAACGGTTTGGAGTCCCTCGTCGTCGAGCGCTTGCTGCTTCAGTACAGAACTGAGTAGTTTTCTTACGGTGCGTATCTGTCTTTCCCAGACACCTCCATGGTGGGATGCAGCCGGAGGATTGAAGATCCACTTAATTCCTGTTTGCATCATGGCTTCCTGTATTTTAAGCCGATTCCAACCTTCAATAGCTTCCCGTAGTTCTCTCTCCGCTCCGACAAAATTAGTGCCATTATCAGAACGCATAATGGACACCTGGCCTCTTCTACAGACAAAGCGCCGCAAGGCGTTAATACAGGAATCAGTGTCAAGCGTGTGTGCCACCTCAATATGAACTGCTCTGATGGTCAAACAAGTGAAAAGCACACCATATCTCTTGACAAGGCTCCGTCCTCGCTTTACCTCGAAAGGCCCGAAATAGTCCACCCCTACGTTTGTAAATGGGGGCTTGTCTGGTAACAAACGGTCTTCAGGCAGGTCTGCCATTTTCTGCTCCCCAGCTCTAGCGTGTAACCATCTGCAAACAATGCATTCAGAGAGTATTTTTCTTATTACAGAATTAGCTCCTGGAATCCAGTATCTTTGTCTTAGCTTCGCAAGCACGTGATTCCTCCCACTGTGTCCAATACTCTGGTGTATATGCTGAAGAATGAGAGTAGCAACCCGGAGGTCCTTAGAAAGGATAGCAGGATGCTTGGCCTCCTCTGGCATAGCAGATTTGTTTAGTCTCCCTCCCACCCTCAGTACTCCATCTTGCAGTGTAGGGTCCAGCTTGTAGATATGACTACCTTTCTTGATTGGAGTATTTCGCTGTAAAGCTTCGACTTCTTCTGGGTATCTTTGTCTTTGACTGAAGCAAACTATCTCCATCTCAGCCTTGGCCAAATCCTCCACGGTCAATGAATTCTTACCCAATGTGGTCTTGTGCTGATGCATATACTGCTGTAGAAGCATTCTCTGCTTATCGGGGTTACTTTCAGACTGACTGATAGTGGCTCGGTACTCTTTTCTCTTACCGCTCAGGTGTAGCAGCAACTCTTTCAACCTTAGAAACCATGCAACTGCTTTCCTCAACTGGTGCCATCCTGAGAAATGGTTAACAAGCTTGTTCACTGTGTCAAAGTTCTCTTTCGTAGTTATGAGATTTACTGTGACTGATCTCTTGACTTCGACGTCGTCTTCAGCAATCTGACTTGGCATATCTGGTCTTTCTGGCCATGATCTCTCTGTTTCCAGCAGATAACTTGGGCCTTGTATCCAAGTTTCACTCCTCATGAAGTTTTCAGCCTTCAATCCCCGTGAGGCTTGATCTGCTGGGTTTAATGAGGTGTTTACATACCTCCATTGAGATGGTTGTGTAGCTTCTCTAATGGATGAGATTCTGTTTGCTACGAAGGTCTTGAAGCGTATCTTCTCATTCTCTATATACTTCAGCACCGTCGTGCTATCCGTCCAGAAGACAGATTCTTCTAGTGGGAGCTGTAACTCTTTCCGCATCGCCTGGTCAACTTTAACTGCAACAACCGCTGCCGTCAACTCCAGTCTCGGGATGGTGACCTGCTTCAGCGGAGCCACCCTGGATTTCCCCATGAGGAAGGCACAATGTTTCTGGCCCTGTTGATTTGTCAGCAAGAGGTAAGTAGCCGTGCCATAGCCGTCCTCACTGGCATCCGAGAAATGATGTAGTTGGGCCGTCTTTGTAACTCCAAAACTCACGGGCTTGATGCATCTACTGACGTTGAAGCTAGAAAGTTGTTGCAAATCTGTCAACCATCTGTGCCATCTCTGAGCTTGACCTTCTGGGATATCTTCACCCCATCCTCTCTTGTCTCTACACAGCTCTCGTAGCATCAGCTTCACCGGCAGAATGAGTGGTGCCAGGAATCCAAGAGGGTCGTAGATGGAACTGACCACGGAGAGAATCCCTCGTCTTGTGGATGGTCTTTCGTTCGCCATTATCCTGAAGTTGAACGTGTCTGACTCAATGCACCATTGTACACCAAGAGCTCTCTCGATAGGAAGGACATCGTGGCTCAGGTCCAGATCTTTGACTTCAGTGGCTCTTTCCTTTTCTGGGATAGACGCTAGAACTGCTCTGCTGTTGCTTATCCACTTAGTCAGATGGAATCCTCCATTCGAACACAGAGTTCTAAGGTCTCTTGACAGTGCGATGGCATCGTCTTCTGTTGACACGGACTTCAGACAGTCATCGACATAAAAGTTTCTGAAGATTGTCTCCACAGCCTCTGATGGTGCTTTGCCTTTGCCATCTTCTGCAGTTTTTCTGAGAGCGTAGCTTGCACAGCTGGGAGATGATGTGGCTCCGAACAAGTGTACAGCCATTCTACATTCCACCATCGCTTGACTAACGTCGCCATCTGGCCACCAAAGGAAACGCAGGAGATCAGCATCTTCATCAGGGATTCTGACTTGGTAGAACATTGATTCTATGTCTGCCATCATGGCAACGAGCTCTTGTCTAAACCTAGTCAAGACGCCAATGAGGGTATTAGTAAGATCAGGACCTTGAAGCAGCTGGTCGTTCAGTGAAGTTCCTCTGAATGAGGCGGCGCAGTCAAACACTACACGGATCTTTTTCTTCTTTGGGTGATACACACCGTGATGAGGAATGTACCAGACCCTTCCATCGTCTCTGTTCAACTGTCCCTCAGGCACTTTTACAGCATAGCCTTTCGCTATGATGTTTCTCATGAAGCCTTTGTAGTCTTCGTGAAAGTCGGGGTTCTTGTTCAGCTTTCTCTTTAGACTGATGGTGTGTTGCTCTGCTATGCAGCGATTGTTCGGCATCTTCGCGGTCTGTCTTCTCAGTGGCAAACCAATGTGATAGTGGCCATCGATGAACTGTGTAGACCTTGTCACCAAATCCATGAACTGATGGTCTTCTTGTGACATCTCTGTCTTTTCCTCGCAGCTGCGTTCTGAAAAGTCTGCGTTGAACTGCTATATCAACAGCTCTTCAATGCTTGCGATAGAGATGCGATTAACTGACATTTTGTCGTTCCTCCTTGTTCGACTTGTTGCCATCATCTCTCCTTAACGGTCCATTGACTACCCATCCAAGGGCTGTCCTGACGGCGTAGGGTCCGTCATCCTTGCTGTTTATCACCTGCCATGGCTCCATAGTTTTGTAGGCATTGGTTCCAATTAATAGGCCAATTTCTGCTTCAATGTATGGGAGATGCACCTTTTCTAGGTAAGGCCATCTATCCACATCCTTCTGCAGGGCTAAGTTCCCTATTCTAACAGGAATCTCCCTCTGTGTGAAAACATTAGGCAGGTCTATGAAGTCCTTCTCTTCAAGTCCACACACTTCTAGGTCTGACAGGATATAACTTTGCATTGACTTCTCATGACCCATGGTGCGTAATAGGATTTCTGTTCTTCTGCCTCTAACGTTCAGCTGTCGCATGAGTGATTCTGTGCAGAACGTTGCTGAACTACCTGGATCCATGAAGGCGTAAGTCTCCACAAGCTTGTCGCTCCTCTTAGACTTGATCTTTACTGGTACGATGGCAAGAATACAATCACTGTCACCGGCCCCAGTGAGTCCACAAGTCTCTGGTTCTAGCGACACCAGAGCACTTGAAACAACCTTCTCGTCGGTATTGTTTTCTTCACTCTTCTTAGAGACTTGTTCTTCTTTATGGATATGCAGCAGACTGGGATGTTTCCGAGTGCACTCTCTGCATGTTGTTCTTTGCTTACAGTTTCTACTCAGGTGCCCCTGAGAGAGACATCCAAAACATAGGCCGTTGTACTTCAGGAATTCGATTCTGTCCTTATGTGGCTGTGCTTTGATGTCGCTGCAGAAATCCAATGTATGATTCTTCTGGCAGAATAAGCATGGCTTCTGAAAGGCATTAGCAGGCGTCACTGTGCTGCTCTTTTTGGGAGATGAGTTCTGGGGCCTTTCTTCCTCGGCCTGAGTGACGATAGTTGCAAAGCTGCTTCCCCTGGAACCACCTTTCCTGAGAGTCTTTGATTCAACAGGCTTGGCTTTCACTCTTCCATCGGTGGTCGGGCTGGCGTCCTGGATGTTTCCAAACAATGGGTCCCTAGCAATTTTAGCCTGTTTGTCTATGAAATTCACTAAGTCTGCAAACCTGGCTCTACTTTTCCGTCTCTCCATTATCTCAAAGGCTGTTCTTCTCCATTGTTCTCTCATCCTGTAAGGAAGCTTAGAGATGATGATTCTCATAGTCGTAGGATTGTCCATCTCTTCCATGAATTCAACATCCTCCATGGTGTAGCGACATCCTATGAGGAAAAGAACATATGCGTTCAATGCCTCTCCGTCCTCTGATCTGATCTGTGGCCACTTGGTAGCCTTTTCAATATATGCAGTGGCTATCTTCAGCTCGTTACCATAGTGCTCCTGCAGCAACTTCCTGGCTTCTATGTATCCCCGGTCCGGTCTCATGTGTTCACAGCTTCTGACCAGGTCTTGTGGTTTACCACTGGTGTACTGTCCCAGGTAGTACAACTTATCACTGCTGCTCTCTGTTTTGGAGTCAATGGCTTGTTCAAAGGATCTGATGAAGGGCTTATACTTGAGTGGGTCGCCTTGGAACACTGGTATGTCTCTTTGAGGGAGTCGAAACAGATTCTGTTGTTTTACAAGCATCTCTGTAATTTCGTTCTGACGTTGCATCACTCGGTATAGGCTTCTCCCTGTGTCTTCAGGCCTCTGGTGGTCATCAGCAGGGTCTAGTCTAGACCGTCTGATGTCTGGGGTAGCATCACGTGCTCCTGTTAGTGGAGAGGCCACTCTTCCACGCTGTAATGCCAGGGGATTGCCTTCGGACTCTCTTGTAACTCTTGAAGGTGCCCTGGATCCAACTCTATGTGACAACATTGACTGGCAGTATTTGCTCCTGCCGTCCCGTGAGCCTTCATAATCTTCATACGCACTCAACCTGGCGTCTGAGACCGCGATAGCTGTTTTTATCTCCAGCTGTTCTTTCTTTGCCTGCACCTGGGCCTGTTGGGCCTGCAGTTGGGCCTGTTGGGCCTGCACTTGGGCCTGCAGTTGGGCCTGTTGGGCCTGCAGTTGGGCCTCTTGGACCTGCAGTTGGGCCTCTTCCCGTTCAAGAGCTTGCTTCTCCGCTAAAGATGCTGCGCGCGCCATCAACGCCGCCCGTTCAACCTCCTCTCTCATGCGTCGCGACGAGCTTGTGGTAGAAGTGACTGACCCGCGTCCAGAAACAGAGCTACCTTCTTTTCGATTTTTGCTCGGTCTGGCGGAAGTCTCTGAAATGCTATCGTCTGGTCCGACTTCATCGTCAACTTTATCTTTCTCTGCTGTATCAGCATCTTGACGAATCTTTAACATCTACTGTTCTGTGGCCTTGATATAGTCCTTAATGCTGGGTGATTTAAGATCAAACCAGTTGTGCTGATCAGCGTTTCCCTCTTCTTCAGACAGAAGTGCTAATACATCTTCATTGAGCACATTAAATTCTTCATGCAGCTTGGAGAAATCGTAATACATTATGTCTTCAGCTTTCTTAATATTAGCATTATCTTCCATGAGACGATCAACTATCTTCATTTTTCCAGTTATCTGAGCTAATTTAGCCTTCCTTGCACCTATGCTTCTATGTAACTTCTCTTCCATTGCCTTTGGGGGGAGCTTTATTTCCCTCTTTTGGCCAGCAATCCTTCTGGCTGGGGGAAGCTCCTGGCTCCGTAAGGCCTCGGCCATTTTACCCGCAGCTCTTATTTAGCTTCTCAATAGAATGAACAAAGCAAGTAACAGTCACTGTACCTTCGCTTTCTTATATTGTCGTCTGGCTCCGTGACCATTCATGTATATGTTCGCCGACGATTCCGTCCTTTCCTTCTTAGGGAGCAAGTTTTTGACTAATGTAGTGGCGCTTCTTAGTTTCCAAACAGGCAGCCACTGAGCTGTGGGGCTGTTAACAACGAGTAGACGCGTGTCGAAATAAAACGTTCCCAAACGTAGCTTTGTCTTTTAAACTGTTTACTATAACACTTCACAAACGGAATTACAAAGCAAACACGTATAAACGAACACGGTCAAAAACTGTATTGCTCCAAACCTCACAACTTCTGCCTCCTTCAGCCACGTGGAGTTTAAACTGTAAAATGGCTGCATACCATGTGTGGCTTAGGGACTGTACCATTGTGGCAAGAATGAAGGGGGTGTCTCGGACTATACTACTGGAGCAAGAAAATAGGGGGTTTCTTAATACAATAAGTCAATCAGGTAAATTAACTGTATTATGCTATTTGACCAATATTTTAAAGTATTTTCTTAAGTTTTTATGGCTCTTACAAGTGCTATTAACTTTTTAAAGATTCTTCCTTGGGATGCAAGCACGCCGGCAAGGCCAGCATTTATTGCCCATCCCTAGTTACCCTGATAAGGTGGTGGTTTGCCCGCCTTCTTGACCCGCTCCAGTCCATGCGGTGGTTGTGCTCCCACAGTGCCTTTACTATTCTTTGTAGTGATTTGGTACAACTAAGTGGCTTGCTAGGTTACTTCGGAGGGCAGTTAAGAGTCAACCACAATTGGTTTAATAAGGAGAAGCCCTCATAATAGGAGTAGAAATCAGATAGACCAGTTTATAAATGTTAAAAATCCTATCAACAAAAAAGAAATTAAAAATGTCCTTTCAACTGGAAGCAGAAGGTGTTCTGTAAATCAGGTAATTAGAGGAAATAGTGGGCAATTAAAGAAGAGCTACAAAAGCATTCATGATATTGCCTATGCCAGACACTTGCAGATGGAGGTGAATTACTCCAGTGAAAGGCACGTGAAGTCAGATTAACTGACATCTGTTACTGGGATCCTCTGGTCACCTTCTGTAACTGCTTCCTTCCCCAGTGCTGAGGGGAAAAATAACATCATAAAATGTTCCATGTATATTTGTAAAGAAACACTGTTTAATGTACAGAACAGCTGAATCTTTCTATCAGTCATGAATCACCATATAGCATTAGTGCCTTTAACATGCCACTGTGTAGTTTGCCATTTTTGGTAGTTTAAGCGAGAAATATGCACGAAACATAAATAATTCCATTTTAGAACTTGGTCAAAAGGACACAGCATAAAGTGCTGCCAGTAAATTGCATAACATGTGCTTGAACTAACAACTCTGTGAATTGGGGGAGGGCTGCTCAATTGAATACAGAATGGCAAAAACAGTCACTAACTAAAGATGCACTTTACTCCTTGACTACCAGAGCACAGCCATAGGTTTTACAAATTTAATCTTGTGCAAGATGGTCATTAGGTGAAAACAAACACACTTGTTTCAAGTTATAAGAATTGAAAGGTTGATGTAGTATTTTTTGGGGAGGGGAAGGCGGAGGGGAAGCTTGGTTGTATGTAAACTAAATCACTATTTGTTGGAACAGTTATTCTTTAAAACCAGTAAAATAAAACACACTTGAACACAGCCAAATTAAGACAAATGATGAAATGTAAACTCGAGTTAAAAACAAAGGACCTAAAGTTGTCAATCGCAAATCCTCACATTCACATCAGCAAAACCAGGTACAAAGATTTTGAAATGACGGCAACAAGTTGCTGCTCTCTGATTGAAAAGAATCAAAATTCAAATGAAAAATTTGGATCTCTCTCGAACAGCAGGGACGCATTCTGTGCAGCAGCAGAGATTGGCAACTTAATCGATACCAGCTGTATTCACACTGGAAGTCCCCTCCTGGTTGGGATCGTCCATAATAATAGGGTTTAGGGAGTTTGATAAAGGGAGCCATTGGCATATCTCCAATCCAAACTCTAAATGATGCAATTGCCCTGCAAATGTGTGTCCTCGCAACTGAAAATAAGCCTTTTGCAGAAAGATGTTGCAAAGTTGATCCATGACCGGTTTGTAAGCTTCAAATGGACTTTAACAGCATTAAGTGTTTGAAAATTTCTCTCTTTTACCTATTTGCATTGGGAAGTTTCTCCCAGAACTCATCAAGTATGAAATCCACTTGAGGGTAAAAAGTGCAATACAACTATCCCACATTGAAATCATATCAGCCTGAAAACTCTTCCTGGGTTTCATGACATAGTAGTTGATGCTCTCTTATGGAAACATAAGTGAAGTGCTTTAACTAATGTACTTAGGATCAAGATCCTTAAGAAACAAATACATTGAACCCAATAATATGTTCAAGATTTCCACAAGTTCTAGAACCAGGGAACACAAATTCAAACTTAAATGATCGGTACATAGACAGTTTACATTTAGCTACTTCACACAGAGAGTAGTGAATGTGTAGAACAAACTGCCCAGAGAGGTAATAGAGGCAGATAGTGTGGAAACATTTAAGAAAGAATTGGATAGATATTTAAGGTCAAAGCTCCTTTTTCATTTGAAACTATATAGTGAATTACTAATCTTGGACTGAGATGAACACTCTGGATCATAAGTGGTACACCTCTCTTACAGGGAGTTTAGCACAAAGATGGAAAGGGAAATAGGGTTTAAAAGCATGAAGTTTAGCACCTTGGTTTTCCTGGTTTAAGGTCTGTAGAACTGTGAATACTATAGATCCTTTGATCAGTACTTAGACTAAACTAGGGTGACCATAAGTCACCGTATTCCAGGGACAGTCCTTGGATGAGGTACTGTGTCCTCGGGCAAACAATGTCCCTGGAAGAGTCACCGGTTCACAAAACTCATCCCCGAAGTGTACCCCCAGGCAGTGAGCGTACCCCTGGGCAGTGAGTGTACCCCTGGGCAGTGAGTGTACCCCTGAGCAGTGAGTGTATCCCTGGGCAGTGAGTGTACCGCTGGGCAGTGAGTGTACCCCTGGGCAGTAAGTGTACCGCTGGGCAGTGAGTGTACCCCTGGGCAGTGAGTGTACCCCCCTGAGCTGTCAGTTTGTGGCTCTAAGGCTAAATTAAACAACAACTTGTACAACAGCCAGAGTGATTCACTGCGCATGCGGAACTGGCTGGTCTTTCTACGCATGTGCTGGTTGTTGTTTGAGATTCCGGCTGGGCTCGTGCTGCTGGATTGTCAGCGCCGGATGTGCCTGGGAGTGCGGCAACTGGAGCAGGTGAGGGAGAGGCCACAGGGGAGGGCCCGGTCACAGTCACCGGATGAAGGGGGGGTGGGAAGGCTAATCCTAGACACTGTGGGGGGAGGGGGGGTCAGATGTGACCTCAGTCACTGGGGGGAGGGATCGGGGTCAGGTGTGACCTCAGTCAGGAGGAGTCGGAGTCGGGGTCAGGTGTGACCTCAGTCACGAGGAGTCGGAGTCGGGGTCAGGTGTGACCTCAGTCACTGGGGGGAGGATTCAGATGTGACCTCAGTCATGAGGAGTCGGGGTCGGATGTGACCTCAGTCACTGGGGGGAGGATTCAGATGTGACCTCAGTCACGAGGAGTCGGGGTCGGGTGTGACCTCAGTCACTGGCGGGGGGGGTCAGGTGTGACCTCAGTCACTGGCAGGGGGGGGGGGTCAGGTGTGACCTCAGTCACTGGGTGGGGGGGGTCAGGTGTGACCTCAGTCACTGGGTGGGGGGGGTCAGGTGTGACCTCAGTCACTGGGGGTGGGTCAGGTGTCTGGATGCGCTTCAATAGTGTAACGTCATATCCGCGGTAATTATATGCACATTTGTTTTGCATTTGTAGTGTATATGTGCCACTGTTAAAATATATGTTGCTAAAAAAATTTGCCTCGCTACACTGCGCAACCTACATTTTCTGTCGTGGCTACTTTGCTGTGCTCCCATCCTGTGTGTCCCCGATTTGGTTTAGAAAATATGGTCACCCTAGACTAAGCACAGTGGAGTCACTTTGGGTGCAAATGCACTGGAATTTTATAATGGGTTTTGTAATAAGAATTTGCACAGTTGCTATGCAGCATGTGAATATTCAAAGGTGTACTGAAATAACACTGACCCAAAACATTACATTTCATTGCCATAATCTATCTCCGAGCGTCATTTCTTAAAATGATCTCATTTTTTGCCTTCGTACTCACTCTGAGTCACGTATATGGGAATGTGTAGATTAGCACTTGTGAGGCATGGGGGTGGGTGGAATAATGGGTGTGTGATACAGGGGGTGGTATGAGCTGTGTGGAAGATTAGAAAAGGCTACAAGACTTCATTTAAAGGCTGATGTGACAGTTGGAATATATTTCACCTTGAATTCTGTTCATGAGAAGAATATTGGGCCGTATTTTGTGACCCCTATGGATGTGTACGAGGTGCGTACGCGCCTGTAGGGGCCGCGCAAGTGCAGGGTTCTGGCATACAAAGCGCATGCGCTGAAAACCGGCACTTCTGATCATCCGCCTGCCTGGGAAAAGGGCCTCTGCGGGCGGACAGTTGCGCTTTTTGCACAACTTCCGCCCGCTGAAAGGCCATAGAAATCTAGCCTGCGTTTACCAGCATAAGAGTTTAAAATAACATTAAAAAAAAATTCAATCATTTAAACGTTAAAAAACCTGTGCAATAAGGTAAGGTTATTTTTAGCCCCTTTAAAACATTTACATTTATTTTTCAAAAAATTAAATTTTTGTTTAAAATATTTAATTAAATGGCATTTTAATTAATTTTATATATGTAATGGTTTTTCTTTATTTATTTCAGTGTGTTGGTACATTTTTGCAGTCATCCCCATTCATACTTTTGACAGTTGTGTGCGTACAGAACTGTCAAAAGTATGAAGGGGGATTCCCTTCTTCCATTGGTTGGGCTGGCCCACGTGATCCCAGGGGCGTTTGCGAATCGCATGCGCTCCTGGGATACGTGGACCTCTGCGCATTTCAAAGAGGAGAGGCCGAGGATCGCAAGCCTCTGGATCTACGGAACCAGCGGGTAAGTTTGTGGATTTTTTTTCCAATCGGAGGCATCCGCCCACAGGAAGCCTCTGATCGGAAATTCAGGGCCATTATCCCTGACTCGTTTTGGAGTAAACTTCCACTAGCGTTGGCAGCCCCACCAGTATTTTACTCAACTGGCCATTTTTCATGCATGAGCCCAAAGCTATTTGACTATAGAGGGCATCAAAGTGGAGCTTGATTCTGTGCTCACCTGACATCCACTTACATGCATCTTCCAACAGTGGCCACTCATCAGTGATCAGGAACGGGGGGCTCTAGCTGATTTCTACCTTCCCCTTCACTAACAGAATGGTACTGAAGCCAATTATAGTACTGCAGATGCTGTTCCACCTGAGATCAGCTAACACATTAAAGACTGTTGAGTGAACCTGTAACATACAGCTCAGTACCGCACCAGATAGTATATTTACCCACCAAGTCAAGGGAGGAGTTAACTGACCAAATATTGACTCAGTTCCATAATGTACATAGTACAAAATGCTAGCTTTGCTCTGTCCAATGTTCAATTAAAATATGATCGCAGCCCTGCCTTCGATCTAGTTCCTTTTCTCTCCAGTTTTGAAGAAGGGTCAAACCCGAAACGTCAACTCAAATTTCTCTCCACGGATGTTGCCTGACCCGCTGAGTTTTTCCAGCATTTTCTGTTGTTATTTCAATTAAAATAGCTATTCTTTAGATGCAGTGCATATCTGTTAAGGTATCACTGATTTGCCAAGGTTTTTCATATGCTTATCACAAGTACACTTAAGATGAGTAGATATTTAAGCATGCTGTATCACAATGACTAATTCATTTGGAAGTATGCTGACTTTTAAAAAAAATAAAGCGACTGTTTTGATGTGCTTCAGGAATTTAAGAACGGTTCCTGATCTGTATTTCTTCCAACAGTTATATGAATACGTTAACATTTACAGTGATGTGAATGGGAATTTAGACTGATAATAAAACACTTGAAAGAAGAAAGAAAAAGTACATATTTGACTTTGTGTAACAGAAACATGCTTCCAAAAATAAATTAGGGAACATTTTTGCAATAAACCCAGCCATGTCTGATTGGCGTAGATTTTGTGAATAATTCATATCTCTTTTTCTAGAAAATGATATTATTTACTTTGAAAGAATTCCAAAGTCAAGGTAACAAGCTGTTGAAATGGCACCAGATGTTGCTCAGTAATATCTGTTTTATCGTCTCTCTATTATCTGGCACCTGCTGAAATGTGATATATGCCAAGTGCTGTCATCTGCATAATAATCACTTGTGACAATTCATTTTTGTCCGTTTATCTTCTTTACAGATCAGCACAAGGAAATTTGAGGTATTTCTTACCAAGAGATAATAATACTCATAATTATTCTGTTGATGAATAATAAAATGAAGATGCCTGAATGAACCCTATAGTTCACTGCTTTTAGTGCCTGGATAGTGTTCTTCCTAATCTGTCCCATTAGACCTTTCTCTCGCTGCCTGTCTCCTTCCCTTCCTGTGTACTTTGCCCCTGCCAGATACAAATGAAAACTTACCTTCCTAATTAAAAATTCATCACTAATTAGGCAAACCTGTTGTGAACTACAGTAGAACATGAGGATGTTCTGAACACTGAGGTCTCCAACCTGCCTGCAGCACACCCACCAGATGAATGTATTGTATCTGAGTTTATAAAAGAGCAGCAGGTTTTGGTCGATCCAAATATACAAACATTTCAGCGAACTGCATACTAAAACTGTTCACTGAATATAAAGGATCTTGGAAATATATCTTCTATTATACTGCAACTCCTTTAACTATGTTGTAAAACTTTTGTCATCCAAGTGGCCATTTATATTTATCATATATAAACCTTGGCAGTGATTGTCAGCAAGCTATTTATTTCTTATGAGGGGCATCATAGTCAAACCGGATCCTGTCCTTACCCAATCTCCACACACTTCTCCACAGGGGTCTTTGATTAGAAATCAGAAGCAGCAACCTCAGCTAGACTCATGACAAAGGTCAGGGTGTGTGGAGTCAGACTCCAGGTAGCAGAATGGATTGCAAGCTGACTACAATTCAGAAAACAGAGGGTAGAAATTAAGGGAAGTTTCGCGGACTGGCAGAAAGTGGGAAATGGTATCCTTCAGGGATCTGTGCTGGGACCACTGTTGTTTACCAGATACTGTACATAAATGATTTGGACTCTGAAATTGGAGTTATGGGCCTAGAAATTGGGCCGCATCCATTTTTGGGCCGGCAGGGGGCGTAGTGTTTATCTCTGGTTATCAGTGATTTGTAAAATAACAATATTACATGTTGTAATTATTTTTTTATAAAATAAAAGACAATTGAAATACATAAATATTTCAATCCGATAGTATTCTTGGTGTAGAGTGCTTA
The DNA here is from genome assembly GCF_052327205.1 of Somniosus microcephalus. NCBI lineage: Eukaryota > Metazoa > Chordata > Chondrichthyes > Squaliformes > Somniosidae > Somniosus > Somniosus microcephalus. The sequence continues at coordinate 155,752,976 of NC_140999.1, forward strand.
ATTATTTGAAACAATTGCAAATTTTTATCTGGTCTTTGGTTCTCTATCCTTCTCTTTGGCGTGAAAATCCATTGTTTATGTTGGTTCCTCAAAGCCCAGTCTTTTTGCCTTATTGCTGCACAGCCAGGAATGGTCAGTTTATTAGCTGTATAATTGCTGAGAAAATTATGCTTGGCTTCTGAATCTGGCGTTTTTCTCAATCTACAAAGTCTTTTCCCACACTTTTACTACATTTCTTTCAATTCCACAATCCCTTCTCCAATTTTAAAGTTTGTTTTCTTGGGAATTTTTTTCAGGGTTGAGATAAATGACACCCTGTCTTGATTCAGGAATTGTCCCTTTAGATTGGAAAGTTGTAAATGTAACTCTATTGTTTGAGAAAGGTGAGAGAGAGAAGCCAGGAAATTCTATACGTGTTAGTCTAACATCTGTTGTGGGGAAGTTATTGGAATCTATATGAACATACGAACAATGATGGACAGGTAAAGACCCACTGGTCCATCTAGCCTGTCCCGCACAATTGTGATACTTTGTGTATCACAATATATATACTCTCCACCCCACCCAAAACCATGTGATCTCCCGGAAGAGGCAAAAAACCATGTCAATTTGGAGAAAAAAAACCTGGGAAATTCTTCTCCGACCCATCTAGGCAATCAAAACTAGTCCAGGAGATCAGTCTGGCCTTGAATTCCCTGCAGTGCCGACCTTTTGTAAGAGGTGATCTCCGCCCCAACCAGAAACAGGTCCAGCTCTCGTTTGAAGGAATTTAGCGAATTGGCATCCATCGCACAAGCTGGCAGCCTATTCAAGAAGTCCACTATTCTCTGGGAAAAGAACCACCTCCTGACATCTAACCTAGATCTGGCCTTAGTACAACTTAAAATTGTGACCCCTGGTCCTCCCTAATCTATTTAATTGGAACATACTGTCAACTGAAACACAATCTATTCCCTTCATCATCTTATAAACCTCAATCAGATCACATCTAAGTGTACACTACTCTAAAGTGTAGAATCCCAACTCTTTTAGCCTATCTTGAGAACTAAGATGCTTTATACTGGGAATTAGTCTAGTGGCCCTCCTGTGCACCTTTTCCAAAGCCTCAATATCACCCACCTTGTGAGGAGACCAAAATATAATTAAGGACAAGCACTTAGAGAAATTTTAGCTGATTAGAGAAAGCCAACATGGATTTGTAAAGAACCTACTTTATGTCTAATGAACCTACATGAATTTTTAGAGGCAGTAACTAAAGTAGTAGACAGGGGAATGTCTATGGATGCAATTTACGTGGACTTCCAGAAGGCATTCAGTTAGGCTCCATACACGGTGGCATAGTGGTTAGCACTGTTGCCTCACAGCGCCAGGGACCCGGGTTCAAATCTGGCCTCGGGCGACTGTCTGTGTGGAGTTTGCACATTCTCCCCGTGTTTGCGTGGGTTTCCTCCGGGTGCTCCGGTTTCCTCCCACAATCCAAAGATGTGCGGGTTAGGTTGATTTGGCTATGATAAATTGACCCTTAGTGTTAGGGGATTAAATACGTGGGGTTACGGGGATAGGGTGGGATATGTGTCGGTGCAGGCTCGATGGGCCGAAATGGCCTCTATCTGCACTGTGAGGATTCTGTGATTCTGTGATAAGAGACCGTTAGCTAAAATTAAAGCTCATGGAATTGAAGGCAAATTATTGATCTGGTTTGGAGATTGGTTAGGCGGTAGAAAGTAGAGAGTAGGGATAATGGGTATGTATTCAAATTGGAAGGAAGTGACTACTGGTGTCCCACAAGGATCTGTGCTGGGCCTCAACTATTCACTATATTTATTAATGACTTGGATAACATAATAGAGAGCCATATATCCAAGATGACACAAAGATAGGTTCCATAGTAAGTAGTGTAGACAGGAGCATAAACTTACAAAGAGACATTGATAGATTAAGTGAGTCAGCAAAACTGTCAGATGAATTTCAACGCAGTTAAGTGTGAGGTCATCCATTTTGGACCAAAAAGGATAGATCCAAGTATTTTTTAAATGGTGAAAAGCTAGGAACAGTGGAGGTCCAAAGAGATTTAGGGATCCATGACACAGTTCACTAAACTGTAGTAGTCGGGTACAAAAGACCTTGGCCCCAACTTCCACCCCTCTACAGGTTACCCCAACGCCACTTCAACTCCCCTTTTATAGTGACTTCCCTACTGTCTTTCCCATCCACAACAGCTGTTCTGTGCCTAACTTCCTCTACCCATGTGCATGTACACAGATCACTAAAATGTAGTAGTCAGGTACAAAAAATAATCAAGAAGGCTAATGGAAAGTTAGCCTTTATAACTAAAAGGCTAGAATATGAAGGGGAGGAAGTTTTGCTACAGCTTTACAAAGCTCTGGTTAGATCACATCTGGAGTACTGTGTACAGTTCTGGGCACCACACCTTAGAAAGGACATATTGCCCTTGGAAGGAGTGCAGTGCAGATTCACCAGAATGCTACCAAGGCTCCAATGGTTAAATTATGAGGAGAGATTACATAAACTAGGCTTATATTCCTTGGAATATAGAAGATTAAGGGGTGATTTGATTGAGGTTTTTAGGGTAAGGGAACTGTAATGTATATACCTTTAAGGGTGGAACTACTTTTTACAGACTAGAGCCCGACCGAGCGGCACAGCAAAGGGCCGAGCAGCGTCAACGGGGGAGAGAGAGAGCAGAGCGCACAGGGCGCAGCCGGTGTTCAGGGGCCGAGCAGCGTCGAGGAGAGGGAGAGAGACGCGCAGAAACCCGCGAGGTGCCGCCATTGCCACAAGGACCGCCGAGAGCAGCATTGGCAGCAGCGCAGGAGAAGCGCGCGAAACCTACAGGGCGCCGCCATTGCCATGAGGACCGCCGAGAGCGGCGTTGGCAGCAGCGGGGGAGGAAGGAAAGCGCGGGAGATGCCATTTTAAGCCATTTTAAACCACACCCAAAATGCCGAAGAGTGGCAGTATCACGGCATTTGACAATGAAGTCAAAGATTGGACTACATATGTCGAACGAATAGAGGTATACTGCAAGGCAAATGAGGTGTCAGATGACAAGAAAGCGCCGGTATTGTTAAATTTAATGGGTGGGGTGCAAAGACGTATGGCTTATTACGAAATATAGTAACCCCAGTGAAAAAGAGTTTTGGAGACAAAGTGAGGATACTACAGGAACATTTAAACCCCACACCGCTGCTGATAGCAGAAAGATTCAAGTTTCACAAGCGGAACCAGTATAAGGATGAAAGCAATGCTGAATATTTAACAAAACTGCACAAACTATCGAAACACTGCCAGTTTGGAACGGGACTGGCAGATACCTTAAGGGACAAGTTTGTGTGTGGGCTTCAAAGTGAAGGAACCCAGAAACGGCTTTTATCTGAAAAGGACCTTACGCTGGAAAAGGCTTTCAGCATTGCGGTATCACATGAAGCAGCAGCACGGGGTGCTGCAAAGATACAACAGAGACCGCAAGAATATGGCACAAACGAAATGTCATACAGAACAGAGAAGTGCTATCGCTGCGGCAGAACAACACACGACCACAATGATTGCTGGTTCAAAGACAAAGTGTGCAGACAGTGTGGAAAAGTAGGACACATAGCACGGGTCTGCAGGTCGGAAAAGAAAACCAGCAATAAGAAATCTCCAAAAGAAAAGTACAAGAAGGTACATAAGGGGACGGAGAATAGTTCAGACGAACAAAAGAGTGATACCGACTCCGAAAACAGGGAGCTGAGTTGTCTGAAACTACATAATGTGATCAAAACGGAGGATCACCGAACCATTTGGGTCACTCTCAAGATAGCAGGAGTCCAGGTAAAAAGGGAATTGGACACAGGATCAGCCCTAACAGTCATAAACTGACGGGACGACGAGCGGCTATTCTCACACATACCCTTGAGAGACACAAAAATTATTTTGAAGACGTACATGGGGCAAAAAGTCTACCCCAAAGGAAAAATAAGGGTGACCGTTATATATAACGGTAAGGAAACACCAAAACTAGACCTGTATGTATTGCAAGATGGAGGACCACCATTACTGGGACGTGAATGGATCCGGAAAATACAGCTGGATTGACATTCCATACAAGCACTGACTGTGGCTGCCAAAAAGGATGACGGCGTCACACCTGGGCGACTGTCAAAGATCCTAACCGACGCGCAAGAAGTGTTCCAGCAAGGACTCAGAACACTAAAAGGCATGACAGCAACAATTAAAATCGAAGAAAATGCAAGCCCAAAATTTTTTAAGGCCAGACCAGTACCTTATGCAATCTGCCCAGCCATCGAAGCAGAGCTGAAGAGTTTGGAACGTTCAGGAGTACTGTCCAAGGTAGACTGGAGCGAGTGGGCTACACCCATCGTCCCTGTGATGAAAAGGTCGTTGAGCAGCACACCTGGGGAACCAAGAAAGGTTCGTATCTGTGGGGACTTTAAGGTAACAGTGAACCCAGTCCTTCACACCATGCAATATCCACTTCCGCGGATTGAAGATATTTTCGCCTCGCTATCTGGAGGGAAACGCTTCACTAAGATTGATCTGGCCCAGGCGTATCTGCAAATGGAGGTAGAAGAAGCATCAAAAAAATACCTCACAATCAACACCCATAAAGGTCTCTACCAATACAACCGGCTGGTATTCGGGGTAGCATCAGCTCCGGCTATTTGGCAAAGGGCAATGAAACAAGTCCTGCAAGGGATCCCAGGGACCCAGTGTTATTTGGACGACATCCTGGTCACAGGCGAAAATGACAGTGATCACCTTGCCAACCTGGAGCAGGTGCTCACTAGATTGAAGGAATATGAGCTCCGAGCTAACCGCCCCAAATGTGAGTTTTTTAAAAAACAGATCTCGTATTGTGGCCACGTTATCGATAAAGAGGGGTTACATAAGTCCCCAGAAAAGATTGAGGCAGTAGTCAAGGCTCCAGCACCGGAAAACGTGTCACAACTGAGGTCGTTCCTCAGGCTGGTAAACTACTACCATAAGTTCTTGCCAAATTTGTCTACAATACTACACCCACTGAACACCCTACTGCAAACTGGGGTGCCATGGAAGTGGAGTGACGAATGTAAACAAGCTTTCCAGAAGAGCAAAACACTAATCACATCGAAAGAGGTATTGGCCCATTTCAACCCAGCACTACCAATTCGGTTGGCGTGTGATGCGTCACCCTACGGCATTGGAGCGGTGCTGTTGCACAAATTCTCGGACGGCTCAGAGAGGCCAATAGCCTTTGCGTCACGATCACTAACCTCAGCTGAGCGTAACTACGCCCAGATTGACAGGGAGGCCCTCAGCCTAGTGTGGGGAGTGAAAAAGTTCAATCACTATCTGCACGGGCAGAAATTCACCTTGCTGACTGACCACCAGCCTCTTGTCTCCATTTTTAATCCGAAGAAGGGCGTTCCGGTGATGACTGCGCAACGACTACAAAGATGGTCACTCTTTCTAGGGGCACACCACTATGAGATTGAATATAAGGGCACGAAACAGCATGTAAATGCTGATGGGCTATCATGCCTGCCACTGCCTACTGCGGAGGAAGCACCAGCAGTGGATCCTGTCGAAATATTTCATTCGACTATAGTTGAATACCTACCGGTAACTAACGCTCGTATAGAACAGGAGACCCGAAATGACCCGACACTGTCTCGGGTATATGATTTGACGGTGAAGGGATGGCCAGCACATGGCGACTCACTGTTGCCAGCATTCTCGACAAGAAGAGAACAGCTGTCAGTGTGCCGGGGGACCTTGATGTGTGGATCCCGAGTGGTAATTCCACCCAAGTTAAGGGATAGAGTGCTCAATGAGCTTCATGAGGGTCATCTGGGAGGGGTAAAAATGAAAAGCCTTGCCAGGGCTTATGTGTGGTGGCCGGGAATCGATAAACAAATCGAGGACCTGACCAAGAGCTGCTCAGGATGCCAGAAAGTCCAAAATGCACCACCACATGTCCCTCTACACCCATGGGAGTGGCCCTCATCTCCATGGCAACGGGTGCATATTGATTTTGCTGGTCCATTCATGGACTCAATGTTTTTAATAGCCGTGGATGCGCACTCGAAATGGCCTGAGGTCATCAAAATGTCCACCACCACCACGGAGAAAACTATTGCAGTCCTACGGACCATTTTTGCCAGGAACGGCTTGCCAGAACAGATTTGCTCCAATAACGGACCACAATTTGTATCCGAAGAGTTCCGGAGGTTTATGAAAAAGAATGGGGTAAGGCATTACACATCCGCCCCGTATCATCCAGCCACAAATGGATTGGCTGAGAGGTTCGTACAAACCTTTAAGAAGGCAATAAAGGCTATGTACAATGACAACATTCCGCTGCAGCATAAAGTGGACAATTTCCTGTTCGCCTACCAGAATGCGACACATGCAGTCACCAACCAGGCCCCGGCCATGATGTTCTTTAACCAAAGGTTAAGATCTCACCTGGATTTGCTCAGACCAAACGTACGAAGAGATGTTGAGAGTAAGCAATTCCAGCACATCCATGAGAAGCCAACAAGGAGCTTCAATGTAGGGCAACCAGTCTTGGCCCGCGACTACCGAACAGAAAAATGGCAGCCAGGAACGATATGCACACAGCAGGGCCCACTAATGTACACAGTGGACGTTGGGGAGAACATCATGAGACGCCATGCTGACCAGATCCTAGAGTCACAGGGACAAGTCAACCCCATGCCTCGCCCATACGTACCTGGTGAGGAACCCGACGTACAGGTCGCATCTACCCCAGAAACAGTAGCATCGGAAGCTGATGACCCAACCGACGACAGGGTGCCAGAATCGCCTCCGCACCAAGAGCGAGACACTCGGGAAAGGCGCTATCCAGAAAGGATCAGGAAGCCTCCCCAAAGACTGAATATATAAATGGACTATTTTCAGCTAACGTTGTATGTTAAAAGTGTTAATTGTAATTAGTTTGATATTTAATTGTTAAATGAGTGTTATGGTACTGTTAATCTAAAAGGGGAGGAATTGTAATGTATATACCTTTAAGGGGGGAACTACTTTTTACAGCTCATGTATACTGTAGTACCGGCAGTGACCACACCTGTATATAGCACTGAGTAGTAATCTGTACAGTTCAGTTCCGTTCCAGAGTGAGCCACGTTCAGTAAACACCTGTTGTACCGTTCCCCTGCAGTCTGGTGTCTTATTACTCTCGGACACAACAGGAACATAACCTTAAAATCAGAGCCAGGCCATTCAGGAGTGAAGTTAGGAAACACTTCTTCACACAAAGGGTGGTAGACAGCAGTAGATGCTAGCTCAATTAATAATTTTAAATGTGAGATCGACAGATTTTTGCTAGCCAAGGGTATTAAGGGATATGGAGCCAAGGCGAGTGGATGGAGTTAGGATACAGATCAGCTGTGACCTTATTGAATAGCGGAACAGGTTTGAGGGGCTGATTGGCCTACTCCTGTACCTATGTTCATATGTATATCAGGGCTTATGATGAATTCTGCACTTGTGATAATCTGATCTCTCTCCATTGTGTTAATTGAAAGTAAAGAATGAACTTGCATTATTAGATTGTTTATGTTGTTTCTCAGAAACATCCCAAGCACTTGTGCTGTTGCTATTGTGATATGGGTGAATGCAGCCACAATTTTGAATACAGCAAGGTCCCACAAACAGAAATTGGATAAATTACCATTTAATTTGTTTTTGCTTGAGGGAAGAAGGTTGCCTAGGTCACTGAGAAAACTCACTTCTTTTTTGAATAGTTCCATGGAATCTGAGCCAACAGAACAGGGCCTTGGTTTAATGTCTCATCCAAAGAATCGTACCTCTGGTGATGCAACTGATCCTCGGTATTGCACTGGAGTGTGGTCTTTGAATATACTGTATGCTTAAGTCCTGGAGTGTGGTTTAATCCCACAATTTAACACTGTTGTCCTGAGATCCAGGCACCCAAAAATTCATCCTATCCTCAACCTTGACAACTATCTCATTCATGTCTGCCTAGTGACTGCCAGCAGATCTTAGGAAGCAATTTCACTGTTCAAATACATCAGACAACAATGCTCTCTTGATTTTATTTTATTGCTTTAATCAAAACAACATGGCCTATGTTGAGATCAAAGCTCTATTGATTAATTGACTATTCAAGTGATATTCAGTAGACTGAAAGTAAACACGCCTATCAGAGGCCAGGTATCAGTGATATCAAAGCAATGTTTGATCATCCTGAAACATGCTGAGAATTTTCTCGGATAGTCTATCAGTCTTTCTTTTGGCTTACAGATTTGCCTTACTGTTTTACCTATCAGACTTGGTAGTACCATCCATCTCAGTTTGACAGTTAGTGCATGGGACTTTGGTGTATTTGATGTTTCGATTTCAAAGCCGGACAATTACTTGTCCTGCAGAGCACAATTTCACTTATTTCAGAATTATTTGTTTCATACTCTGCCATACGTTTCTACTTTGAATCGTACTGCACTGTACTACTTTTGGAACTGTCGTGACAACAGGAATTGTCCATTCAAAGGCTATGGCTACAATCAAAATACCTTTTAGAACCTGAAAACAGCTCACACAGGATGTTCTTCTCCATTTCATCCACCATCTACCTAGATAGTGTTGTGTTATTGGAATGACACAAAAACGGCAGACATTGTTACCTTGTTTGGGTTAGGGTCATGTAAATCCATAAGTTAAATTTCTCAATTTTATGGAACCATAGATTTATCAATATACCATATACTCGTGTATAAGATTAGAAATGTATGTCCTGCTAAAAGCAGGGGGTTTCTTGTATGCAGGTCATACCTTCTTTCTGATTTTTGTCCTAGCAAAGCAATTTCTTAGTGGACCAGCAGCAGCATCATTCCTATTATATCCCTTCATAGCCTTCATATCAACTGTTTGCTACACCCTACCTCGCCAGCACCCCAGCACTGGGAGATTTCAATGGCAACTTTCTCTCTTTACTAGTGACTTCAGTCCAGACTCCTGCTGCAGATTTAAAATGGAAATAGTGCAACAGGATGGATACAGGGAGCTGAAATTGTAAATCAGAGACAGCCCAGCAGGATAGATACAAGGAGACAACCAACATGAAGGTTAGAATTTTAATTGATGGAAAGCTCTGTGGAACTTTGTCTCATATGAGGATGATAGATTTTTTTCAGCAGTATTGGTTGGAATGCTGTTGGGGGAGGAATTGTTTTATATGTAGATTGCCATGTATGTGATATGGTAAAGCTTCTGTTCCTGACACTACATTTCCATCATCCTCTTTCTTGTGTGATCATGCAGTGGACAGTCTTAAGTAAATATTTAAATCAATCTACATTTTACAAAATTAGCTACTTGATTATTCAAATCTGTAAGGAAAAGTCTTGTTTGGCCCTGGTCATACTGGTGTCAAATTACTTTGTTTAGAACAAGGATCTATAGATCAATTTAGATCTGTGTCAGCTTATCTCAGCTGGTAGAATGCTTGTGAAGGAATAAGCAATATACCTATTCAGAAAAATACACCATTCTATAAAAGAATTCTGACTTTATTAAAACATGACAAACTGGGCTTCAAAATCTAAAAACCTAACAATGGAAAAGCTGTAAACAGCATACAGACTATTAAGATAATATAAGTTGTTGACACTGAATCAATACCCTTATTGAAACAGGAGGTTGGAGGTTCCTGAAAGTCTGAAGCCTTGGAAAGAACACAATGGTATACCCTGTTAAGGTGTCTTAAACCAACACTTCGGAAAGAATCACATAAAAATAACATCAAATGAAACACAGGAGACACGAGTCTGTGTTGCAACTAGTTGAGGTAACTAAGAAGACAATGATGCATCCGGTTGAGGTGTTTTTAATTTACACATTGTAATAAGACACAAACAGAAGACTTTGGTAAGAATGACATCAAATAGATACATCTGCTCCACACCATGTTTTATGATAAGCTTTGAACACCTAAGGGTAGAGTTCTTAATGCTACAAGCTGATCTAACTGTAAAAATAGCAGGGGGCAGCAGAAAAATGACTAGAGATAATTAACTTACATCAGCAGAAAACTTCAAAGGAAATATCACTGAGAAAGGGTATAAAAATTGGACTTTCAAATGGGAAGATAGTCTCGCTGTAAAGGGGCAAAGCGATTCTCGGCTTTAGAGGCAAGCTCTATACGTCTTCAACTCTTTGTATCTCGGGGATCAATGGTATTGTATTTAATTTTGGTGGATATCCTGGAATAAACTAAGAACTGTAAAACTAGCAAAGTTAAGATTTGAGAATAAGGATCTCTGATAATAGAATTGAAAGCTTTTGTTTTTGGAACTGTTAATGTTGCGATTGAATCACCAACTGTAAATTACATGTCGGTTCTTTAATAAATCTATATATTTTTAGAATTGTCTCACATAGTACTTCTGTATCAAACTCATGAACTCAATCTCTGTACACTCTTTGGTGAGGAGTTGCAGAATTCTGGGGGAGTTTTCCGGACCCTCAAAATATCCAGAACGTTACAGCCTAGCTAAACTTATTAAAAGTGCTATCTGGATGTTGGTAACATCTTCAGATTGTTCCTTTCCTTTAGAGAGAGATAGTTTGGACCTTTAGACCCAATTAAGCGTCTTTAGGATTCAGCTACCTCAAACTTTAGTTGAAGGTGAACGTCTGGGGAATACGCCTGATCCGGGGTAGCCCTAAAGGGGCTAGGACTAGTAATAATCCCTTCATGCTTGCCTCTGTCACTCCTTGGTTCAAGTCCCAATCCAAGACTTGACTGCATAATCTAGGCTGATGCAGTACTGAGGGAGTTCTGCAATGTTGGAGGGGCTGTCTTTCAGATGTGACATTAGACTTGGGCCCTATCTGCCTGTTGAGATTAATATAAAAGATCCGTGACATTATTGAAGAAGAGCAGAGAGTTCTCCTGACCAACATTCCTCCCTCAATCAAAACCATCAACTACAGATTAACTGATCATTCATCTTTATTTGCTGTTTGTAGGATCTTGCTGTGCACAAATTGGCTGCTGTGTTTCTGAAATAACAACCATGATTGCATTCCACTGGTTATGAAGCAGTTTTGGGGATGTCCTGAGGACACAATGTGTTATACTGTAGCCCAGTGAATCATTCCTAGTGCTAAGGAAGTTTCCTCACATCACAAATGGTATTTTCCCATTTACAACACTGTTTTTATCATAATTTGTGAAGGATTATTACTCACAAAATATGCACCTTTATTTGCAGCACATCCGGAGCAATCTAGAGTGATGAATAAGTTCAATGTAAAACTACATATCCTCTTTCAGACCAAATGCAGAATATCTGTTAAATCAGATACTCTTCACGGTATCAAAATTTAGCCTTTCATTAGGAAAATGTTTCCAGTTCAGACAGAGTAGGCTTAACCCTTCCTATCATTGTTATGCTTTTAGAATATCATCATTGGTACTAGCCTCCCACTGTTCACAGATGCCATTTAGCCTTAGCTTCAAATTAAGTGAAGTATGCCTTTATTTCCTTGTGGTGGAACAGTTGAATCTGTCTTTCTTAATGAACTGTGAGCCACTGAAATTTCCAGCACTACTTCCTCAGCGATAGTTTGGGGGCTTTAGTTTATGGTTATTTATTAAGACTGTTGAATACTGAAAAAACTTTTCAGTTGTCAACATCCATGCATCTTTTCTTTCATATAATATCTGACAAAATAATTTTCTGTGAATCTCTAATGGTGACTGTTATAAATCAGGATTTGAAAAACTCACATTTATTAAATCACAGTAGTGTGAATGGAGACAATGGGATTTTGTTATATTTTAGATTTTGATCAAAGGTTAAAAGCGTGTATACAAGCCAAGAATTAACTCTCATAAGTGCCCACTGCTGGCACATACAAGTTTTCTTCTGCTGCCTGTTTGCATCTCATGAATACAATTTATTGTGTTGTGAAAGAAATGCCTAATAAATTTGGCCCTACTTAGGGCATACTAAGTAAGAATTAAAGAACCTATGCTTTTACTTGTGTTGAGTGCTTGGAGTCTTACTTGGCCCCTATCATCTGAAAACTGATTGTGGAAAGGCCCAAATATGGCATGCCATTCTCTTGATCTATGTAAGCATACATTAGAAAACTCTTATCTAGACACAGCCTTTTTATCATAAAATCTAATGACCGTGTATTCTTGTTGTCATTTATATTTGCTAAACTGTAAAATGACAATCTGTTTACACAATGTTACTTGATCAATGTATTTGAACTCTGTCAGTATGTTCTGATTCTCAACAAATGTACAGAAATACAAATTATTATTTATACGAATGAGGGTAAATATATTGATGTTTAAAACTTTGCTATTGTCCTGTTAAATATGTAGAAGAATCTACTGTATTGGAAGGAGAAATAATTTGATTTGTCACATCTTTAGTGGCAATCTTATCTCATAGGTAGTGATTTCTCTGTTCCTGAAGAAAGCTGAATCCACAGATCTCTACTGTTTTGCCTTCCATTTTTTTGGATAAATTCATCTCACTATTAAAAGATGTAGGGGCTTATTTTGACATCAACATTTCAGACATGGATTGGCAGGCTGTACAGCAAAGTGTCCTAAAAGGGGGCACTGTTCCTGTTAGTGAATTTTTCAAATGAGATTTGCAACTCTACAATGACTTTTACCCACCAAAGTTGAATTTTACCCTCAATCAGTCTTGCTACACTCTTTCTCAACCCCTTTAACAAGATGAGGGGGCGCGATCCTGGCAGCCCTGGGGAGGTGGGTATGGAGGCGGGACTGCCAGGAAAATGGCAGAATCTGGGGGCGAATGCCCATCCCGCCCCCCCAACCCGCCTCCATGCCATCTTGCCAGGAGGTGGGTAGCCGACCCGTGCCGGGTCCCGTCTCCTTGGAGGTGGGAAGGGGATTACAGCCACTTAACTACCTCTTAACAGGTGGTTAACAGGCAGATAAGAGGATTATCTCCATTTTACCCTCACAAGTGTGGGCTTCCCGAAGGCTGCGAACCCTGCCAGGGTCACCGAGACGAGCAGTGGGTCTGCGGGGGTTGGAGGGGTGCAAAAGTGCGCTGTGAAGGTAAGTGATGGGTGCAAGTGTGGAGAGGTGAGTATGTGAGGTAAGTGGAAAGTGTTAGAAAAAGTTCTTAGCTTTGTTTCTTCCTGCAGGCTTCAAGAGTTGGGGATGCGGAGAGTCTCACATCTCCACGGCAGAGATGACAGATGGCTGCTGCATTCTCCAATGCAGCAACCATCTAATTTCTGCTAAAGAAAGGGGTTTGATGAGTCATGAATTTAAGAACTCATGCTAGAGTCCATTATAAAAGATGCAATAGCAGAGCACTTGGAAAACAATGACAGGATCGGACAAAGTCAACATGGATTTACAAAAGGTAAATCGTGCTTGACTAATCTATTGGAATTTTTTGAGGATGTAACTGGTAAAATAGATAAGGGAGAACAAGTGGATATGGTGTATTTGGACTTTCAAAAGGCTTTTGATAAGGTCCCGCATAAGAGATTAGTGTGTAAAGTTAAGGCACATAGGATTGGGAGCAAGATATTGACTTGGATAGAGAACTGGTTGGCAGACAGAAAGCAAAGAGTTGGAATAAACGGGTCTTTTTCCGAGTGGCAGGCAGTGACTAGTGGGGTACCGCAGGGCTCGGTCCTTGGACCCCAGCTATTCACAATATATATTAATGATCTAGACGAGGGAACTAGATGTAATATCTCCAAGTTTGCAGATGACACAAAGCTGGGTGGGCGTGTGTGCTGTGAGGAGGATGCCGAGAAACTCCAGTATGATTTGGACAGGTTGGGTGATTGGGCAGATGCATGGCAGATGCAATATAACGTGGGTAAATGTGAGGTTATCCACTTTGGTGTCAAAAACAGGAAGGCAGATTATTATCTGAATGGCAATAGATTGGGAGAAGGGAAGTGCAACGAGACCTGGGTGTCCTTGTGCACCAGTCGCTGAAGGTAAGCATGCAGGTGCAGCAGGCGGTTAAGAAGGCAAATGGTATGTTGGCCTTCGTAGCGAGAGGGTTTGAGTACAGGAACAAGGATGTCTTGCTGCAGTTGTACAGGGCCTTGGTGAGACCACATCTTGAGTATTGTGTGCAGTTTTGGTCTGAGGAAGGATGTTCTAACCATGGAGGGAGTGCAGCGAAGATTCACCAGGCTGATACCTGGGATGGCAGGAATGACGTATGAGGAAAGATTGGATCGATTGGGCTTATACTCGCTGGAGTTTAGAAGAATGAGAGGGGATCTCATTGAAACTTATAAAATTCTGACAGGACTGGACAGACTAGATGGAGGAAGGATGTTCCCGATGGTCGGGGAGTCCAGAACCAGGGGTCATAGTCTAAGGATAAGGGGTAAGCCATTTAAGACAGAGATGAGGAGGAATTTCTTCACCCAGAGAGTGGTGAACCTGTGGAATTCTCTACCACAGAAGGTAGTAGAGGCCAATTCATTAAATATATTCAAGAAGGAGTTGGATATATTTCTTAAGGCTAAAGGGATCAAGGGATATGGGGAGAAAGCAGGGACAGGGTACTGAATTTGGATGATCAGCCATGAGCTCATTGAATGGCGGAGCAGGCTTGAGGGGCCGAATGGCCTACTCCTGCTCCTATCTTCTATGTTTTCTATGACAAGTGGGGGTCCCGCCTCCAAAAGCTTCCCATTGGCAAAATCCAGCCCTACGTGTCAATCTTTATGTAAACACTTTTATAGCAGTATTTGCAGAGAAAGGGAACATTTTAACATGCTGATATATACTTAGATTTAAAAAAGTGTAAGCAATAAAGAGTGGGAGGTGGAATTCAACTTCAGCAGGGCATAAAATGGGCAGTAGTGGATCAGCCACCTGTTATACATTCACCCAATTACCCTTTCCATGGAAAGTGAAATCAGTCGGGGTATATAACGATTAGCCAATTCGCTCTGCCCATTTACACCCCCGTCGAAGTTGAATTACACCCACATGGATTATCTAGACTTATCCAAATATCCACTTTTGAAAGTCATTGATGTTTGGGGTAAAATAATTTATCCCTAACATTGGTCGACAGGTAAATTCCTAATAATGCTCCAACATATGGGATCGTGTACATCAATGGAAAGGTGTGACTTATAAACTGGATTTTATGGTCCTTTCCTCAGTAAACCTGCAAAGATTAATAATTTTGTTAAAAGAAACCTTGCTAGAAAATGAGAGCCTCACTTTCTACTATGATTGCTTCTGCAATTTTCTGGGGGTTATGATTACGCTGTCCATTTAGAGAGAACTGAAACCAGTGCTGCTGTGACAAGAAAATGAGGAGAAAGCATGTAGGTGCATGGAAATGTGGTGCAAACAAAGCAGAATCAACAGAACAACAATTAGCAGATAGAAAACAAAGCTCTACTAAAAAAATTCCGACTTTAGAAAAGTGACAGAAGGCTCAATAGTAACAAAATCCATGACAAAAAGTGAAGCTCACTTCATTGCAGTCAAAAAAGAATTAATTTTTGTAAAATTTTTGCAGCCTGTGCTGTTTGTAGATATGTCAAGATGTTCTGCTCAGTTCCATGAGGGTTAACATAGATGGGTTAAGTAATCTAGAAGGCTGCCAGATGCCAACATTTTAATGCAAATTGGCTAAAGCTGGTTCCCTAATGGAGTAAATGAGGTCTGACTTTTCAGTGTGCACGTTAAAATAAAGTAGAGAGGCTATCAGGCAGGACTTATAAAACTGAAAGGCAATTGATCCTAGATAACTATAGGTTTTACTCTCAGGGCAACCAGTTCAATCACAAATCAAATAATGTGACCAATCTACTCTACTTGTGCATTAGGCTCCTCTAATTCTGCCCTCTGATTATAATCGCTCAACCACTGGTGGCCGTGCCTTCTGTTACCTAGGCCCTAAGCTCTGGAATTCCCTGCCCAAGCCTCTCTGCCTCACTACCTCTCTTCCTTTAAAACACTCCTTACAATCTACCTCTTTGACCAAGCTTTTGGTCACCTGTCCTAATTTCTCCTCATGTGGCTCGGTGTCAAATTTTTTGACTTATAATACTCCTGTGAAGCGCCTTGGGATGTTTTACTACTTCAAAGGTGCTATATAAATACAAGTTGTTGTTGTTGTTGATTATAGCTACTGGCTATAGAAAAGGATTTATTTATCACGCATGTGACCCTCCCTTCAAGGGCAATTGTTAAATTCCATTTTTTCAATCTTTCTGCCAAATAGTGACATGGGTATTTAAAACCATATACAGGTAGACTATCCTTTATCCAAACTTCCGAAAACCGAAAACCTCTAAAAACCGAAAGTTTTTTCGTTCAGTGTAAGTCGTGCGCACGACATGACCAGAGTGGTGCATGACTTACGCTGAGCAGGGCAGAGGGTCACAGAGTTCCCTCCTGGGTAGGAGATTGCAGGCCGAGCCGGGCAGTGTGAAGGAAGTACCGGGAGAGTGAACCCAACAATACAGCGGCCGGTCCGATAGCTGCAGCGGCCCATCCAATATTCTTTTCTCCCCCGACCCGACCCGTGGACCATCCGATATTCTTTACGCCCCCCCCCCCCCGGCCCCGACCCCCCCCGACCCCGACCTGAACCGCGGCCCGTCCGATATTCTTTTCTTCCCCCCCACCCGACCTGATTTGTGGGCCAGCTTAGTAGGAGTCAGCCGATATCCGGCTTTCCAGAGAAGCAGGAAGGGGAATGAGACACGGAACAGTCGCAAGAGGTAGCCTGAACTTTTAAAATTTATATTAAATACAAATTTCCCAGTCTTATAATAATACCTTCTGAAATCCGAAAAATTCCGAAAACCGAAACTCAGCTGGTCCCAAGGCTTTCGGATAAGGGATAGTGTACCTGTATTATTCATTTCTTTGCATAAGGGGATCCATAGGAATCTTCATATACAAATCAAATTGTCAAGAATTTTGAAATTACAGGAAGAAGCCAATATTATGAATACCGTTCAATCTGCAACAACAACAACTTGTATTTATATAGCGCCTTTAATGTAGTAAAACGTCCCAAGGCGCTTCACAGGAGTATTAAAAGACAAAAAATTTGACATCGAGCCTCATAAGAAAAAATTAGGGCAGATGACCAAAAGCTTGGTCAAAGAGGTAGGTTATAAGGAGCGTCTTAAAGGAGGAAAGAGAGGTAGCAAGGCGGAGAGGTTTAGGCAGGGAATTCCAGGGCTTAGGGCCTAGGCAACAGAAGGCACGGCCACCAATGGTTGAGCGATTATAATCAGGGATGCTCAAGAGGGCAGAATTAGAGGAGTGCGGGTATCTCGGGGGGTTGTGGGGCTGAAGGAGATTACAGAGATAGGGAGGGGCGAGGCCATGGAGGGATTTGAAAACAAGGATGAGAATTTTGAAATTGAGGTGTTGCTTAACGGAACCAAGGTAGGTCAGTGAGCACAGCGGTGATGGGTGAACGAGACTTGGTGCGAGTTAGGACACGGGCAGCTGAATTTTGGATGACCTCAAGTTTACGTAGGTCATCTTCCCAATATTTAATTGGAGAAAATTTCTGCTCAACTAGAACTGGATGTCGGACAAGCAGTCTGACAATTTAGAGACTGTGGAGGGGTTGAGAGAAGTGGTAGTGAGATAGAGCTGGGTGTCGTCAGCGTACATGTGGAAACTGGTGCTGTGTTTTCGGATGATGTCACTAAGGGGCAACATGTAGATGTGAAATAGGAGGGGGCCAAGGATCGATCCTTGGGGGACACCAGAGGTAACGATGTGGGAGCGGGAAGAGAAGCCGTTGCAGGTGATTCTCTGGCTACGATTAGATAGATAAGAATGGAACCAGGTGAGTGTAGTCCCACCCAGCTGGACGACGGTGGAGAGGCTTTGGAGAAGGACGGAGTGGTCAACCATGTCAAAGGCAGACAATTCGAGAAGGACAGCAACATGTTACCCAAAAACCCTTCCCAAATACAAAAGTTCAAAACATTTAAGTCTCCTTAATAACTATAATTGATGATTTTAAACAATACAATCTGTAGCAAAATTTCAGTTTCTCCACCAGGCAGTGAATGGGATTTCCAAAATAGTCAGCCACTGAAAGAATGATTATTAACTTCCATTAATGTAAATAGTATCTTTACTTTAAAATATGTAAAGTATTTTTCTGGTTCTGCCTAGTTTAGCCTTTTTCACAGACCGACCATAGTGTCATAAGATGTTGCAGCGCAGGAGCAGGCCCTTTGTCCCATCAATTCTTTGTCGATATTTTTCTCCCAAGCCACCTTGTCTAATCCCACTCTTCAGCTCGCTCCCCTACATTAAAAAAAATTTTCAAGCAACTATCTAATTCCCATCGAAAAGAACTGCTGCGCTCTTATGGACCATAATATGGACATCAATAAATTTCCTTCTTTGAGTTATTTAATTGAATGGTAAAGTATTTTTTTATCCATATTGTCTAATGATGAGTATTGTGACTGTTTCGTTTCCGAAGCACATTCATGATTGTTTCTATTGCACAAGGATGTCTTGCTACAGATGTACAGGGCCTTAGTGAGACCGCACCTTGAGTATTGTGTGCAGTTTTGGTCGCCTTACCTGAGGAAGGACGTTCTTGCCATGGAAGGAGTGCAGCGAAGATTCACCAGGCTGATACCTGGGATGGCAGGAATGACGTATGAGGAGAGATTGTGTCGATTGGGATTATACTCACTGGAGTTTAGAAGATTGAGAGGGGATCTCATCGAAAACTATAAAATTCTGTCAGGCCTGGACAGACTAGATGCAGGAAGGATGTTTATGATGGCCGGGGAGTCCAGAACCAGGGGTCATAGTCTAAGGATAAGGGGTAAGCCATTTAGGACTGAAATGAGGAGGAATTTCTTCACCCAGAGAGTGGTGAACCTGTGGAATTCTCTGCCACAGAGGGCGGTGGAGGCCAGTTCATTAAATATATTCAAAAAAGAGTTGGATATATTTCTTAAGGCTAAAGGGATCAAGGGATATGGGGAGAAGGCAGGGACAGGGTACTGAATTTGGATGATCAGCCATGATCTCATTGAATGGCGGAGCAGGCTCGAAGGGCCGAATGGCCTACTCCTGCTCCTATCTTCTATGTTTCTATGTATTGTGCAGATTTCCCTTAACCATTTACTTAATATAGAGACAATCATATCACATATTACTAGGTACAGGTTAACATTTTAAACAGATGAAATGGCAGCTCACCACTAACAATGGTCAATAGCATTAAAATAGTTTTATGTTACTCAAAGGACCGTAATGATTTTTTTGTCAGCAACTTCAGATTAGAATCAGATATGAGTCAGCAAGTGAAAGTCACGCTATTCTTAGTTTACAGTAAGTCTGCAAATATTAATTCTCAACTTCTGTCAACAGAGCTATTTATATTCAATTTATTTATTTTAAATTATTACTATCGGGAAACTAAGTGTAAATATGTCATTGACTGTTGCATGAAGTATTGATCTTTTGCACAACCTAACATAGACAAAGGTTCCCCTGATGGCTAGGCAAGATAATCCAATAAATAATGAAGCTGTACAGACCAAGGAGATCCCAGATTGATCCCTGGAATCCACCGAGTTAGTTGATCTCTGCGGCTGCAGTAGTAAGAGAGGCTACAATCTGCAGCAGCATCTCTGAGTTAAAGAGAAGTAGATTGGTCAGGCTTTCCACTCCTGGTCACAATCTAGCAACCATGACTGGAAGTGAGCATGTGTGCAAATCAGGTGACGATACGTTCAGGCTCAGATGTGAGGCCCCCTGTGACACTCGCTGTCAAAACTCATAACTGAATAATGTCACTTGGACAATTCAACAGAGGGCAGCTATTATCTATGGGAACTTACCTCAGCAAGCAGTCAAGGCCTTCAAAAATGAGAGAGGGGATGAAATTGATGAGGAAAAATTGCAAATTTACAGACTAATTTTTTTGATGCTTAATGCAAAAGGCCATTGAATTAAAAAGTGAGCCTTGCCATCAGTCTTTCTTCTATGACTTATATAAAAACTTTGCATTTATATAGTGCCTTATCAGACCATTAGCCTGTCACAGTGAATTTTGTTTGTAGTGCAGTGACTATTGTTATGTTGGTAAAAGTGGCAGTTATTCTGTGCACAGCAAAATATTGCAACATCAATGAGATGAATGACCAGGTAATCTGGCCTTTGGTGGTTTTGGTTGAGGGAGGAATATTTGGCAGGACATGGGGAGAATTCCTTCATGTAATGCCTTGCAATCTCTAAGGTTCCCTTGAACAGGCAAACAGTTTAATGGCTCATCCAAAAGACAGAACGGTTACATTTTTGGGTCTTGTCTACCCTTCTTACTTTGAATTTCTAACCTCCATATTTTAGATCAGTCTGATGAGTGAGTCCCAATACCTGTGCCTTCAACAAATTATTCACCAATGTGGGAGCTGTGCCAATCTGAACTAAACTTGGAAGCTTTTAACTGCCTCCCGGGGGGGGGGGGGGAATTTTAACTCCCAAAAATGGATGGGTTGGCAGGTTAAAGACTTAAAAATTTGAATCCCAAGCCACCCACTTTTGGTGTGGAGGCGGGACGGGGGGGTGGGGGGCAGGCGGCCAATCTGCTCCCCGGAGGCGGGCTGGCATTTTAAATATTATAATGAGGCTCTGTGCCTCATGGTGATCCATCATTTTAAATTTAACTCTGGCTGTTTGGGTTTCCTGGGCCTCAGGGAACCCGCCAACCGAAGGAAGCCGAGGACTGATGGATCCAGGAAGTAAGTGCCTTTCCTGTCGAGATTGGATCGTAGGCTGACAGTGGATAGTCTCAGGAGAAGTCATTAAAGATCCTGCAAGAGACTATCCACAGTCAACCTCCAATCCAATCTCATCAGGAATCTACAGTTCTGTTCTACCACATCCCTGACCACAGGTTCACAGAGCTACAGTTGTTGGAGATTAAAGGAAGGAATTACAGAAAACTGCTATGTGTTTGAATGTAGTTCCTATACTGTAATATCACACAGTATTTCCATCATTTGAATTAGGCTCGTTATAAACTTGAAAATCTATATTCCAGCTAAAGTATTTTATTTTATGTCATCTTGTATATGGAATTCAACAGTTTGCACAATTTATCTCCTGTTCTCCATTTCTCCCTTTCACATCTGCATACTCCCTCTCCCATTTAAAGATCAGGAAACAGGCATGGCTGCTTTCAACACCAACCTGCCTAGCAACTTCATGTCTGGCTCAGGTAATAATTGCCATTCATCTGTGTGCTAAGATAGACAGATCATCTGCTCCTTTCCTAAAATGGAATCCTTCATCAGCTTAGCAACCCAGCTGTAAAAAGATGGCAAAGTTCACCATATGCAGCTGAGTCGCAGGTCGAAATGTCAGTCACTTCTAAAAACTTAAACTGGAGCTAGTGCAATGTGAAGCCTCAATTACTGTACTGTTTGCCAGCTTCCAATTACATTTGATCAGCAGACCAATCAGCAAAAATAACATGACATAAGATGCTTCAAATATTATTTGAGCAATTGAACAACGTGACAAAACAATCTTTTTTATTGTTCAACACCGCCATGAACAGTGGTGAGGGCAGGCAAAATTTACATTTTCTTCTTTATGAAATATCAGGGATGGATTAAATTAATTTGTGTATTTAAATCATAACACCTTGTTAGAGAGGCACTATATAGATACTGTAAAGAGAGAGAACAGCCATAAAGACCACACATCAATTTTATATTTTATTGGCCCGGATTTTGCGGTGGGTAATGACGGTGAACTGTCAGTGTTCGCCGTCATTACCCCCTTGAAACTGACCGTAATTTCAGGATTTAGTGCATGCACTGCTAAACGCAGAAATCCTAAAGTTGCGGTCACTCATTCCCTGCTCCGACACTGGCTGCACTATGGACCGCCCCCCAATAGCCAGCAATCAGTGAAATAATTGAAACTGATGAAAACTCAAGCTTTTCCATGATAATATCTCAGTTAAACACCCCATTAAATGTTAAGGCTTGTTGGAATAGATGCAACTAGGGTTTTAACAGTGTATTGACTGCTAAACCATTCTGGCCCTGAAAAACTAATGTTATATTTGAGAATTCTTCAATGTGATTGGCAGCTTAGACAGCTGGATGATATCACTGCTTCTCTACACTAGGAATCCCCTATTGACAGTGCTACAATCAATTACACGTCGAGGAAGCTAAAGTTCTTGCCACAGAGATCTGTGGGCAGCTTTCTTTGAGGTCAGCGGCGATTGCCATTGCTTCACTGTTGACCGCAAATTACGGGCCATTGTGATGTTTTCCAGTGTAATGATGCATTTAAATGTGACTTGTATCAGCACAAATTCAGAGTTTTGCCAAACACTTTTCTGCATAAAAGTCTCTTTGATGCTCGACACTAAACCAAAATGACATGCACTGATTGCAGCCAAAGTAGCACCCGTAAGAATGAAAAGTAACATTTTTGAAATACAGGAGGTTTACCAGACAGCAAAAACACTAGTGCCTTTTCCTGCTCCATTTACTATAAGAACCTTTAAGTAAAATTTTTTAAAAAGGCACAGCAAGATTTGATTTAAAAACATTTCAATGAGGTAGCAAAAATGAACAAGATGGCGATTGCACGACTTTGATGATATTTTTTCAGACAAAGGAACATCTGTTGAACACCTGTTCTGAACTAACTTATTTTAAAACGGCATGATTAATTAGAAAAATAATTTTTCAGTTCTTCGTTCAGTATACGCCTGGGATTAATTTCCATTTTATAATCAAGCTGTGTATCATACAACATTACTCGACTTAAAAACAGCTGACATCACAGAGGTAGTCTATTAGTCTTATAAAACTAGAGTCAGGTGAAAATTTGAAATTGTGTAAATTCTAATATTGGAAACAAGTCACTAATAAATGTAAATTATAGAAAATATATTCACCATCGGCTATTACCTTGTGGGGGAAAAAAGTAACAAAACCTTTGGCACTCCGCAATCACCATCCAGTTGCAGCAAAAAGGCTTTATTTAAGTATTAATCAATGCTTCATCAAATTTGGCTAAGAGGGAGAACTCAGTTGGTAGAGCGCTTAGCTTGCACTTGGCAAATTACAGGTCTGAATCCTCTGAAGGTCTAGCCTGTCTCCT
This sequence comes from Somniosus microcephalus, assembly GCF_052327205.1. NCBI lineage: Eukaryota > Metazoa > Chordata > Chondrichthyes > Squaliformes > Somniosidae > Somniosus > Somniosus microcephalus. The sequence continues at coordinate 155,776,164 of NC_140999.1, forward strand.
ATTCTCTTAAGGACCAGGTAAAATAAGTATCGTAAATATGGAAGGTGGTGGAGTGAGTATTGGCTCGTGGTAGCACTCCCACCTCTGAGTTGGAAAGTTATGGGTTTGAGCCCCACTCCAGACAGCTCTGGCAAGCTGGAGACCACAGCTCCGCCCTCTAAATGCTAGGTTGACATCCAGCAAGGAGTGGCATGGCGACCCCCTGCATTGTATCTAGCTGGTTCTCCTGGTAGGGAGTTGTGAGTCAGGCTAATGACCTGTCCACAAAAAAAAGAGTTTGTATGGGAAACAACCCAGAGCACGATCTGCTGAATGTAAAGCAGTGGAAGAAGTTGGTTGTCTCATGTGCCGCTTCAGAATATGGAAGATAAATAGAGACTTATCCACAGCACTGAGCAATTTACCATAGAAAATTGGAAAATGGGACTTCTGGGTCACAACCAAAGTAGAAATGAACAGTACATATCTAAACGATCACACACCATCCTCCTCGGAAGGCCTACCTTATAGCACATTTGTGGCAGTTTTTTACAAAAAAAATTGATATTTTTATTTACAGGATGCATCAATCAGAACAAGAAAATATTTATGTAGGCATTATAGGATTGATTCTTGCTGGCATCAAATCCTGAATATAACAGCTTAAATGGGTTATAATCATATTGAAAAGGTGTCTTGAAGGTTCAAAGCACCACAGGGTCAGTTTATGGGGAACCAATATGCCAGCAGTCACTGTAATTTTCACGATAGCTTTGTTTGTGAACAGCTCAATATTGCACCTTAGGCCAGCAGAGTTAATTCTGATGAAGCTTTGTGGAATTGTTGTGCAGAATAATACAGTACCTTTAAAAATAAAAATGAGCAGGGAATTGAGAAGACTGGTCAGAATGGCTAGTGTGCAATGGCAAGTTTAAAGACATGACTGGAGAATTTTCAATTATTGGCAGCCGCGCCTTCAGCTGCCTGGGCCCTAAGCTCTGAAATTCCCTCCTTAAACCTCTCCGCCTCACTACCTCTCTCCTCCTTTAAGATGCTTCTTAAAACCTACCTCTTTGACCAAGTTTTGGTCATCTGTCCTAATGTCTTCTTATGTGGCTCTGTGTCAAGTTTTGTTTGATAACGCTCCTGTGAAGTATCTGGGGACGTTTTACTATGTTAAAGGCGCTATAGAAATACACGTTGTTGTTGTTGTTGCTGTTGTGGTTGACTGATTGCACAGAATATTGTGGAATGGAAGACTTGACTTAGATTCTATGAAAATTTTTCTTTAAAAAGCCTTTTCAAAATATTAACTGTCTTAATTTTCTTAAACCTAATGGCCTGGGGTTTCCTTCGTATTTGCGCCTAGATGCATCCTTAATCTGGGACGCAAACAAATTACGTGATTTAACAGATCGCAGAATTTTGGTTGTTATTGAGTTACACATGTACCTATAATCGCCCAAGTCGCCTCGATCGTTAACATCTGTCCATCAAACTATCCGTCCGAATGAATCTCCACCTACAAAACTAGCCCCTGGCTCTCAAATGTGAGTATCCTCCAACTGCACATTCTGGGGGGCAGGGGGCAGCAGGGTCTCTCTACATTGTGACCCGATTTTCAGGCGCAACAGAAAACAAAGTCATTTTTCTGGTCTTTTAAAAGTTTTCGTGTATTCTAATGAGATTGGAAGGATACTTGGGTGCATCTTGACATCGGCAAAATGGATGCAACATTTCTAGTCTAACTTCAGGATTGCACCCATGGAGGAAAGTCCAGGCCAAAGTGAACATTAAAGAAAAAGTGGTGCTTTGTTTTTTCAAGCTATTTTTATTTCTTAAAGCTACTTGATACACAATAAGTTCATGGCCATTTTTCTTTAGTTGGGAATGTCTCTAACAATGAAGTTGTCCAAAAAGTATTAGAAATTTCATTTAAACTTAGCATATTTGGCCCAGAACTTTCTTGGAACAAGCTTGCAAATATCTACATCAAAAGCACAGACACTGTTCTCTTTCAAAAAAACCTTGTCAGTTAAAACATTCTCATCATAACAGAAATCAGCCTTTACTGGAATTTGGGGGCTGTCACAATGCGGTTGTGCAGTTAAGTCACACAGCAATAAATCTGCCCATTTTCTACAGTTGATCTTTCTGTGATTTACAAACTTATTGGGGGAAAAATTCAGTTGGTTAGCGCCTCCCATTAGCGCCAGCAGCTGATGCTAACAGGGTGCTGATGCAGTAGCGCCAGGGCGAGGCAAATCCAGCAACACATGGCAAATCCGATCCCCCCATTGCGCCGCTGGTACGAGGTACTGCTGGGGACTTCAACACCAGGCAGGTCATGATGTCAGTGAGCGTGCTCACTGGTCGCCCAATCTGCAAAATTGATTTTTGCCACCTACCTTAGCACCTCGACCAGACAGCAACAGGAAAAGGAGGCGTCAAGCAGGACCATGCAATGCCTCAAGGGCAGTGGTCATTAATTCAACACATTATCCACCCTATAGTGATCTACTGTGAACCTTATTATCCAACTATGGTGCTCTAGTGGGGACCCCATTATCCACCCCATGGTGACCTAGTGGGGGAGGTTCCTCCAGAGCATACATATTCCCCAACGATCTAGTGGCTAGTGGTGATGGCCCCTCTGATCTCAAATGGTCTAAAGGATGAGGTACATCTATATGCTTCTGTGATCTAATGATTACTTTTATTTCCAATCCCTGATGCAAAAATTATATTCCTATTAGTCAGTCTAAGTTATTGCACTTGTCATGTCCTGCCCTTGCACAATATTTTGCAAAGTACAAGGAAATCTTCCTGACAACAACCTAGTGGCAAGTGTGCTGCTGATTCCCAGTGCTTTGTTTGAATGTCATATATTCATATTCCCCAGCTGGTGAGTGGCGAGTCCCTCCCACTCTTGGTGACCTCCCACTGATATGCAGTAAGCATCTGATTTTTGGTAATGCTGCACACGCATGACTTCAGCAATCAATTTTACAAATACAACAACAGAATTGTAAGTTTTTCAAAACAGAATCTTATGCCAAAACCAAAGGATAAACAAACACAAATACTGAACCCTATTCCCCATGCTTTAGTGTAATGAGAATTGACAATCGTCTGGAAATAATCACCAGGAATTCAAAGACTATTCACTTCTTTGAGGTAATACTTTGACATTAATATATTTGGTAGCTCTAACTCTGACATGTATAAATTGTTCTCAGCAGTTGCCTTATTCTGTTGTTTATCAGTACAGTAGATAGTGTCCCTGGGGACTCCTGACACAATCAAGTATACTAATGATCCTTGAGGTTGAACAACATAGTAAGCATGACTAAGTTCATGTTTACTGTTTTAATAAGTCACAGTTAGCTACCTGTATTCTTTAACAGAGTATTGATCTGCAAAATCATTGCATTTTAGGCATGAAGCATCAACATCTATGAAACTGCATGCTGCACAATGGTAAGATTTATGTCATTGACAATTTCAGCAGGACATGAGTGATGCAATCATTTTGAATGATTAAAAATAATTAAGCTTATTTTTTACTATGTGCAGGAATGCCTAAAACAAAACCAGGGTTGATGCTACAAAACACATTTTCACAAAAGTTGAAATTAAATATGAGAAATATTTAGGGCATTCCATTCATGTTACAAACATTGTGCTTTATTGATATAAAAGTTCAAGATATTTATGCGAAGATCAAAACATTGAAGCACATTTAATTAGAGTAAAGTTCATAACACTCAGGAACATGAAGGTGTTACTTCTGTTTTACAAACCATCTTTTGTGACCTACTAACCTAATGGAATATATCCTTTTTTGATGACAAATCACAGAATCACAGAAACCCCACAGTGCAGATAGAGGCCATTTCGGCCCATCGAGCCTGCACCGACACATATCCCACCCAATCCCCGTAACCCCTACACCAACACATATCCCACCCTATCCCCGTAACCCCACGTATTTAATCCCCCTAACACTAAGGGTCAATTTATCATAGCCAATCATCCTAACCCGCACATCTTTGGACTGTGGGAGGAAACCGGAGCACCCGGAGGAAACCCACGCAAACACGGGGAGAATGTGCAAACTCCACACAGACAGTCACCCGAGGCCGGATTCGAACCCGGGTCCCTGGCGCTGTGAGGCAACAGTGCTAACCACTATGCCACCGTGCTGCCCTTTGAGGCATTTTATTTAATATTTTCTTATTTATCTAGTAACATCTATAGGATCTAACTGGAATAAATCTGTTTTGAATATTGACACTCAAAGTACCAAGTTTGCAAAAATGCAGGTCTGTTAAAAGTTCGGATGTTTTCTATTCTAATCTGAGCTCAAATCCAGTTCAGGGAAATATGATGGAAAATGCAATCAGTTTTTAAATGCAGCAGATGAAATGAAGGTGAAGTGGAGGGGTGGGGGGAGGTGGAGAAGGGTAAGGTGAAGAGGAGCGGTGAACCCAGGCTGGCAGCAGCCTGCAGTATTTTTGTGGAGCCAGGAGGAGCACTCCTGTCCCTACTGGTTCCACAAAAATATAGGGGTAGATTTTCCTGGAGCCGTCAGGCGGGGTTTCAGGTGTGTGGGGGGGAGGGAAATCCCGAATTCGGGGGTCTCGACACCATCCCGCCCAAAACCCACCTCCACGTAAGTTTCACAGGAGGCGGGTACCCGCCCTGCACTGGGACCCGCCGACCTGCGGCGGGAAGGGATTAGTGCCAATTAACTGCCTGTTAACGGGTAGTTAACAGGCAGTTTTTAGCCTAATCCCTAATTTGAGGGGTGTCGTGTGGGATTCCCGATGGCTCCAAACCACGCCAGGTTAGAGCAGTCGGGCCGTCGGGTTGAAGGACTTAGAGGGGTCGCGACGTCGGTGTTCAGGTGAGTGATGGGTGCATGAGTGCAAAGGTAAGTGTGTTTGGTGTGTCTAAAGTGTGTAAAGAAGTTTAAATTACCTGTACTTACCTTAACAGCCTTTCTTCCTCTAGGCTGCGGGAGGCGATCATTCAGCCAGAACTGAAAGCTGAATGGCTGCGATCTGTCAAAAGTGACAGCCTTCAGCTTTCATTGCCGGTGACAGTTCTAACTGAGTCTGTGTAGAAGGACTCAGGTTAGAAGTCAGACTGTCAGTGTTTGACAGCTTCAAACAACTGTGAAACACTGATATTTCATCTGTCAAGAACTCTTGACAGATGACATTTCAGTCTATGACGTCACCTGTTGCCGGGTGGCCCTTAATTGGCCTGCTGAGCCCGCTGGGCGGGCTCAACAAGGTCAATCAAGGGAAAATCGCGCGGATTGGCCGGACGTCGATGTAGGCGGGACTAAAACCCAAAAGTTGTAGTCCCGCCTCCTTCCCGACAGCTTCAGGAAAATCTACCCCATAATGTTGGAAAACTTTTCAGGCCCCATTTGGAATGGCCAGCACCAATCCCTTTAAGGACCGATTCTTAGGCTGTTTAACGTCAAGTACATGAGTGGAGCATGCGCAACGCATGCTCCCGTCCCGCACCCCCAACGTGTCCCTTGAAATTGCAATAAGGGTCCTAACCTCATCATAAGACCCCGATTTAAATAATCAAAAGGGCTTCCGCCTGACCACCCAAGGGAAGGTCCCTTTTAAAATGGTAGCAGCTAGAGCATCAGTATTAATGGAGTAGTAAATCAACCAACGCCATTTTGTGACCATTTCCGCTCCATTAACTGTGCCAGGTAAAATCAGCCCCAAGGGAGTCAAAACCAAGTGTACTATTTCCACTGTCCATTCCCCTTCCTACCCTCACTCCTCCCTTTTGAAGTACCCGCTCAACCTCTGTATCCTTCCCTTTCCCTGGGTCCACTGTCACTCGCCTTACCCTTTACTTTCCGTCCACTTCCCCCACTGCCACTTGTCCCCCCCCCCCAAAGCTGCCTGGTGAGAGACCAGAGGCCTTCTAAGGCCCAAATAGTTTCTTATCCCCTTCATGCTCTGCTTGCCTTATCTGTTTTGCTCAAAGAGGCTTTGCTTGATATCAAAATTCAACTTTAAAAAAAAGAAAGCAGGAACGAGGAATGAAACTGCCAGTCCAACCTTTCCTCTATTTGTGTCTTTGTCTCTCTCTTGGAAATTAGGATCTCTGGGCCGTATTTTGCGACCCCTACGGGTGTGTACGAGGTGCGCACGTGCCCGTAGGGGCTGCGCAAGTGCCGGGTTTAGGCATGCGAAGCACACGCGCTGAAACCCGGAACTTGACATCTGTCAAGGGGCCTCTGTGGGTGGAGAGTTGCACTATTTGTCCAACTTCTGCCCGCTGAAAGGCTGTGGAATTCTTAGGCCTGGAAAAAGCAGGCATAAGGCCTGCTTTTACCAGCATAAGAGTTTTAAAAAATAGAAAAATAAAATGTTATCACTCACTTAAACATTAGAAAACCTGTCCAATAAGGTAAGTTTATATTTAGCCCTGTTAAAACATAAACTTTTTTTAAATTACATTTTCATTTAAAATATTTAATTAAATGCCATTTTAATTAATTTTATATATGTAATTTTTTTTAGTTATTTCATGTGTTTGTGTATTTTTTAAGTCATCCCCATTCATACTTATGACAATTCCGTACGTACAGAAACCCCATAAGTATGAAGGGGGATTCCCTTCTTTCATTAGTTGGGCCGGTCCACGTGATCCCAGGGGCGCTTACGAACTGCATGCACCCCTGGGATACATGGGCCTCTACGCATTTCTACCAGGAGAGGCCCAGGAGTGCAAGCATCCGTATCTCCCGGACTATCAGGTAAATACATAGGCCCAGTAATTCGGGTCCCAACGCGTGAGTAAGCACCGTGTACTCACGCGTGGGCCTGATGAAAGTGCCGGTTTTCAGCATGCACAGCGCATGCGCGGAAAACCGGCATTTCCTTTCCCCTGAACCAAGGGGTTCAGAGGTGGAACATGTGCGCGCAGGAGTCTGCGCATGCGCGCTGAAATTCCTTTTTTTTTTTACAGGGTTGCCCGTGCGATAAGGCCTCCAATATTTACGCGAGAAAAAAGCAGACGTAAGTACTTAGTTTTAAAAGGTAAGTGGTCTATCAATTAAAGTTAGAAAATTTTTTCCACAGGTTTATTGGCCCAGAAATTGGTGTCGGGGGCTTCCCGCAGGTGCAAGGCCCCGACCTACACTTACATAGCACGCCGACAGTTGAAGCCTGGCCCTGCGTGGATTTCCTGTCAGTGGCCCGGTTCAGCTCCCGGCGCGCTGTGCTTGCGTGATCCAGCGGCGTAGTTAGTTCGATGAGCCGGCTGGGATCACGTGAGCACTGGGCAACCAATCGGAGGTTGCAAAGGTTCATTCATGAGTTTGATAGTGTAAGAACTGTCAAACTCATGAAAACTCCGGGCGCCCAAAACAGTACTTAAACTTCAAATAAAAGTTAAAAAAACATCCCACTAATTAAATGAACTATTAATAACTGTAAAAAACTATTTTAAACAATTATTAAAATTTTTGAAAAAAATATTTTTTAACAAATCGGGTCTAAAAATACACTTACCTTACTGTAAATTCTTTAAAAATAATAAACCTGTGGAAAAAAAATTCTAACTTTAATTAATAGACCACTTACCTTATAAAACTAAGTCCTTACGTCTGCTTTTTTCACGCGTAAAAACCGGAGGCCTTATCGCACGGGCAAAGCTTAAAAAAAGAAGGAATTTCAGCGCTTTCGCGCAGACTCCTGCGCGCACACGTTCGACCTCTGAACCCCTTGGTTCAGAGGAAAGGAAATGCCGGTTTTCCGCGCATGCGCTGTGCATGCTGAAAACCAACACTTCCATCGGGCCCATCTGTACTCACGCGTTGGGACCCGAATTACTGGGCCATTATTTTTAAAGACTTTACAGTAAGGTAAGTGTATTTTTAGACCCGATTTGTTAAAAAATTATTTTTTTCAAAAATTTGAATAATTGTTTAAATTAGTTTTTTACAGTTATTAATAGTTCATTTAATTAGTGGGATTTTTAAAAACTTTTATTTGAAGTTTAAGTACTGTTTTGGGCACCCGGAGTTTTCATGAGTTTGACAGTTCTTACGATCAAACTCATGAATGAACTTTTGCAACCTCCGATTGGTTGCCCAGTGCTCATGTGATCCCAGCCGGCTCATCGAACTAACTACGCCGCTGGATCACGCAAGCACAGCGCGCCGGGAGCTGAACCGGGCCACTGACAGGAAATCCATGCAGGGCCAGGCTTCAACTGTCGGCGCGCTATGTAAGCGTAGGTCAGGGCCTTGCACCCGCGGGAAGCCCCCGACACCAATTTCTAGGCCATAGATTTTTTGATGATCGGAGGCATCCACCCGCGGGAAGCCTCCGATCGCAAATTCAGGCCCTCTGTCTCACAGGTGTAAACAACTAGCTTTGACCTCTTCTAACTGTCAACAAAGCAGAGCTGAGATAATCAGTTGACTTCAAAAACGCAATTCAACTAAGGCAGTTGCTGGAAATCTGAAACTGAAACAGAAAGTGCTGGAAACACACAGCAGGCCAGTCAGCAATGGCGGAGAGGACAGACACGTTCATGTACAGTCTTCTCTACATTGGGGAAACCAAATGCAGTTTAGGTGACTACTCTGCTGGACACCTTCCTTCTGTCCACAAGCATGACCCTGAGCTACCTATGCCTGTACCAATTATCAACAATTGACCTATGTGTTTTGAGGAAACCCACAAATTTTTTGTTCCTCATCCATTGTCCGATATATAGTTACTTTTCCCCATATATTGTATACATATCACAAAGAATCCACATAATCTTGCTTTTTTTTATTAGCATTTCTCTTAGCTTAACTCTAACTCCCCTCCTATTCCCACTCCGATCTTTCTCTTTGGCCTCAGATTGTTCCAATGAAGCTTATCGCCAGGTTCAAGAACAATATTTCATCTTTCTCCTGGGCACTCTTAAATTCATTTTGAACCCTATTTTAATTTCACACCTGATCCCAGGTTTAGGTCATCCATTTTCTCGCACTTCTCCAAGCCACCCATGCCCTTAACTATTCACACACCCTTTGTTTCTTTAATATCTTAATGTCTTTTATTTGACTGAGATGATCAATTTCACTCATCATTCCTTTGTGTTTGTCTCCCTCTCTTCCCTTTTCCTGATTGTATTAATCTATCTGCCACTTATTATTCAGCTCCAAAGAAGGGTCGACACCTAAAATGTAATCTTGCCTGTTTGATGCAGAGATACTGACTGACCTGTGTTTCCAAAGTCTTCAAAATTCAACTGTATTTTTGGAAAACTGAAGTAATTGAAGGAAGATACACATTTGCTCTCTACCTTCTCTCTCAAACCCTCTCCCACCCCCTCAGCTTAATAACTTTGTAAAGTTTATATAACACAAGACAAACAGGTGTATAATCAGAATACTGTCAGTTTTCTCTCTTCTCACATACAATATAAATTTAACCTCAAAACTTTTGAAGTTTGTCCTTTTGTTTTTGAAGCTTATTTGAAGTAAAGCCATTAAGCTGAAAGTACCAGAAACTCAAGAAAAATACTCATCAGTACAGCTACATTATGCACAGCAAGATCCCACAAACAGCAATGAAATAAATGACCAGATTATCTGTTTTAGGTGTTGGTTGAGGGATAACTGGGAGAACTCATCTACTCTTCTTCGTATACTGGCCTCGGATGATTTACATCCACCTGTGAGGGCAGACAGGACCTCTGCTTAATGCTTCCTCCAAAAGATGGCACAACAGTACTACACAGAAGTGCCAGCCTAGATTATGTGCTCAAGTCTCTGTGGAACAGGGCTTCAACCCACAACCTTCTGACTCAAGAGACGAAAGTCTTACCACTGAGCCAAGGCTGACACCATTTATGCAAAAGGTCACAGAGGTATTACATTTATTAATGTTCACTTTATTCTTGATACATAGCTTGAGGGCACATCTCTTTAGTTGATAATATTTGGTAATTAAAATAAGGCTACATTGATGCTATTATTTTCGATTAGACACAGAAAAAGAATCTGATGGATATAGAAAATCATTTTTACTTTGATCTTTAAATATTTGAAAATCACAGTGATGCCAATACTGAGTGGGCACTTTTTTTTAACTTTTAATTTAATAGTGCAGATAGGGCCAATATTCTAAGGAAGAGAATGCCACTTGCAATATCAAACATAAGTGCGTCAACAACACCTTCTTGGAACTGGGAATGGAATAAGAATTACATCAGTGGTATACTTGGTGGGAAATGACTGCACGTGAAAATGAGGTTTCACGTCATTTTCTGACCAGTTACTTTGATCATCAGGCGATGAATGACAAATAATTGTAGGTTTTTATTTCCAGGTGCCTCCTCATCTATTGTAGCTTGAGATCTGTGATACAAATATTATAGCCAGCTGTTTCTGTGACTCAATAACTCTATGCATTGACTTTCTATCAGTTGAACATCCCAATTATATTAAAAAATTGCAAATAAAAATAAGAGTAACTGATTTAAAATGCCATATATATTCTCATTTCTGACACTTGAGCCAGACAGCATATAAGATGTTGTTCCCAAGAAACTCGATTATGATATTAATGCTCAATAAAAAAGCTTTAATATGACATTTATTATAAAAATAGTAGCATGTTTTATGGTGGGAGCAGCAATGAGGATTTTATAACTTGCAGATAAGAAGGAAGGGGAAAAAATAAAAATTGGCCCTCACTCAATCACAGGAAAATAACACCAAGTCTGAAAGCAGCCAGATATATTCTCCTTGTGGGAAAATTGTAATTCAACTAAATAGTAATTGAAAGCTTTATTGTGATATTTAAATACATTGGTAATGTAATTTCAAATGAATTCATTTAAAACTGTAAAGAGTTCATTTTTAAATTGATTTCTTGGCATGATGATATGAAAGGAATGTACTACTGCTTTTAAAGAAATAGGTAGCTTTTATATATTTTTCTTATTTTGCACCATAAAGATTATTAGCCAGAAATCCCATAATAGAATTAGTTACATATTTAATACAAAAGGCCATCAAACTGAAACGTTAACTCTGTTTCTCTCGCCACTGCTGCCTGATCTGATGAGTGTTTCCAGCATTTTCTGTTTTTATTACATATTTAATAATCTGGGTACTGGTTACTGAACTAATGCCCAAATACAGACAGAAAAAAAAAATCAATCAGCATTTCAACAAGGTTGTGCTTGGCTTCCACCAGCAACATGATCATTTAGTGCTGGTTTGAAGACACCACAAAACCTCAAATTTCACAAGGATTCACTAATTCATAGATATTTAATCTGTGGCTCATAGAGCCATGGGTCTCTGAAGAGATCAGAACACCATTCTTTCTGCTTACCATTAAATGTCTGAATCTTTCTGTATGTGTTGACTTACTAACATCTGATTTCTGTTGCTGTATACTGATAAAATACATTTTCTGCAATAAAAATGTTGTATTCCTTTGGGTGGCTGACATGGTTCTTCAGAAATGCGGACAGAGGAGCCTTTGGAGAGTACAAATGTTTGCAAGTGTTCTCCCATACAGAATTGTTTGAAAACTACTGGTCTTAGTGTAGTGTTAGACAAAAGACATAGGATTAATAATGGGAGTGAATCATAAACCACTGGCCTGTTGAGTTTTGGTCCTGTAGCAGTTAATTTCATACGTCAATAGTTCATATTAGACTAACAAAATTCCCATCACTATGGCAGCAGTGTATGCTATGACTGATTTGTTACTTTCATTCTATTCCTTAAAGATAATTGAGCAGCTGCAGCAAGCTGCCTTTTCCTAGCCTGGCGTGTGTTGCTAGTAAAGGACTTTAAAAGTTGCTGTCCATTTGATAAGTAGTTAAACACACCTAAAGTAATGATACATTTGTCAAAAATTGTTATTAAAGGAAATGAGTACTAAAAAGCATTAAAAGGCAGCAATGGCATTGATAACTTGGTTACAGGGAAGGGCAGAGTTGCAACAGGCCTCAAAGAATGAAGTGAAGCCCAAAAAGCAGAGAGTGGAAAGCAATGAAGAATTAGAGACGGGCAGATAAATGCAATGTTACTAGCAGATTAGCTATAACAACAGAAAATGCTGGAAAAACTCAGCAGGCCAGGCAACATCCGTGGAGAGAAAATAGAGTCAACATTTCGGGTCAAAACCCTTTGTCAAGACTAAAGAAGCACAGGAAATGAAATAGATTAAGAGGCCAGGCTGGGAGAGAACAAAGGGTTTACCTGAAACGTTGACTCTATTTTCTCTCCACGGATGTTGCCTGGCCTGCTGAGTTTTTCCAGCATTTTCTGTTGTTATTTCAGATTTCCAGCATCTGCAGTATTTTGCTATCATACTAGCAGATTAGCTAGTTTGTCTCATTTCTTTCTCACCAAATTTTTAATTGATAAACCCCCATCAATGACTTCCCAGTCAGAGGAAATAGTCTTTACCTATTTACCCGAGTAAAATGTTTAAAAATGTGAAAAAAAACTCCATTAAATCTCCTCTTTGCCTTCTCTGTTCAAATGGAAATAGTCCCAGGATCTCAGTCTCTCCTCACAACTATAGTTTCTCACTCTCATGTATTGTTGAACCAGTTTTTTTTCTGCTCCAACTTCATGTAATTATTCGCTGTGTGCAGTATGATGAAGTCATCATGCTGTATGTTACAGGGGTAAACCACTCACTAAAGTAATTTTATAAAAGCTATCTGAATGTGCAAAAATTTGAACTGTGTTGACAATCAGAGAGGGAGGCACAGAAAAGTCACACATCATGGGCTGAATTTTGCCGGCGCTCAGAGGGCAAGTGTGGAGGTGGATCCACTGATTTTGATTGACAGCGGGCCGCTATCCCGCTCCAAACCCACCTCATTGTCAGTTTCCCAAGTGCCGTTTCTGCCTGCGCTTTGCAGACACGGCACTAAGTGGCGGGTCATTCAATTGTGCTTGTTAAGAGGGTGTTTAAAGTAATTAAATCCCCATTTTACCAGCTCCAAAGCATTTTGCCAAGTTTTCCACGAGGTTCCCCTCATTTGGGGATCATGCCAGGTAAGTATGTCCCTCTTTTTTAAATGGACCAAGTAAATTAAACAAATAAACTGTAACTAAACCTCTAAAACTTTAAATAAACCTTAGCAAGTCAAATAAAAATGTGGTTGTCCAATCCAATTATGCACTCCAGTCCCCGCGGCGCCCACCGGTCACGGAAGTGCTCGAGCGTGCCGGCGGACACCGCGTGCTCCATCTCCAGGGCCACCCGGGCGCGAACATGGCCGTGGAAGAGAGGGAGGCAATCTGGCTGGGCGACCCCCTCGACCGCCCGCTGCCTGGACCAATTGATGGCTTTTTCAGGTAAGTATGTCAGGTTCTGAACAACTTCCCATTCCCATTTCAGCACGGTGGCATAGTGGTTAGCACTGTTGCCTCACAGCGCCAGGGACCCGGGTTCAAATCCGGCCTCGGGTGACTGTGTGGAGTTTGCACATTCTCCCCGTGTTTGCGTGGGTTTTCTCCGGGTGCTCCGGTTTCCTCCCACAGTCCAAAGATGTGCGGGTTAGGTTGATTGGCCATGATAAAAAAAAATTGACCCTTAGTGTTAGGGGGGATTAAATACGTGGGGTTACGGTGTTACGGGGATAGGGCTTGGGTGGGATGGCTGTCGGTGTAGGGACCGGGTACTAGGGTTTGGATGATCAGCCACGATCTCGTTGAATGGCGGAGCAGGCTCGAAGGGCTGAATGGCCTACTCCTGCTCCTATCTTCTATGTTTCTATGTTTCTATGTTTCTTTCAATAGGTGACAGCTGCAAAAGTGGTTTAAAACCTGCCATTTTACAGCTGGTCACTTTCCAATCTCAGAAGCTTCAGCCTTCAGTATTTAGAACCCACTTTTGAGCTTTATGCACTTTTGAAGTGTTTGGAGCAATCTCTCTATCCACAGTCACCTCGTTGTAACAACCTACTCAACACTGACAGATTACTTCTGTTATCTCAAGTTCAGCTGCCATCAATTCCATCAGCATCGGTGCCCTTGAAAAAATCTCACCTTGGTCCTCAGAATCCCAACACAATCAGCCCCAACACCATCATCACCGGGCACACCAGCAGCACCAACATCCACACCAACCTTCTCCGCAATCAACTGATGCTGCACTGGACACAGGGCATCATCACCCGTGCACATTGCTGCCGGGGCACCAGCGATGGCCTCCCAATGTCCAGATTTGCTTCACTTAACACTGTACACCCTGGCTGCCACATGATGCACCAGATTAGCACCATCCCACACCAGCACCAATGTCCAAGCCATTCCTTTCACACTCATCACCATTGAGGGGGGGGGGGGACGTTCTGTCTCACCATTCACTGCAACTCACTAAGACACATTCAAAGGTGCACACAAATCTGTCATTGGGAAAATGCTGGAGTCCATTACTAAGGAAGCAGTAGCAGGACATTTAGAAAATCATAATTGTCAACATGGTTTTATGAAAGGGAAATCATGTTTGACAAATTTGCAGGAGTTCTTTGAGGATGTAACGAGCAGGGTGGATAAAGGGAAACCAGTGGATGTGGTGTATTTGGATTTCCAGAAGGCATTCGATAAGGTGCCACATAAAAGGTTACTGCACAAGATAAGAGCTCACGGGGTTGGGGGTAATATATTAGCATGGATCGAGGATTGGCTAACTAACAGGAAACAGAGAGTTGGGATAAATGAGTCATTTTCCGGTTGGCAAACGGTAACTAGTGGGGTGCCACAGGGATCAGTGCTGGGGCCTCAACTATTTACAATCTATATCAATGACTTGGATGAAGGGACTGAGTGTAATGTAGACAAATTTGCTGATGATACAAAGATCGGTGGGAAAGCAAGTTGTGAGAAGGACACAAAGAAACTGCAAAGGGATATAGACAGGCTAAGTGAGTGGGCAAACATTTGGAGTATAATGTGGGAAAGTGTGAGGTTATCCACTTTGGTAAGAAAAAGAAAAAAGCAAATTATTATTTATATGGAGAGAGATTACAAAATGCTGCAGTACAGAGGGACCTGGGAGACTTTGTTCACGAAACACAAAAAGTTAGCTTGCAGGTACAGCAAGTAATCAGGAAGGCAAATGGAATGTTGGCCTTTATTTCAAGGGGGTTGGAGGTATAAAAGCAGGGAAGTCCTGCTACAACTGTACAGGGTATTGGTGAGACCATACCTGGAGTACTGCGTACAGTTTTGGTCTCCTTATTTAAGGAGCAATATACTTGCATTGGAGGCAGTTCAGAGAAGGTTCACGAGGTTGATTCCTGAGATGAAGGGGTTGACGTATGAAGAAAGGTTGAACAGGTTGGGCCTATACTCACTGGCGTTTAGAAGAATGAGAGGTAATCTTATTGAAACATATAAGTTACTGAAGGGGCTCAACAAAGTAGATGCACAGAAGATGTTTCCCCTCATGGGGAAATCTAGAACTAGGGGGCATAGTTTCAGAATAAGGGGTCGCCCATTTAAAACTGAGATGAGGAGGAATTTCTTCTCTCAGAAGGTCATAAATGTGTGGAATTCTCTGCCCCAGAGAGCTGTTGTGGCTGGGTCATTGAATATATTTAAGATGGAGATAGACAGGTCTTTGTACAATAGGGGAGTGATGGGTTATGGGGAATGGGCAGGGAAATTGAGCTGAGCCCAGGATCAGAACAACCATGATCTCATTAAATGGCGGAGCAGGCTCGAGGGGCCAAATGGCCTACTCCTACTCCTATTTCTTATGTTCTTATGTAAGAAGGCAAAGTGGTGACAAGAAGGATTTCAATGCTTGACAACACATTAACAGGGGAAAATCACTCGAAGGAGACAACATGAAGACGGGTGCGGAGTTTGCGGCCGCGGTCTGCTCCAGCTGCATCGAACTCGCCATGGCTTGCGAAATCACGGCCTATGTGTCCATCCATTTACAGTATTATGACTGGATGTAATGACTTGCCCAACAATGATGTTGACAGCCACAACTATAGAGGTAAACACACAATCCAGAGTTAAAATGAATATTTAAATAGTAATTTTTTTCTCCATATACTTACATAAAAACTATTCTGCATCAGATACAAGTTGATTAAATAGCATTAACATGAATGACAACACACGCATTCATTATATGCTCCTATGTGTAAACAGGCTTTTTTATTAACTTATCATGGCTTGGAATTGGATAGAGAGAACCCAATCGCAGTAATTCAAATACAAATATAGTTGGACAAAATATTGAAATCATGTTTCTAAAATTTCGAGGCTAATTTCAGTCCACAAAAAGTGGCTATTTGTTAGTGGCACATAGAACTGTTTACAAGCCAAGATATATAACTAGATACACAACTCTAATTTGTTTCTCAGCTTAATGGCCACACTGCATGAATGGCATTATACACACTTCAGTGAGCAGCCAAACCTGGATAGGGCTTGTGTTCTCAAATTGACATTTTGCCAGATGTGTACCTGGTGTAAGATGGGCATTGTATTTCAGCACTTGGATTTATTAAGAGCAGCCAAGTTCAGGCAGCTCTTGCTGGTAATGCTTGTTCTGATTACTTATGCTCAGAGTGTGCAGGTTTACATTTAGTTGAAGTTTTCCAGTCACTAACATGATCTGTTAACTGTAAATAAACTGGTATCATACACAGATAGAAAATAAAAACATGGAATAAACAAAAATTATAAAATACTGTTTGCCTTAGTTATTTAATTAATCACAAAAATGATGCACAAGTCAAATTGATCAACCGTTTTATATGTATATACTTTATCAACACAATTTTGCAGCTTTAAGCATTTTCTGCTTAGAATTGATTAATGACATAAGTAATAATAAACCATTCTCAGGGTCAGTACTTTTGTGTAACAGCGTCTGGCTCTAAAAGTAATAACAATAACCAGGAGCTAAGTAATACAGAATTACAATGAGTGAATAAGGCTGCTGTCAACTGGATAAATGTTTCTAGGCATTGGCACACAACTAAAATTAGCCATAATGTGGCAAATGTAGAATTTGGGAGGGATTGTTTGATTTAATAGCTGGCCACGCGGTGGATTTAAAAGCCACCAGCTGGCTTCAGTTGGTAAAGGTAGCATGCAACTTACCCATACAGTTCAGAAGGTCCCAGGTTTGATTCCCAATCTTTGCTGAGCAAACCAATCTCAGCTGGCAAGGTTAGAAGCAGTACAATTGGCTTCAATCTTCTGGGTTAAAGAGGAGGAAATCATTCAGGATTCCCACCCTAAAGGCTAGCTAACACCTCTGCTCGGAGGTGCATGTGTGCGGATGTCAGTGAACAGGATTAGATGATATCCCCATAGTCAAATAGCCTGTTGAAGCTTGCTGTTCAACTCAAACATGAAGAATGGCCATTTGGATCAGGTATTAGAGAGCACCCTGCACTAGAGAGTCATTCCCCAGTATGAGTTGGCACCTTCACGAGTGGAGAAAATTGGTAGAATAAAATACCCAATAGTTTTGGTTTTCTCCATCCACTCAATCCAAAGGTTTTACCAAACCATTCAAAGTCTAAGATCTAAAGCAGAGCAGAGTGAAGGGGGCTTCCAAACTGTGTCAGATTAGATCATGTGATACTTTGCATTTTACGTCATTAAAATCTCTAATAAAGAGAGCTCCTAGATCCTGGCTGTTAAATATAAGACACTGCTGAAATTACAATGGCTGCTACATGCAAAATACTAGGATATAATTTTCTTTCTTTTTAAAAAATCACAAATTCACTGTAGCTTATATTAAATTCTGTAATAAGTCACCTATTTACACTCACCTTAAGTAAATTATAAATGTAACTGAGTTAAGTGAATTATGATTCAAGCAACTATGGAAGTGATGCTAGGAGAGTTACTTTGGAAGAATTTGGACATTACTGCTAAATACTGCCATTAGTCTCATTATAACATTAAAATGAACCATTAACAAAAACTAAAGAGAAGACAGCTCATCTTAGTCTGACTAGACAGTAAAGTCATCAGTTTTATTCCATTGACAGCTGCCCCCACCACCTCACACAGAGTCCCATTATAGACCCTACTGCTCTGATGGAATTCAGCTGTTTACAGCTGTGTTAAATTCTCACAAGTGCTGCTGCAATAAACACAGAATTTCACAAAAGTATACAAAATACCTTAAAACATGACATAACTGGCATGTGTGATTTTAAAAAGTATGATGGAATTATCACTGCGTTTACAACCAAGGGTTTACTAAGTATGTACTAAGAGTAGGTTGTACTATTAATAGAGGGAGTGCAGCGAAGATTCACCAGACTGATACCTGGGATGGCAGGAATGACGTATGAAGAGAGATTGGGTCGATTAGGCTTATATTCGCTAGAGTTTAGAAGAATGAGAGGGGATCTCATTGAAACTTATAAAATTCTAACAGGACTAGACAGACTAGATGCAGGAAGGATGTTCCTGATAGCGGGGGAGTCCAGAACCAGGGGTCACAGTCTAAGGATAAGGGGTAAGCCATTTAGGACTGAGATGAGGAGGAATTTCTTCACCCAGAGAGTGGTGAGCCTGTGGAATTCTCTACCACAGAAAGCAGTTGAGGCCAATTCATTAAATATATTCAAGAAAGAGTTAGATATATTTCTTAAAGCTAAAGGGATCAAGGGATATGGGGAGAAAGCAGGGACCGGGTACTGAATTTGGATGATCAGCCATGATCTCATTAAATGGCAGAACAGGCTCGAGGGGCCGAATGGCCTACTCCTGCTCCTATCTTCTATGTTTCTATGTTTAATCACAATCAGTATAATGGTAGTTTCACATGGTACTGCTTAAATGACGTATCATTGGAGAAGTGCTATTACACTGCAAGATATATATTGAAATGATCCCAAAGCAGTGTTTAAATAGACTCATTTCTCCTTGTACTGAAAAAATGCTTCTCCTTACAGAGTTACCAGTTTTAACTGAACTAATAGGTAAGTCAGACTAATAACACAGAATGTAGGTCAGTTGCAGCTTTGCAAACATACAGCAACTCCAAATAGGATCACCAGAATGCTGGTGAAAGAGAGTGCACTATTGAGACTCCACTGGTTCATTAATCATTCACAGGAACTACTCAGATCACATAAATGCAAGAAATATTCCACTTTGGTCAAATTTGTTTTGAATTTTTGAGAATAAAAACAACTAAATCAGGAAAACCTGTTAACATAAACGAATAACTTGTCATCCAATTATGTGAGGGATGATCAATCATAATCTTCAGGAAACCTCAATATGTAATGGAACATAACATATGAACTGATTGCTTGTGGCATAAAGTGAAAAGATTGTATTATCATACCGAAAATTTTTGACATTGCTAATGTAAAATGTGGTGAACATAATACAGATTAAATGGTTTTAGCCTTTCATCACTTAACACAAGTTTATCTTATCTAGTTATTTGTGTAAAAATCTAGGAGCTTCAACATGCCATATCATATTTTTATTAGTTCTGTGCCACATAACTACAGTAGAAAAACAATTTATGGAATACTGACAACTAGTAACAACCATTATTTATGTCTCTAGTGAATGTACATGATCCATCACCTAGCAATTTGTTGGGCCCAACCAAGCTGTATCTCTCCCTCAAATTATCATGACAATTAGTTGCTATAGCTCACTATGACAACAGTTAGTAACCTAACATGCTGTGATACCAATCCTAACAGTGCCACACACAGCTGTTACATACAAAGCACATAGCAGGGGGCAAACCTTCTGTACACCACACTTCATTAACCAAAACAGATATAATAAATAGCTTGAAAGAAAGATTTTAATTTATAAAACATCTCATCATATCTCTGAGAAACATTTCAATGCACTTCATACAAATTACTTTTGATGTGCTATCGTTGTTGTTATGTAGGAAACTATGGCAGTCAATTTGAACAAACTAATATCCCACAAACAGCAATGAGATGGATGATCAGTCAATCTGTTGTGTGGTATTGAGGGATAAATGTTGGTCAGGATAGTTAACCGAAACATAAGAAACTAGTTTTACACAGCAGTTTGACAAAACCTTTCAACCACAGACTTATAAGCCTAAGGTGTATTCTATTGATTTAGTTATTCTGGCAGATAAATTCAAAAACAAGAAGTAAAGATAGAATACTGCCAATGAAAATGAGGGGCACCATTATATTCACTCTTTACAATCAACCATTTACTTAATTTACATTCAAACAATGTATCTCTCATGCATATTCCCTGAACACAAACAAGAGTCTTGATATCAGTGCTAACTCAGTCTTCCATATTTGTTTTTCTCAATTTTTCTCCATTACTAATTCTCCTGTCTTTAGATTGCATGGTTTTCACACCTCTGCTGCCGAAAGAGTGGGTCCACATAACGAGTCACCAAAAGAACCAAATGGTGCCCATGCTGCCATGACTGTCCCTTCTAATTCTCCCTCCTCCCTGTAGGTAAGAACCACTTGTTACTCAGCGCAGTTCAGAGTTCACTAAGCAGAGTGGGGATTGAACCACTCCACTAAAATCACACTCACTGTGGCATACTCCACAATATGATGATACTGTACTTACACGCAACATTTCCTTTACAACACTTGATACACTTTGAAAGTTATAAAGCCCTATTTCATTTGGAAATATTTGCTATACAGCAACTTATTTTGTACCATTAAGAGTTACTCTCTGTTTTGACCAGGGTACTAAAAGCTTTTAAATATAATGCATCTGTTGCTGAAGATATGTTTAACCTTTATGTTTGACATTTAAAACTGCATTGATATGCCATTCCAATCTTTCTCAAGAGATTTCAGATTAGTTTGGGGCTTTTATGCATTTTACAGTTTGCAGTAAATAATTAGTTACTATCTATGTTTTAATTGATTTTATTAATTTATATTGCAATTATTTCCTGTCAAAACCTAATTAGAAAAACAAATCAGGAAAATATGCAGAATATTAATCTAAACAGCAGGGACTGGCCTGATCAAGAGCACAGCCATGCAGTGCAATGTATATTTTTTGTGCTAAGTATATTCTGGAAGATGAAGTTACAGAGAATGAACATCAATATATCTCAAGTATAAATCAGAGCTAGACATTTATTTGGCAAACATGACCTTTGACACACATGTAATAAATCACAGACATATGCTCAATTGTGAAACAGTTTCCCAGATATAAAAGCTCCAGGCCCACCTTGTGACTGATAAATTGTACCTTCAACTTTGAAAATACCTAAATATTGATAGCCTCAATTCTGTTATATCTATGTCCACACTGAAGGTTCCACAAAAACAAATCTATTTGCATAACATTGCTACAGAAATATGTTCTCCTTTAGAACCTTTTCCTGCAATTTACACAATATTAGGTAGGCTGTGAGTGAAATATGATTCTATAAAGTATAGATATGGTAAACTTAGAACCCCCATATGAAAAAAGGACGACATTTTTCAAGGAAAATCAATAAAGAAGATGCAGTGTAAGGATATAAATTATACAAGGGAGAGACAGATAGACAGACAGATGAAGAGGTATGCCAGCACACACACACACACACACACACACACACACACACACACACACACACACACACACACACACACACACACAGCCCAGCGACCAACTTGCTGATATGTATGAAGGGATTAAAGTATCAACTGAAATGTCAAGGCTATTCGCATTTTAATATATTCATAACATTGGTCACAGGATTAATCAGAGGGCCCAGGTTGGGTGTGAAAATATTTCTATGCATTTGCAGGAAGCTGCTCAATCTGTCTTTTTGAAAACATTAAACGTAGTAAATTATAAAAAAATTAATGTGGAATTAGTGTTTTGGAAACTGGTGATAACAAGAGATGATGCTATAAACTGTTAGAATAGTATCAAAAGCAAAATACTGCGGATACTGGAAATCTGAAATAAAAACAGAAAATGCTGGAATTTTCTGTTCCAGCATTTTCTGTTTTTATTTTATGTTAGAGTAGTATGTCTGTTTCATACCAGTAACTACAAATAACTTAATACTGCTTCACACTAATTAAGCTCCTAGACAAGTACCATCTGGATGAATTGAACTGAAGCCCCAGGTGAACCTTTTTTCATCTCTGTCCAATTTAACTTTGCTCAATGCTAACACTTCTGTCTTGTATGACACTGGTCTTGACAAATTGCCATACAAGGGAAAACAAATGTGTCAATGGTAAAAAATATAGGTTGTAAGGCGCAATGGATGGCCTGAAGTTTCACTCAATTATTTTTGGGGGTCCCGGAGAGAAATCTTCTCAGTCGAGTAATTAAATTGAATAGAGTCCATTGCAGGACAAATTGTACCTTGTATCTGGGAGAAACAGGCTTGATGAACTGACAGGCCCTTTCTCATTCTATTCTATCTTATTTTATTAATGGTTATTGTTGAAAACTACTGGCTGTAGGAGTAGTTATTAATTAAATATATGAGAGGGTAAATAATATATATCTCCCTTAATTATGAATTAACCCTGTGGGAAATGTAATTAATATTTTAAATTAATGATCACTGTCATTGATTGGCTATCTGATTTATTTAAAAAGACGTTTTGACTTTACCTGCACACCAGCATACAGTATTGCAACCCGGTCTATAATATACTAATGGCCATGTGCTACAGGCATTTCAAATCCATTAGAAGGTTTGACTGGCATCTGATCCGGAGATATATTTGATGCTGTAAAACTGCAAAAATGCTGATATATTTACACACTATTTATGTATTCGTTTTGAAATGACAGATTGATACATATAAAGGTAATCATTTGTTCCAACAAGTCACTGGATTGATTTGATGCACTTAATTTAAATAATGTATTCTTAGACAGTACAGTGATCATCCCAACAATCTGCTGGTCTTCAGTTATCCTTTGCAGTGGATTGGCACTTGCCCGCAGTGAAGTGGCAAGTAGTAGAAGACAAGATTAACATAACCACCAAATCATCTATTTTCATCAGTTTAGTTTTATCATCCCTGATACTAATTTCACCAGTCCTCAGTTATTTAGCAATCTCACTACAATATAGAATAGAATCATAGAATGGTTGCAGCACGGAAGAAGGCCATTCGGCTCGTCGAGCTCGTGCCGACTCTCAGCTAGTCCCACTCTCCCGCCCTTTCCCCTCAGCCCTGCAATTTTTTTCCTTTGGCATTTAATGGAAAAGTCAATACCAAAAACATAAGAAACATTGAAAACAGAGGTCAAGTATATACATTGTACTAGATACTTCAATTCCTTCGGAAGTACAAAGCACAAGGCTGTAAATATTGTTACCAGCAAGGATGTTAGAAAATCCTTTCAAACACCAGTTACCCAAGCAGAGCTGGACCAATCCAAGCTAGGTCCCTTCATCAAGGACACTGAAAGCACTCTCATTGAAATGCGCAGCCATTCATCTTAAAAAACATTTTATAAAGTCATTCCACGCATAATTTGATTGCCCACAGAAAATCATTTAAAAGTGCAAAGTACACAATAGAGTATTGTGGGTTTCAGTTGCATAAACTGGTTTCTTCACTTAAAAAAGACTTCCAACTGCTCTCTTGTAGAATAGTTAGGGTGTTTAACCAAACAAATGCAATCTAGAAGTCTGACAGAATTCTGCAAATAACTAATAACATTAACAAGAAGTTGCATATTTTTAAATTGGGAGGCTAATACATTGGTTTTTATTTCTTCGGAAACAATGATTTGTATCTCAACGGCACAATATTTATAGATTATGTTGGATGAACCGTCTGTCAAACTAGATTTACTCCAGTAATGTTATCCTCAAACAGTTCAAATCCAGCTCCATGTACCTTGGCTCCTTTAAAAGATTTGCATGCCTTGAATTATTATATTTATAATTTGAATGTAATATTGAACTTGGAATTCAATGCGTGCACTAAATTTACCAAATGAAGATTACCTTGGCAGCCACCGAGGAGCTGGGCTTCTCTAAAAGGTCCCATAGTTTCTTCCTTTTCTCTGCACAGAAGGTGTTATCAAACTCTTCTCCCTCTCTATCCCTCAACGTTTCAGCTTCTCGTTTCAGTTCCTCGTTCATTTGTTCCTTTTTCTGATGATACCTGGCCTGACAGCAGGACTCCAGGTAGATCTCGTCTATTCCCCAGTAGTCAAGCTCCTGACTGAAGGACAGGGCGCACATCTCCTCCATCATATGCAACTTGCCCGTGCGATAAAAATTCAAAATAGATGTAAAAGCCCCGGGGTGACGGTCAAAAAAGTATTCGTTTTCCTCCAAATTATAATCATCACAGCTCTCCAAAAGAGACTCGTGAGTATTGCAATCCTGGAGCTTGCCCAGTCGCGTCCGGGGTAACCGGTCCAAGGTTCTCCAAAGTACTTCATGTGCAAGTCCCCCAACATTGAGTTTTACTCTTCTGGAACAAGCCTTGCTCCTGATGATCTCCACGGGATCTGGAGGCAGGGAGTTGGTGGACCGAGATCCCCCTCTATTCATTCCCGCGGGCATGTTTCCAGATTTCTTCAGTAAGGCTGGATTTAATATCACACTATCTGCCCGGGTGTCGGAACTCAATGTAAGATTTTCATCTGGCCGTTCTTACATCCATTCTCGAAGCTGGAAAAAAAAAAGGTATTTGGTGGTAAGACCCAAAATGTTTCTCAGATCCAAATGACCTACAAAACGGAGCAAGTGCATCTTTAACGCAGTGTCAGGTAGTGCGGGTGCGGTGCTTTATCCATTAATCAGTGAAGCAAATAGCTCATTTAATCTGCTCAAGGGACAGATTTCTTTCTGAGCAGGCGGGCTCCCAATGGCCAGAGCCGTGTTGGTGCAGGAGGCCAGTGAGCGCTGTCCACATGCCGGAGCTGAACTGTAGCGCAGTGACAGGCAGCTCCTAGAGGGCAGCAGTCCCCTCCCGGGCATCACATTACACCTCACCAGAAATCCACAACTCTTCAACTTATCCCCATCAACAAATGGCAACGTCGTTTAATACAACGATCATTTTATTCCCGACAACACACTCTCTAAAGTTGCAGTCTGATTTTTTCCTCGACTCCAAAGTCTTTTGCTGCTTGTGCATTTACACCTGATCTTGCTTTCTTTACAAAAAAGATCCTATTCTTTTTTTATTCTGCCGCCGTGTATTTACTGCCAGAAACTATAGAATTCAGCCCGAAATGCAGCCGCACCCCAGGAATATTGGTTGCAATTTGGTTTCCATTCACAAGCCACCCACTTTCTGCATTGTATTTCATCTCATTCAGCAGCAGCCTGTGTCTGTAATATAGAAACTGCAATAATGATCGGCTGCACGTTAAACCGCACGGTCTTCCCTTATAGAGCCCGTTCTATACCGTCACTGCACAGCTTCTGCATTTTTTTTACTTTGAAATATAAAGAAATATTTGTCTTTTCAAACGTGATAATGCTAAAGTTGAAGTTGTATTTAGAATACGATTTAGAATAGTTTTTTTTATTTATACAACAAGCAGCGGCGTTAAACGGTTAGAAGTAGTTTAGAGTCTAGCAGCAGAAGCCTCACAAACCAATGTTATGCATATGCTTTAAATAATACTGAAGTCTGCCCACGTACGTCAAGAATTAAACGATCGCTTGCTCTTTAAAGGAGCCGCAATGTTTTCATCTCGTTTCTCCTCAAGGAATTGAAAGCACTTCTGCAGAACGACCAGCACGTGGAAGGAACCGCCTTTCCTTCAATAATCAAAGTGAAGTTGTTATCAGCTGCCAATTTATCAGCTGCCAATTGCCAATGATATCCCATGAGTTTCCATGTGAAGACGGCAGATCCTTGCTGCCCCACATTCCCAAACCAAAGTTACTGCCATTTTATATTTCCCCACAACTTAACAATCATTTTTTGTATTTCATTTCTCTCATGCCCAGGATTTAGTACAAGTTCAAGGAGACACGACTCCACCACCCCCCCCCCCCCCACCTTGAGTTGTGCTAGAGTGTGAACATTTCCTTCTCTCTACACGCTGCTTTAGATATGAATGTAG
Organism: Somniosus microcephalus; assembly: GCF_052327205.1. Lineage (NCBI taxonomy): Eukaryota > Metazoa > Chordata > Chondrichthyes > Squaliformes > Somniosidae > Somniosus > Somniosus microcephalus. Next base: position 155,802,226 of record NC_140999.1, read on the forward strand.
TCAGCCCAGCTTTGTGAGAAATGAACTATTCTGCAGAACTGCCAGAGTATAAGGAGCACAGGGCCAAAAAAACCCCAAATGGAGCGAGTGTTTACCAAGCACGCTCAGAGTGAGGAGGCTTTCTCGCTGTTTGTCTGGTGAAGTATTTCAACGTTCGTCCAGTTTGGACTACCAGGCCCCCGCCCCCCACTGTGCAAAATGAATTTGGTTCATTAGTGATAGAAAACAGATCATGACAACAGATTCCAAATACAGCCGAGTCACATTGCCAACATTCGGCGATTAAGACGAAGATGACTGGTTAATCATACTGTTTTGTGTGGAAGTAATTATAAAATAAGACAATTCACGCTCAAGTATGGCAATGCATATAAATGCTTTGAAACCCAGAATAATACACGAACAAACTTGATCCCATAGAAACAGAAGATAGGAGCAGGAGTAGGCCATTCGGCCCCTCGAGCCTGCTCCGCCATTCAACGAGATCATGGCTGATCATCCAAATTCAGTACCCTGTCCCTGCCTTCTCCCCATATCCCTTGATCCCTTTAGCCTTATTATCCAACTCCTTCTTGAATATATTTAATGAATTGGCCTCCACTGCCTTCTGTGGTAGAGAATTCCACAGGTTCACCACTCTCTGGGTGAAGAAATTCCTCCTCATCTCTTTCCTAAATGGCTTACCCCTTATCTTTAGACTGTGACCCCTGGTTCTGGACTCCCCCGCCATCGGGAACATCCTTCCTGCATCTAGTATCCTGCATCTGGTCCTGCATCCCGAATAATTTAAAATCGTATCCTCACTTAACTTGAATGGAGCAGCGGACTATAAAGTCTGCCCTTCCAAATTCGTGTATCTTCTTAAGTTAAGTTTACATTCTGTACCCTGCTCGCTCATTAGCGTTAACATTGACTTCGTGGCGGTAAAGTTTTCAAGCGGTCATTTCAAGATATGATATCCGTCCCTCTGTTTTAACTGGATCCTTTACTATCTGGTAAATTTACATGTGTCTTTCAAACCTTTCTGCTGCTTCCCAGCTCAGTGTTAGCGTTCCCCAGATGACAACCAATTTCCGCCATCGTTTTTGATGGAGCTTCGGATAGTTACAGATTGAGAACAGAGTGCAATAGATAATTTGGCGCAATTTGCTCAAAGGGAATAAAGCCCCCACGTAATGATTTTCTGAATCTTCCCCTTACTGATAATGAAACTGATAGCTACATATACAACTACATCTATCAGTACATTGTTTATCTTTACAATTAGGGCGCAACTGGTCATAAAACGGAAGGCTGTATGTGACATGGGTTTCTTAAAAAAACAGATGTCAGCTATGTGAGCCCTCTGTTATTATTGAGATCATTAAAAAAATTAACGTTTTAACTGCAGTGGATAAAGGCAGTATCTTCAACATGCGCATCCGTTACTTACCCTGATGATTACAGTATTTTTTTAAACCCACCAAACGCTGAGATTATGTCCATAGCCTAAAATTAGCCGGAGATGATGTAAGAATCTTTTGTTTTACGAACCTTGTGTAAAACCTATTGCTGTATTGGAATAGAATCCAATTGGATTAACATGGGCTGCTTAGAGATGAAAACGGCTTCGCAACAGCAAGCAAAAATAAGCATATATCAGCTCCGCTCCCGCTACACGTTTGATCATCCAGTTTTTTTTTCAGGATCCAAACAATATCGTGGTCCGTGAAAGGCTCGCCTAATTTATTTCCGCTGTCTGTTAATGGAGATCAACAAGTCCAGTCTGGTTCTGCAAAGGTTCCTTCATCCTTATATTCCTGAGTTAAGGAGCTTGTAATCTATCGATAATGGGAGGAAACGGCGGCACCTACTGGTTAGCTTTGTTTTACAGCCAACTCCTCGAGACTGATCCCCAGATCCGGTGTTTTTACCTTGTGTTTCTGGTGACCGAAAAGATGCTTAATAATTTTAGCTTTGCCATTATCTGTTTATCAGATATTGTTTAATTTCATTCCCACTGCAATTGTCATCATTAATGTTATTAGGAATCTTAGAGTGAGTCACAGAATTCATAGCACAGAAGAAGATTATCTGGCCGGACTCCTACCTTTTTAAGAAAAGAGCTATCCACTCCATTTCCCTATTCTTTCTCCGTATTCTTTTTTTTCAAAATAAAAAGTGACAGCAGAACTCCAGGGTCAGGTCCTGATCTGATTCAAGAGTGCAGCAGTGTGAGATCCGCTCCAGGAGACTGTCGCACTTCACCTTGCGCTTGATGCCACTAGGAGTATAACTCCAGTATGGTGTCAAACCAGATATAAAGTGCTCATAGTCTATTAGATCTCTGGAGCACTTTGTAAACTGAAGCAGTTTAAAAAGAAATGTTTCAAGTCTGCGTACTCACAGGAATTGGAGCTCTGTATGTGTGCAAGCACATATGCGCAGAGCTCTCTTGTAATGGTGGGGCTGAAAATCCGCAATTTGCAATATAAATAGGATATGCCTGGTATGAATCATTCACTTGAGCCACTGGTCACAGGCTGGTGGCATAGAACAACCAGAGCTTAAGATGAAACAAGACAACACCCTCAATAATTAAAAGAACAAAGTCACAAATGACATCATTCAGCATCCGCAGTATTTCGCACCATGGTGTATTATCCCTGCTTGTCCCCCTTGACCTCTCTGCAGCCTTTGGTACAATCGAACACACTATCCTCCTTCAATGTCTCTACTCAGTTGCCCAGGTCAGTGGAACTGCGCTCGCTTGGTTCCACTCTTATCTATCCAATCGTAGCCAGAGCATCTCCAGCAATGGCTTCTCTTACAGCCCTAGCACTGTTGCTCTGGAGTCACCCAAGTATCAGTCATTAGCCCTCTCTTCTCCCTCATCTATGTGCTGCCTCTGGCAACATCATCCATAGACATGGGGTCAGCTTCCACATGTATGGAACACCCCTCTCCACACCTCTCTCAACAATTCTACTGTCTCTGTGTTGTCAGACTGCTGGTCCAACATCCAGTCCTGGATGAGCCGCAATTTCATAGAAACATAGAAAATAGGAGCAGGAGTAGGCCATTCGGCCCCTCGAGCCTGCTCCGCCATTTAATGAGATCATGGCTGATCATCCAAATTCAGTACCCTGTCCCTGCTTTCTCCCCATATCCCTTGATCCCTTTAGCCTTAAGAAATATATCTAACTCCTTCTTGAATATGTTTAATAAGTTGACCTCAACTGCCTTCTGTGGTAGAGAATTCCACAGGTTCACCACTCTCTGGGTGAAGAAATTCCTCCTCATCTCAGTCCTAAATGGCTTACCCCTTATCCTTAGACTGTGACCCCTGGTTCAGGACTTCCCCGCCACCGGGAACATCCTTCCTGCATCTAGTCTGTCTAGTCCTGTTAGAATTTTATGTTTCAATGAGATCCCCTCTCATTCTTCTAAACTCTAGCGAATATAAGCCTAATCGACCCAATCTCTCTTCATACGTCATTCCTGTCATCGCAGGTATCAGTCTGGTCAATCTTCGCTGCACTCCCTCCATGGCAAGAACATCCTTCCTCAGATAAGCTGAACAAAACTGCACACAATACTCAAGGTGTGGTCCCACCAAGGCCCTGTACAGCTGCAGCAAGACATCCTTGCTCCTGTACTCGAATCCTCTTGCTCTGAAGGCCAACATTCCATTTGCCTTCTTAACTGCCTGCTGCACCTGCATGGTTAGCTTCAGTGACTGGTGCACAAGGACACCCAGGTCTTGTTGCACTTCCCCTTTTCCCAATCTATTACCATTCAGATAATAATCTGTCTTCCTGTTTTTGCCACCAAAGTGGATAACCTCGCATTTATCCACAGTATACTGCATCTGCCATGCATCTGCCCAATCACCCAACCTGTCCAAATCATACTGGAGTTTCTCGACATCCTCCTCACAGCACACACACCCACCCAGCTTTGTGTCATCTGCAAACTTGGAGATATTACATCTCGTTCCCTCGTCTAGATCATTAATATATGTTGTGAATAGCTGGGGTTCTAGCACCAATCCCTGCGGTACTTCACTAGTCACTGCCTGCCAGGAAAAAGACCCGTTTATTCCAACTCTTTGCTTCCTGTCTGCCAACCAGTTCTCTATCCAAGTCAATACCTTGCCCCCAATCACATGTGCTTTAACTTTGCACGCTAATCTCTTATGCAGGACCTTATCGAAAGCCTTCTGAAAGTCCAAATACACCACATCCACTGGTACTCCCTTATCTATTCTACCAGTTACATCCTCAAAAAATTCCAGTGGATTAGTCAAGCATGATTTACCTTTTGTAAATCCATGTTGACTTTGTCTGACCCTGTCACTGTTTTCCAAGTGCTCTGCTATTACATCTTTTATAATGGACTCTAGCATTTTCCCCACTACTGATGTCAGGTCTATAATTCCCCATTTTCTCTCTACCACCTTTTTTAAATAGTGGAGTTACATTAGCTACCCTCCAATCCATGGGAACTATTCCAGAGTCTATAGAATTTTGGAAGATGACCAGCAGTGCATCTACTATTTCTAGGGCCACTTCCTTAAGTACCCTAGGATGTAGATTATCAGGCCCTGGGGATTTATCGGCCTTCAATCCCATCAATTTCCCTAACACCATTTCCCTACAAATACTGATTTCATTCAATTCCTCCCTCTCATTAGGCCCTATGTTCCCCGACATCTCTGGAAGGTTATTTGTGTTCTCCTTTGTGAAGATAGAACCAAAGTATGTATTTAATTGGTCTGCCATTTCTTTTTTCCCCATTATAAATTCCCCTGATTCTGACTGCAAGGGACCTATGCTTGACTTCACCAATCTTTTTCTCTTCACATATCTATAGAAGCTTTTACAGTCAGTTTTTATGTTCCCTGAAAGCTTACTCTCATATTCTATTTTCCCCCTCTTAATTAATCCCTTTGTCCTCCTTTGCTGAATCCTAAACTGCTCCCATTCCTCAGGTTTACTGCTTTTTCTGGCCAATTTATATGTCCTCTCCTTGGATCTTATGCTATCCCTAATTTCCCTTGTTAGCCACGGTTGAGTCACCTTTTTTGTTTTATTTTTATGCTAAACAGAGATGAACAAATTCTGTAGTTCATCCATGCGATCTTTAAATGTTTGTCATTGCCTATCCACCATCAACCCTTTAAGTAACATTCCCCAATCCATCCTAACCAACTCACACCTCATACCATCATAGTTTCCTTTATTTAAATTCAGGTCCCTAGTCTCTGAGTCAGCTACTTCACTCTCCACCTTAATGAAGAATTCTATCATATTATGATCGCTCCTCCCCAAGGAGTGATCATAATATGATAGAATTACCTCCAGTTAAACATTGGGAAGACTGAAGCCATTGTCTTTTGCCCCTGCCACAAACTCCATACCCTCATCACTGATTCCATCCTGCTTCCCGGCCATTGATTTCAGCTGAACCAGACTGCTGGCAATCTCAGTGTCCTATTTGACCCCAAATACTCTCCATCAAAAAGATCACCTACTGTGCAACATTGCATACCTCCGCCCCATCTCAGCCCATTTGCTGCTGAAACCCTCACCTGTGCCTTTGGCTCCACCAGACTTGACTATTCCAATGCTCCCCTGGTTGGCCTCCACGCTGTGAACTTCACCTTATCCAAAACTCTGCTGCCCATCCCTATGCCGCATCAAGCCCTGCTCACCCATCACTCCCATCCTTACTGACCTACATTGCCTCACAATGACTCAGATTTAAAATTCTAATCCTTGTGTTTAAATCTATCATGGCCCTGCCTTCCCTATCTCTGTAACTGCCTGTAGCCCTAAACCACTCCCCAAATTCTCCGTTCCTCTGACTTTGGCCTTTTGTGCATACTCCCCTCCCTTCACCCCACCATTGGTGTGTGTGCCAATAGCCGTCACACTCTGGAATTCTCTTTGTAAACCCCTCCCCCTCTCCACCTTCTTTACCTCCTTTAAAACCATTCTTAAAACCCAACATATTTGACCAAGCTATTGGTCACCTCTCCTAATATCTTCTTCTTGGTCTCGGCATTGATCTTTGTCTGATTCGGCCTCTGTGAAGCACCTTAGGATATTTTTATATGTTAAATGAGCTATATAAGTGCAAGCTGTTGTTATTGTTATTAGGGTAGAAATTACTACTAGGGATGTTATTTTATGAATGCTTGACATGCTCATACCAAACCTTCTCTCCACAATTTGAACAGAAGTGTTAATCCAAACTCTATTGTTCTTGAACTATAAGCATTAGACCATATAAAGTGAAACTAAATGCACTGGAGCAAGAAAAGTGAGTTCATCTGCTACAGACAAAACTATATAGAAATACAATTACTTTGTAGTGAGAATCTGGCTATCTGCTGTTGCTTTATATATTTGGTTATTGTACAGCATTTATTTAAACTAATTGATTCAATTAGCCAGTCTTATGTCCCAAAAGGCTGCTGTGAACAAGTTAACAAGATAGGCACAGAAGGCAACTAAAAATGATGATACACAACAATTTTAATGCACAGACTATTTAAGACGATTAACTAGAATTAATTTTTAGTCTCTGCCAAATACTCTGTTCCCTTACCACTGACCCCCATCCCCCTACCGACTGTTCACTCATGCTGAACCAGACTATGCACCACAGTGTCCTGTTCAACCCTGGGCTGAGCATCAAATCCCATATCATATCCATCACCAAGACAGCTAACTTCCTTTGCAACTTGACTCACCTCTGCTCTTACATCATCCCTGCTTCAGAAACCCTTATCTAAGTCTTTGTCACCTCTAGACGATGATTTCTCCAACATTTTCCTTTTAACCTCCAGGTTCCAACTTGTCCAGAGCTCAGCTTCCTGCATTGTGACCTACATTAGTTCCTGCTCATTTATCACTACGGTTCTCACTGATCTACACTTGGGGTCTATGTTGCTCAATACATTGAATTTAAAATCCTCATCCTCATCTATAAACCAATCCATGCCCTCACTCTATGCCACTTCTTCAACATTCTCCAACCTTATGTCATGCCCTCCAATCTTCTGACTTTGGCCTTCTATGCATCTCCCCCATCCTTTGCCTTGCCAATCCATCAACCAAACCCATGGTCGCTTTTCTTAACTGTAGGACAGAAATTCAGCATCCATTCCTTTCTTTCGCCAAAGCACCTTGGAATGTCTTTTGATCTTAAAACAGCATACTTAAGAAAAGACATACTTGCTCTCGAGTCAGTACAAAGAAGGTTCACTCTGTTAATCCCGGGGATGAGGGGATGGACATATGAGGAGAGGTTGAATAGATTGGGACTCTACTCATTGGAGTTCAGAAGAATGAGAGGCGATCTTATTGAAACATATAAGATTGTGAAGGGGTTGGATCGGGTGGATGCGGAGAGGATGTTCCCGATGATGGGTGAAACTAGAACTAGGGGGCATAGTCTTAGAATAAGGGGCTGCTCTTTCAAAACTGAGATGAGGAGGAACTACTTCACTCAAAGGGTGGTAGGTCCATGGAATATGCTGCCCCAAAAAGCTGTAGAAGCTACATCATTATATAAATTTAAAACAGAAATAGACAGTTTCCTAGAAGTAAAGGGAATAAAGGGTTATGGGGAGCGGGCAGGAATTTGGACATGAGTCTAGGTTCGGATCGGTCATGGCCCTGTGGGCAGCGGAGCGGGCCCAGGGGCCGTGTAGCCTGATCCTGCTCCTATTTTGTGTGTCTTATTCTGTTAGATTCAGGAGATGGTTCTGTGATAGTAGATTGGCGGTTAGGATCAGATCAGCCATGATCTTATTGAATGGTGGAGCAGGCTCGAGGGGCCGATTGGCCTACTCCTGCTCCTATTTCTTATGTTCTTATGTTCTTAAATGCAAGTTATTGTTGTTGTAGAACACAAATAGATTTTCCACAATGATGCAAGCACAAGAAGATGCTGTTTTCCATTTTGTGATTCCTCTCTGTCTTTCAGTGGCAGTATGCAGGGTACATGCAATTTGCTGAGTACACACAGTATGCAGTGTATGCAAATTGTGTGCACAGGGTTTAAGGGTAGACAAGCAGGACTGAGCCATGCAACTGTGAAGGAATAAGCAATATACCTATTCAGAAAAATACACCATTCTATGAAAGAATTCTGACTTTATTAAAACATGACAAACTAGGTCTGGAAATCTGGAAGCCTCAACAATGGAGAAGCTGTGAACAGCATTCAGGCTATTGAGATAAGATAAGTTGTTGACACTGAATCAATAGCCTTGTTGAAACAGAAGGTTAAAGGTTCATGACGTCTGAATCTTTGGAAAGAAGACAATGGTACACCCTGTTAAGGTGTTCTAAAGTACACTTTGTAAACAAGCACATAAAAGAAGAAACATATGCCTTCGTAAAAATTACATCAAGTAAAAGAAACACCTGCCGTCAAATCGTTTTTATGTTAAACACCTATGGAGGGGAGACACAAGTCTGTGTTACAACCAGCTGAGGTGATTAAGAATTGCATAGATCATCCTAGTTAAGGTGTTCTAAATGCAAAAGACACAAACAGAAGACCTTGGTAAAAATGACATCAAATAGATGCACCTGCTGTTACATTGTTTTTTATGATAAGCTCCGAACACCTAGGGTAGAGACACGATTCTTAATGCCACCAGCTGAACTGACTGTAAGAATAGCAGGGGTCAGCAGAAAAATGACTAGAGATAATTAGCCTACATCAGCAGAAAACGTCAAAGGTAATACCACTGAAAAAGGATATAAATATTGAACTTTCAAATGGGATGATAGATTCGCTGTAAAGGGGCAAAGCGGTTCTTGGCTTCAGAGGCAGGCTCTGTAAGTCTACATCTCTTTGTATCTTGGGGATCAACGGTATTGTATTGCATGAATTTCAGCTCTCCCGACCTTCGTTTGAATCTAGTGCTAAATCAAGTGAATCTCCAGTGTCCAGCAACAGTGATGAAATCAAGCTGGCTAAGCAGCCAATCACATTGAAGAATTCTCACAGACAGCAAACCAGGAAGTAAAATGCACAGATTCTAATTTACTTTTTATAAATTTTTCAGAGAGCAAAATTAAAATTAGAACTTACACATAGGATTAAGGTAGAAGCTGAAATATCATAAACAAACTTAAAAAATATATATATTATTTTAAAAACCATGTAATTCTTAATCATAGTAATGGAAAAATGTGACATTCCACAAATATAAAATTAGTTTTTCAGGGCCAGAACAGTTGTTCAGCAGTTAATACGGCATTAAAAACTAAGTTACACCTCTTTCAAGGCTGAACTTTTTTTGAGGTGTGGGTGGGAGGGGTGGGGGGGTCGGGGGGTTAGTTTAACACCGATACTCCAGTGTAATAGGGGAAGTTTTCATCCTTTTATGTGATTTCAATTGATTGCCGGCTCTGGGGAGCAGGAAAATACTGACCATAACATCAGGATTTCTGCGTTTATCTGCGCATGCGCTAAATCCTGAAGTTGCTGTCAGTTTCGGTGAATGCTGACAGTTTCGGCAATATTATCACCACAAAATCCGGGCCATTGTAGATCACAAATACATGTCAATATTTTCATGAGCAGGTAGATAGTATCTGCTAAGACTCTGGGGATTTGATCCCTTTTGAATTTCCAAACATACAGCAATGCACTTTCTTGCATTTTGATACGTACTTAGTGAAATTATAATGTTATCCCACCATACAGCAAAACACAAAACATTGATGGCTCAGCAGATTTATTCAGTGAGCTGTGGAGCTTCACAGACCAGATTGGACAAAGGAACATAGGAACAGGAGTAGCCCATTCAGCCCCTCGAACCTGTTCTACCATTTAGTGAGATCATGGCTGAGCTGTATCTTAATTCCATCCACCTGCCTTGGCTCCATATCCTTTTATACCCTTGTCAAGAAAAAAATCTATTGATCGCAGATTTAAAATTATTAGTTGAACTAGCATCTATTACTTTTTGTGGAAGAGAGTCCTACTCTTCTACCACATTTTGTGTGAAGTAATGTTTCCTAACATCTCTCCTGAATGGCCTGGCTCTAATTTTAAGGTTATGTCCCCTTGCCCTAGACTCCCCCACCAGCAGAACAAGTTTCTTTCTATCTACCTTCTCAATTCCTTTCAAAATTTTAAAAACCTCAATCAAATCACTCCTTAACCTTCTATATTCCAGGGAATACAAGCCTAGTTTATGTAATCTCTCCTCATAATCTAAGCCTTGGAGCCCTGGTAACATTCTGGTGAATCTGTGCTGCACTCCTTCCAAGGCCAATATATCCTTTCTAAGGTGTGGTGCCCAGAACTGTACACAGTGTTCCAGATGTGGTCTAACCAAGGCTTTGTATAGCTGTAAGAAGTCACACAACACCAGGTTATAGTCCAACAGCTTTATTTGAAATCACAAGCTTTCGGAGCGCTGCTCCTTCTTCAGGTGAAGTGGAGAGATGCATAAAGACACAGCTTATATAGTCAGAGAATCATGTCAGATGTTTACAGGTAACCTTTCCAACTGCCATTTATCACACCTCGGCAGAGAGATAATCACAGATGCGGCCGGACCTGCTGTGATTTCCAGCCAAAAAAAATGTTTTTTGTCTGTTTTTTTGTTTTTCATACAGACCCCAGCATCTGCAATATTTGACCCCTTGTGACCCCACCTCTTTGTTCTTTGATGTAATGTTTCCCTGACTGACCTGTTTGGACACCATTCACACCTTTGACTGCTGTGATTATCTCTCTGCCGAGGTGTGATAAATGGCAGTTGGAAAGGTTACCTGTAAACATCTGACATGATTCTCTGACTATATAAGCTGTGTCTTTATGCATCTCTCCACTTCACCTGAAGAAGGAGCAGCGCTCCGAAAGCTTGTGATTTCAAATAAAGCTGTTGGACTATAACCTGGTGTTGTGTGACTTCTTACATTTGTCCACCCCAGTCCAACTCCGGCATCTCCACACCTTGTATAGCTGTAGCAAGACTTCCTCCCCTTTATATTCTAGCCCTCTAGTTATAAAGACTAACATTCCATTAGCCTTTTAAATTATTTTTGTACCTGACTACTACATTTTAGTGATCTGTGTACATGGACTCATAAATCGCTTTGGACCACCACTGTTCCTAACTTTTCACTATTCACTATACTCAGATCTATCCTTTTTTGGTCCAAATTAAATGATCTCACGCTTACCTTCATTGAAATCCATCTGCCACAGTTTCCCTCACTCACTTAACCTATCAGTGCCCCTTTGTAATTTTATGCTCCTGTCTACATTACTTACTATACCACCAATCTAAGTGTCATTGGCAAACTTGGATATATGGCTTATTAACAGAAAATGCTGGCAATACTCAGAAGATCAGGCAGCACCTGTGGAAATATTAACTGGGATAAAATTAGCGTGAAAGGCATAGAGGGAGCAGAATTCTTAAAATGCATTCAGGAGAACCTTTTTAGCCAGTACGTAGCAAGTCCAACAAGAGAGGGGGCAGTTCTGGACCTAGCTTTAGGGAATGAAGCTGGGCAGGCGGAAGGGTATCAGTGGGAGAGTATATTTGTGGTAGTAATCATAATTCAGTTAGATTTAGGGTAGTTATAGAAAAGGACAAGGATAGACCAGGAATAAAAATTCTCAATTGAGGAAAAGCTAATTTTACTAAGCTGAGAGGTGATTTAGCCAAAGTGGACTGGAGACAGAAACTTGAAGGTAAATCAATGTCAGGGCAGTGGGAGGCATTCAAGGAGGAGATAGTGAGGGTTCAGAGCAAGTATGTTCCCTTAAAGAAAAAGGGTGGGACTAACAAATCTAGAGCTCCCTGGATGGCAAGGGACATGCAGGGTAGGATAAAAAAAAAAAGGGAAGCTTATGACAGATACCAAGGGCTCAATACTGCAGAAAAGCCAAGAGGAGTATAGAAAGTGCAGGGGTGAAATTAAAAATGAAATTAGGAAAGCAAAGAGAGGGCATGAAAAAATATTGGCAAGTAAAATCAAGGAAAACCCATATATTTTTTATAAATACATTAAGAGCAAGAGGATAACTAAAGTAAGAGTAGGGCCTATTAGGGACCATAAAGGTAACCTGTGTGTGGAAGCGGAAGACATGGGTATGGTTCTTAATGAATACTTTGCGTCTGTTTTCACAAAAGAGAGGGATGATGCAGACATTGCAATCAGGGAGGGGGAGTGTGAAATATTAGATGAAATAAACATAGTGAAAGAGGAAGTATTAAGGGGGTTAGCATATTTGAAAGTGGATAAATCCCCAGGCCCGGATGAAATGTATCCCAGACTGTCAAGAGAAGTAAGGGAGGAAATAGCAGAGGCTCTGACCATCATTTTCCAATCCTCCCTGGCTACAGGTGTGGTGCCGGAGGACTGGAGGACTGTTAATGTGGTACCGTTGTTTAAAAAGGGAGAAAGGGATAGACCGAGTAATTACAGGCCAGTTAGCCTAACCTCGGTGGTGGGAAAATTATTGGAAAAAATCCTGAGGGACAGGATAAATCTTAATTTAGAAAGACACGGATTAATCAGGGACAGTCAGCATGGATTTGTTAAGGGAATGTCGTGTCTGACTAACTTGATTGAATTTTTTGAGGAGGTAACAAGGAGGGTCAATGAAGGTAGTGTGTTTGATATAGTCTATATGAATTTTAGCAAGGCTTTTGATAAGGTCCTGCGTGACAGATTGGTCACAAAAGTAAAAGCCCATGGAATCCAAGGCAAAGTGGCAAGTTGGATTCAAAATTGACTCAGAGGCAGGAAACAAAGGGTAATGGTCGAAGGGTGTTTGTGTGACTGGAAGGCTGTTTCCAGTGGGGTTCCACAAGGCTCAGTACTGGGTCCTTTGCTTTTTGTGGTATATATCAATGATTTGGATTAAGAAGTTTGCAGATGATACAAAAATTGGCCGTGTGGTTGATAATGAAGAAGAAAGCTGCAGACTGCAGGAAGATATCAATGGACTGGTCAGGTGGGCAGAACAGTGGCAAATGGAATTCAATCTGGACAAGTGTGAGTTAATGCATTTGGAGAGGGCTAACAAGGCAAGAGAATATACTATAAATGGTAGGACACTGAGAAGCGGGAAGATCAGAGGCACCTTGGAGTGCATGTCCACAGATCCCTGAAGGTAGCAGGACAGGTAGATAAGGTGGTTAAGAAGGCATACGGGATACTTGCCTTTATTAGTCGAGTCATAGAATATAAGAGCAGGGAGGTTATGCTTGAACTGTATAAAACACTAGTTCGGCCGCAGCTAGAATACTGCGTGCAGTTCTGATCACCATATTACATGAAGAATGTGATTGTACTAGAGGGGGTGCAGAGGAGATGTATGAGGGTATTGCCTGGGCTGGGGAGTTTTAGCTATGAGGAAAGATTGGATAGGCTGGGGTTGTTTTCTTTGGAACAGAGGAGGCTGAGGGGAGGCCTAATTGAGGTGTATAAAATTAAGAGGGGCCTAGATAGAGTGGATAGGAAGGACCTATTTCCCTTAGCAGAAGGGTCAATAACCAGGGGGCATAGATTTAAAGTAATTGGTTGGAGGTTTAGAGGGGATTTGAGAGGGAATTTTTTCACCTAGAGGGTGGTGGGGGTCGGAACTCACTGCCTGAAAGGGTGGTAGAGGCAAAGACCCTCATCACATTTAAAAGTACTTCGATATGCACTTGAAGTGCCGTAACCTACAAGGCTATGGACCAAGTGCTGGAAAGTGGCATTAGGGTAGATAGCTCTTTGTCAGTCAGCATGGACAAGATGGGCAGAATGGCCTTCATCTGTGCTGTAAATTTCTATGATTCTATGATGAAAGAGAAACAGAGTTAACATTTCAAGTCATTAACCTTTCATCAGAACTGGCAAAAGTTAGAGATGTAACAGGTTTTAAGCAAGTACAGAGGCAGGGAAAGGTGTGAATGGGAGGAAAGATCAAAAAGGAAGGTCTGTGATAGGGTGAAAGACAGAATTGATTAAATGACAAAAGGGATGATGGTGCAAGCAAAATGGAGTGGTAATAGGACAAATAAAGAAACAAAAGATAAGTCTAGAGGAGCTGTAAATGGCAACAGCAGAATAATTACCAGCACCTGCTATCAGGTTATGACCTGAAATGGCTGAACTCAGTGTTGAGTCTGGAAGGCTGTAAAGTGCCTAATTGATAGGTGAGGTGCTGTTCCTCAAGCTTCCATTGAGCTTAATTAGAACAATGCAGGAGGCCAAGGATAGAGAGGTCAGAGTGGGAGTGGGACAGAGAATTAAAATGGCAGCGAGACAAAAAGGGCTGGATTTTGTGAATGGAGGCGAGTTGGAGGCGGGACAGCTGCTTGTCGTGTCAAAGTCCCGCCTCCATCCTTGCCTGACCAACCAGAGGGATTTTCCCCTGATTGACCTTGTTAAGCCCGCCCTGCAGGCTCAGCAGGCCAATTAGGGAGGAAGTCACTGCCAGAGCACGTCAACGTCAGACGTGCTATATGTCAAGACTTCTTGGAAGAAGAAATGTCAGCGTTTGACAGCTCTGTGAAGCTGTCAAACACTGACATTCTCTGTAGTTTGATGAATCCTTGTGTTCAGGACTCATCAAATCTTTCAACTTTGTAAATTTCACATGGCTGTTGGTTCAGAGGTTCCAACAGCCAGTCTGTGAAATTGACAAGGAGGATGTCGGCTCTCCTGATCCAGTGTGGTTGAAGGCTGTAGGAAGAAAACAAGGTTAGTGTTATAAATCTCATCGTCATAAAGAAACTACTCATGAAATAACGCTGGACAGCCAGCTGGTGGCGCCGTCCAAGGAGTATAAATACTTGGGCGTGGGCCAGCTTGCCCAGGGACACTTTGTAAGACAGGAACTAGTGAAGTACAACTAGACCTCCATGTTCTGAAACAAGTTGATTAAAGCCTTGCTTTATACTCAAACCAAATGCGTAGTGAGTTTTATTACGTCAGTAAGTGAACATTTTTAAAAACTTACCGCTCCACACTTGCACCCATCACTCACCTCTACATCTTACTTCCAGGTGCCTCTGACCGCCGCAGACCTCCTTCACGTCTCCTCCAACCTGGCGGGGTTCTCCGAGGTTGGGAAGCCTTCACCTCTGAAGGTAAAATGGCACTAATCCTTTTTTCTGCCCATTAACTACCTGTTAACAGGCAGTTAAAAGGATTAAATGCCTTTCCCGAAGCTGCACATCTTCCCTCCTCCTGGCAAAAGGGCATGGAGGTCGGATGGGGGCGGCTTTGTCATCTGCCCCCACTTTCTCCAAATTTACCGGCTGTCCCGCCTCCATGCCTGCCTCCTCGGGGCTTGGAAAATCCAGCCCAAAGGCTTCTTCATCCATCCCCAAACCTGTGCAAAGTTACATAAAGAATTACTGTCACAGCTCACCTGGGTGTGTGTTCTGGTCCATAACATAGTAGGCCACCATATTTCACAACCTGTCCTTCAACTTCCTCTCATTTTGATTGTGCTAAATATATGACTGATAAGTCTATTGGAGTTTAAACTTAACTCAGTTGTATTACTGATTATAGGAGAGAAATTCCTGCTAACAAAAGTGATTACTGAGCCAGTTGTCTAGCAGCGTTGGTTTCCCTTCTACATGTACAAGAGCTTCATTATGCAGGCATTTGGTGTTTGAATAAGAACATATGGGCTTCCTGTTTTCATCACCATTCCATCCAATGCTAATCTCACACATTTAAAATAGGTGTCTATGACGAATAAGGTTCTTGTCTGTTGGGGAGAAATCTCTTAAAGGCATACTGTTCTTTATGTTTCTCTGTTCCATTGCAAGATATGAGGATTGCATTCAGTGCACCCTATTACAGGATTTCATGTAAGAGGATGAAGATGATCCAAGATGGCATATCAAGCAGATCACTTTAACACCAGAGCCGGACTGCTCATACCCACCATTATGCCACCAACCATGTCTACAGGCCCAGGCATAGCTACCTGGGAGTAATGGAGGAGAACTGCCTCCACAAGCTCAAGTTCAGTAAGGAGGCAGTTGCAGAGCTCTGCTATTGGTTGAAAGGAGACTGGCAGCCAAGCTCCAATATAGGGATGGCACTACCACTTCCAAAGCAGCTTCACTTCCAAAGTTTATGCCTCCACCTCTCGTTGCACTGGCATTTATATCAATATCAGACAACTCCTTATATACAGATGTATCAAATAGATGATTGATGCAATGTTTTCCATTTGAATAGCAACAGGAATATGACCAATGCTCCCTTTAAGCTGCGTGGCCGTGCAGCGCTGTAGGGGTCCTGTGCAGCCAGTGAGTCGACTTTTAAGCTGAAAAAAAAGTGCCTGCGCGGAATTTTGAATGGGTCACACAGCCGGTTAAAGGGGCCACGTGGCCCCCCCAAAAAATTACAGGGAACATTGAGTATGACATGGCTGCTCAATTTCACACACTGCTGGATTTCCCAAAATATAGGGTATCACTGATAACATTTAATCCAGGTACCTTTCCTTTCCTCTTTCCTTTCCTTTCCTTTCCTTTCCATGTTTCCCACATTACAACAGTGACTACACTCCAAAAGTACTTCATTGGCTGTAAAGCAATTTGAGACGTCTAGTGGTCATGAATGGTGCTATATAAATGTAGGTCTTTCTTTTTTTTCGCTGTCACCACCAATTGATGCCTCACAATTGTGCTCAGTGACTCATCGACACCACTTCCTCAGATCCAATAATCGCATCTTCTGGAGTGTGTGTAGCTGTGCTGGTGTTTGAAAATGTTGGTGAGAGTGACTCAGGGTGCTGTAAGATGCCATGGTCGCTGATAGTATGGGCAGGCTGCACTTCCAGACCTGAAATAAGGAGAGAGGAACACATTTTCGTAATTCCAATATCTTCAAAGAGAGCTGGCAATGCAATAGACTGTGTGTGATGTTTTTGTGCTTGTGTGCATGCTTGTGTCAGTGAGTGAGTAGATTGACAAGATATAAGCAGGATGGTACTAGTGTTGATCTTGAGAGAGGCCTCCAGCTTCACCTTTCATTATTCCTTCAATGCTTAGGTTATCCTGGGTAGGTCCCCTTAAAAGGAGCCAAGAGCTTGTAATTTCTGGCCTTTCCCCCAGTTTGGACCTGTTCTCTTTTATTATGTGTTATCTTGTTCTCCAAGTATAAAAGTAGTTTGAGATGTGACTGGTATGTGCTCAACTTGCAGACCACCCTGTGTGCCACTAAATTAATATGCATTATGTAGCTACAGTGTTTTGGAAACATTTGCTGTTTGAAACTCCTTAAGTGCGACAACAGTTTCAGATGTAAGTTGCAGCTTGTATACAATGCTAATGCATGGCCATGCATTGCTAAACACTGAAAGGTTGTACGGTTGAAGGCTGAAAAGTACAAGAGTAGCAGGCTCTGAGGATATACTTTTGTCACGTATACTTGGGGCAGATATTTGTTGCATGTAGCATTTTGTTGACACTTTGCCTCAAGTCTGTAATCTCCTTCCACACTTTTGCAGCCAGGGTGTTTGCAGAGAACAATTACACTATTAGCTACCTCATGCTAAATCTCTTCTCTACCCATGACTGTCAACCAGGATTATGCTCTTTTGCCTCACTGCAGCATAGCACCTCAAGGTCACTATCTGTGGTATGTTCTTGTGATGTCTGGGTCCTACCATTGAACAGAAATATGATAAAACTATATTCTCCTTCCCTTCTGTTTATAGCAAAAGAGAACCTTTTAAATGGCTGTTGCAGCCCTTTACATTGCTGCAGCCTTTTTAATTACTGCAGCAGTGCTTTAAATTTCATGCTTACTGAGCGTAATTTTCACCTTAACTGGCAGACTGGATCATCCGTCTGTTATAGAAGACACGTGATTATCGTTTCCAATATTCTCAACTTCTGACTGGGTTTTACGCGAACTGTCTGCTCATATCACCATGGAAAGTCTCTCATTCTGCATTGTTATTCTTGAGTGATGAGCTGTTCATTTCTGATACACTAATGAGGTGGAAATTCCATGTATTATATCTGTTTTTCTATTTAAAATAACTAACTAAAAGAGATTAAAAATGTCCACAGATCACATACATATTTTGCATTGTAATTGCTTTGTGCAATACTAGATGGAAAACAGCAGTATTGCAGGAAAGTAGGTCTTGCATCAATTCACCATCAATGCCAGCATCAGGTAAGGTAACATTTGTGTGAATGTGCCATATTGGAGTGGTTTCTATCTACCTGTATTTCATTTATTTATGAGAGTGTCAACATTTTAATAGAGTTGAGTATGAAAAGGCTGAAAAGTCAAGTCACCAAAGTTCAGTTGGGCTATTGACCTTTCATTGGCTTGGCTTGAGTTCACATTATGAGAAATGAGTAATAATGTGGGGAAAAGTTGGCAGGAAAGTAATTCCACAAGAAATTACAGGAAAATCATTAAAACAGGGCCCGTGGTTCTGATTATATGGGGTTAGGATGTCAGGCATAAATTTCCCAAGATCATTAATCAAAATGTTATCTTTGATTACTCTGAGGGAAGGTCGTCTCAGTCCATGACAGTCCATCTATGCTGTGATGCATTTAAGTCAAGTGTTCCCAAGCTTTAGTCTTCATGGACTGCATAGGTACATTCCTTGAAGAATCAGGGTCACATCTGAAGCTTAAATGGATGTTTCCATTAATTTACATATATCTGAAGTTGCTGATACTAACCAATCTAAATGCTGTAATTAGGATTTATATAACAGCTCCTTTTCTGTTCACTAACTCTAATCAAATAGATTTAATCTTTGAACCCTCTTGTATATCACCCCTCTGTAGAACTGTATTATCCTGGATCAATCCTGCCTCCCCCCCTCACCCCACCCTACCCCACCTCTATCTTTTCTCCTTTCTATCATTCCTGTGTTTAGTTCCCATTCCTGCCCATGTTTAAGCCAGGTCTCCGTTGTAGCCATTATATTATAACCCCATGTGGCAACTTGCGCCTGTAGCTCACCTTACTTGCAACATTCCTCGCATTAACGAACATGAATTCCAACACCAAGCTTGTCGGCTGTTTACTATAGACCCCCAAATAGTGAGAAGCAGATGGAGGAGCAAATCTGCAGGCAAATTTCAGAGAAATGTAATAGAGGAGTAATAGTAGGGGTCTTCAATTACCCTAATATAGACTGGGGGAGGGGAGTAAAGGGCCAGGAGGGTGAAAAATTCCTAAAATGTGTACAGGAGAACTTTCTTAATCAGTATGTTTCTAGCCCAATGAGGAAGGAAGAAGTGCTGGATCTAATTCTGGGGAATGAAATAGGGCAAGTGGAGTGTGTTTCAGTGGGAACACATGTGGGTAATAGTGATCATAATATAATTAGATTTAAAGTAGTTATGAAAAGGGACAAAGATGAATATACTCAACTGGAAGAGAGCCAATTTCAGCGATTTGAGAAGGGATATAGCACAGGTGGACTGGAAACAAAGATTGGCCAGGAAAACAGTAAATGAGCAATGGTAGGCCTTCAAGGTGGAGATAGTTCGGGTACAAACCAAACATATGCCCATAAGGAGGAAAGATAGGGCATCCAAAGCTAGAACTCCCTGGATGTCAAAGGAAATAGAGGTTAAAATAAAAAGAAAAAGGAGGCTTATGACAAATGGCAGGTACAGAATACAGTTAAAAACCAGGCAGAATACAGAGCGTGCAGGGGGAAATTGAAAAAGGAGGGCAAAGAGAGAGTATGAGAAAAGATTAGTGGATAACATAAAACGGAACCCCAAAAAACATTTATAAATATATAAAAAGTAAAGTAAAAAAATGGTGGGGCTGATTAGGGGCAGAAAATAAAATCTTCTTGTGGAGGCAGAGGGCGTGACTGAGGTACTGATTGGATATTTTGCATCTGTCTTCACAAATTAAGAGGATGAAGTTAATGTCGCAGTAGAGGAGGGGGGAGTAGAGATATTGGATAGGATAAAAATAGATAGAAAGGAGGTGCTATATAAGTGGGCATCACTCAAAGTTAACAAGTCACCTCCTTGGATATAGGAGTGGTGCAAGAGGACTGGAGCATTGCAAATGTTACACCCCTGTTCAAAAAAGGGAAGAGGGATAAAACTGGTAACTACAGGACAAGCAGTCTAACATCAGTGGTGGGAAAATTACTAGACACCATTGTCAAGACCAACATTAATTCTCACTTGGAGAAGGATGTGTTAATAAGGGACAGGCAGCATGGATTTGTTAAAGGCAAATCATGTCTGACTAACCTGATTGAGTTATTTGATGAAGTAACAGAGAGGGTTGATGAAGGTAGTGCAGTAGATATATATATGGACTTTCAAAAGGCATTTGATAAAGTACCACATAACAGACTTATTCGGAAAATAGAAGCACATGGTATTAAAGGGACAGTGGTAACTTGGGTACGTAATTTACTAAGGGATAGGAGGCAGAGAGTAGTGGTGAACTGATGTTTTTCTGACTGGAGAGAAGTATGTAGTGGGGTCCCCCAGGGGTCGGTATTAGGACCATTGCTTTTCTTGTTTATATATAAGTGACCTGGAATTGGGTATAGGGGGTACAATTTTGAAATTTCTGGATGATACAAAACTTGGCAACCTAATGTATAGTTAGCAGGAAAGTAGAAAACTTGGTGAGTTGGGCAGACACATGGCAGATGCAATTTAATGTGGATAAGTCTGAAGTGATGCACTTTGGGAGGCACAACATGGAGAGGCAGTATAATCTAAATGGTACGATTTTGAGGGGGTTCAAGAGCAGAGGGACCTGGAGGTGCATATTCACACATCTTTGAAGGTAGCTGGGCAGTCACGCAGTCACGAAAGCATATGGGATACTCAGCTTTGTAAATAGGGGCATTGAATACAAAAACAAGGAAGTCATGCTAAATCTTACAAATCACTAGTTAGGCCTCAGCTGGAGCATTGTGCACAATTCTGGGCACTACACTTGTCAAGGCCTTGGAAAGGGTACAAGGAGGTTTACCAGGATGATGCCAGGGATGAGCTACTTCAGTTATGTGAAAAGATTGGAGAACCTGGGAGTGTTCTCCTTAGAGCAGAGAAGATTAAGGGGAGACCTAATAGAGGTATTCAAAATTATGAGGGGTTTTGATAGAGCAATTAGGGAGAAACTATTTCTTCTGGCAAATGGGTCGGTAACCAGAGGTCATAGATTTAAAATAATTGGCAAAAGAACTAGAGTGGAAATGAGGAGAAATATTTTCATGCAGAGGGTTGTTAAGATTTAAAACACACTGCCTGAAAAGGTGGTGGAATCAGATTCCATAGGAACTTTCAAAATGCAAATGGACATGTACTTTGAAGTGGACTAATTTGCAGGGTTATGGGGAAAAAAGCTGGGGTGTGGGACTGAATGAGACAGCTTTTTCAAAGAGCAGGCACAGGCACGACGGGCCAACTGGCCTCCTTCTGTGCTGTAAGATTCTATGATTCTAGTGCTAAAGGCAACTATTCTCACCTCTCCTCTGACTTTTAGCTCTTGGATCCATGTCTATATTAAGGATCTGACAAGGCCTGGAGCCACATTATTCTGAGGAACCTGAACTGAGCATGAGCAAGCAGTCCAAAGATGTGCGGGTTAGGTTGATTGGCTATGATAAATTGACCCTTAGTGTTAGGGGATTAAAATATGTGGGGTTACGGAGATAGGGTGGGATATGTGTTGGTGTTGGTGTAGGGGTTACGGGGATCGGGTGGGATATGTGTCGGTGCAGGCTCGATGGGCCGAAATGGCCTCCATCTGCACTGTGGGGTTTCTGTGATCTGTGATCTGAAGCAGGTTATTGATGACTAGGTGTCACGATTGATGATCCTTCCGTTACTTTGCTGATGTTTGCCAGGAGTCTGAAAGAGCAGCAATTGGCTGGTTTATATTTGTCCTACTTTTTGTGGATAGGACATAGCTGGGCAATTTTCCACTTCACTGAGTAAAAGCCTTTGTGATAGCTGGGCTAGGCAGGCCACTAGTCCTGTTGTGTAATACTGCAACCAGGATGTCATCATGGCCCATAGCCTTTGTTATGTGCACTCCACCACTTCTTAATGTCATGTGGCTGGACACTGACATCTATGATGGGGGAACCTTGGGAAGGGCCCGGTGAGACTGTCTACTTGGCACTTTTGGCTGACGATGTTTGTGTTCTACTGATTTGGCTATGTAGTTCAACATTCTATTGGCTTTGCTGATTGCTGCTCTGCATTGGCTGGATATGTTGAGCACTGAATCTACTAAGACTCATAGGTCTCTTTCAACTTCATTCTTAGCCATTTTAACTCCATTCATGAGGTATGCATGCTGCCTATTTTTCCTTCCTATGTGCAGTATTTTACACTTGTATGCATCTACCATTGTTCAGCCACTCATATTTTGTTTAGCTCATTTTGTTGTTTCTGGTCTGCCTTCATTGATTTCAATGCCCCTCCTAGTTTGGTATGATCTGCAAATTTGACCAATTTGCATCAAGTTTCAGATTCCAAGTCATTGATGTAAACTAGAAGCAGTAGTGGCCCATCACTGAGTCATGGTGCACCACATACTAACTTCCCCCCTCCCACCCCCGCAACCACTGTTGTTTTCTACCCTTCAGTCAGTTTCTTACCGTACGCTAATTTTGTCCTGAATGCCCACAGCTTTGATCTTAATTGTTAATCTATTGTGTGAAACTTTATTAAACGCCTTATGGAAGTCTAAGTCTACAACTTCATAGGGTTTACCATAGTTGACTTGTGTTGTCATTTCCTCGAAAAAAATCAAAGAGACTTGTTTGAACAGAATCTTCCCCATTCAAAGCTGTGTGAGCGTCAGCGGGTGAAATCTCAGCGGGAATCGCGGAGCGGCAGCTGTACAAAAGGCTCCAAGAGACCAGGTAGGCCTCAGAGCGTCAGTGGGCGAAATCTCAGTGGGAATTGTGGAGCGGCGGCAGTACAAAAGGCTCCAAGAGACCAGGTAGGCCTCAGAGCGTCAGCGGGCGAAATCTCGGCGGGAATCGCGGAGTGGCGGCAGTACAAAAGGCTCCAAGAGACCAGGTAGGCCTCAGAGCGTCAGCAGGCGAAATCTCAGCGGGAATCGCGGAGCGGCGGCAGTACAAAAGGCTCCGAGAGACCAGGTAGTTTACCAATCTCCAATCTCAGAGGGAAAGAAGTAAAAAGTAATCGAAGTGTGACGTCACCAGAAAGCAGGTAAGTGATTGGTTGGTGAGTATTTCTCTCTTTATAAACTTTAACTCTGTGGTTTATAGTTTCTAAAGTCTCTGTGGTGTAGCGGGGACTGTTTATAAACCAGGGCCCTTAAATATACTATTTAACGGTAGTGTAATTGGTGGGATTGATTTGATTTAATTTAATTGCCATTAATTAAAGGGTAAGTCATGGCAGGAGAGCCCGGCCCCATTGTATGCTCCTCCTGCGCTATGTGGGAACTCAGGTACACTTCCTGTGTCCCTGACAACGATGTGTGCAGGAAGTGTGTCCAGCTGCAGCTACTGGCAAACCGCATTGCGGTGCTGGTGCAGCGATTGGATTCATACTGGACCATTCGCGAGGCTGAGGAGGTCGTGAATAGCACGTTTGATCAGTTGGTCATACCGCAGGCAAAGGTTGGACAGGCAGAAAGGGAATGGGTGACCAACAGACAGAGTACTAGGCACAGGCAGGTAGTGCAGGGGTCCCCTGTGGACATCCCCCTCTCAAACAGATACACCACTTTGAGTACTGTTGGGGGGGATGGCTTACCAGAGGAAGGCAGCAGCAGCCAACTTCCTGGCACCAGGGTGGCTCTGCTGCACAGGACGGGAGGAAAAAGAGGGGGAGAGCTATAGTAATAGGGGATTCTATTGTAAGGGGAATAGATAGGCGTTTCTGCGGCCGCAAACGAGACTCCAGGATGGTGTGTTGCCTCCCTGGTGCAAGGGTCAAGGATGTCTCAGAGCGGCTGCAGAACATCTTGGAAGGGGAGGGGGAACAGCCAGTTGTCGTGCTACATATAGGTACCAACGATATAGGTAAAAAGCGGGATGAGGTCCTAAAAGCGGAATATAGGGAGTTAGGAGGTAAATTAAAAAATAGGACCTCAAAGGTATTAATCTCAGGATTGCTACCAGTGCCACGTGCTAGTCAGAGTAGAAATAGAAGGATATTTCAGATGAATACATGGCTAGAGGAATGGTGCAAGGGGGAGGGATTCAAATTCCTGGGACATTGGAACCGGTTCTGGGGGAGGTGGGACCAGTTCAAACCGGATGGTTTGCACCTGGGCAGGGCCGGGACCGATGTCCTAGGGGGAGTGTTTGCTAGTGCTCTGGGGGAGGGTTTAAACTAAAATGGCAGGGGGTTGGGAACCTGAGCAAGGGGACAGAGGAAAGGGAAACAAGGATAAAAGCAAAAGATAGGAAGGAGAAAAACAAAAGTGGCAGTCAGAGAAATCAACGGTTTAAATCAAACATGGCCACAGTAAATAATAATTCTAATAGGTATAAGAGCATTAAAAAAACTAGCCTGAAGGCTTTGTGTCTTAATGCGAGGAGCATTCGTAATAAGGTGGATGAATTAGCTGCACAAATAGAGGTAAACGAATATGATTTGATTGGGATTACGGAAACATGGCTCCAGGGTGGCCAAGGCTGGGAACTCAACCTCCAGGGGTATTCAATATTTAGGAAAGATAGGCAAGAAGGAAAGGGAGGTGGGGTACCATTGCTCGTTACAGTACAGAAGGGATTAACACAGTTGTAAGGAAGGATATTAGCTCTGATGATGTGGAATCTGTATGGGTAGAACTGAGAAATACCAAGGGACAGAAAACGTTAGTGGGAGTGGTATATAGACCTCCAAACAGTAATGCGGAGGCTGGGGACGGCATTAAAAGGGAAATTAGAGAAGCGTACAATAAGGGCACAGCAGTCATCATGGGTGACTTTAATCTATATATAGATTGGGCTAACCAAATTAGTAACAATACTGTGGAGGAGGAATTCCTGGAGTGTTTAAGGGATGGTTTCCTGGACCAATATATCGAGGAACCAACCAGAGATCAGGCCATCTTAGACTGGGTATTATGTAACGAGAAAGGATTAATTAGCAATCTTGTTGTACGAGGCTCCTTGGGTCAGAGCGACCATAATATGATCGAATTCTTCATTAAGATGGAGAATGAAGTAGTCGACTCAGAGACTAGGGTCCTAAATTTAAATAAAGGAAACTACGATGGTCTGAGGCGCGAGTTGGGTAGGATTGATTGGGGAATGTCACTCAAAGGATTGACGGTGGATAGGCAATGGCAAACATTCAAAGACCGCATGGATGAACTACAGAATTTGTTCATCCCAGTTTGGCATAAAAATAAAACAAAAAAGGTGACTCAACCGTGGCTAACATGGGAAATTAGGGATAGCATAAGATCCAAGGAGAGGACATATAAATTGGCCAGAAAAAGCAGTAAACCTGAGGATTGGGAGCAGTTTAGGATTCAACAAAGGAGGACAAAGGGATTAATTAAGAAAGGGAAAATAGAATATGAGAGTAAGCTTGAAGGGAACATAAAAACTGACTGTAAAAGCTTTTATAGATATGTGAAGAGAAAAAGATTGGTGAAGTCAAGCGTAGGTCCCTTGCAGTCAGAATCAGGGGAATTTATAATGGGGAACAAAGAAATGGCAGAACAATTAAATACATATTTTGGTTCTGTCTTCACAAAGGAGGACACAAATAACCTCCCAGAGATGTCGGGGAACATAGGGTCTGATGAAAGGGAGGAACTGAAAGAAATCAATATTTGTAGGGAAATGGTGTTGGGGAAATTGATGGGATTGAAGGCCGATAAATCCCCAAGGCCTGATAATCTACATCCTAGGGTACTTAAGGAAGTGGCCCTAGAAATAGTAGATGCTTTGCTGATCATCTTCCAGCATTCGATGGAATCTGGAACAGTACCCATGGATTGGAGGGTAGCTAATGTTGCCCCACTATTCAAAAAAGGTGGTAGAGAGAAAATGGGGAATTACAGACCGGTAAGCCTGACATCGGTAGTGGGGAAAATGCTAGAGTTCATTATAAAAGATGTAATAGCAGAGCACTTGGAAAACAGTGACAGGATCGGACAAAGTCAACATGGATTTACAAAAGGTAAATCGTGCTTGACTAATCTATTGGAATTTTTTGAGGATGTAACTGGTAAAATAGATAAGGGAGAACCAGTGGATGTGGTGTATTTGGACTTTCAAAAGGCTTTTGATAAGGTCCCGCATAAGAGATTAGCGTGTAAAGTTAAGGCACATGGGAATGGGGGCAAGGTATTGACTTGGATAGAGAACTGTTTGGCAGACAGAAAGCAAAGAGTTGGTGTTGTGTTTGTACCGCTATACACAACTACATAAAATAATAAAGCAGCAGAGACTGAGAGTAACTTCAAGTGATCTTTACTGGTTAACTGGAACTTCGGCACTGACTATACAAATTGATACGCGTCTGTTATATACGCTCGCAACTAAGGATGTACATCCGCAAAACAAAGTAGTCCCTTCAATGTTGTATACATTACACTTCCTCCCCCTTTAGTTTAATAGTATATTGATGCAAAATGTCTATAATTAACATACAGAGCCTATCTTTACAGTAACCTTTTTGTTTCTTAAAAGTAACAAAATTCAAATTCCAACATAACATTTTATTTTGTCAACAGCCCTTTTACAAGTCAAGTCTCTGGGGAGGCCTCCTCTGCCTCTCTGGGTAATGTCTCTCCAGACTCTTTTGCTTTGGGGAATGAGACTGTACAGGTACAGGTGCATCAGGTGAGCTATCAGCACAGGTAGAGCTCTCAGCTGTGGATGAGGCTGGTGCTGATGCTGATGAATCAGAAGTGTCTGTTTCCATGTCAGGTGAGTCTGGGCGAGGTATAGGGGTGTTTTCCACCTGAACATCCAGAATTTGGTCCACATGACGTCTCAAAATGTTCTCTCCCACATCCACAGTATACATCAGTGGTCCCTCTCTTGTGGATATTGCCCCTGGTTGCCACTTTTCCATCCAGAAATCACAAGCAAGAACTGACTGTCCCACACTGAAGCTTCTTGTTGGCTTAGCATTCAAATGTTTGAACTGTTCTCTACATCACGACATACATTCAGTTTAAGAAGGTCCATGCGAGATCTCAGGTTCCTGTTCAGAAACATCATCGCTGGAGTCTGATTAGTGGCTGCGTGTACTGCGTTCCGATAAGCAAAGAGGAAATTGTCTATCTTGTGTTGCAGTGGTAGATTCTCGCTGTACATTGCTTTGATGGCCTTCTTGAAAGTCTGTACGAATCTTTCTGCCAAGCCATTTGTAGCTGGATGGTACGGGGCAGATGTATAGTGCTTGGTTCCATTTTTCCTCATGAAACCTTGGAATTCGTCAGAGACAAATTGTCGTCCATTGTCTGTGCAGATTTGTTCTGGTAGGCCATTTTTAGCGAACATGGTCCTCAGAACTGAAATGGTCTTTTCAGATGTGGTTAATTTCATTTTAATGACCTCGAGCCATTTGGAATGTGCATCGACTGCAATCAAGAACATGGAGTCCATGAACAGTCCAGCAAAGTCGATGTGCACACGTTGCCATGGTGATAAGGGCCATTCCCATGGATGGAGAGGGGCTTGTGCCGCACATCAGTGTTCCCCGACACACTGATAACTGCTCCCTCCTAGCTGAGAATGCTGGAAACAATAAGTCACCAAGCGTTGGCCATCCCTTCACAGTGATGTCATAAACTTTTGACAATGTAGGGTCATTGCGTGTTTCTCTTTCAATGAGGGAGTTTGTCACTGGTAGCTGCTCAACTATTGTTGTGTAAAATACCTCTGCTGAGTCAACTGTTGTAGTTCTCTCTCAGGTCGGCAGTGGTAAACGTGACAAACCATCGGCGTTGCCATGTTGCTTGGTCCCCTTGTATTCAATGTCATACAGGTGAGCCCCTAGGAAGAGTGACCATCGCTGCAGCCATTGTGCCGTCATCACTGGAACACACTTCCTTGGGTTGAAGATTGAAACGAGAGGCTGGTGGTCAGTTAACAGTGTAAACTGTTGACCATACAAGTAGTGGTTGAATTTCTTGACTCCCACACAAGGCTGAGGGCCTCTCGGTCAATCTGTGCATAATTGCGTTCAGCTGTAGTCAATGATCTTGAGGCAAAGGCTATTGGTCTTTCTGAGCCGTCTGGGAACTTATGTGACAACACGGCACCAATGCCATGGGGTGAAGCATCACATGCCAGTCAAATAGGTAAGGATGGGTCAAAGTGAGCTAGCACCTCTTCTGAAGTAATGAGTCTTTTACTCTCTTGAAAAGCTTGTTCACAGCTGTCACTCCACTTCCATTGTGACCCTGTCTGTAGCAGTGCATTTAGTGGATGTAACACTGTGGATAGGTTGGGCAAGAACTTGTGATAGTAGTTCACCAGTCCAAGATATGATCTCAACTGAGACACATTTTCAGGTATTGGTGCATTAATCACAGCTTCAATCTTGTCTGGAGACTTGTGTAAACCATCCTTGTCAATCACATGTCCACAGTATGAGATTTCCTTTTTGAAAAACTCACACTTGTCTCGGTTCGCTCGGAGCCCATACTCCCGTAACCTGATGAGTACCTGTTCGAGGTTGGAAAGGTGGTCGTTGTCATTCTTGCCAGTAATGATGATGTCATCAAGATAACACTGAGTACCTGGGATCCCCTGCAGGACTTGGTCCATTGCCCTTTGCCAGATTGCAGGAGCTGATGCTATTCCGAATACCAGCCAATTGTACTGGTAAAGGCCTTTGTGCGTATTTATTGTCAGGTACTTCTTTGATGCATCATCAATTTCCATTTGGAGATAGGCCTGGGCCAAGCCAATCTTTGTGAAGCGTTCCCCTCTTGACAGGGAAGCAAGGATGTCCTCAATGCGAGGCAATGGGTACTGTACTGTGTGGAGGACTGGGTTAACAGTCACTTTAAAGTCTCCGCAGATGCGCACTTTTCTTGGCTTTCCTGGTTTTGTGCTGGAGGTTTTCTTCATCACTGGAACTATAGGTGTGGCCCATTCACTCCAATCCACCTTGGACAGGACCCCTAACTGCTCCAAGTTCTCCAGCTCTGCTTCTACTGAAGGGCAAATTGCATAAGGCACTGGTCTGGCCTTGTGGAACTTTGGATTTGCGTTCTCCTCAATCTTAATTTTTGCTTTCATGCCCTTAAGTGTTCTTATTCCCTTCTTGAACACTTCCTGAGAGTCAGAGAGTATTTGTGACAGTCTCACAGGAGTGGCGTTGCTGTCCTCTTTTGCTGACACAAACAGTGCTTGGATGGTGTGCCAATCCAACTGTATTTTCCTGAGCCATTCGCGTCCCAGCAATGGTGGTCCTCCATTTTTCAGTACATAGAGGTTCAATTGCGGTATTTTTTTTTCTTTGTATGTCACTGTCACTTTTATTTTACCTTTGGGGCACACTCTTTGTCCTGTGTATGTCTTTAACAGTACTTTAGTTGGCCTTAGCAGTATGCGTGAAAACAGCCATTTGTAGTCATGTACAGAGATCACTGTTAAAGCTGAGCCTGTGTCCAACTCCATTTTCAGCCTAACTCCTGCCACTTCTGGAGTAATCCATATTATTCTGCGATGCTCTGTCTCTTTCACATTGTGTAGTTTCAGACAAGCCAAATCCTCTTCCTCTGAGTCTGTGTCACTTTTTTTTATCTGAACTGTTTCCGGTCACGTGGTGTACCTTCTTGTATCTTTCTTTGAAAGGTTTCTTGTTTTCAGTCACTTGATGTACCTTCTTGTTACCCTGTATTGTATCAGTTTTCTGCTTCTTATTTGCTTTGCAGACTCTTTCAATGTGCCCATGTCTGCCACATTGTCTGCAGTCTTTGTCTTTAAACCAATAGTCATTGTGGTCATGTGACATTTTGCCACAGCGATAACACTTCTTTTCTTGTTTCAGTGACATTTTATTAGTTGAATATTCCAGGGATTTTTGTTGAATTTCTAAAGCGCCACGTGCTGCTGCTTCCATTGATATTGTGATACTCAGAGCCTTCTCCAATGTGAGGTCTTTTTCAGACAGGAGCTTTTTTTGTGTGCTTTCATTTTGCATGCCACACACAAATTTGTCCCTCAATGCGTCTGATAAGCCCACTCTAAATTGGCAATGTTCTGATAATTTGCACAACTTTGCCAAATATTCAGAAATGCTTTCATTTTTGCTCTGGTTCCGTTTATGGAATTTAAATCTTTCAGCTATGAGCAGTGGTTTGGGGCTTAATTAGTCTTGGAGTGTGTCCACTATTTGTTTGAATGTTTTGTTTGCTGGCTTTTCAGGGATTAATAAACTACGTAGCAGCCCATATGTCTTTGCGCCCATAACACTCAGCAAAACAGTGGCTTTCTTTTCTAGCTCCACTCCGTTAGCCTCACAGTACAACTCCACTCTTTCAATGTAAGTTGCCCAGTCTTCAATGCTGCTATCAAATGCTGCAATAGTGCCAATCATCGCCATTTTTTTTTCCAAACCCGTTTTTCTTTCTTTACTAGTTAGCTAGCATCATGCAAGTCACTGTGCACTTTTCACTTGATTTAAGTATCCCCTGCCTAGCTTAGCAAGCGTGCTCCGTTTTCTCTGCCTTCTCGCTCCTTTCTTCCAAGTTTCGGTGTCCTTTGGATGCGATGCCAGAATAGGAAGACGTAGGTTCATAATTCTTGTCGCCAATTTGTTGTGTTTGTACCGCTATACACAACTACATAAAATAATAAAGCAGCAGAGACTGAGAGTAACTTCAAGTGATCTTTACTGGTTAACTGGAACTTCGGCACTGACTATACAAATCGATACGCGTCTGTTAATAACGCTCGCAACTAAGGATGTACATCCGCAAAACAAAGTAGCCCCTTCAATGTTGTATACATTACAGTTGGAATAAACGGGTCTTTTTCCGAGTGGCAGGCAGCGACTAGTGGGGTACCGCAGGGATCGGTCCTTGGGCCCCAGCTATTCACAATATATATTACTGATCTAGACAAGGGAACTAGATGTAATATCTCCAAATTTGCAGACGATACTAAGCTGGGTGGGCATGTGTGCTGTGAGGAGGATGCCGAGAAACTCCAGGATGATTTGGACAGGTTGGGTGATTGGGCAAAAGCATGGCAGATGCAATATAACGTGGGTAAATGTGAGGTTACCCACTTTGGTGGCAAAAACAGGAAGGCAGATGATTATCTGAATGGCAATAGATTGGGAGAAGGGGAAGTGCAATGAGACCTGGGTGTCCTTGTGCACCAGTCGCTGAAGGTAAGCATGCAGGTGCAGCAGGCAGTTAAGAAGGCAAATGGCATGTTGGCCTTCATAGCGAGAGGGTTTGAGTACAGGAACAAAGATGTCTTGCTGCAGTTGTACAGGGCCTTGGTGAGACCACACCTTGAGTATTGTGTGCAGTTTTGGTCACCTTATCTGAGGAAGGATGTTCTTGCCATGGAAAGAGTTCAGCGAAGATTCACCAGACTGATACCTGGGATGGCAGGAATGATGTATGAGGAGAGATTGGGTCGATTGGCCTTGTACTCGCTGGAGTTTAGAAGAATGAGAGGGGATCTCATTGAAAATTATAAAATTCTGACAGGACTGGACAGACTAGATGCAGGAAGGATGTTCCCGATGGTCGGGGAGTCCAGAACCAGGGGTCACAGTCTAAGGATAAGGGGTAAGCCATTTAGGACAGAAATGAGGAGGAATTTCTTCACCCAGAGAGTGGTGAACCTGTGGAATTCTCTATCACAGAAGGCAGTAGCGGCCAATACATTAAATATATTCAAGAAAGAGTTGGATATATTTCTTAAGGCTAAAGGGATCAAGGGGTATGGGGAGAAAGCAGGGACCGGGTACTGAATTTGGATGATCAGCCATGATCGCATTGAATGGCGGAGCAGGCTCGAGGGGCCGAATGGCCTACTCCTGCTCCTACCTGCTATGTTTCTATGTGTGGACTGCTGTTTATTAGGTTGCTGTTGTACAGATAATCTTCAAGATTATTTCTGATAATTGGTTCCATTATTTTACACAGTATTGAGGTATGACTAATGGACTGTAGTTGCCTGCGTTCTGTTTTGTCACCTTTTTAATAGGAGCATCATATTAGCCTATTTCCAGTCTATTGTCACTTACCCAATGGGAGATGGAAAGATTTAATGAGTTGAAGTTTGTTTGGTTGGTAACCCTTCTAACTCTATTGCGCTTGGTAATAGGATTGAACTATTCTAGCTATGATGTTACAAGTACTGTAAGCAATTTTCAAGAATTATCACCCATAGCACTATAATTGGTGGAAAATTTATATAAAATTATTGTTATGGGAGGAATATAAAATAATTCATTTCAGAAACAAAACAAGTCTCAAACACAAATGATAGCAAACTCCAGTGCATTTAATTTGATCAGTTTTTTATGTAACACCATTTATTCTACACTAAAGTTGAGAATTTGAAGTTGCTTCTCTAAGCCCAGTTTATGCTGGAGCTGGAATTGATCCAGTATAATTTACACTAACTACAGCTACAGTACCCCTGAGTGTCCCTCTTTACACTACAGCAGAATGATTAGCAAAACAAATCTGAGCAGCATGAAGCATGTGCCTGAGCAAAGATAGGACAAAAAAAATGATTCATATTCCTATCTTTCTGCTGACACTGAGCTGCAACAAAGGAAGAAGGATCTTGCATTTATATAGCACCTTACCACATTCCCAAAATATCCCAAAGCAGTTCATATGCAATGAATTACTTCAATCAATTTGCACACAACAAGGTCTCGCAAATACCAAATAGACAAATAACCAGTTAAGCTGTTTCTGGGGAGCAAAGAATGCTGGCTTGTTGGCTCAGTCATTGGGAAAAAACCCTATTCTTCTTCAAATAGTGCCATTGAATCTTTTACATCCACCTGAAGAGGTAGACAAAGCCCTGGTTTAGCACCTCATCTTAAAGAGGACATCTTTGACAGTACAGCACTACCTCAGTACTGTACTGAACTATCAGCCTAAAATATGTGCTCAAGTCCTGAAGTGGGGCATAACATCTGATCACTCAGATTTGAGGATACTACCAACTGAGCTGAGTACAGAAAGTGATATTACATTTATATTGGTAGAATGTTAACAATGGGCTAAAACATGTGATTATTTTATTATTCTTCATCATATTTAAACTATTTAAATAAGAAATATTTTTACAATATTTTTTAAAGGTAACTTTAATAGCCTAGTCAAGAAAAGAAAATATTATTTTAGCTGCTCTTAGTCAAAAGCCTTTATTTTTGGTATGTCCTGGCTGCCCTTTTCCCACTTTTCTTGATCTGCTAGTCAGCTACACCGCATCCTTCAGTTCTTCATCATCTAGTAACATCTGTTATTACGTCTGTCCTCCAAGCATATAAAACCCTTGTCAGTGGACGTGTTGTTGCTCAGGAAATCCATCGACATACAACACAAGTCAGTGTCAGTGAATAAAGCCAAAATAAACATTTTCATAATGCTTGTCTGCCCGCTGTTATGTCTTTTCAGTTCCCGTAAAAAGACATACAAGTAGGTAAATAAAAGCTAGGAGTTTGAAGAGCATTGTATGAGACAATGGCATGTTGTATCCCCTACAAGGCCCTGTGTTTAGTATGTAGCTGACTCACATCTAAGATCTTGATTTGCTGGCTAGAGTTTACTAACTTATAATAAGGACATTCGGGATGGTCATTGTATTCTAAATTCAGTAAAAATGAGTTAATCAAAATGAAAAATGATGTTAAATTCCAATTTATTACTAACAGAAAGGGCCAGAACAATGATTCTATTGCTATGAGGATGTTACAGTTTGTCCAAGAGAAGAGGTGCAAGATAGTGATGGAGTAGTGCAGGCTCTATAACATTATTATCAAATGAGGGATCAATGTGCAGGGCACTGAGGAACTATAGCTTCCACTGGAACAGCGTGATGAACAGCTACAGCAGGGATGTAGCTAGAAAAATATTTTTTGTGCATCACTTGTACAGTGTTACCGCTGTCCCAAATTCTGGCATTGTGTAAGCCTTGACACCTTCCTGACAATTTTTGGTCAAGTACCCATTCAATAAAATTCATATCCTGGTTGTAATTTTTGGTGTATGGAAATAAGCTTGAGTCTGGCTCAATTTCCTGAGTGCAGTTCAGTAACAGAGATAACAGACAGACCAACTTCATCAAATTCACTGCAGAAAAATTTCATTTACAATTAGTTTGTCAAAAAATTAAACGTTAAAATATGGGGGTGAATGTTGGCCTTTCACTCGGAATGGGTGTGAAGTCAGTGGAGTGGCCGTGCTGCCCAGCCAAAGCCAGCATTGAGAGACCCAAACCATTTTCAGGTTCCAGCCTCAGTTGTATGCCACCAGCCAGCTGCAGGAGCCAAATGGATGACTCGCTGCAGCTCGCTGGCTGTAGGAAATTGGCTGGCTACCACACTGAGCCCACTACCAGGCCTGGGGTTACTGTTTAAGTCATGTGTCAGCTTGCTGGAGTTTCACAAGAAAAACGAGTTTGGTAGTTGTTAATATAGACCAGTCAGATCAATTGGAGGGTAAAGCTACAAGCTGTTAGACCCAATTTTTTTCTACTAACTATTGGTCACATACAAATTAAAGGCAAAAATTTTAAGATGAGCTGATGGTTTCTGAGCATTGCAGTTACAGATGTGTTTCTTTTAGTATTTGTCCACAAAGAACTAGCATATGACTAATAAGCTACTATAACGCAATGTTTAAAAACATTTCCCTAAAAAGAACTTTGTGGAGGATGCCTAGCTGGTGTCTTTTATCGCGATTTATATTGTTCAAGACAAATTTCTGCTTTTTTTGAGATAAGGAGAACATAGGATCTGTGCTCATTCATTCACTATTTACAAACCCTTTTGCCTTTGGTGATGACAGATTCACTTTCTTGTGCTTTTTCCTTGAAGGCACACCAGATTTGTCACCTGTGGCTTCAGAAACAGGATGTTTTTAATTCCATAGGCTAATCAAATATCCTTCTCTGTTACCAGGTGCATTTCAGTCACTCACCTTGGTCGCTTTTTTGGTCAATGAAATTTCTTGGACCTCCTTAACTGTATATTAGATAGAGAACACCTCATTGACTTGCTAGGGCACCATTTCCCATGCACAGGCTCTCATAGTTCCAAAGCCTGCTGAGCCAAAGATTGCCAATCACGTCCACAAGCTGTACTTGTCTGTCACTGGGGCATCCATTCTCCACAAGTAATTCAGCAGTCATATTCACGTTTATCTGACCATTTATGGTTGTTCAGGCACTTAAACGTTATCAAATATTTTGCCTGCACTGGGGATACTTCAGCAGTCCGCGGAGGGCACAAGCCAGAACAAAGGCCTGCTGGCTTCCGCTACTTTTTACAATTATTAGTGCCATGGGCAGACAGCAGATTAAAGCAGAGAAATTAGCTTGATTTATCACTTGTGAAAGATGTGTAAGTCCTTTATTGAGCTACAAATGCCTTGTTGACATCACTAAGTTGTATGTGGAGTGCCTTGAAGTATTTTCATATGAAGTGGCGTGCTATATATTTTAAGGCAATAATAAATCAGTTCAGTGATGGATATACAGCTACTAATTGTTACGGAAGTAATATTTTGTACTGCAAATCTAATAGATATTTTAACTGCTTTCAAATAAACTGAATTAATATTATGTAATAGTTTTATGGCAGTAATGAATCTGAAGGACAATTGTTAAATGTTACATAAGTATTTCCATTAACTGGTGTAGGGTTTGAAAATCCACAACCACGTTTTATTGGAGCCCTCTAAGGGCAAGGTGACCAAAATTGGATTGCCCTATACAGTTTAAAACCAACATTTTCGGCCAATGCAGTGGTCCCGAAAAGCAGGCTGGGATATCTGAATACAGGGGACTGTGGCTCAGAAGCGAGCCATAGAAGTCGGCCAATCGAAACAAAGTGCATTCTCAAAGGCCAATCAGGGGACTGAGTTGGGCCTGAAGCAAGGAAATCCCCGGCCAATGGGGACTACCCGGCCCAGGTTTGAATATGTGACTCACCCCTAATCGAGCTATGAGTACAGGCCATCATCACCTTAATCAACTCGGACAAGGGACAATAGTTTTGGGATCACTACAGTTAAGAGGTGGCCCAAAATAATCAAGTCCCAGGACTGACACAATGGGACAGCAGACTTGGAGGAGCCGATGTGCACTCAAAACAATACCCCTGCCCTCACACTTGTAAACATCAATTTAATTGGGCGCGAAGAGGCCGAAATGGAATTGGGTATAAAATACAGAACCAAGAGATTATTAGGTGACCAGAAGAAAGAGCAGGAGAGCGAGTTAAGAAGCTGAGGGAGAGACGAGCTGGGGCGAACTACCATCTAAAGAACTCCAACCACGCTGATGAGAAGATCCACCATCAGGCCCCAGACTCAATCGGCATACTGAAAGTTTACTCCGCTACCAGACGGCGCAACATCACCACAAGAAACCGCACCGTATACCGACTCCCGTCCCGGGGACATCAACAAGAAGACACCAACGACCGAAGTGGCTGTGGAAGACGGCATTCACTCCCGTTATTTCGGGAGCCTTTTCCATCAAGCACAAACCAACCAACAACAGCAACAACCCAACAACCGCACTCAAAATAGGCTGTGAGTATAATCCAAGGGCCTGCAACTGTCAGTCTAGTCTAGGTAGGAAAGTGGGTTGGTGGGATTGGACTTGGTAAAGTTAAAACAGTGTAAAACATTTTCGTTATGTCCGTTCTCTCCCATATTTTATTTATAGTTATAAAGTGTGTGTGTTTATTACGTTTGTGGTAGAACCAAATAAAATTGGTTGTCACCTGTTTTTTCCAAGGACTACTTGTCTCCGAGTGTCTATTTAAAGTGCATTGTTCTCCATCCAAATTCTGGAGTTAGAACTAGATAGGGGCATTAGGGCGCTTCGAACCCGCCAAACAAGGGAACAGCAGGCTAGGGAAAAAGAGAGAGGACTAGGTATAAACTGTGCGGGTCGTCACCGTATTCTAGTCCTCCTCTATAAGCTGTTGTTCTCTATCTCCTTAGAGGGTGTTTAGTGAGACCCGACCTGCAGGCTAACATAAGCTGCAAGGGTATAAAGGAGACAGAGGCCCAATACATTAACAGGCACTAAAGACCCCTGTAATTGGGCAGAGCAAAACCCCCTACACTGGTGTTGTGAGAATTACACTTTCTTTAGAGTTTAGCTTCAAAAATCATTTAATAGGTCAACATTTCAGGTAGCCACACAGCCAGATTGGAAAGTGCATTCCTAATTGCTATTGGGAAAGTTTTCCATGACTGTCAAAGAACATGTACACTTGTGCGATATAGTTATATTTGCAAACACAATATTGCAGTGCAATATAGGTTGTCTCCTAATAGAAGAATGTGTGGAGTGGGCTATGTTAACTATGACATATTCATCTGTATGGCTCAGTACCACACTATGTTATGCATTTACTAAGTGAGTAATCAGGGGTGCCTCTATGACAGTTCATTTATTATTAACTATCTGGAGTGCCCGGCGGTGCCGAGGGTTTTTTGAGGGCATGTTGTTGTTGGAAGAGAGAGAGAGAGAGACTGGGGGAGAAGAGAGTGACTGGGGGGGAGAGAGCGATTGGGGGGAAGGGGGGGAGAGAGCGACTGGGGGAAAGAGAGAGAGAGAGAGACTGGGGGGGAGAGAGAGAGAGGGAAAGAGAGAGGGGGAGGGAGAGAGAGAGAGAGACTGGGGGGAGAAGAGAGAGATGGGGGGAAGAGAGAGAGAGAGACTGCTGGATTTAGTTCGGGATTAGCCTGGAGAGAGAGGGGGGGGAAGGAGCGCCTCAGGCCTGGCCCGATGGACCCCTGCGAAGGAAGGAAGAAGGCGAGCTCTCCCTCCCTCTCCCACCCCCTCACTCTTTCCCTCCCTCACCCTGTCTCTCTCCCTCCCCCTGTCTCTCCCTGCTTCACTCTCTCTCCCTCCCTCCCCTCTCCTCTCCCTCCCTGCCCCTCTCCTCTCCCTCCCTCTCCCTCCCTCCCCCTTTCCTCACCCTCCCTCCCCCTCTCCTCCCCCTCCCTCCCCCTCTCCTCTCCCTCCCTCCCCCTCTCCTCTCCCTCCCCCTCTCCTCCTCCTCTCCTCTCCCTCCCCCTCTCCTCTCCCTCCTCCTCCCCCTCTCCTCTCCCTCCCCCTCCCCCTCCCCCTCTCCTCTCCCACCCCCTGTCCTCTCCCTCCCCCTGTCTCTCCCTGATTTCCTCTCTCTCCCTCCCTCCCCCTCTCTCGCTCCCTCCCTCCCCCTCTCTCTCTCACTTTCCTCCGAGCCTGGACGCGGTGAGCCGAAGCCCCCGTGTGCGGATTAGCGCCTCAGGGCCGGCCGGTGCGCGGCCTAGCGCATGAGGCCCGGCCCGACTCTCAGGCTCCGCTCCGGGCCGCCGCCGATGTTCACGCACTCGCTGTCTCCCGCCCCGCCAGCCTTTACCAAGATGGCGGCGATGGCAACGCTCGGCTCAGTCCCACCGCGCCAGCCTTTACCAAGATGGCGGCGATCGCGGGCCGCTGGTTTGGAATCGGGCCCAGCAGGACGGGCGGTACCTAGTTCGGGCGTGGCTGGCGAGGAGAGGCTGAGGCTTCGAGGCCTGCAGGCAGCTCATCCACCGCCGAGGGGGGGAAAGCCCGAGTTCCCTTTGCAAAAGGATTTTTTTTTCTTTTAAAAGCAACTTTTTTTTTGTTGGAAATCTATATTTCAAAATAAACACACAGAAAGTGGGAACAATAAATCAATAGTTAGGAATCAAGATGGCGGCCACTCACCTCAGCTCAGAAGGATTAGGCCCGCCCACACACGCAATGAAACGCCCCCCGTGACGCACCGATTGGTCAACCATCAGGTCACTCAACTGTAGGATTGGTCAACCATCACGTCACTCAACGCTATCCCCTGTAGGACGGCCCAACCACACACACAATGAACCCCCCCCCGTGATGCACCGATTGGTCAACCATCACGTCACTGAACGCTATCCCCTGTATGATTGGTCAACCATCACGTCACTCAAAGCTAATGAGCGGAATTTTGCCGTTTTTTGAACCTTTTTTGTATACTGTCCGAACAATTTTTGTCTGACCAAAAAGTAAATATGCCTATTAGACTCCCCTAATGATAAGCTTTCTTTTGATATAACATATGTGTAGGTACGCTCTATAACTTTTGATTGTATAGCCGGACAGACAGACAGACAAACAAACAGACAGACAAACTCTTCTATATATATATAGATAATGAGAGGCTTTATTTGCTCTGTTAGGAGGGAGGGGAGGGTAACATCTGATCCTGATATGATTTCTTCTTCATTTTAGAACTAGAGCAACTCAGAAATAGAAAGTATTTATTTTAAATGGTGTATTTTTTAGGAGATTACCGGTACGTTCAGTACAGCACTATCAAAACTTAGACTGTCAGGGATTGAAGACCACTCACCTCTCCGTCAAAAAGCTGCCAGGAAAAGTCAATGTGCAATAGGCTGTCTGAGGTCAAATTATTCCCTCCCCTGTTTTTCCACCTCATTAGAACTAACAGAGTTAAACAGCAGGCTTATTACAATGCTATGCCAATGAGTGAAATACATCATGTGATGCATTTGCCTCCATTTGCACTTTAACAATTCTTTATGCAAGGGACACTTGTGCATTGGTATCTAGTGTTGATAAGGGTATTCAAAGTCCCAGAAAATGGGCCTGTTTCTTTTGTAATGTTCTTCCCTTTTCCCAGTCTGTAAAATGGTGCGCATGGGGTGTAACTGTCAAGAGAATCAGTCCCTGAAGTAAGATTTAAAAATTAGCGTAACAGGGCACGTTTAGTAGAACGCAATTGCGCAGCAAAATGTTTAAAGATGAAATGTACTAATTATTCGTATGTTTAATTGCAGAAATGACCATACCAGTTTAGAGAGATGAAACTTACAAAAAGAGACAATGACATAACCCTTTTCTGGAAAAACGAAACTTAGTAGTGGTCAAGAGAGAGAGGGTCTCGTTTCTCAGAAATCACATGACCTGATGACTCATTTCCAAGAAATCAGAGGGTCCACAGGCCCCTGCAGTGAAAAGTGAAACTTATGTAATTGGTTACCTTGTAGAAGTTAGACACACCTAGTTAGTGATTAATGTATAGACTTTTAAATCGATTGGACCTCTGGAGTAGGAGGTCTCGGAATATGTGTATAACTGTGTAAACCTCAAGAGATTCGGTGGAGTTGGAGCCTTGTGTTGGGACGCAAGAGCCATAGCTCCCCAGGCCTGAATAAACCGTTTTACCTCAATTATTGGGTCTGTCTTTCTTACAACAAGCCAGTGTTGTCGACTTTGTATATCACTCAGTCCACACTTTGGGGGCTTACATCAATTGGCGACGAGGATGGGGTGCGCGTTCTGAACCAGACTCTCGGACAGCGTTAACCTAAGACGGGTGAGTATGTTTTAATTACCACCTGTAAAATTAGGGGTTAATCGCTGGCGAGACATTGAGTCAGAATTGACGTATAAAAGAACTATAAGGAGAAAGACACCCTTAATTGAAGGCGGTTAAAAGATAGGGATAAGGTGTTCCCTAAGCCGTATAGCGGCAAACCGACAGGGGCGGAAAGACCCCTACCCCGGGAGGCGGGAAATCCTCATTTAGCCGTGTGGCGGCAAACCGACAGGGGCGGAAAGACCCCTACCCTGGGAGGCGGGAAATCCTCATTTAGCCGTGTAGCGGCAAACCGACAGGGGCGGAAAGACCCCTACCCCGGGAGGCGGGAAATCCTCATTTAGCCGTGTGGCGGCAAACCGACAGGGGCGGAAAGACCCCTACCCCGGGAGGTGGGAAATCCTCTTTATCCGTGAGACGGCGAAATCTCAACAATTGAATGAATGGGTGCACCGTGGTGAGTGAATGAGATAAAACCCTATGGTCATAAAGAGGTTAGAACGGACAAGGGTGAGGTCTGTCCCCAGCACCTAGCCTGAGCCTGAATTAAGAGGACAGTAGTCCCACGTGATGGCCAGGATCAAGTAGGACGCCGGGAGCTACAGACCCCACAGTACCAAAACCTCGGGACTAAAGGGTTGGTGTGTGTCTAACGAAACGAAGTGACTAATAGAAAGCCAGAAACTAACGAAGGTGATGCTATAGGGGTGAACAACGTAGCGTACAAACCTAATTCCTCAACATCGTGAATTACGCGTGAAACGTAGCTGATAGTATGACTAAAAGGGTGACCGAAGCTTCCCTGGGGGAAATATGGGGAGACCCGGGAACTGCAACGCGCTACGTCTTTGACAAAAGCAAAAGCCTCATAGAGAAAATGAAGAAGGCAGGGTGGGACCCGGACGATAAACCAGAGGTACAGAGAGACTGGTGGAAGAAACAGACAAAGGATAAATTAGAAAAGGCACACCTTATTGTAGCTGCATGCTATAATTGGGAATGCCTGTTCCAAAGAGAGAAGCATAAACACTATCCCGTAGCCGCGATAGCCCCTACCCCGAGGGACGCTCGGGAAAGCCTATACCCAGAGGCCACGAGGCGGGGGATGACCGAATGCCCTCCCCCGTATGTAGGACTCAGTTTGGGAGACCAGGAATCGGCTCCAATGGCACCGATAGCTTTGCAGTATACCCCAGCCATCCAGGCAGTCCCGGCGGCAGGCGCGAACCCAGCAGTACCAGCCAAACCAGGGCTAGCACCTAGATGGTCAGGACCTTATGAAGTATTAATGAATAATGACACATGTGCTCATGTAGATGGGTCTGGAACGGGTAAAGGAAGGTGGAAACACTGGACTCAGTTAAAAATATATAAGAAAGACAATGAGTAAACCAGAGATGGTGCCCTTTTTGACAGAGTGAGGAGTATACTAGAAGATATAAAGAATGGGAAGGGGAGTTACTACATATATCAATAATAGGGCTGTGTATGATGATAATAGGCTGTGTATGATGATAATATTATATGCCATAGTTTGCATCTTCAGGTATGTCTGGGGACAGAGCCACAGAACAAGAAATGAACCAGATGTACAGCATTTTGAACTGATAAAATGGATAAGAGCAGAATAATTCTAACTGGCTGGTGACGACCAGCCCCCTTTTTGTAATTACAGGAACATTGGACGTCCGGAATGAGATGGAGCGTCCTCGCCTTGATTCTAGGGATAAATATAAGTATTGCCATTATCGAGGGGGATTAGTAATAAGGAGAACACAGGATGAGGTGTATTTTAGTGTAGCACATAGAGTTACTAAGCTTGCCATTAATATGAGTACTTTTGAGATGCAAAACAAACCTGGAACTCCCTGTGGGTAAAACAATTAGAGGATCCACAGGAAAAAAAAAAAAAAAATCTATCTTACAAAGATGTAAGAAACGGGAGTATTGGAAACGACCGGAGCAGGGTATGCGGCCGGGTTAGCAACAGTTAATAGCTTGGACATAGAAGGAGTAAACGAAGGAGTAGAAGAATTACAAGCAAAAATAGAGAAGTTACTAAAACAAGCTACTGGAAATAGCCAGCAATTGACACTGGCAGGGAAACCAAACAATAATGCAATTGTTGGGGGTGGAAGAGATAGAAGCCCCCCATGCAGAAACAATCAATACAATTATTGATAGACTTAATAATGCTTCTCACCAAACCGATAAGGAACTAATATGTGCCACGTAGGGCTCATGGCTATTGTCGAATGCTCAGCATAACATGAGGCAAATAAATAATGGACAGATCCCTGATTGGATTACTAATAAGGATCTGGAACCTTGGATTGACACAAATAAAAGCCTATGTAAGGAATGTAAAATGGGACAAGTATACCGGGCAGGCGATTGTCTGACCCCATGGACTAAGATGATTGGCTTTGTACTGGCCATCCCACAATTCCCAGAAGGGGGACAACCCCGATACGATGTGATTAATATAGGAGAAGTACAAAGGGAAAGTGGGTTAAATATCATGATGTCCCTACCAAGGCGCTTTGGGAAAGGGATGAAGATAATAAACAGAAGAATGAAA
This sequence comes from Somniosus microcephalus, assembly GCF_052327205.1. Classification (NCBI taxonomy): domain Eukaryota; kingdom Metazoa; phylum Chordata; class Chondrichthyes; order Squaliformes; family Somniosidae; genus Somniosus; species Somniosus microcephalus. Next base: position 155,845,356 of record NC_140999.1, read on the forward strand.
CCTAAAGGGGGGTGGTATTGGACGGGTGCCACCACAAGGGAGGGACATGGGTGTGCACACACACCCCCACCGAGGGAGACACATCCGAGTGCGGATTTGCGTAAATTACCAATTGCACCCTCGAGGTTCACCCAAGGGGATACACTGGACCTGGGTAGCATCAAGGAACAATGGGACCTGTTGTGTCACCACAATTGAACAGAAATATGAATATCAAGATATGGCTTATACCATTCCCCAACCAAACCGTTGTATTGGTCTAAAGATACCTATACAGATAGGAAAACCTGGTCATTTGATAATATGAGACTTACTAAAAAGGGTTGAAACTTATGTCATACCAGAGCCCAAGGCAATTCCTAAGTTAGAGGAAGCTTGCCAGAAGTTACGGCAGGAAATGAAGGAAATTTTAAAGTACTATCATAAAATAGAAGAAGGCTTAAAGAAACAACAAAAAGACATTAGTACAACATTAGAGGAAACTCACCCACTTCCTCATATTTTGATAATTGGGGATCAGGATGGTCGGGGACTTTGGGCGCCTCGGTGGTACAAGGCATAATGATATTCCTCTTGATTGTTATTCTGATATATTGTGTATTTTTATTTCTCCAGTGCTTTTGTGCCAGAATGAGTAAGGCCGAAATTGGTGCGGTGAAAGAAGTAGAGCCTGAGGAGGGGCAGGTAGCGATGTTAAGAATGGACAACTCCCCCGCCTCTCCAAGGCAAATGGTGTAAGACGCGATGGGAAGCCCTGAAATTATATGGGATTAATTGGGCATGGTAATTAAAGACCGGGCCGGCCAACCATAAGATGGAGGTGGCAGAAGGAGGGTGGCAGAAGGAGGGTGGTGAATGAGGATTGGTGTGTGATGACAGTCTCGAATTGGCACGTCACACACCCCACGTGGGAATGAGGGACAGGCTTGAGCAGAAAAGCCTCAACCATTAGTGCAGGGTCTAAGGGGCCCCGGGAATGGTTACACCGGAAGGAGTGCATAAAGGAAAGCCCACCCTAAAGGAAAGACCACCGTAAAGGAAAGATCACCATACCACAGGGGGGGAAGTCGGCCTCCAAATTAATAAGACATATACATGTATAACCTAGACTGGTAGAAGGCCAGGGAGTGCACGCTTTGGCAGACACCAGGCAGTGGAAATACATGTTGACCTGTTTTGGAACAATTGTCCAAAAGGTCAAAAGGAGGGACTGAAGTAAGATTTAAAAATGAGCGTAACAGGGCACGTTTAGTAGAACGCAATTGCGCAGCAAAATGTTTAAAGGTGAAATGTACTAATTATTCGTATGTTTAATTGCAGAAATGACCATACCAGTTTAGAGAGATGAAACTTACAAAAAGAGACACTGACATAACCCTTTTCTGGAAAAACGAAACTTAGTAGTGGTCAAGAGAGAGAGGGTCTCGTTTCTCAGAAATCACATGACCTGATGACTCATTTCCAAGAAATCAGAGGGTCCACAGGCCCCTGCAGTGAAAAGTGAAACTTATGTTATTGGTTACCTTGTAGAAGTTAGACACACCTAGTTAGTGATTAATGTATAGACTTTTAAATCGATTGGACCTCTGGAGTAGGAGGTCTCGGAATATGTGTATAACTGTGTAAACCTCAAGAGATTCGGTGGAGTTGGAGCCTTGTGTTGGGACGCAAGAGCCATAGCTCCCCAGGCCTGAATAAACCGTTTTACCTCAATTATTGGGTCTGTCTTTCTTACAACAAGCCAGTGTTGTCGACTTTGTATATCACTCAGTCCACACTTTGGGGGCTTACATCAGTCCCTATATATATTTTTCTATGTTATCATCAACACAAGAGGTTGTGACAGCAGGTTTGATGATACAGTAACAATATGTGAAAGCCTCACTAACTTTAATGCAGGATGGTTCTTTGGAAGCCCCCCAAACAAAATATGCAATGCTGCATGATAGAGGCTGTAATGTCTGTGTGTAATTGAGACACGGACTGCAGAAGTTGGTTATAACAGGTGTTTACTGAATGGAGACAAAACTGGAACTACTGTACAAAGTTACTACACAGGCTTATATACATGGGTGGTCACTACTGGTACTGCAGTATACAGGGGCTGCAGAATATAGTTCCTTCTTCAAGGTACATACACTACAATTCTTCCCCTTTTAGCTAAACAGTACATAACATTCGATTAATAATTAAATAACATATTTACAATTACAGTTGCTATATACATTAGCTGAAGTTAATCAATTATAAATTCAGTCTTTGAGGAGGCTTCCTGATTCTGTCCAGATAACGCCTCTTTGGGGTATCAGGTTCTTCTGGCAAAGTTGATTCGGGATCAACGTTGTTGTTTGGTTCGTCTGCTTCCAATATCACCGATTCTGAGGTAGATGGAATTGGTACTTCGGTTTCATCACCAGGTGTATAGGATCGTGGTGTAGATGTGATGTTTTCCAGTGACTCTAGAATCTGGTCAGCATGGCGTCTTACAATGCTCTCTCCAACGTCCACGGTATACATTAGAGGTCCTTGCCGTGTGCAGATCGTTCCTGGCTGCCATTTCTCTGTGCGGTAGTCCCGGGCCAAAACTGGTTGACCTATCTTGAAACTCCTGGTTGGCCTTTCATTCATATTCTGAAACTGCTTGTTCTCCACATCTCTTCTGATGTTTGGCTTAACCAAATCCAAGCGGCATCTTAGTCTTCGATTGAAGAACATCATGGCTGGAGCTTGGTTGGTAACCGCATGTGTCACATTCCGGTAGGCAAACAAGAAGTTATCCACCTTGTGTTGTAGGGGTATGTCTTCATTACACATTGCCTTGATAGCCTTCTTGAATGTTTGAACGGACCTCTCAGCCAATCCATTGGTGGCTGGATGATATGGGGCGGATATGTAATGCTTAACACCATTGTTCTTTAAGAACCTCCGGAACTCTTCAGACACAAACTGTGGTCCATTGTCGGAGCAAATCTGTTCAGGCAGCCCATTTCTGGCGAATATGGTTCGTAAGACTGTGATAGTTTTTTCTGTGGTGGTTGAGGACATTTTTATTACCTCTGGCCACTTTGAATGTGCATCCACCGCAATTAAAAACATCGAGTCCATAAATGGACCAGCAAAATCAATGTGCACCCTTTGCCATGGAGATGAGGGCCACTCCCATGCATGTAGAGGGGCTTGTGGTGGGGCGTTTTGGACCTTCTGGCATCCTGTACAGCTCTTGGTCATCTCTTCGATTTCTCTATCGATTCCCGGCCACCACACAAACGCTCTGGCTAAGTTCTTCATTTTTACCCCTCCCAGATGACCCTCATGAAGCTCATTGAGCACTCTATCCTTCAATTTGGGTGGAATTACTACTCTGGATCCACACATCAATGTTCCTCGGCACACTGACAGCTGTTCTCTTCTCGGCGAGAATGCTGGCAACAGTGGTTCGCCATGTGCTGGCCATCCCTTCACCGTTAAATCATAGACCCTGGAGAGTGTCGGGTCATTTCGTGTTTCCTTTTCTATGTTTGCATTCGTCACAGGTAGACATTCGACTATGGTCGAGTGGAATATCTCCACAGGATCCACTGCAGGTGCTTCTTCCACCGTCGGCAACGGTAGGTGCGACAATCCATCAGCATTCCCATGCTGTTCAGTTCCTTTGTACTCAATGTCATATTGGTGTACCCCTAGGAAAAGGGACCACCTCTGTAGCCGTTGTGCTGTCATTATCAGGACGCCCTTCTTAGGGTTGAAAATGGAGACAAGAGGTTGATGATCAGTTAGTAGAGTAAATTTCTGTCTGTGCAGGTAGTGATTGAACTTCTTCACCCCCCACACCAGGCTGAGGGCCTCTCTGTCAATCTGGGCGTAGTTACGCTCGGCTGCAGTTAACGAGCGTGACGCAAAAGCTGTCGGCCTCTCTGAAACATCAAGGGATTTATGTGACAATACCGCGCCAACGCCGTAGGGAGACGCATCACACGCCAGTCTTATCGGTAGTGATGGGTTGTAGTGAGCCAATACTTCTCTTGAGGTGATCAGGCCTTTACACTTCTGAAAGGCCCGCTTACATTCATCGCTCCATTTCCGTGCTACTCCAGTTTGTAGCAGGGCGTTCAGTGGGTGCAGAATTGTGGACAAATTCGGCAAAAACTTATGGTAGTAATTCACCAATCCGAGGAATGACCTCAGTTGCGACACATTTTCAGGCGCTGGAGCCTTAACTACCGCTTCAATTTTGTCAGGGGACTTATGTAACCCCTCTTCATCAATCACGTGGCCACAATACGATATTTGTTTCTTAAAAAACTCGCACTTGGGGCGATTGGCTCGTAGCCCATGTTCTCTTAGTCTAGTGAGCACCTGCTCTAGGTTGACAAGGTGTTCACTGTCATTTTCACCTGTCACTAGGATGCCGTCCAAGTAACACTGAGTCCCCGGAATCCCTTGCAGGACTTGTTCCATCGCTCTTTGCCATATAGCTGGAGCTGATGCAACTCCGAATACCAGTCGATTATACTGGTAAAGACCTTTGTGAGTGTTTATTGTGAGATATTTCCTAAACGATTCTTCAACCTCCATCTGCAAATATGCTTGCGCTAGGTCAATTTTTGTAAAACGTTTCCCTCCAGACAGTGAGGCGAAAATATCTTCTATCCTCGGAAGAGGATACTGTACTGTGTGAAGGACTGGGTTCACAGTCACCTTGAAGTCCCCACAGATGCAAACCTTCCTTGGCTCCTCAGACTTATTGTTTAACGTTTTCTTCATGACAGGAACGATGGGTGTCGCGCACTTGCTCCAGTCTACCTTAATTAACATGCCTGCATTCTCCAGATTCTCCAGCTCTGCCTCGACGGCTGGGCGAATTGCATACGGTACCGGTCTTGCTTTGAAAAACTTGGGAATTGCATTCTCTTCTATTTTTATCGAGGCGGTTACGCCTTTAAGAGTTTCCAGTTCTTGTTGAAACACCTCTTTAGCGTTAGCCAAGATTTTTGACAATCGTCCAGGTGTGGCGTCGTCATCCTTTTTACCAGCCACAGTCAGTGCCTGAATGGAGTGCCAGTCTAAACTTATCTTTCTGATCCATTCACGTCCCAATAACGGTGGTCCACCAATTTGCAGTATGTACAGATACAATTTCTGTATTTCCTTGCCGTTGTATTTGACAGGCACCCTTATTTTCCCTCTGGGGTATACTTTCTGCCCCGTATATGTCTTCAAGACAATGGATGTGTCTTTCAAGGGTATGTGTGAGAATAGCCGCTCGTAGTCTCGTCGATTCATGATGGTCAGGGCTGATCCTGTATCCAATTCCATTTTGACTTGGGACCCTGCTATCGTGAGGGTGACCCAAATGGTTCGGTGATCCTCTTTTGTGATTACGTTGTGTAGTTTGAGACAGCTTAGTCTCTTGTTCCCGGATTCACTATCGCTCTTCTGGTCTTCGGAACTACTGTCTGTCATCTTATGTACTTTCCTGTACTTTTCCTTAGTAGTCTTTTTGTTGTCGTTAGTCTTCTTCCCGGACCTGCAAACTCGTGCAATGTGTCCCATCTTTCCGCATTGCCTGCATGTTTTGTCCTTGGACCAGCAGTCCTTCTGGTCATGAGTTGTTCTGCCGCAGCGATAACATTTTTCAAATCCCCGTGTCATTTCATGGGTGCCGTATTCCTGTGGCTTTTGCTGTATTTCCGCAGCTCCCCTTGCTGCTGCTTCGTACGATACTGCCACGCTGAAAGCCTTATCTAGCGTCAGCTCTTTCTCTGAGAGTAACCTCTTCTGGGTTCCTTCACTCAGGAGTCCACAGACAAATTTGTCCCGTAGGGTATCTGCCAGTCCTGCTCCGAACTGGCAGTGCTTTGATAGCTTGCGTAGTTCCGTAAGGTAATCAGCATTGCTCTCATCTTTATGCTGATTTCTCTTGTGGAATTTAAATCTTTCTGCTATCAGCAGCGGTGTAGGATTTAGATGTTCCTGTAGGATAGCAACAATTTCGTTAAAACTCTTCGCCATCGGTTTGACTGGAGTGATCAGGTTCCGCAATAGGCCGTACGTTCTTGCGCCCATTAAGTTTAGTAGTACCGATGCCTTTTTCTCATCGGCTACTTCATTTGGCTTGCAATGTACTTCGACTCTTTCCACATACGTGGTCCAGTCTTCTATTGCATTATCGAAGGCAGTGATATTGCCAGTCTTCGGCATCTTGGAGATCTAAGATGGTGCCTCCCGCAGTTTGCCTTCTTCCCCGATTGAACAAAATGGCGCCTTCCGCGCTTTGCCTTCCTCCCCGCTGGATTAAGATGGCGCCTCCCGCACTTTCTGTCTTTTCCGCTGCTGCCAGCGCTGTTGCTGCCATTTTTATGCCTTGATGGCGACGCCCTATGGTCTTCGCACGCTTCCCCCCGCGCTGCTGCCAACGCCGCTCTCCGCGGTCCCCGTGGCAAACTGCAGCTCCTCGCGGCTTTCTGCGCTTCTAACTTCTTTTTCCTTTATTTTAATTACTGTTCCCGTCGTCAGAGCAGACCCTATGGGACACTTTCCTCCCTCTTCTCTGGTCTGTACACGGCCCGGCTTCGTAGCACCGGCCGCGCCCTGTGTGCTCCACCCTCTCTCTCTCTCTCCTCTTTCCCGACAACGCTGCTCGGCCCCGTTGAAAAGCCACCCGATCGAGCTCTAGCCCGCCGCAGCCCAGGAAGGATCAGTGTACTACCTGCCACCAGCCCGATTAGCTGGAACACCATAGACTGGAGAAACAAGCCCAGCTCTCGACAGCCTCTCCTGCAAATCTTCGAATTCGATGAATCAGAGGGCGCTTGACCACAGTCGACGCCCGTTTCCTCTGTCTGTTTTTTTCTTTTTTCCTTTCTTTTTGGATTTCTTCCTTCTGGCTTCGACCTCCAATAACTTCACTTCAGGGATGGATCCCCGTGAGGTGGTGCAGAACTGTAGATAAGTTCGGATCTGTTCGTCGCCAATGTAATGTCCGTGTGTAATTGAGACACGGACTGCAGAAGTTGGTTATAACAGGTGTTTACTGAATGGAGACAAAACTGGAACTACTATACAAAGTTACTACACAGGCTTATATACAGGGGTGGTCACTACTGGTACTGCAGTATACAGGGGCTGCAGAATATAGTTCCTTCTTCAAGGTACATACACTACAGAGGCAGGTCCAGGGTGATCGATAGCCAACAAAATCTGATTGCTCCACTCAGCTGCAATGACATGCAGCATAGATCTATCACAGCCAGTAACAGTAATATTCAATTGTAGCTTCCAAATTGCCGCCACCTCTTTCCAGGCATGCTGTAATATTAACCTATGGGGATAATGCTGTGGAGTGACAAACACGGCCATCTTTCTCACAACCATCACATGGAGCACCACCTCCACTTCAGTGCCAATCAATCAGGCGATTGGTCACAGTCATTTTTCTACTGATTCAAGCCTATTCTTTGGGTTTTCCTTTTCTTTCTTTGTGTTTGTCATTTTTAGCATTGTCCCATTCAGCCTTACCAAAAGCTGCCAGTGGGTTGAGGTGTCTTTTAAGCTCTTCAAAGGATGTAACAGTTTTTGTTCCCCTATTCTGCCACTTCCCTTTAATTGTCTATATCCATTTAAAATTTCAGCTATGCACAATTTCCCACTCCCACCTCAACTGTGTCCAAATCTGTGCCTGGAGCGATGAATAATTATGCAAATAGAATGTTCCTGGAAAATTATGTGTGGTTAATATATTAGCATCATGGCAAGATTTGCGCCAATTCTCAGCCATTCAGACTTGACTTACAGCAATACACAAAAATCAGATCCACATGTGTGCGATTTTGCCAGCCCTAAGGAGGCAAGTATGGAGGCGTGACTGCCGGGAAAATGGCAGAATTTGGGGGCGGGTGCCCAACACGCCCCCAACCCACCTCCATGCCATCTATCTAGGAGGCAGGTAGCCGTCCTGCGCCGGGTAGTTAACAGGCAGAAAACAGGATTATCCCCTTTTTGCCCTCACAAGTGCGGGCTTCCCAAAGGCTCCAAAAGCCGCCAGGTCAGCGAGGCGAGTACTGGGTCTGCGAGGGTCGGGGGGGGGTGCAAAAGTGTGGTGTGAAGGTAAGTGATGGGTGCAAGAGTGTAGAGGTGAGTATCTGAGGTAAGTCCTAAGTGTTAGTAAAAGTGTACTTACCTTTGTTTCTTCCTGCAGGCGTCAGTCGGTGTGTATGCAGAGAGTCTCGGACCTCCGTGTTGCAGGTGAGAGATGGCCGTTGCATTCTCAGATGCAACAACCATCTCATTTCTGTAAAAGAAATAAGTTTGATGAGGTCTTGAATTCAAAAACTCATCAAACTACAGAGAATGTCACTGTTTGACAGCTTCACAGAGCTGTCAAACACTGACAATTCATCTGTCAAAAGTTTTTGACAGATGAAACGACATACGTTGATGTTCTCTGCAACCGGCTTTCCCTTAATTGGCCTGCTGGGCGGGCTTAACAAGGTCAATCAAGGGAAAATAGTGTGAGTTGGCCACAAATCGATGGAGGCGGGACATCGACCCGCCAAGCAGCAGTCCCGCCTCCAACGCGCCCCCATTAACAAAATCGCCCCCATGTCTGCTAGTGAAGCATTGTATAGCTTGAACATCATGGATCAATAGTTTTGTAGTAAACTTGAACTGATGACATCTGAAAGCAAAATTAGGAAAAGATCATTTAGAAATTCTGAGATTAGAATATGCAAATTAAAAATAAATTGCAAGGTGGTAAAGGAACTTATTTAGAGCCCCAACTACAGTGCAAACAGCAGCAACAGGTTATAAATGAATTGTAGGAGCAGACTATTCCAGGATATTAATCTCTCTGTTTTGAATCTCTTCTGAACTTAGAAATTACTGTGTCTGATATTATTGTAAGATTCTTAATGTGCTCACATTAAATTTTAGTGGAGGCATTAATCTGTTTAAAAATAAATTGGTTGATATTGCCATTAAACTAGGGGACAGTGGAGTTTGATATGATTGCATTAAGCATTTGTACAATAATATCACACATAGTAATTTTTAGGATTTTCTTTCCATTACCCTGACACTAGAACTAAGAGTCAAGCTCTCAAGCAGAGTTCTTGGCAGTTCCAATTGACTAGCATGATTTTTAATCTCATTCTGGTATCATAGACTGAAGTTAATGAATGAATGCTAATTGTGATAATTAGGTGCATTTAATATTAACATTTTTCCACAGTGGAATCATTTTGCTTAACAGCCTTCGGAGAGTGTGCCTGCTTCTGATCTGGCCAGGCTGGCTCAGAATCCAATTTAGCTTTTTCTCCATGTGTACATTGTTCTGTTTTATGAAACTCCTGTATATCCTGTATGTATTTCCTTCCTGTCCTAAAATCTCTTTATAATACCCAGCCTAATGCAAAATCAAAGCAACTATCCTGGAACATGGACTCTGAGGGCACATTTACACTGCAGTGATGCTAAAGTAGGAATGTAAACAGAGTCAGATAAATAACCTGACTCCTAAACACATTGGAAACTTGAAAGTGGCACTCATCATTAGCTGAAGGTTGCAAACCAGAACCGCAGGTCCCTGATGCCACTGTAAATGCAATCTCCAACAGTTTGGATTCCAAATTCTTCTTTCCTATTGCAGGAAATCTTGTAACGTTATTGGCATTATGATGTTAAAATATCACAGGGTTTGAAACCAGTTTCTGACAGGAAAAGTCAGGAAATGTATGGAAGAGCCAGTGTAAATCGACTCTACAAGCTTGCAGTGAACCCAAAGGTGAATTGCTCTCAGCTCACTGTGTGCTGCATAAAAGCACCTTGAGGGACTAGTTATACTGCAGATCCTAGTCACAGAATGGTACTCGGGTGTCAGCATTGGCTCAGTAATAGCATTGTTCCCTTTGAGTCAGAAGTTCATAGGATTACGCCCACTCCAGAGACCTGAGCATATAGCTGGAACTTCAGTGCAATACTGAAGGAGTGCTGCACTGTCAAAGGTGCTGTCTTTCAGATAATATATTAAACTGATGCCCCATTTGCCCTCTCAGGTGAACATAAAAGATGCAGTTGAACTATTTTAAGCAGAGTCAAGGGCCGGAATTTTCTGGGGTCTGTGCGGACGCAATTGGAGGCGGGTTGGGAGGGAAATTTGAAAAACCTTGGAGTGGGTCTGGAACCTGCCGTCATCCCACCCCCACGTGCCTTTCCCTCGGGTACATTTGCCAGCGCGGCAGTGACCCGAACGGCAGAGGCGGCCGAGGTAATTTAGATCATTATGAGGTATTGTTAGACCTTTAAACCTTTTTTTAACCCTACCTTTCAAATTTCCCTGGATGAGCACGGGAATCACGCAGCTCGGGAACCATGTCTGTGAACCTGAGGCAGAAGTTGAGTGGCCATTGATCCACCTCATTAGTGCATAGCATGAAAAGAACAAGAAAAACTCCCACCTGGCAGCTGGACACTTTCCTAAGGCAGATGCTGTTGCTGAGTTCATTGTCAGCACAGATTTAGCATTCTAGAGGTTGCAAGTCTTTTCAGCAAAGTCAGAATCCACTGTCGCCTCATTGGTACCAACTATCACACCACTGACAACTTGCTTCTGTCATTTCTACTTGCCTTCTATTACATCAGCATGGGTGCCATTTATACTGTCCACCTTGGTCCTCAGAATTGGACCACGATGAGCCCCAACACCAGCAGCACCAGGCACACCAGCAGCACCAACAACACCACCAACCTTCTCCTCAACCACCTGATGCAGCATAGGACAGAGAGCATCAGCGCAGGGCTGCACCGCACGGGAGGCAATACCCCTATCACGGTATTCAGGCAGAGGATGAGCTTCCTCAACATAACGGAACAGCAGTGCCAAAGGAGGCTCAGGCCATCATGCCAGGTCGTCACAGATATTTGCAGATTGCTGCAGCAAGACCTGCAGGCTAGAGGAACGGGTGGGCATGCCTTAGCAGTGGATGTCAAAGTCACCAGCGCCCTCAACCTCTTCACCTCAGGCTCCTTCCAGGGATCTGCAGCAGACGTTTGCGGCATCTCGCAGTTGGCCACCCTGTTTGACAAGTTAGCCAATTATATAAATTTTGCCACTGATGAATCTGGCTGGCTTCCCACGGGTAAAGGGCATCATCGACTGCACACATGTGGCCATCAGGGCACCCCATCATCACCCAAGAGTCTTTGTCAACCATAAGTGCTTCCACTCCCTCAATGTGCAGCTCGTCTGCAACCAAGGTAAGATCATTATGCATGTGTGCGCCAAATTCCCTGGCAGCTGCCATGACTCTTTCATGCTGCACCAGTCCACCCTGCCTCAGCTCTTTGCTCCTCCAAACAGACTTTCCGCTGACAAGGGCTATCCACTGAAGATGTGGCTCATGACACCCTTGAGAAGGCCAAGTACTGAGGCCCAGGAGAGATATAATGAAAGCCACATAGAAACATAGAAGATAGGAGCAGGATTAGACCATTCGGCCCCTCAAGCCTGCTCTGCCATTTAATGAGATCATGGATGATCATCCAAATTCAGTACCCTGTCCCTGCTTTCTCCCCATATCCCTTGATCCCTTTAGCCTTAAGAAATATATCTAACTCCTTCTTGAATATATTTAATGAATTGACCTCAACTGCCTTCTGTGGTAGAGAATTCCACAGGTTCACCACTCTCTGGGTGAAGAAATTCCTCCTCATCTCAGTCCTAAATGGCTTACCCCTTATCCTTAGACTGTGACCCCTGGTTCTGGAACACCCCCGCCATCGGGAGCATCCTTCCTGCATCTAGTCTGTCTAGTCCTGTTAGAATTTTATAAGTTTCAATGAGATCCCCTCTCATTCTTCTAAACTCTAGCGAATATAAGCCTAATCAACCCAATCTCTCTTCATATGTCATTCCTACCATCCCAAGTATCAGTCTGGTGAATCTTCGCTGCACTCCCTCCATGGCAAGAACATCCTTCCTCAGATAAGGCTACCAAAACTGCACACAATACTCAAGGTGTGGGCTCACCAAGGCCCTGTACAACTGCAGCAAGACATCCTTGCTCCTGTACTCGAATCCTCTTGCTAGGGAGGCCAACATACCATTTGCCTTCTTAACCGCCTGCATCACCTGCATACTTACCTTCAGCGATTGGTGCACCAGGACACCCAGGTCTCGTTGCACTTCCCCTTTTCCCAATCTATTGCCGTTCAGATAATAATCTGTCTTCCTGTTTTTGCCACCAAAGTGGATAACCTCGCATTTATCCACATTATACTGCATCTGCCATGCACCTGCCCAATCACCCAACCTGTCCAAATCATACTGGAGTTTCTCTGCATCCTCCTCACAGCACACACACCCACCCAGCTTTGTGTCATCTGCAAACTTGGAGATATTACATCTAGTTCCCTCGGCTCGATCATTAATATATATTGCGAACAGCTGGGGTCCTAGCACCGATCGTTGCGGTACCCCACTAGTCACTGTCTGCCACTCGGAAAAAGACCTGTTTATTCCAACTCTTTGCTTCCTGTCTGCCAACCAGTTCTCTATCCAAGTCAGTACCTTACCCCCAATCCCATGTGCTTTAAATTTGCATGCTAATCTCTTATGCGGGACCTTATCGAAAGCCTTCTGAAAGTCCAAATACACCACATCCACTGGTTCTCCCTTATCTATTCTACCAGTTACATCCTCAAAAAATTCCAGTAGATTAGTCAAGCATGATTTACCTTTTATAAATCCATGTTGACTTTGTCCGATCCTGTCACTGTTTTCCAAGTGCTCTGCTATTACATCTTTTATAATGGACTCCAGCATTTTCCCCACTACCGATGTCAGGCTTACTGGTCTATAATTCCCCATTTTCTCTCTACCTCCTTTTTTAAATAGTGGGGTAACATTAGCTACCCTCCAATCCATGGGAACTATTCCAGAATCTATAGAATTTTGGAAGATGACCAGCAATGCATCTACTATTTCTGGGGCCACTTCCTTAAGTACCCTAGGATGTAGATTATCAGGCCCTGGGGATTTATCGGCCTTCAATCCTGTCAATTTCCCTAACACCATTTCCCTACAAATACTGATTTCATTCAGTTCCTCCCTCTCAGTAGACCCTATGTTCCCCAACATCTCTGGGAGGTTATTTGTGTCCACCAGATGTGTCATAATGCAGACAATAGGTATGCTGAAAATGCGCTTCAGGTGCCTCGACAGATCTGGAGGAGCCCTTCAGTATGCACCAGCCAGGGTCTCCAGAAATGTCGTGGTCTGCTGTGCCCTGCGCAACATAGCACAGCAGCGAGGATTAGCACTGCATGAGGAGCAAGGCTCTGAGCGCACAGCCTCTTCAGTGGAGGAGGAGCATCTACTGGAAGAGGAGGAGGAGCAGGAGGAACCTATGGCCCAGATCCAACCAGCACCCGAGCATGTTGCTGCCCGGGAGGCCAGGGAGGGCCTCATCATGGCCAAATTTACTTAACTTAAGACATTACACCCATACGGCTGCCACATGCTGTGCCAGGTTCCCACCACCCCACAACAACACCATAAAGCATCCCTACAATGACCAAGCCATTCCTTTCACACTGACCCCCATAGCTGGAGGTAACGTTATGCCTCACCATTCACTCCAACTCACTAAGCCACTTCCAAAGTTGCACACAAATTTAGTCATGAAATTTAGCCATAAAAGTGGTGAAAATAAATATTTTTATCTGTGACATCACAGTATTGGAAACTTTGCACAAACATTTATGAAAAAAACCAAGTGGTTACCCTTGTGTATCTACTTGTGTTTCATCTTTCTCTTACGAGTGCTTCTATGAGGTGCTACTCCTTTGGCTTCAGCAGAGGTAGAGGCAGCCTGTTCACTTCACTGCAGTGACTGCATAGACACCTTTAGCAGATGTCCTCTGGGTTATGGAGTCTGTGATGGCCCCACCAATGACTGCTCCTCCTGCGACTGTGCAGAGGCAGACTCAGCCATCACGACCCGAGGAGCCATCTGGGGCTCTGACTGAGGGGGGCAATGGGGGAGAAGTGTGAATGCTTTGAGAGGAACCCCCACTTACATGTCCCCTCTCACCATCATCCCTCTCATGGGCTACCCGCACTTTCCTGCTATCATGGAGCTTGAGAGCAGTGGGGCCATGAGGACCCACATCTACATTGACATCCCTTCTAGAGAGGAGATCTGTGAGCATTTGCCATCTATTATCCATAGATAGCCATCTGTCCTCCATAGAGAGCATATGCTCATGTGAGTGGTGCATTAGCTGCTCCATGCAGGTGACTATCCTATCCATGGAAGAGCCTACAGTCGCCAATGCCTGCGACACGGTGGTGCTCATGTTGGAGGGGGACTGTTCCATTCTCTCCACATTTGCAGCCATCGCAACAAAACTTGGAATTATCGTGAATAGTGAGGAGGATAGTGATAGACTTCAAGAGGATATAGATAGGCTGGTGGAATGGGCGGACACGAGGTAGATTAAATTTAACGCAGAAAAGTGCAAAGTGATACATTTTGGTAGGAAGAATGAGGAGAGGCAATATAAACTAAAGGGAACAATTCTAAAGGGGGTGCATGAACAGAGAGACCTAGGGGGTATATGTGCACAAATCATTGAAGGTGGCAGGGCAGGTTGAGAAAGTGGTTAAAAAAGCATGCGGGAGCATAAATAGAGGCATAGAATACAAAAGCAAGGAAGTTATGATGAACCTTTATAAAACACTGGTTCGGCCTCAACTGGAGTATTGGCCCAGCAATTCCGTTCGCAGCCCTCCTGCGGGTGGAGGGCTGCGATCCTGAAAAATCTGCGCCTGGACCGGAGGGCTCCCAGGAGGCGCAGAATTCCGTTGCTGTGCCTCTTCAAACTGCCGGTGTGCAGGGCACACGTATCCCAGGGGCGCATGTAGTTCACAGCATCCCTGGGATCACGAGCTGTTTCAGACTTACCTGGACTGAAGCAACTGTTGAAAAAAACGGAAGTTTCAGCCGTATGCGCTGCCTATCCGGCGCAGGCGTTTCACCTGTGAAGCCCTTTCTTCAAAGAACGGAAGTTCCGGTTTCCAGCGCATGCGCGGGTCATGCGCAAAACCGGCACTTCCGTTGGCCCTACGGGTGAGTACACAGCGCATGCACACCCGTAGGGAACGTAATTTCTAGGCCAATGTGTCCAATTCTAGGCACCGCACTTTAGGAAGGATGTGAAGGCCTTAGAGAGGGTGCAGAAAAGATTTACAAGAATGGTTCCGGGATGAGGGACTTCAGTTACATTGATAGACTGGAGAAGCTGGGGATGTTCTCCTTAGAGTAGAGAAGGTTGAGAGGAGATCTGATAGAGGTGTTCAAAATCATGGAGGGTCTAGACAGAGCAGATAGAGAGAAACTGTTCCCATTGGCGGAAGGGTCGAGAACCAGAGGACACAGATTTAAGGTGATTGGCAAAAGAACCAAAGGTGACATGAGGATGAACTTTTTTATGCAGCGAGTGGCTAGGATCTGGAATGCACTGCCTGAAAGGGTGGTGGAGGCAGATTCAATTGTGGCTTTCAAAAGGGAATTGGATAAGTACCTGAAGGAAAAAAAATTGCAGGGCTACGGGGAAAGGGCAGTGGAGTGGGACTAGTTGAAGTGCTCTTGCAGAGAGCTGGCACAGGCTCGACAGGCCAAATGGCCTCCTTCTGTGCTGTAACCATTCTATGATTCTTCTATGATCACGGTCGCAAAACTTGTCAAAGCCTCCTGCACTTCTTGCTGCATCTCCAGTCTCGTCCTCTTTCTGGATGTCCCCCGAGGCTCAGCATTTGCATGCAGCTGAGCAGAGGTGGGAGTGTCCTTTGCCCTCCGGCGAGGAATCTCTACTGCTGTCCCTGTCTCCACCATCTGCTCTTGCTCACTTGTGAGGCGTGAGACAATACTACTCTATCACGCGTGGCATCCACCAAGGTGTGCGTATCTGCGCTGGTGCTGGGTGCGCATAGGTCTGGTGATGGTGCGCCCTCAGAGGTTGGAGGCTCCTCTGAGGAGATGTCTTCCTCTTCCTCCTGTACAGTGGGGAGGGGGATGGGGGTGAGGGCTCTTGATGGACCTGTGGGAGAGTAATGAGATGGGTTAGATATGTCATATCAAGAATGGGTACAGATACCATTATGCACAGGATGAACATTCACTGGCTACTGACATCAGTCCCCATGTGAGTGACTGCTGTATGCCATGTGGCTGTATGAGATGTAATTCTGTCACCAGGATGCTGAGATGTCCCCCTCTCTCCATCTCCCACCTCCAGCTACTCTACGACTCCTGACACTTCCAAGGCAACCTCCTCTGCTGCTGTTAAGGTGGCCAATGATGGAGGGTCACCTCTGGTTCTCTCCCTCTCCCTCTTATTGTGGGCTCTCTTTTCCTGCAAGGAGGGAAAGAAGAGAAGGTTGAGTGAGAGTGATGGAATAAGTGTAAGGAATGGATGGGTTACATCTTTAGAGGGTGAGTATGATGGAGTGGTGTGGCAGTGCCAAGTGGCCTCCTTGTGTGTTAGTTGGTATGATTGCATTAGGATGAGGGTGAGTGTGAGGGGTGGCTAGTGAGATGGTGATGTGATAATGTAGATAGAGAGAGTGGGATGGGTGGATGTGCAAGGTATGTTGGTGTGAGTAAGGATGTGCAGGAGTAATGTACGAAAGGCTGATATTCAAAGATATTTAGTAGACGAGAATCATATATGTATAACTTCAAGTGTAGCCATTGACCAAATAATATTACCCATAATTACTCCTGGGTAACTAGAAAACTTGTTCAAAATGTAGCTGCAGTCAAAAGCAGTTTTGACTAAGTTTTGATAACAAACAGCCACAGACTGCGAGTGAAGGTTAAATCATTAAATAACATTATAATGCTGTATAGAACTTAGAATCCGCTTAACAAAACTATAAACAAGATAACACTGAACATGGCAAAGTTGGTGGAAAAGTACTGGAAAGGTGGGATGCTACCTTAGTCTGAGTGACAATGGTATTTTGGCCATTAGAACCAATTAAAAAAGGTGATTTTGTTAAAGACCATATAAGGACACTGGCCAAACTAGCTATTGATAAGAAAAGGGTTAAAACCTCGATAGCCAAAGAACAACTTCACACAGACGTACTGCGAGGACAAAGGAACAGACTTAAGACGACATCATCTGTGTCCGAGAGGTTCCAAAAACCTAGGGCTGCGAGCTACTTGTTAAAACTATCGCCTAGTATTAAGTATATTACACTGTATGCTTAATAAATCTTGATCTATTGCTCAAACATACTGGCTGCTGCCTATTGGTGTCTTGTCCAAGAACTCAGAGATCTATAAGATCTTACAGTAGGGTTGGGAAAACAGAGTGATGGGGATGTGATGAGAGGGACAGTAGGATAAAGTTGAGTGTGGCTTTGCACTGACCTTCCCTGATCTCATGAGATCATTGAAACGTTTGCGGCACTGCACCCAGATCCTCCTGACAATGTCCCTGCTGTTGACCTCCTCTGCTATTTGGTCTGCTGGGGAGGTCCCTTCCGCCCATCGGAAGGGAAGAGGACCTCCCTGCGTGCTTTCACTCCCTCCACAAGCATATGGAGGGAGTCATCTGAGAACCTGGATACAGCCCTCTGTCTCTGTGCAGTCATGTTTGCCACTCTTTGCAACACTCCAATGGTGCAGTGCAGTGCCTGCACTATGCTAGATGAACCTTTAAAAGCAATGTGGCCATGGCCCTTTTAAATATCCTGGCTGAAAACGTGTCATCAGGCACCCCACCATTTAATAGGGCCGTTTAAAAGAAAAAAAATTGTTTATGGGATGTGGGCGTCACTGGCAAGGCCAGCATTTATTGCCCATTCCTAATTGCCCTTGAGAAGGTAGCACGCAGGGCTTTCTTACTAGGCGCCATTAACGGAAAGTCGATCTCAGGAGCAAGATGGAATGAAGAACAGGGTCATGACCCACCATGACGATGAAGGGTGTATAACAGATGGCCGAGCCACTATTGCCCAGTGGTGAAAGTTAAAATCTACCACGGGAAGTCAATACCGAGTGTAGTCTGTAAGTGAAGTGGGGTTAGGGGCCAGGAGATAATTGGACCAGTCCATACAGATGAAGTTCAGTCCCCATTTTAAAGTCATATATCTGTCATTTTTAATATTTGGATTATAAATTCCTATGTCCACATTTACAATGGAAGTTGCCAATGTAAACTTGTTATGCTACAATTACACCCTCCTGCCAGGATGGTGCAACAGCACCTCCACAGGAAGGAGGTTATAATTACAGCATAACAAGTTTGCATCGGTAGTTTCCTTAGGAATTTATAATGGAAAAAGTTGACAGGAAGTGTACACTTTCAAGATTTTTAATATATTTTATATTTATAGGGGTGGGAAAAACATTGTAACCAGTTTGAAATGCAAGGGACCATTTTATGAAATCACACTACTGGTGGGAAGCATTGCCCACTAGAAGTGCATATCATGTCATGAATCACAAGCAAGCTTCCCACAATGAATGGGAAGATCATGGTTCCGTGCCTATGATTCCTGATATGCACTCCAAGGAGGGAAAGGTTTCCCACCAGCAGTGCAATTTCATGAAACTGGCCCAGTAATTTATACACAAGTGTATTTTGCTCCTTGCAGCATACAGTCTAGATCACAGCAGATATTTTGACCATTAGTTTTCTTGCTTTCAGAGGGCAGTTAAAATCAGTGTCTCACCAAGGAGATGTGATTTAAAGTCTTTAATCTCAGTGGACAAAAAGTAGCTCAAGACTAATGAAGAAAATGTATTACATTTCCTGAGAAATTCTGCAAACTTTGGCACAGCACGATTGTGTGGGAGGATTTCATGCTGACAGATTAGTGTTGGCAGAGGACTAGATATAGCACAGTTCTCCACAACCTTTTATTACTGGCTACTACCAATCTAGCAGACAGGAGAATACAACATAATCAGTTCTTTGCAGTCTAATGTTGGTGGTATGGTTGCATCGTTTATGATGATATGTCATGGGACTGAAACTAACTTTATACTGTACTTATCGTGCCATCTCCCCTTTTCTTTGTAAAACAGAATATACAGATGATTTTAACCATACCCACCTAGGTAGGTGGGCAATTAAAATCATCCAGGTTACTAAACTTCTCTCAAACCACCCAGATCCCGTCGACCACAATTTTAATGCAGGCTTCTGGGTGAGCGGCTAAGCTGCCCGGCCAAAGCTGTTGAGGCACTTCTTTAAATAGGCAGATTGTGATTCAGTGACATCATGGCCCCTTACTGCGATGTGTGGTGTTACGCTGCCACTCCTGCATTGTCTGCATGCCATTCAATTCAATTCAATTCAATTCAATTTTATTTGCCATATGTACTAGTACAATGGAATGCTTACTCCCCGTAGGGACACGTCAGCTATTTTTACAGCGCCGTGTTCAGAAAGTCAATTCTTTGGCATTTAAATGCTCCTGCCTATTTCTGTAGTGAGATTTCTGCCTCCATCCAATAGGTTCTAGGAAATGTGGGTTAGGCGCAAATGAGGCAGAGATCCAGTACCAAGGATCGCCACTCCTATTTTGTTCTCCTAATTCCTGAGAACTGATGCACATAGATGTTAGGCAGAGAAAATCATTTATCTCTCCTCTCAAACAAAAAATTCAGTGTCTTTCCCAATGGCTTTCCGGTGTCGTAGAGGGTCATATAGACCATGAAGGTCCCAGGTTCGATCTCTGGACTGTGTTGCTTAGCTGAACTCAGCTATGGTAACAATTTGGTCCTAAAATTGTCCTCAGTATCCTTAGGCTAGGCAGGGAAAAATCAGGCAGGTTCCCATTCCAAATATCCAGTGACTTACTGGAAGTGCATATGTTGAGATCAGTGAGGCAGAATTAGTCTTTATGGTTGAGTAGAAGGCCAACATTAACTGGACCAGCCACATAAATACTGTGGCAGCAAGAGCAGGTCAGAGGCTAAGTATTCTGTGGCGAATGTCTCACCTCCTGACTCCCCAAAGCCTTTCCACCATCTACAAGGCACAATGAGTGTGATGGAATACTCTCCACTTGCCTGGATGAGTGCAGCTCCAGCAACACTCAAGATGCTCGACACCATCCAGGACAAAGCAACCCGCTTGATTATTACTCCATCCACCACCTTAAACATTCACTCCCTCCACCCACTCCCTCCACCACCGGCGGACCATGGCTGAAGTGTGTACCATCTACAAGGTGCACTGCAGCAACTCACCAAGGCTTCTTCGGTAGCACCTCCCAAAACCCGCAACCTCTTCCACCTAGAAGGACAAGGGCAGCAGGCGCATGGGAACACCACCACCTCCAAGTTCCCCTCCAAGTCACACACCCACCCTGACTCAGAAGTATATTGCTGATCCTTCATCGTCGCTGGGTCAATATCCTGGAACTCTCTCCCTAATAGCACTGTGGGAGTACCTTCACCACATGGACTGCAGCGATTCAAGAAGGCGGGTCACCACCACCTTCTCAAGGGCAATTAGGGATGGGCAATTAATGCTGGCCTTGCCAGCGATGCTCATATCTCATAAACTAATATAAAAAAAATGAATGGTCATTCACACACAAGTGGGGAGGTACCAGAAAGCTGTTGGTGGGACACTGGCACCAGTACTGGGGCAGGAGGGAGATGTTCCGTTGGGACGGGCTTCACTTGGCCAGTGCTGGGACTAGAGTCCTGGCGGATCATATAACTAGGGCTGTAGAGAGGGCTTTAAACTAACTAGTGGGGGGGAGGTTCCTAGAGAGCAAATAATAAAAATGACAACAGAGAAGGTCATAGACATAGGTAGCAGTGGGGAAATTAAAAACCAGAGCGTGTCAGGAAGGGGCAGAAGGTATGGAGTAAAAGGTAAAGTAATAAAAAGGGCAAAAGCAGGAACTAAGTGTCACAAAACATATTTGAAAGTTCTCTATCTGAATGCACGTAGCATTCGTAACAAAATAGGCGAGTTAATGGCACAAATAACTACATATGGGTATGATCTTGTGGCCATTACAGAAACATGGCTGCAGGGTGACAATGCCAGGGAATTAAACATACCAGGTTATTTAATGATCAGGAAGGACAGGCAGGAAAGAAGGGGAGGTGGGGTGGCTATGTTAGTAAAGGAAGGAATCACTGTAATACAGAGAAATGATATTGGGTCAAAAGATCAGGATAATGAAACAGTTTGGGTGGAGATAAGGAATAATAAGGGGAAAAAACACTAGTGGGCGTAGCCTATAGGCCTCCGAACAGTTGCAACTCGGTTGGACGGAGTATCAATCAGGAAATAGTTGAGGCTTGTAATAAGGGAACATCTATAATTATGGGGGATTTTAACTATCATATTAATTGGACAAATCAAATTGGGCAGGGCTGCCTTGAGGATGAGTTCATTGAGTGTATTAGGGATGGGTTTCTTGAGCAGTATGTAACTGAACCGACCAGGGGGCAAGCAACCTTAGATCTGGTCCTGTGTAACGAGACAGGATTAATTAAAAATGTCCTAGTAAAGGATCCCCTTGGAATGAGTGACCATAACATGGTTGAATTCCATATTCAATTAGAGAGTGAGAAGGTTGGATCGCAAACAAGCGTGCTAAGCTTGAATAAAGGAGACTATGAAGGTATGAGAGCAGAATTGAGTAGAGTGGATTGGGAAAATAGGTTAAAGGGTAAAACGATACATGATCAGTGGTGTACATTTAAGGAGTTATTTTACAACTTCCAAAAAATATATATTCCACTGAGAAGAAAAGGGTGTAAAAGAAAAGACAGCCATCCGTGGCTAAGTAAAGAAATTAAGGATAGTATTCGACTAAAAACAAGGGCATATAAGGTAGCCAAATCTAGTGGGAGGATAGAGGATTGGGAAAACTTTAAAAGACAGCAAAAAATAACAAAAAGATTGATTAAGAAAGGGAAGATAGATTATGAAAGTAAATTAGCAAAAAATATAAAAACAGATAGTAAGAGTTTTTGTAGTTATATAAAAAGAAAAAGGGTGGCTAAAGTAAATGTTGGTCCCTTAGAGGATGAGACCGGGAAATTAATGGTGGGAAATATGGAGATGGCAAAAACACTGAATAAATATTTTGTATCAGTCTTTACAGTAGAGGACACTAAGAATATCCCAACACTGGACAAACAGGGGGCTATAGCGGGGGAGGAGCTAAACATGATCAAAATCACTAAGGAAGTGGTACTCGGCAAAATAATGGGACTCAAGGCGGATAAATCACCTGGACCTGATGGCTTACATCCTAGGGTCTTGAGGGAAGTGGCGGTAGGGATTGTGGATGCATTGGTAATAATTTTCCAAAACTCCCTGGACTCAGCAAAGGTCCCGGCAGACTGGAAAACTGCTAATGTAACACCCTTATTTAAAAAGGGCAGTAGACAGAAGGCTGGAAACTATAGACCGGTTAGCCTAACATCTGTGGTAGGTAAAATTTTGGAGTCCATTATTAAGGAGACAGTAACAGGACCTTTGGATAATCATAATTTAATAGGACAAAGTCAGCATGGTTTTATGAAGGGGAAGTCATTTTTGACAAATTTGCTGGAGTTCTTTGAGGAAGTAACATATAGGGTGGATAAAGGGGAACCAGTGGACGTAGTGTATTTAGACTTCCAAAAGGCATTTGACAAGGTGCCACACAAAAGATTATTGCTTAAGATAAAAAATCACGGGATTGGGGGTAATATTCTGGCATGGATAGAGGATTGGCTATCTAACAAAAGGCAGAGAGTTGGGATAGATGGTTCATTTTCAGACTGGCAATCAGTAACTAGTGGTGTTCCGCAGGGGTCAGTGCTGGGTCCCCAACTCTTTACAATCTATATTAACGATTTGGAGGAGGGGACCGAGTGTAACATATCAAAGTTTGCAGATGATACTAAGATGGGAGGGAAAGTAGTGAGTGAGGAGGACATAAAAAACCTGCAAGGGGACATAGACAGGCTAAGTAAGTGGGCAGAGATTTGGCAGATGGAATACAATACTGGAAAGTGTGAGGTTATGCACTTTGGCAGGAAAAATCGTAGAGCAAGTTATTATCTTAATGGCAAGAAACTGGAAAGTACTGAAGTACAAAGGGATCTGGGGGTCCTGGTGCACGAAACTCAAAAGGTTAGTATGCAGGTGCAGCAAGTGATTAAGAAGGCTAATGGAATGTTGGCTTTCATTGCTAGGGGGATATAATATAAAAATAGGGAGGTATTGCTTCAATTGTACAAGGTATTGGTGAGACCACACCTGGAATACTGCATACAGTTTTGGTGTCCATACTTAAGAAAGGACATACTTGCTCTCGAGTCAGTACAAAGAAGGTTCACTCGGTTAATCGCGGGGATGAGGGATGGACATATGAGGAGAGGTTGAGTAAATTGGGACTCTACTCATTGGAGTTCAGAAGAATGAGAGGCGATCTTATTGAAACATATAAGATTGTGAAGGGGTTGGATCGGGTGGATGCAGGGAAGATGTTCCCGATGATGGGTGAAACTAGAACTAGGGGGCATAGTCTTAGAATAAGGGGCTGCTCTTTCAAAACTGAGATGAGGAGGAACTACTTCACTCAGAGGGTGGTAGGTCCATGGAATATGCTGCCCCAAAAAACTGTAGAAGCTACATCATTATATAAATTTAAAACAGAAATAGACAGTTTCCTAGAAGTAAAGGGAATTAAGGGTTACGGGGAGCGGGCAGGAATTTGGACATGAGTCTAGGTTCGGATCGGTCATGGCCCTGTGGGTAGCGGAGCGGGCCCAGGGGCCGTGTAGCCTGATCCTGCTCCTATTTCGTGTGTCTAATTCTGTTAGATGCAGGAGATGGTTCTGTGATAGTGGATTGGCAGTTAGGATCAGATCAGCCATGATCTTATTGAATGGCGGAGCAGGCTCGAGGGGCCGATTGGCCTACTCCTGCTCCTATTTCTTATGTTCTTATGTTCTTATGTACTCATTGGAGTTCAGAAGAATGAGAGGCGATCTTATTGAAACATATAAGATTGTGAAGGGGTTGGATCGGGTGGATGCGGGGAGGATGTTCCCGATGATGGGTGAAACTAGAACTAGGGGGCATAGTCTTAGAATAAGGGGCTGCTCTTTCAAAACTGAGATGAGGAGGAACTACTTCACTCAGAGGGTGGTAGGTCCATGGAATATGCTGCCCCAAAAAGCTGTAGAAGCTACATCATTACATAAATTTAAAACAGAAATAGAGAGTTTCCTAGAAGTAAAGGGAATTAAGGGTTACGGGGAGCGAGCAGGAATTTGGACATGAGTCTAGGTCCGGATCGGTCATGGCCCTGTGGGTAGCGGAGCGGGCCCAGGGGCCGTGTAGCCTGATCCTGCTCCTATTTCGTGTGTCTTATTCTGTTAGATTCAGGAGATGGTTCTGTGATAGTAGATTGGCGGTTAGGATCAGATCAGCCATGATCTTATTGAATGGCGGAGCAGGCTCGAGGGGCCGATTGGCCTACTCCTGCTCCTATTTCTTATGTTCTTATGGGGTAGATCTTAACTTTGTGCGATAGTGTAAAATGGGTCATTGTGAGTCGGTAGCCCGTTTTACATCTCTTTTGATTTTTATTTCCATTGAAGTCAACATAAATAAAAATCAGGAGAGATGTAAAACAGGCTGCAGACTCATTATCACCCGATTTACACTATCATACAAAGTCAAGATCTACCCCCATGAAGCATCATCTGCAAGTGAAAATCAAAAAAAAATTTAACAATCAAGTACTGATGTTAATCCAATATAATTTTGGTGGTAATATACTGGAGACAGGTAAATTCCTTTGATCAAGCAACAAGCAATACAGTTGGCTTTGTATTTCATGGACCTCTGTCAGTCATTTTTAAAGGTAATTTCTGTATTGAAAGCTAGGTATGCAATTTACTTTGGTGAGTTAACTGAAAGACCAATGCCAAACATACATCAGATCCTATTTAATCTCCTTTATCTCTTTCTATTGTTGTGCCGCTGAAGATTAGGGGATTTAGAGGGTTAGTACAAATTTGTACAGCTGTAATCCAATGAGGTCATCATTTGCCCTTTAACGACGTAAAATGTTCCTCAGAAAACTGAGTGCAATTATTTCCACTTTATACATATTTTAATTTTCACAATCAGAATGATTAATACTTTCAAAATGAATTTTAGTTTTTGAATTTAAAAATTCTGGATAAAAAATGCATCAATTCATTTAATAGAGAACATGGATTGAGTTTCCTTCCCAATGGCAGGATAGTGGTGGAGTGAGAATACCACTGTCAATATGAATACATCGCTAACTATCTGCAATTTCCTCCCAGGACCTTAATTTGCTATGCAATGCTGGTCTGGAATAGTAATAACATTCCTGATCAGTTGACTACAACTTGGAGGAAGAGAAATTCAGTTCTGGTGCAGCCATTTAAAAGGGTGCAGCCAGTTAAATGCAAAAAATGCTGAAGGAGCAGCAACCTCAAAGGTGTCAGCAACTGGAAGGGCTTCCAGATTTTCAGGCACATCCCTCCAGGTCTTTTTGACAGAAGTCAGAACCAGAAGAGCAAGATTTTTGGCACTTCAGGCAGGAAGCACCATGAGCCGGCGGTGCAGGCTATCTGGACAAAGATAGCTGAGGAAACCTTCACCATTCCAAGAACTACCACAAATTGCCAGAAGAATTTCGATGACCTCTGTGCTATCGGAGGTGCCATCTTTTGGATGAGATGTTAAACCGAGGCCTTGTCTGCCCTCTCAAGTGGATGTTAAAGTGCTATTCTGATAAGAGCAGGGGTGTTCTCCCTGTGCCCTGGTTAATATTTACCCCTCACTAAATAAAGGCATCTGGTCATGTGCCAATATGAATGTATTTGAATATGTAGACCTTGGTCATTTTTTACCACAACTAGAAATAAACTGGAATGCAAATGGCTTTGAGATGAGCAAGTTACTCTTAAAAACGCCAACAATATGACACAAGGGGAGAAGTCACTTCTAATTTCCACTATAAAAATGTGTTTTTGTTTTAGTGCTTTGCTTTTATCTCTCTCTCGCACACAGAAATAGGCATAGGAGTCAGTTGGGTGTCATGAAAATAACAACTTTATTCAACCACAAAAAAGGTTTAATCCAGGCCAAGTCAATACTGCCTGCTATAAATATTGAACAAGCACACCATTTATAAATTGTCCATTTTCAGCAAAAAGTCACAGAAATACAAACCACAAAAACTAAAGCATATGAACCAAGTTAAGTTTACCTCTTTTAACCACTCTTTTCTCTCTAGACACAGCTTTAAACCATATCATGCTTTACAGTTCCTTTTATATTTCATTCATAGTTGGAGATATAAAATGCAATGGGGTCGACTTTAACTCTACCCATCTGGTGAAAACTGGGCATGAGGGCAGTTAAAAACAACCAGGTTACTTACTTGCTTGGAAATCGATCCTTTTCCAGTATCTCCAGTATTAACCTGCATAGTTCTGCAGGCGTGTAAGGCGCCCATTGAAGTGGGCTTCAGAACTTCAGCCAGAAGCTGGCATAACTCCCCAATAACCTTTGGGGAGATACAAAGCCTTCAGAGGCATTGATGAGCAGAGAATTCTAATTAAGACTTTCTAGGTTGAATCACAGTTGAATGGGCATTGGTGCGTTGAAAAACTGATTAATGACCCAGTTTAGTGAGATTGAGTGGGTGAGGAATCGGCTCCCTTCCCAGCAGAGACTGCGGAGAAAGCTGCTCGTGGCTTCAGAGCTGCGGGACCCAGATCTCACGGACAATCACCTGGAAAAGTAGGATGCTTGAGGAACATCGCATGTTGGTGCAGGATCTGAGGTGAGTCTTTCATGTTGTGTGGCAACTGGCAGCAGTGACTTTGGAGTCCAGAGCCCTCATTTGTGTCAAAACTTCAGAGAAGCTTTTTCTTTGTTGCAGACATCAATGTATCAAATTGCAGCTTCATTGGAATCTGCAGCAGACATTTACCTAAGAAGTGATCAGAAACCAGTCAGTGTTTGCAGGTCCATGGAAGCAGATCACTGCCAGTTGGGAACAGAGAAGAACAAAAACAGTACAGTCTGTGTCTTGCTGATCATGGTCTGTAATTTCCTATAGGAGGCTTCCTGCGTGCGGATGCCTCCTATCGGGAAAAAATCTACGCACTTACCTGAGGGTGTACACAGCTCGTACACACCCGTAGGCATCGGAAAATGCGGACTCATATTTCTTACTTGTACCATTTCCCTGATGTTAGCAACCTGTGCAGGTGGAAACCTAAAAGTCGGCCTCCTGTTTGTCTGCAGGGAGACCTAAAAAAAGAGAAGAGAAAATCAATTTATCAATGTCTAGAAATTTTGCACAATTACTCTGATTGTGGACTTTAAACTGAAATCAGAGCGACAGAAGATAACGTGTAAATGATAGAAAAGCAATTATCTATAAGTGTGTTGAGAAGAGGCTGGAATTCCTGGCTGTATTACTGACACCAGGAATGATGAACACAGTACATTGCATCCCTGTCCCTGCACTTGCTTAAAATCTGTTACATCTCTTACTATTTCCTGTTCTGACAAAAGGTCATCGACCTGAACCGTTAACTCTGTTTCTCTCTCCACAGCTGCTGCCTGACCTGCTGAGTATTTCCAGCATTTTCTGTTTTTATTTCAGATTTCCAGCATCTGCAGTACAGGAAACTTTCTGGTATCCGGCACTGATGGGACCGAGCTGGTGCCGTACCATCAAAACTGCCGTAGAAACCAGCGCTAATGTTAAAACATACGGAGCTTTTGAGCTCCGTGTGAATCAACAAACCCTGTTGCTTAGCAACAGCTTCAAAACAGTCGGCCGCTGCTTAAAAGCATCTCTGTAGCTAAGCAACAGCTTCAGCTAGACCTTGCAGAGCCTGACTGGAAAAAAAAAGCAACGAGAAGTAAAAAAACTTATAGGAAACGGCTCCTGAATTTTGCCGGTAGATAGAGCTTTCCGGACATTTAACCTCCGGTTAAGCGAAAGTTTCCTGTATTTTGCTTTTATATTTGCATTACATCCAGAACCTGTTTCAGCATGCTTCATAACAACTTGAAGAGAATAAGAGAATGATGATAAACATGCTAGCAAAATAAATGGTGAATGGGTGCCTCACATAATTGATGCTGGGTTCAAGCATTTGACAGGAGGTTCCTGCACTTTTCCGGGTTAGGATATTTTCTTGCAGCAAATTACTATCACTTCCTGTGCTGTGGTCTAAAAGGCGAACAACAACAGATGTGCATCTAAACAATGTAGGATTCTTGGGTATGTCCTTGAACTACCATCAACAATAATTAGCAGTGGAGAGACCTTTATTACACAACAGCTCTAATTAGGCCGGTAGGAAGAATACTGTGTGGCGGCCAAAGGACACGATGCCAGCTGTGGGCTGCCCTCCTGTCGTGATAAGTAATCATAATTGCTTTTGGAGCACAACAACAAATGGTGCAGTTAATCAATCCATGTGGGGGAGACGACATTGAAAATAAATTATTTGTTGTTTCTGCATTGTTTTTGATTTAATGTCAGAATAAACTGCAAATAGATGAGGAGGATGTTTCTCAGTTTTGTCAGATTATGAAGAGCGGGTTATTCTATCTGTATTGTTGACCTGGTAACCTTTTAAAACACTGTCTTTTATAGTATTTCTGAGGCTAATTTGTGTTATGTGATGCTGTACAGAACTTTAATTGCACCTACCATTATCAGCTACTGGCAATTTTATAAAAACTGTCTCTAATAGAAACCTGATTTACTTGGTAGCGAAGTGAATCTGCCTACATACATTGTTACTCTCTTTTATAATGCTGATATCTACAATCCAAAGGGATTCTCGAATATCATTACCATATCAGATGTATTTATGTCACTATAATTGTAACTGTTTACATGGAAATCCCAGCAAAAAGATGCTGAACTACTGGTGGCCATGCCTTCAGCTGCCATGGCCCTAAGCCCTGGAATTCACTCCCTAAACCTCTCCGCTTTCTTTCCTCCTTTAAGACGCTGCTTAAAACCTACCTCATCTGCCCTAATATCTCCTTATGTGGCTCAGTGTCAAATTTTATTTGATAAGGTTCTTATGAAGCGCCTTGGGATATTTTACTACGTTAAAGGCACTATATAAATGTAAGTTGTTGTTGTTGCACTAAATCAGCCTCAACAGTGCTGCTTTAATAGAGACCCGCCTATGTAGTGGTTGTAAGTGTTATAGTATAAGTATGTGTATATACCTTTCTTTACTATAGTAACTGCTAATGTTTCATATTAGTTTGAGTATGTAAGTCAGAAAGAATCATAAAGAATCTTAATAATATGAAGAAAGTCTTGAAAAATTGAGGCTTTCACTGAATGTTAAAGGAGGACTCCAACAGAGAAAGGCCAAGTTTAACCCTGCCCACCCGGCGGAAATGGGGCGGGCAGTTAAAATGGCTCATGGAACTTACCCGCACCAATTCTTGAAGGTTCGGATCTTGACCTGTTCTTCTGAGCAGGCGAAAGGGACATCTGCCGGCAGCCAGCGGGGTCCCTCTTCACATATGCAGATCGGGCTGTGATGATGTCATCGGGACCCGGCCGCCATTCTAGCTTGTCGGCAAGAGGTTGTGCATAATTGTGCCTGTTTCCACCTACTGCCTTGGTAGATACATGTTGATAGGTGATGCACTAGTAACTGTAAAATGTGATGACCCAATTATATTGGTCATTATAACAGGCTGGTTATACTGGCTGCCCCAGCTTCCTCTGATATTCAGAGCATCACCCCATAAGCAGGCAGCTACGTGGCCCATGTGGTATGATGCAGCATTGTTGTGTCTATGAATTGAATACTGTCCCCTCCAAAGCTGGGGCTTGTTCTGCTTACACATTGCAAGTGAGGCCTAGAAATTTGATCGTGTCCAAAAATGGAGGGGGCTTCCTGACCGCTATATTGAATGCTTAAGAGCCCCTTTAGTGGCCGAAACGAGCCTGGCCTAATTACATTTGTAAGCCTTAGAGACCAGGCTGTACCACTTTTATTTTGTGAAAACCACTGCATGTCAATGAAAGGGTGTGGCATTAAAAGACTACTGAATTGAATTTAAAGTGATCACTTTTTACTTCTTTTTGCCCTTTTGTCAAAAACTGAACAAATATTTAAATTCCTAATTTTCATATTCATTTAAAGTGTAAAGACTGTCCTCTCTCACCTTTCCCATAAAATAACTCCTGTTAAAAATCCATTTTTAATTTTACCTTTAGGTATACATAAGACAAATGTGTACAAAGTTTAAACAGCAATGAGAATGTTGCACATACAGTAAATGTTTAAATCAAAATTTGCACGAGTAATATTTACATAGGTTCAAATATTATACTGTAGCATGATTGTCCAAAAGATGTTTCAATTTTTTTTAAATCCCAAAATATAAACAATTCGTTATTGAAATACCTCAAAGTATTTCTATATTCTGGTGTACTTTGCTGACACATAAATAAGGACTAATGTTTGACGTTTCAAAATATTTATTATTACATGTAACAATTTTAGTAAAGCACAGAAAATACTTTCATGAAGATAATAGGAATTCATTTCACTTGAAAACAAATATTTTCTTTCTGCAGGCTTTTGAAATGCAAGCTTGGTCATCTTACCACTACCTCTTGATTTAACTTATCGTCACTTCCACTCTTTTGCACCCTGGAGGATTCCTACACAGTGGCCTTTTCCCTTCATCAATCTAATTTGTTCTTTATGTTAATCACAATACCTCTTAAAGTGTTAAATTGCACATTAACTACACTGCCAAAAACTTCACCTTTCACAAATGTTGTGCCCTGCAACAGTAATATTTTTCTAACACAGTAATGTTGATAACACTTACTGTGTCATCATCCCCTCCCCAAACAGTTATTTCAGCCTCATCGCAGAAACTGCAAATGAAATGGATGAATTGTGTACAATGGTACTAAATAGAGAAAATATATTATTTAATTCTTTCTTAAATTGTTAGAAAGTTAGGAAAGGGTCACCAACAAGCCTTTTAAGGGTGTTGTTATACTACTGGTACCAGTTTTCAACCAATGCATGTTGATACAAATGTAGGGCTGGCTAAACTGACTCTGGGCTCGATTTTAACTCCCACGCCTGCTGGAAGCCAGGTGGGCAGACAGTTAAAATGGAGTGGAGACTTACTCACTTCTTTCCCACCCTGACTGGAAATGGTGGCATAGTGATAATGTTACTGGATTAGTAATCCAGAGGCCCTGGACTAATGATCTACGAGACATAAATTCAAATCCCACCACGGCAGCTGGGGAATTTAAATTCAGTTAATTAAATAAATCTGGAATAAAAAACTACAGGAAACTCTTTTTTATCCAGCATGGTGCCGGTTTATCAAAAAGTCCGGATTACAGAGAGTTATAGTTAAAAGGTACGAGAGCTCCATACACAGTAACAAATCCAGGCTTCCCTGTTGCTTAGCAACAGGTGCAAGAAGCCCGGCCACAGACCAAGCGTCCCTGTTGCTTAGCAACAAGTGCAGAAACCCCCGATTACACAGCCAAGAATCAAGGAATGGCCACTAATATGAAGAAAAACTTAACTGAACCTACTCCTGCATTTTGCCGGTTAACCGAGATTTCCGGTTGTTTGGGTGCCGGTAAATCGAGAGTTTCC
The DNA here is from genome assembly GCF_052327205.1 of Somniosus microcephalus. Taxonomy (NCBI): domain Eukaryota; kingdom Metazoa; phylum Chordata; class Chondrichthyes; order Squaliformes; family Somniosidae; genus Somniosus; species Somniosus microcephalus. Next base: position 155,877,089 of record NC_140999.1, read on the forward strand.
TGTAGTATCAGTAATGGTGACCATGAAACTACTGGATAGTTGTAAAAACTAGTTCACTAATGTCCTTTTAATGAGCCGCATGAATTGCCGTTCAGTCTTCTTGCTTTTGATTCAATGATGAGTTTCAGGGAGCTCAGGAAACCTGTGCATGTCATGTTAAATTTAAATCCCAGTGAAAATCTTGTTCAAATTGCCTCATTTAAATATAAGCAGTAACTCATCTCTCCTAAGGCATTGAAACGCACCCGAGTTAAACCCGGAAGTCACGCGTTGCAGCCAACTTCTGGACGTGCAGACATTTTTGCCGATTTTAACGACCCTCCTGAACCCAAACCCATGCATTCTTTACTATTAAAATTTCCCCCTTACCTCTATAAATACTCTAAAAGGTATAAATCAAATTATACATATAAAATCAGTATTTAAATAGCTTGAATAAAATAGTAACTTAATATATATTCCAAAATATATATAAGTATCTGTTTAAATACATAAACTAGTTTCATTGCAGTGCTAAATGAGAACATGATTGTAACAGTTAAATGAAAGACTTGAAATTATGTATATCACCTTTCACAACCTCAGGACATCCCAGAATGCTTTACAGCTAATTAAGTACTTTAGAAGTTCAGTCACTGTTGTAATGTAGGAAACATGGCAGCCAATTTGCACACAGCAAGGTCCCACAGGGACAAATAATTCAGGTAACATGAAAAGCCCACATATCCCATCCAGCTCATTGATGTGACACTAACTTCTGAATCTGTGTTCCAGATAGATTCCTCTGTTTGATTCTACTGCAACACAAGCCCTTATCTTTCCAATCTCTCACTGATTTTGCAGTTTCCTTCTGATTCTGTTCGGTGTCAATTTATTCAATAATTTTCAAGCCGGAGCAAGAAAAATTTGAGCCTTGAACGAGACAGTGGTCCCAGGAGTGGGTACATTGAACAATTGCCTCCAGACAGACCCTGGAAAATTGTAGTGTGTGAACAGGAAAGTAGATGCATTCCCTTGATGTCAATAAAGCATGCTTACTTTTTGGTGAAGTCGGACTGTGTGATTTATTATCTGACTGATGATAAGCCATCTTCAATTCTTTTTTACTCTTGTCTTACAGAGTTCCCTTACAAAACCAGTAAAAATGCAGCTGAGACTGAACAATAGAAGACAGCTCACTATTGATCTGGAAACATCAATACCAGCAGGCAGATGCACTCCAGGGAGTCTCCTTGGCTAACGTCACTGGAACTTGTTAGGCATTCCAATTAAAAGCAGTGTATTGGTGAATCTCAGAATATTCTCATGCAAATTATTAGAAGTAAGTGACACGTCCATGAACTGACATTTCAAAGAGTTCTAATTGGGTATTCATGTAGCACAGTAAAAATATGAATTATTAACGCCAGTTATTTCATGCTGCATTCCATCATTACATTTTTATGCAGAACTGTTTGAAATGTTCAGTTCCCCAACATGTGGCATTGGTACACAACAATAGATAGGGGTTGTGTTAAACACATTCCTTGAAATTCTGTAGTTCTTTTCACAGCAAAAATGATTGCTATTGTCATAATAGGCTTTGGAGTTTTTCTACATTTTTAAATATTAAAAAATAGCAACAAAAAATGGTTAAGAAATGTTTTGGCTACAACTGTGTGTTTCAGCCTCTCCACTTCATCAATTCATCCCAACAGAGGTTAGTGTAATGCTCACACTAATTCCATTCTGAAATATAATAACACTGTTACAAAAAATGTCACTTGATAACTCCACTCCCCATCAACTTCTCTTTTTAAAAAGAGAACTACTCAACATAACAGGAAATATAATTTTTCATCAAGTGAATAAGAATGTGCAAGCTGCAAAAAAACAAGTGTGATGAAGTTCCCTGGCACACACAAGGATTCTGGTATCTGTTGCTTTGTTGTCCTTCGGGCTATTCAGCCCTGAGTTTATACTGAAATGTGATATCATTTTCAGGCTGCATCAATCCAAATCCATATCTACTTGTGTCAAAGGCTGGGACCTTTGTCTTTGGGTCAGTAAGTTGAAAATCAAAACAGCTCAGCATTGCAAAAACAAACCTGTAAAACAAAAAGTAAAATTAATTTCAGTTACATTCAATAAAAGTTGTTTGAAAAATGATGCTGCTGCTATGTACATAGTTTAAGATACAGATTCACTGGTGTTCCTGGTTTATCTGACATCTTTCCTATCTGTTTCCTCCTTCCCATAGAATGTTATCCAGCATGATTTCTGTTCCAGCTGGACGGATGGAATAGCCTGGATACTGAATAAACAAACGCAGGTGACCACTTCAAGTTGAGCAGGATGGGTGGCGTAAGCTTTTACTACCCTGAGACAAAAGACTTTGGGCAGAACTTTTACAGAAATATTCCCAATCTTCTACCGCAACTTCAGAGGATCAGTGGAAACCCTGGAAAAATGGTGTGAACAGCCATTTTTAGCCACTTACGTTGTTTCTCCAGGGGTTCCATTGATCTACCGCCAGAAAACCCCTGTGGAAATTCCAAGCACTTGTTAGCACCATATAGCAAATTAATCCAAAATGGACAAACCACTCTTAGCTGAGATAGGCAACAATGCAATTCAAACTGGCCTGCAACCACAGTCATCTGCCTGCATTGCTCTGTCTGTGGTTATGAAGGCAATGACCATCATCAATCATTATGGCACAAGGCCATTTCAGACAGCCATGGGGGATTCTGCAATATAGGCATGTATTCATTCATCAGGTGACTGATGCACTTTTCAGAAGAATTGAAAAATGATGCTGCTGCTATGAGTTTGGCATCACAGCAAGGCAGCAGCGAGATAGGGCGATCCAGTTTTATGGGGTTGCTGGCTTTCCTGACATCCAAGATACATTAGATGGCACCCATGTTGCTTTGTGAGATCGTACAGTCAAACCTCTCAACTTCCTCAAGAGGATTTTATAGGGAATACCCTTTACAGGGAAATGCCATATATGAGATATATACTGTGAATCTATATGACACTTACATTTTTAGGCTATTTATTGCATGAGATCGTCCAATACAAACATTAGCCCCTGCACCCCAGGGCATGTTGTAGTACTGCAGCTGTTTTCCACCCTTGAAGAAAATTGTTTTCTTTGTTCCGTCTGGATATAAAAATCGATCATACTTAAATTTCTATAAGTTCAATAAGAAAATGTTATAATTAGAATCATATATTTTAAAGTATAGTGCAGTAATATAAAACCATCATAAAGGTGAAATGGTTGCTGGTCAGAAACTAACATATCAGTGGGCCCACTATAATGGCAATTAAAACTTTCATGTCTTATACCTGTGGTCGCAAATTCCTTCTTTTCTGTTTGATATTGTCATTTATATTCCCCTTCCCCCACCTCCAAGTCATTTATGTGCACTGAAGAATTACACATAAGGATATCATGGACAGGCTGACATGCTGAAGAGGACAAGGCATCAAACCTGAATGGACTTCATACTACTTAAAAAAGTGGCTAGCAAAATCAATCTTGTTCTTGCCATTATCTTTTGGGAATCATTAGAAATGGGAATAATAACCGATGGAAAGCAGCTAACATAACATCAATCTTTAAAAAGGGACATAGAGAAGACCCAGGGAATTACAGGCCAGTGATGCCAACATCCATTGGCGAGTATTGGAAGACATCCTGAAGAGGGGATGGTGTGGTAAAAGAGAACGCCAAACAGGTTTCCTGCAGTTCTTTGAGGAAATGATAGAGCTTGTTGGTAAGAGCAATTCTGTGAACGTGATATATTTAGATTTTAGAATTTTAACACCTTGACACAGAAGCGAATAGTCCACAAGATAGGAAGGCATGGAATAGGAAGCAAGCTTCTGAGAAGGACTGAAAATTGGCAAAGCCAGAGAAAGCTCAGTGACATGGCAAAGGGTGTCATAGATGTCAGTACTGGGACCATTCAATTTACAGCGTAGATAGCTGATGTAGAGCTAGGGATAAATAAAAAGCTATCTAACTTTGCAGATGGCACCAAATCGGGGCAAGGTGGTTTTAAACAATAGGGAAGAGGTGCAAAAGCACAAAGCGATCCAGATGGGTTGAGAAAGTAGGCTAATGTGTGGAAAATGGCATTAATGTAGACAAATGCAAGGCAACGAGACCAGGGAATGTAAATAAACAGTGGGAATATGACTTTCAGCTACTGCACACAACACAGGAGACAGTACTGGAAGTATTAGTGAATTGCTCGCTGAAACCAACAGCACAGTGTGTGGCAGCAGTAACGAAAGCTAACCAGATCATGGGATGTATAGGCAGAGTAATGAGTACAGAAAAAGCAAACCATAATAACATGTTTAATATAATCACAAAATCTATAACAAGGGAGCAATAACTCAAGTTCAGAGGAGGAAAGATGATCAGACTGTTTGAATTGAATTACATTGGTGAATATGTGGAATAGACTATCTGAGAGGCAAAGGAGGTTGACTGTCAGTAAGGAGGGAGTTGAATGGATATTTAGTAAGTGAAGTGATTGAAAGGCGAGAGAGATAGCATGGCAAATTATGTTTTCTGGACTTCAGGATCTGCCTGATGGACTGCAATGAGTGTCTCCAGTTCTGTAACTTCCTGTTTCTATGCAATGATGATGACAGAAATGTGATTTCTACCATTTTTTGGCATCCCTTATGGTTAATGGTCTCATCTGTGAAACATCTTGGCTGTTCTCTGCAAGACTTATTGTGGCAGAGCCAATTATGGCTTGTACTGAAAGTTTTCATAGCCTCCAACACATTGTTGTTAAACTGGCCTCAAATTTAATCTGGTCCTAAAGCCAAGGTCTTCCCATGTTCAGTTAAAGCCACATAACAAGATAATGCTGCTGTCCCAACACCTCTTTGTAAGTCAAACCAACAGTAACAGAAATGTCATGATTGACAGGGACAATAATGAATTATTAATGATGAGGTATCAGTCAAATTTCTAATCCTAGCCACTGCAGTGAAAGACTGGCAATGCTTTGGCACGGATCAGTAAAATGCAATTGGCTTCATTTGCTGAATAGTTAAGTCGCAGCTGGCACTCGCTTGGCTCCAGCTATGCCTTTTATATACCCAAAAAGTAAGCTATTATGAGACAAAACTTTGAGGCAGTGTTGTTCTTCACTGAGGAGTAGGACATCTGTTTCAGTCAGCAGTGATGTATCCCGCTGGTTGAAACAGAGCAGCATTTGTGCCAATCAGGTGACTGCCCTCCTAGCTGAAGGAGACTCCCAGATGGATAGGCATCAGTGAATATATCAGGAATAACAGTGCTAATTACAGCACTATGAGTAATGTCAGTGAAAATATAATACCATCCTTGTAGAGTCTGTATTTGATTTGCTTTCAGTTGATATTTTTGTAAAAGTAAATAAGGACGTACAATGGTCTACAGGATACACACATTGCTTTGACAGCCCTCCTCTGTGACCTCTATCGCTGAGAAGGACAAGAGCAGCAATGTCATGGGAACCATTACCTCCAAGTCACATACCATCCTGACTTAGACATATATTACTGTTCCTTCATAGTTGCTGAGTCAGTATTCAGGAATTCTCTACCTGCCACCACTTTGAATGCACTTTCACCAAAATTATTGCAGCGGTTCAAGGAGAAAGCCCACCACCACCTTCTCTGGGAAACTATGGACGAGGAATAAATGTGGCCTTGCCAGCATTGTCCACAGCCCGAGAACAAATCCAAGAAAAGCCTTTGTTTAATGAAAAGTATTCTCCTCTATGGTCCTACCTGAAATCAGAGCACTGCCCTATGAAGGATAATCCCAGCCGGGGGGATTTTAACCCTACCCGCCTGGTAGAAACCGGACGGGTAGGCAGTTAAAATGCTCCAGGTGACATACCTGCCGATTTCCCCGACAATCCTGATTTTAACCTGCTTCTTTGAGCAGACATCAAAGGCATCCACCTGAAGTCAGTAGGGTCCTTTATTAAATATTCAGATGACATCATCAGGCCCCAATTTTAACTCTGGCCTGTGTGGTGTAGCTGCTGTGGCTTTCCCGCCAGCCTGAAGCAGGTTAGAAGAGGATCAGGATGTGAAGGTAAGTTTTTGCTTTTCTTTGTGGGACCAGGAGTGCTCTGCCAGGTCCCACAAGGAACATTTAGATACCCCCTGCCCCGGACTCGCCCCCTCCCTCCGACCCCCCAGCTCCCTCCCATGAGGCCATCCCCAGAATCTCCTTCTCCAGAATCACCTGTGTGCCTGTGGGTGACTATCCGCTGTCCAATTTTCCAAAGGCCAGCAGCCTCCTTCTGCCTGTTATGGGCGAGAATTGGATGGGTGGCATGGTAATGAGGCCTGGGTCAGATGCGAACTGGCCTCTGCAGCTTCCTGCCGGAAGCTAAAATTGATCTGACCACCTTATCCACGGGACACCGCCTCCCACAATGCAACATTTCCTCACGACTAAATCGAATGTCAGCCTAGATTAGGAAGTCAAGTCCTGGAGTGGAATTTAAAACCACAGCCTTCTGCCTCAGTGGCAAGAGTACTACCAATTGAACCAAAATGATACTCTAATTAAAGAAAACTTCAAGCCAAATTTTTACAACATGATTTAATTATGTTTGGCATTTAATGATTTTAAACTACAGCCTTTATGAGCTGGTTAAAAGGGAAACTGTTAAGAACATAAGAACATAAGAAATAGGAGTAGGAGTAGGCCATTTGGCCCCTCGAGCCTGCTCCGTCATTTAATGAGATCATGGCTGGTCTGATCGTGGGCTCAGCTCCACTTCCCTGCCCGCTCCCCATAACCCTTGACTCCCTTATTGTTCAAAAATCTGTCTATCTCCACCTTAAATATATTCAATGACCCAGCTTCTACAGCTCTCTGGGGTAGAGAATTCCACAGATTTATGACCCTCTGAGAGAAGAAATTCCTCTTCATCTCAGTTTTAAATGGGCGACCCCTTATTCTGAAACTATGCCCCCGAGTTCTGGATTCCCCCACGAGGGGAAACATCTTCTCTCCATCTACCTTGTCGAGCCCCCTCAGTATCTTATATTTTTCAATAAGATCATCTTTTTGAAGAAGGGTTCGACCCGAAACGTCAACTCAAATTTCTGTCCACGGATGTTGCCTGACCTGCTGAGTTTCTCCAGCATTTTCTGTTGTTTTTTCATCTTTTTGTGCTGTGCTCGTCATTTTAATAAGATATTTATACCAGGAGGCTTTTCAATTTTGAATAATTTCTCAGCCATTTGTGAAATGCACGATCAAGTGAATCTAACTTACCTCAGGCTCGTCATAGATTTCTGGGTCCATCTGGGGACTTAAATAAGGAAAGAGGCAGAGTCTATCTCCCATTCGCAGGCGATATTTTCGGCCATCTTCAAGCTGCAGGGACATGTCCTGAAGAACCTCTCTGGTAATGAATGGCGCTGCTGTCAGCCGCAGAGTCTCATTTAAAACACTATCTGTTAACAAAAAGGAGCCACATCACTATTAATGCACCTAGTGTCTCCATACTGCTCTGTTGAATTTCCCAGTGAAGAACCATTGTGATACTGATAACACACCAGAGATCCATTTTGTTATCATTCTCACTCTGACATGAACTTTTGCTGAGAATGGATTAAATTGGCACCCCATCCACCACCTTAAATGTTCGGTCCCTCCACCACCAGCGCACCGTGGCTGCAGTGTGTACCATCTACAAGATGCACTGCAGCAACTCGCCAAAGCTTCTTCGGCAGCACCTCCCAAACCCGCGACCTCTACCACCTAGAAGGACAAGGGCAGCAGGTGCATGGGAACACCACCACCTCCAAGTTCCCCTCCAAGTCACACACCATCCTGACTTAGCAGTATATCGCCGATCCTTCATCTTCACTGGGTCAAAATCCTGGAACTCCCTCCCTAATAGCACTGTGGGAGTGCCTTCACCACACAGGCTGCAGCGTTTCAAGAAGGCAGCTCACCACCACCTTCTCAAGGGCAACTCGGAATGGGCAATAACTGCTGACCTCGCCAGCGACGCCCACATCCCATAAAAACAAATTTTAAAAAAGTTTAGATTTGTCAGGTGCAAGGTTTCATCCACATGATACACAAAATGTATATTAATGCAGCTTCTGAAGCCACTAGAACAGATCTCCACTCCCTTTAAGCTGCTATTGGCTGTTAAACATTGCTCCCCCTCATTGTGATAATCAGGTCGACCCCAGAAAGAAACTTGCTAGTGACTGCCCAAGCTCATTTCATGTGGGACTCTTTCAGCCAATACGAAGAAAATACATTCATCCAGCAGTCTTGATTAGATTCAAAATCAAGACCTACAGCTGAAAGGACAATGTGCTAACTCACTGTGCCACCCAGTCCCCGGTCACAAAAAAGTTCAACTGTGTTTAATTTAGATAAGGAGTTCAACATTGTAATATATGTGGGTAGAACAAATGAAGGACAGAGACACGAGTGGTTAGTCCAGGAGCTTGGCCAGAGCAAACTGAGCATGCTCATACTAAACCATGTGACAAACCATGTGATACTACATTACACTGCTTTCCCCTTAAAAAAAGCACATATTCCTCTCTCAATTACAACAAAATTATGGTTCTACCTTTCCCAGCATTACATGTATCATATAACAAAAACTCCTGGCTTTTTTTTCTTTTAAGTTAACTACAAATGCTACAAATGAACTACAAATCCAGTTTAATAACAGGTTTGCGGAGCCTTCCTGATCTCCTTACAAAAGGTTTTGGTGTTGAACCAATTTTCGGGTTGTTATGTTCTGGTTCCAAACTCAAAGATGATCCTGTTTCTATCTCAGACTTCTTTGAACCTGATACTTCAGTTTCTGAAGTCTGAACGGAGTCAAACTCATGTATGTGTTTATGATCAAGTGGTTCAAGATCATGTTTTCGTTCATCTCTAGCAGAGATCATGTAAGAACATAAGAACATAAGAAATAGGAGCAGGAGTAGGCCATTTGGCCCTTCGAGCCTGCTCCACCATTCAATAAGATCATGGCTGATCTTCTACCTCATCTCCACTTTCCTGAACTATCCCATATCCCTTGATTCCCTTAATATTCAAAAATCTATCGATTTCTGTCTTGAATATACTTAACGACTGAGCCTCCACAGCCCTTTGGGGTAGAGAATTCCAAAGATTCACCACCCTCTGAGTGAAGAAATTTCTCCTCATCTCAGTCCTAAATGGCCGACCCCTTATTCTGAGACTGTGACCCTTGGTTCTAGAATCCCCAGCCAGGAGAAACATCCTCCCTGTCAAGCCCTGTAAGAATTTTGTATGTGTCAATGAGATCACCTCACATTCTTCTAAAGTCTAGAAAATATAGGCCTAGTCTACTCAATCTGTCCTCATAGGATAATCCCAGGAACCAGTCTGGTGAACCTTCGTTACTATCCCTCTATGGTAAGTATATCTTTCCTTAGGTAAGGAGACCAAAACTGTACACAGTACTCCAGGTGTGGTCTCACCAGGGCCCTATATAATTGCAGTAAGACGTCTTTACTCTTATACTCAAATCCTTGTGTAATAAAGGCCACCATATAATTTGCTTTCCTAATTGCTTGCTGTACCTGTATGTTAACTTTCAGTGATTCATGTACAAGGACACCCAGGTCCCCCTGAACACCAACATTTCCCAATCTCTCACCATTTAAAAAATACTCTGTTTTTCTATTTTTCCTACCAAAGTGGATAACTTCACATTTCTCCACATTATATTCCATTTGCCATGTTCTTGGCCACTCACTTAGCCTGTCTATATCCCCTTGAAGCCTCCTTGCTTCCTCCTCACAACTTAAATTCCCAACCAGCTTTGTATCATCAGCAAACTTGGATATATTACATTTGGTCCCCTCATTCAAAATCATTGATGTAGATTGTGAATAGCTGAGGCCCAAGCACTGATCTTTGCGGTAACCCAATAGTTACAGCCTGCCAACCCGAAAATGACCCGTTTATTCCTACTCTCTGTTTTCTGTCCGTTAACCAATCCTCAATCCATGCTAGTATATTACCCCCAATCCCATGAGCCCTAATTTTGTTTAATAACCTCTTAGAGTCATAGGGCTGGATTTTGCCAGCCCTGAGGGGGTGGGTTTGGAGGCGAGACTGCCGGGAAAATGGCAGAATTTGGGGGCGGGTGCCCAACCCGCCCCCAATCTGCCTCCATGCCATCTTGTCAGGAGGTGGGTAGCTGACCCGCGCTGGGTCCCGCCTCCCCGAGGTGGGAAGGGGATTAGTGCCAATTAACTGCCTGTTAACAGGTAGTTAACAGGCAGTTTTTTGGCTAATCCCTATTTTGAGCCCTGAAGTGTGGGCTTCCCGACGGCTCCGAACCTCGCCAGGGTCAGCAAGGTGGGCCGTCGGTCTGCGGGGGTTGGAGGGGCCGAGATGTCTGGTGTGCAGGTGAGTGATGGGTGCATGTGTGCAGAGGTAAGTGTGTGATGTGTGTGTAAAGTGTTTTAATAAGTTTTACTTACCTTTACTTCTTCCTGCAGGCTTCTTCCCTTCAGGTCTCGGAAGTCCCTCAGCTCACCGGCACAGAAAGCAGAATGGCCGCTGAACTGTCAAAAGCTGCAGCCTTCTGCTTTCTGGTCAGGAAGGCTTTCTAATTGAGTCTTGAGTAAAGACACAACTTAGAAGACAGATTGTCAGTGTTTGACAGCTTTACAGAGCTGTCAAACGATGACATTTCATCTGTCAAAAGCTCTCGACAGATGAAACGGCACTCGCTGACGTCACCTGTAACCGGCTTTCCCTTAATTGGCCTGCTGAGCCCGCTGGGCGGGCTTAACAAGGTCAATCAAGGGAAAATAGCGTGGGTGGGCCACAAGTCGATGGAGGCGGGACTAAAACCCAACAAGTGGGAGTCCCACCTCCAAAAGCTCCCCATTGACAAAATCCAGCCCAACGAGTCATAATGGTATAGAAGGAGGCCATTCAGTCCATCAAGTGCGTGCCAGTTCTCTGCAGAGCAATCCAGTCAGTCCCATTCCCCCGCTCTATCCCCGTAGCCCTGCAACTTTATTTCCCTCAAGTGTCTATCCAGTCTCCCCTTGAAAACATTGAGTGTCTCTGCTTCCACCACTTCCGTCGGCAGCGAGTTCCAGGTCCTCACCACTCGCTGTATAAAAAAGTTTTTCCTCACATCCCCCCTGTATCTCTCGCCCAAAACCTTAAATCTGTGTCCCCTAGTCCTTGTACCATCAACTAGTGGGAACAGCCTTTCCCCGTCTAGCCTATCCAAACCCGTCATAATCTTGCACACCTCTATCAAATCACCCCGCAACCTCCTTTGCTCTAATGAAAACAAATCCAGCTTCTCCAACCTGTCCTTGTAGCTAAGATCCCCCATCCCCGGAACCATTCTGGTAAATCTCCTCTGCACCCTCTCAAGGGCCTTCACATCCTTCCTAAAGTGTGGTGACCAGAACTGGATACAATACTCCAGTTGTGGCCTAACCAGCGCTTTATAAAGATTCAGCATAACTTCTCTACTTTTGTACTCAACACCTCTATTTATGAAGCCCAAGATCCCATATGCTTTGCTAACCACTCTCTCAATATGTCCTGCCACCTTCAGGGACCTATGCACATTAACTCCCAGGTCCCTCTGTCCCTGCACACTCATTAAAACTGTGCCATTAAGTGTATATTGTCTCTCTCTGTTCCTTCTGCCAAAATGCATCACCTCACACTTCTCTGTATTAAATTCCATCTGCCACTGTTCTGCCCATTCTGCTAGCCTTTCTATGTCCTGTTGCAGTCGTTTGGTATCATCTTCACTGTTTGCCACACCAAGTTTGGTGTCATCAGCAAATTTAGAATTTCTACTCTGTATTCCAATATCCAGGTCATTTATATATATATCAAAAATGCAGTGACCCTTGGGGAACACCACTGTCTACCATCCTCCAGTCTGAAAAACAGCCATTTACCACAACTCGCTGTTTTCTGTCCTTAAGCCAATTCCTTATCCAAGCTACCACTGGCCCACCTACTCCATGAACCTCAATTTTATTAACCAGCCTTCTATGTGGTACTTTGTCAAACGCCTTCCTAAAATCCATGTAGACAACATCCATTGCATTCCCTTCATCTATCCTCCCTGTTACTTCATCAAAAAATTCAATTAGATTAGTCAAACATGATCTGCCTTTTACAAATCCGTGTTGGCTCTCCTTAATTAGCTTCAACCTCTCTAAGTGCCTGTTAATTTTTTCCTTGATTATTGTTTCTAAAACTTTACCCACCACTGATGTTAAACTGACCGGCTTGTGGTTACTAGGATTGTCCAAACGCCCTTTCTTGAACAATGGTGTCACATTTGCCACTTTCCAATCCTCAGGCACGTCCCCCGCATCTAGGGTAGATTGCAAAATTATGGCAAGCCCTTCCGCTATCTCCTCCCCCAATTCCCTTAGCAATCTAGGATGCAAGCCATCTGGACCAGGCGACTTAGCCACTCGAAGCATACCCAGCCTTTCTAGTACATCCTGTCTATCAATTTTCATCCCTTCCATTGCTTGTACCTTTAGTTAGCCCTATTCCAGTTTAGAAGTTCCACTCTAGATTGTTCTTTGCTCCTCTCCATTGCTAATCTAAATCTTATGATACGATGATCACTCGTACCCAAATGTTCTCCCACAGACACTTGGTCGACCTGGTCCATTTCATTCCCCAGCACCAGATCCAGCAATGCCTCCTTCCTAGTTGGGCCAAGAACATACTGGTCAAGGAAATTCTCCTGAACACATTTCAGAAATTCCTCCCCCTCCTTTCCCTTTACCCTAGCATTATCCCAATCGATATTTGGGTAATTAAAGTCCCCCAATATCACCACTCTATAGCTCTTGCATATCTCTGCAATTTCCCTGCAGATTTGCTCCTCTACCTCCCTCTCACTATTTGGAGGCCTATAGAATACCCCCAATTGTGTGATCATACCCTTTTTGCTCCTCAACTCTAACCAAGTGGATTCTATTCTTGTCCCCTCAAGAACATCCTCCCTTTCCAACACTACAATGTCTTCCTTAATCAGCACTGCCACCCCACCTCCCTTTTTTCCTTCCCTATCTTTTCTGAACGCCTTGTACCCTTGAATATTAAGTGCCCAGTTCCCACTGTTTTTTAGCCATGTTTCCATTATTGCCTCTTGTGTGGCACCTTATCGAATGCCTTCTGAAAATCCAAATACACCACATCCACCCTTATCCACTGGTTCCCCCTTATCTATTCTGCAAGTGACAACCTCAAAAACTCCAACAGATTTGTCAAACACGATTTCCCTTTCATAAAAATTGACTCTGACCAATCCTATTATTATTTTCTAAAGCCCTGTTACCACGTCCTTAATAATAGATTAGATCACTTGATCTACAAGAACACTTCAGATGTTGTCACCAATCGCAACCAAATATCTCTTGGTTCCACCAACCTCTACTACGGTTCCTATATCCCACTTGTGTGAACTCGACTTGTCAGGGGGACTGAGAACATGAACACACTCATTTTGTCTGAAATTGCGTTCTTTCTGATTGCTGTCATAATAACGTTTCTGACTCAACTGTTTCTGTTCAACTCTTGAGGCCAAATTTTGTTGAACAAGACTGAATCGTGTTCTCAATCTTCTCTTCATCGGGAGTTCTGTTGGGGTATATCCAGTTGTAGTGTGTGGAGTAGTTCTGTACTTTGGCAAGAAATTTGCCAAACGTTGCTTCATGCCGAGTCCCGAACAACCCTGCTACACTTGTTTTTTGAGAGCTTCTTTTACTATTCTGACTGACCTTTTGGCTGCTCCATTTGAAGGTGGATGATATGGTGGAATGACAGTGTGTTTGATACCGTCTCATTTCATGAACTCATGGAATAGAGCAGAATGGAACTGATGACTATTGTCAGAAAAAAGCTCTTCAGGTAATCCAAGACATGCGAAGATGGACCTCAACTCATCTATGGTACAGTCAGTTGTAGTATTTGAACCCATGTGTTTCACTTCAATCCATTTTGAGTGACTATCTACAAGTACCAGGAAATAATCATTTGCTTTCTCACAGAAGTCTACATATACGCTCTGAATAGATCTACTTGGCCCTGACCAGGGTTGTAATGGAGTTTTGGGTGGTTTGTTTCTGCAATTTTGGCAAACGCTGCCTTTCCTGACAAGTTATTCAAGATCACTGTCCCATCCAGGCCAGTAAAACTTCTTACAATTGATTTCATACTGGCGGTCCCTGGATGTTCAGTATGAAGTTTGGCCAGAATTCTATCTCTCAAATAAGTAGGTACCACCACTCTGTTTCCCCACTTGATACAACCTTGCTCACAAGACAATTCAGTATGACATTTATGGAATGGTTTCAACTCTCTGTCCAGACACCGATCAGTCCATCCATTCAAGGTGTTTTCATACACTCTTTCCAGTAGCAAGTCCTTTTGAGTCTCATTTGCAATCTCAGTCGCGTTCACGGGAAAGTCTTTGCAGATTTGGGCCCCAATATTGCTAGGAGCGGTTTGTGATTGGTTTTGCCGATTAGGAACTGTTGGAATTTCTTGATTCCAAGCACTATGGCGAGTGCTTCCTTTTCAATTTGCATGTAATTTCTTTCACTCTTTGTGAGGGTTCGCAATGCGAACGTGATTGGTTTCTCTTGGCCGTCATCCATTACGTGGCTTAAGACAGCTCCCACACCATAGCTAGAAGCATCACTGGCTAACTTAAGCTCATGCTCTGTGTTGTAGTGCACAAGTAGAGCATTGCCAGAGAGACTTCTCTTACAAGCGTCGTAAGCTTCCTGTTGTGCTTTTGTCCACTTCCACTGGACGTCCTTCTTGAGGAGCTCGTGCAATGGAGCTAACATGGTCGCTAACTCAGGTAAGAAACGTGCGTAGTACTGGACCGTTCCAAGGAATGATCTTAACTCAGACACATTCTGTCATTTTGGAGCATTGATGACCCCATTAACCTTTTCCTTAACTGATTACAAGCCATTTGCATCAACTTTCAGGCCAAGGGCTGCACAAAAGCACATTTGCTCCTTTTCAGTTTTACATTGTGGGAATTCAACCTTTGAAGCACTAACTTCAACACTTCTAGATTTTCTTCCTCACTGCTTGTTGCGATCAGCACATCATCTTGATTGCATAAGCAATTTGGAAAACCTTGCAAAATGTTATCCATCGTAGCCTGGAAGATTTTGGGGGAGGACTTTACACCATACGGCAGCTTGGTGTCTGAGTACAGTCCCTTGTGTGTGTTGATAATGAGATACTGTTGACTCTCTTTGTCAACATTCACTTGAGCGTAAGCATGCGACAGGTCAAGCTTAGAGAAAACCTTTGACCCAGAGAGTGCTGCATACAAATCTTGTGATGTAGGTAACGGGTACTGTTCATCGTCAACTGCTTGGTTGATAGTAATTTTGTAGTCATCGCACAAGCTTACAGTTTTGTCTGCTTTGGGCACTACCACAATCGGGGTAGCCCATTCACTTTTGTCAGTTTTTACTAGCACTCCATTCTCTAGCTCTTCCTCCACCTGACTTTTCAATGCCTTGCCTTACAATAGACAGGCTTTGCGTTGGTTAGCCTAACATCTGTGGTAGGTAAAATTTTGGAGTCCATTATTAAGGAGACAGTAACAGGATGTTTGGATAATCATAATTTAATAGGACAAAGTCAGCATGGTTTTATGAAGGGGAAGTCATGTTTGACAAATTTGCTGGAGTTCTTTGAGGAAGTAGCGTATAGGGTGGATAAAGGGGAACCAGTGGACGTAGTGTATTTAGACTTCCAAAAGGCATTTGACAAGGTGCCACACAAAAGATTATTGCTTAAGATAAAAAAAATCACAGGATTGGGGGTAATATTCTGGCATGGATAGAGGATTGGCTATCTAACAGAAGGCAGAGAGTTGGGATAAATGGTTCATTCTCAGACTGGCAATCAGTAACTAGTGGTGTTCCGCAGGGGTCAGTGCTGGGTCCCCAACTCTTTACAATCTATATTAACGATTTGGAGGAGGGGACCGAGTGTAACATATCAAAGTTTGCAGATGATACTAAGATGGGAGGGAAAGTAGTGAGTGAGGAGGACATAAAAAACCTGCAAGGGGACATCGACAGGCTAAGTAAGTGGGCAGAGATTTGGCAGATGGAATACAATACTGGAAAGTGTGAGGTTATGTACTTTGGCAGGAAAAATCATAGAGCAAGTTATTATCTTAATGGCAAGAAACTGGAAAGTACTGAAGTACAAAGGGATCTGGGGGTCCTGGTGCACGAAACTCAAAAGGTTAGTATGCAGGTGCAGCAAGTGATTAAGAAGGCCAATGGAATGTTGGCTTTCATTGCTAGGGGGATAGAATATAAAAATAGGGAGGTATTGCTTCAGTTGTACAAGGTATTGGTGAGGCCGCACCTGGAATACTGCGTACAGTTTTGGTGTCCATACTTAAGAAAGGACATACTTGCTCTCGAGTCAGTACAAAGAAGGTTCACTCGGTTAATCCCGGGGATGAGGGGATGGACATATGAGGAGAGGTTGAGTAGATTGGGACTCTACTCATTGGAGTTCAGAAGAATGAGAGGCGATCTTATTGAAACATATAAGATTATGAAGGGGTCGGATCGGGTGGATGTGGGGAAGATGTTCCCGATGATGGGTGAAACTAGAACTAGGGGGCATAGTCTTAGAATAAGGGGCTGCTCTTTCAAAACTGAGATGAGGAGGAACTACTTCACTCAGAGGGTGGTAGGTCCATGGAATATGCTGCCCCAAAAAGCTGTAGAAGCTACATCATTACATAAATTTAAAACAGAAATAGACAGTTTCCTAGAAGTAAAGGGAGTTAAGGGTTACGGGGAGCGGGCAGGAATTTGGACATGAGTCTAGGTTCGGATCGGTCATGGCCCTGTGGGTAGCGGAGCGGGCCCAGGGGCCGTGTGGCCTGATCCTGCTCCTATTTCGAGTGTCTAATTCTGTTAGATTCAGGAGATGGTTCTGTGATAGTGGATTGGCGGTTAGGATCAGATCAGCCATGATCTTATTGAATGGCGGAGCAGGCTCGAGGGGCCAATTGGCCTACTCCTGCTCCTATTTCTTATGTTCTTATGTTCTTGGACTTGATGCGGATATGCTCGTTATATCCAGTGATGCCCTCATAACTGTCTGAGAACATGCTGACTTGTTCAGCATTGTGTTGAGCCGCTTCTTTGAAGCATCCACACTGAAGTTGTTTTTCGAGTCTAGTTTCACCTTTCTCAACCAAACTTTGCCTATGAGGGTTGGCCTGTTGTAGCAATAATAGGTAGCTTTACTGACTGGCCATTGTGCTAAACTGTACCTTCCATTTGTCCACATGTCTCTAGGATTTCTCCGGAGTAGGTTTTTAACTCTACGGTACTCTTTGTAAGTGGTATTTGGCTAAACTTACTCTCATATGTGTCCTTACTTATGATAGAGCAGTCCGCCGCTGTGTCAATACACATATCAATATATTGGTCATTGATCAAAAGTTTTGTACGGAAGTCTTTCTCACGACTGCTGGCATTGCCGCTAGTGGCATAGATACTGTAGATGCCTAGTTCTTTAATATCAGGTGTGTTCACTTCAATATTGTGAATTCCTCCCTTTTGTTGTCGCTGCTGTGCGTTGCCATTAGAATGGTTCTTACTTCCTGCTTTCGATCTAGCTCTGCAAGCTGTTGAAATATGGCCTTGCTTCTGGCAGTGAAAACACTTCGCA
The DNA here is from genome assembly GCF_052327205.1 of Somniosus microcephalus. Lineage (NCBI taxonomy): Eukaryota > Metazoa > Chordata > Chondrichthyes > Squaliformes > Somniosidae > Somniosus > Somniosus microcephalus. Next base: position 155,894,874 of record NC_140999.1, read on the forward strand.
TTTCTGTATTGGCAGGACAGTGGTGGGTGATTTCCATTGCAGCGCCAACAATTCACTGAACTGCTCGCACCTACATGCTTTTGACTTGGTCTCACAGCTTTAGATTTGGCAGTGGCTTTACGACTGTAGACCTCAGCTGCACTAGTCACTTGAGTTGGGTGGAGTTCCCTAACATTCTTAGATGCCATCTCCATAGATAGGGCAATTTTGCATGCTATATCAAACATTAGGGCCGGAGCGTTCAGTAACTTGGACTGTGTGCGCTAATCCACCAGACCACACACAAACTTATCTCACAACGCACGATCCAAAAATGTGCCGCAGTTACAATGCAAAGACAGGGTTTTAAGAGCTACAATGTACTCACTGATGGTTTCACTTTGTTTTTGGTTTCTGGTACCAAACTTATAGCTCTCTGCTATTTCTAATGGCTTTGGGTCGAAATGGTCCTTGAGTTTTTTGACAATGTCTTCAAACGACAAATCCTTCGCTTTCCCTGGCGCGAGTGGGTTTGTCAACATTCTGTAGACATCTGGCCTGATCGCCGTTAGAAAAATAGCTTTTTTATGTTCACAAATTATTTTATTTTCAGCTTGAACATTCTCATCTGCACCTTCGGTCTCAATAATGTTATTGGCCTTAAAATATATCTCCATCCGCTCAATGTAAGAACTAAATGGTTCGCGAGCTCAGTCATACATGCCGAGGCTTCCGATGAATCCTGTAGGTGCGGCCATGACTGTCCCGATCCTGTCGAACAGTGACTCAGCACGCTACCTGTGTATCTGTGTGAATCAATGCCACTGTTGCTGTCTATACATACACACGAAGGCAAAGCACAGATGATTCTGCATCAGCATTAACAGTAAAACATCGCAAAAAATTCAGTTTAGGTCACAAATTCACCTTAAAATTTACCACTCGAAGGTTGAACACTGTCCTTCCATGATCCCTAAAAATGGCTTTGGGATCCCATCCTCGTCGCCAAAAATGTAATATATGTGGGTGGAACAAATGTAGGACAGAGGCATGAGTTGCCAGTCCAGGAACTAGTTTACTAGGCCAGAGCAAACTGAGCATGCTCATACTAAACCATGTGACAAACCATGTGATACTACATTACAAACATGATCAAATATTAATTACAAGTTGACCAGACACTATCTACACCATAGTCACTTTTACATTAGCCTTAATATGGCGTTTGTACCAATGCTTCGGCCCGATGCATGGGTCTCATGCACCCACAGTCACACCAACGTAAACTTGTCGGATTCACAACATTGCTTCTGTGCCAGTTGATTGTTGAATATTTTCATACACTTCAATAAGGTCATTACAAAGAAAGGAAATATGAAATCGTCAGTGCACTTAATGTTACAAATTTAGTCACTATTAGAAAGAAAAAGTACTACAACAGAACTGTAAATCTACAAGTTCCAAAGCAGGGATTAAAGATAGTCATACGAAAATTGAAGCAGAGTTGGGTCCATGACCTGCTGTTTGGGTAGGAGCTAATCACATTATTTTACAAAAACTCTTACAATTATTGGTTATCAACATATAGTAATTACGAAATGAATAAAGTAACATTTTAAGTAAAGAAAATGGTACCGAAAATTGGTGTATTGTCAAGAACATCCTGACTAATGGTAGACATTGCACGGCTAAAGGAGATTTTCTTGATTTCCTCCTGGACTGCAGCCATTGCTTCTGGATCTTTCAGCAGGAACAATAGGAGCCAAAATGCTGCAGGTCCAATATTACCCTAAAAAAATCAAAAGCAGTGAATGTTGTTACATTTTTGACAAGAAAGATTTTATTTATCAAGCTCTTCAGTACATGTGTCAATGTCAAGTGCCAATGGCTATAAATAGACATGTAGGACACAGTTTGTAGAAGTCTTTGTTGACAGAGCCTCTGGAAAAACTTTCAGAGATTCAGGGCAGAAGATGATTGTGCATCTATGTATTCTCTGGATAAGAACCCTTATCAGCATCTAATGGACTGGACGATTGCCTCTTCTATTTCCCAGTAATTTAATTTTCATATGGTGTAAAAGCTGTTTTTAAAAAGTAGGAAATGAAGCAGCTGTTCATAATATAAGAGCCAGCTTTGTGTTATTGTGTCAGTTTGTATTTTCCAGTACTGTTAATATACTTTACAGTGAGGGTGGCAATTTTCCATTAGTACTGGCAACTTTTATTTATATTTGTATCTTCTGTTCCTGCCACTCAGAATGCTAAGTTTCTTGATTCCACTCTTGCGTATCCAATTTTAGCCAGAGCAACTCCAGTTTCTCTTCCTGCCCCAGCACTGTTGCCTCACTGTTTTGAGCATCTCCAATGGTTCCTTTAAGGATCGCTGCTTAAGCCTGAGAAATGTCATTCAGTACATGCGCACCACAAGCTCTGGCTAGGGCAAACAAATTTATGAGTCCTCTGAAAATAGCATAGGAGCCTCATTTTAATATTGAAACGAGGGCTATGTTTACTTCTGGTGGCTGCTAAGGTCACCTAAAAAAAAGGCCCCGACCAATTTAGCAGTGGCCCGAACTCTCGTGTATATTGGGTGTGGGCCTCGGCACTGCTAAATTGGTTATTGTTGTGCCCATTTTGGGACCATAAAACGGGTGCAACAATGTTAAAATTAGTCCCCAAACTTCTTGACCAAGCTTTTAGTCATGGGTCCTAATGTCTCCTTCTTTGGCTCAGCATTCATTTGCCACTGTGAAGCACCATGGGACATTTTATTCTGTATTAATGGCACTCTATACATGCAAGTTGTTGTTGTTTCTTTATACTTGAAGAGTGTTGCCCTGAAATTTTACATGTGGCAAGAAAAGTTAAATGCCTGCGCTCCCCCTGCCCCTCTCTTCCCCGCATCCCCCCCCCCACAAATGGCCAAGTAGCTAAAGATATTCAGGACAGAGGTCCTAGTTTTGATTCCCAGTCTGCGCTCAGTTAACTGATCTCAACCAGAATGCTACAATCATGATCTAGGAAGGGGAATAATCAATAGCAAAATACTGCGGATGCTGGAAATCTGAAATAACAGAAAGTGCTGGAAACACTCAGCAGGCCAGGCAGCATCCGTGGAGAGAGAAACAGAGTTAACATTTCAGGTCTGTGACCCTTTGTCCGAACTACGAAGGGCCACAGACCTGAAACGTTAACTCTGTTTCCCTCTCCACGGATGCTGCCTGGCCTGCTGAGGGTTTCCAGCATTTTCTGTTATTAGGGGAATAATCAGCCTGGGTTCCTGGCCTGATCGCCATCCAGTGACCCTTGCTGAAAAGTATATGTACACGATTGTCAGGTGAGAAAAGGACTGGTGTAGTGCTGACACTAGGCTCACAAAATGAAGAATGATACAACAGATGTGTCGTCATTTGCAAAACAGTATTCCAGCAAGGGACAGCAACCTTAGGAGAGAAGGCAGGGTGAAATTGTAGGCTAAAAAGGTCTCATGTCCAAAAATTCATTTGACAGGAATGGAGACTTTTATATATTCACCATTTTACAAAGATAGTCACTGTCTATATATCTATATATTGTAGCCTAACATGATTGACAGTGTTTAATTTGTAATTTTAGAGCTGATTTATTGTTCACTGATGAAACTGAACCATAATTTGACTCATACTTTCAGCTCCCTTTCATGGTTTGGTTTGCGATCATTAAAATTATATGTGTCGAGGATCTTCAGTAGAGCACTATTGCCATAATTTATCTATTGTCCCAACAAAGAAACATTTGGACTTAAAAGCAAGGCAATTTGTAACATTTAGATTACATTTTTCAATATTCTATAAAATTTTTAATTAAACATGAACAATATCTTTTAATTTGGAATAAATTCTGAGTTGGACAGCTGTTTTGATTAAGAAATATCTTAGGAAACTGGTGACCTTGAATTGCGTGCATTGTCATGGAAGTAATAGGTAGGCTGGTTTCCAGTTACACTGGTGATGCACCAAGTCTAATCAATCAGATCACTCAAAATGGCAACCCTGCAATTTGTCCTTGATTTCCACATTGTCACCATGCTAGGCAGGAAACCAGTTTACTCCTCGTTCTGAATATGCAGTTATTTGGCCTTTACAGTTTTAACTGAAAAGTTTCATTAAATTACTAAACCTATTTTGCGGTAAATATCTCTCCTAGAGACTAGAATTACACAATTTAATAAATTTTTTCTGAAACTGCCAGATATGAAAACTTACTTAATGAAGTGCGCTCAGGTTATTCTCACTTATGGTTTGCCAATGGCAATAACAGTTCTGAGGAATATTAAAAGGGAGTCTCATTATCCGGACCCCATTTAATTATTAAACATTTTCCAAAGAATTATCATTAATTGTAGCATCCTTTCATATTTTCTTTTCTGTCCCATATTATTGACTTTACTGGGAATTGGTATATAGGAGATATTGAGCCTAAGAGCTGAATTATTATCATTTTCCTGGGATCTTTCTGTTATTACAACAATGGGCGAAGACTTCTTCTGTGCAGAAAGAGCATGGAGGAAATTTGCAATCTCCCACCGCAACTTTGGCGGAAAATCGTGGAAACCCCAGAGGATCGAAGTAAATGGCTGTTTTTAGTCATTTATGCCATTTTTATAAAGGGGTGGCGGGGGTATGTGAATCTACCGACTCCAAAGATAAAATGTGTGTATTTTGTTACAAATAGAGAACAGAGGAAATCTTCCCTCCCCTTCTCAACCATTTGTGTGTAAACGCAACTCCTCAATACAGAGTCAATACAGTCCTCCATCAATGCCAACATGCTCACTGCTTAAATAACAAAATGTTCCTAAGAAGTAGGGGAAAAAAGTGAATGTTCCATTTAATCAATATGGGGAGAATTTCCATGAGGTTTTCCCAAGCTCCCATTGTAACTTCAGCAGAAGATTGGTGGAAATCCTGGAGAAATGGCTCCGGGAGGAGGGGTGGGGGGAGGGGGTGGGGTGGGTGTGGTGGTGGTGGTTCTGCTGATCTTTGCTGACATAAACGGTGGTAGATTGGGTGAACAGCTGCAGAAATTCTTACTATATATATAAAGAACCTACATTTATATAGTGCACTTTACGACCTCAGCATATCCCTGTGCACTTCACAGCCAATTAAATAATTTTGAAATGAGTGTAGTTGTGGTTGTAATATAGGGAAAGACAGCAGCAAGGTCTGACAAACAGCAATGAAAAAAATGACCAGCTAATCTATTTGTAGTGATGTTAGTTGAGGGATAAATGTTAGCCAAAACAACTCTCCTACTCTTGCTTCAGATAATGCTTGGAGTTTTTTTATATTCACCTGAGGGGGGGTGGCAGAGGCTCCATCTAATCTTTCATCTGAAAGACAGAACCTTTAACCATGCAACACTTCCCCAGCACTGCACTGAGGTGTCAGGTTAGATTATGTCAAAGGCTGACACCTGATAGGTGTTAGAAATTAATGAAATTGTTTCAGAAGGGTATGGGGTCCAGGAAATAAAAGTGCTTATCATTAGAATGGACATCAACAGGTGAAAATAAGTTGAAGCTGCTGTACATGCACAGGCATAGACTGCAGCTTTATTGATAACAATTACAGCTGCTCGGTAGAATCAGTAGGAGTAATGCATGTGGTCAGTTTACCCCTGAATCAGGAATCTCCCAGTGACACAAATTTAAAAAAAACTATCACCCCATCAACATTCCCTGCCCACCTGCAACAATACAGAGGTACTGTAGCCCATGACAGTTTATCATAGATGTGACTGTGCACACACAGCCAGAGAGTAAAAGGGAAAATCAATTTTTTAAAAACCTGGCTGGTTTTCATTTTTTTACTAAAACTGAATACTTACAATCTTTATCTATTTTCTGCAGATACTTAGAAAATGTATATGGTATCTAACACAAAAAAAATCAATGAATTGTGTCCTTGGATTTTATATTTTTATCCTTTGTGTGTTAGAATAGAAACAACAATTCAAATCACTAAAAAAAACTTATACCCAGAGGAAATGTGAATACATAATGCGGATAATAACAGACAAACTGTCATGTACAATATCTGATAGCAACTCTGCGTTATCTTCTGAGAATGCAGCACCATGGTCAAGGACACACATATCTATTCCACAAGACTTTAAAGCTTCACCTAGTGGTTATGAGACAGTACTGCAAATATAGAAGCAAGCCCTTCAGTTTCCTTACATTGAACTAGGCAGAGGATGAATCAGAGACTGCTATTTTTTTCTCCCAAGTGATCAGATCAAGACAAAAATAACTTTTTAATAAGATACCACTCAAAGGAGAATAATAGCACTTTTCACAGCATGAGTGAAGAGTCAAAAATGACTTGTATTAAGATAACCACTTACTGCATCTCTCAGACATATCCCAAGAACTTCACACAATTAATTACTTTGAAGTGCAGTGACTCTTGTTATAGAAGCCAGCAGACTTGTCCTTTTAGAAACAAGAAGATCCCACAAACAGCAGGGCGATGAATGACCAGTTAATCTGTTTTTATTTGGTGTCATTGATTGGAGGGGAAACGTTGGCCAGGACACAAAATAGAGCTCCTTGCTCTTCTCAGCCAAAAAAGATGGTTGTGATTATTGAAATCAATTAGCAAACCCAGCTGCTGCTGGGAACTCAGTGAGACAACATTGTTTCCTGTACTTGTAACTTGCTCGGAACAACAAACTAAAAAGGTTGCGTGTTTACTTAGGCTTTAACACCTCGCCTTTTATTTTGCACCATCTGGTCCCTGGTTGCTAAGAGCTATTGTTATTTTTGTACTGCTCTTCCACATAACTTTTCCTGCAGCCATTTCTATTAAATGACAATTTACTTTACTGATGTTGCTCATTTGAATTCCAAAAATCAGGTTCTAAATGCTGCTAAATGTTAGAAAGACAAGGGAGTGAATATTTTATATCCTAATATAATAAATATGTTAAGACAGAATTAATAAGCTAATGTTGGGAGGTGAGGGTCCCAGTGCAGGTCCTTGCTTGCCAGGACCGTGGATTAGAAGATTGGATGGGTGATCGGCCAATTTGGAATGCTGTGAGTTGGGCACTGATTTGTACTCCTAGTGAGTGAAGCACCACACTGGTAGCCTTGCCTCACAACATTTACCTTATTGCTCATTGGTAGTTTAAAAATTATGCATTTCAATATAAATAAGATAGAATTACCAGCAGCAAGAGATGGATTTTTTTATGCAGGCTCCCAAAAAGAATAATGCTCCATTACAGGGAAATATAGGTTTTGTGAAATATTGATTTGCCAATAATAGCAAGTGGGGCTAAGCTTTCAAGTGTTAACCTTGGCTCAGTGGTCGTACCCTCAACTCTGAGTCAGAGGGTTGTGGGTTTAAGCCACACTCCAGGGACTGAAGTATATAATCTAGACTGGCACTTGAGTGTGGCACTGAAGGATTGCTGCACTATCAGAGGTGCTCTTTCTCAGGTGAGATAGTAACCCCATCTGCCCTCTCAAGCAGACATAAAAAAGATCCCATGGCACTATTTGAAGAAGAACAAGGATGTTCTCCAAGTGTCTTGGCCAATATTACACTTCAACCAGCACCACCATAATAGATTATCTGGTTATTTATCTCATTTCTGTTTGTGGGACTTTGTGTACAAATTGTTCCCCTACATTATAACAGTAACTATTCAAAAGTACTTCATTGATAGGAAGTTTTTTGGGACTCCAGAGGTTGTGAAAAGTGCTATAATAAATGTAAGCTCCTTTTTGCTACAAGGCAGTATGACCTTACTTAGTAAAATAACAACATAGGAACAAAAGTAGACCATTCAGCCCCTTCAGCATTCAATGAGAACATGGCTGATCTGTATCTTAATTCCATTTACCTGCCTTGGTTCCATATCCCTTAATACCATTACCTAACAAAAATCTATCAATCTCAGTTTTGACATTTTCAATTAACACCCCAGCCTCAACAGATTTTGAGGGAGAGAGTTCCAGATTTCCACTACCCTTTGTGTGAAGAAATACTTCCTGACAACACCCCTGAACAGCCTAGCCCTAATTTTAAGATTATACCCACTTGTTCTGAACTCCCCCACTTGACAAATCCTTTAATTATCTTAAAAACCTCAATTAAATCCTCCCTTAATCTTCTATACTCAAAGGAATACAAGCTTAGTCTATGCAAACTGTTTTCATAATTTAGCCCTGTATTCATTCTGGTGAATCTGACCTGCAGCCCCTCCAAGGCCAATATATCCTTTGTGTCCAGAACTGTGGTACTCCAGATGTAGCCTAACCAGAGTTTTATGCAACTGTAGAATAACTTTCACCCCTTTTTATTCTAGCCTATTAGCCTTTTAATTACTCGCCCTCTGACTTTTCCTCACTCCTTCTCGGAAGACACATTCTGTTGGCTGTTTGTATTCCAGACTATCCTCTGAGATGTCACTGTGCAGGAAACCACAAGGAAATAGCCATGTTCTATGACGTTTTGACACAGTGTTTTACTGCACTGTGCATCTGTTCCAAGTTTTAAATGATTGCCTTTTCAATGTAAGCCAAAATGCAAAGTCTTCCAAGAAGCATAATGAAAATGTAGAAGACCAGATTCCCACTGCATAACACAATTTTATGCAATTTCACTTTAAATATAAAATATTGCACAATATTTTGGCGTGGAATTGCAGCTAATCACCATTAGATTTCTTTAATGGACACATCTATGGGCTCAATGTCTTTGACCGAGGTATTCTATTCTCTTATTATTTGTGTCTAAAATAGCCATAAAATGATAGAATGATAGGAGGGAAATCTTTAAAGACAAAAATGGTTTGGGATCATTTTATAATATAGGGGAATAACAGCACAGTACAATGTAATAGGATCTAGTAATTTCATGCAATCCATATTTAAAATAGCACTGGCTCCAGTCTAATCTATGCTCTTCTGAGCAGAACGGCTGCCAAGGAGCTACTCACAATATCTCACAAGGTCTTTTTAGTGTGCCAGGAAACAGCACCAGTAGGACACTCCACCAACCTGTAAAACTGCATCACTTCCAATGCAGGGCTGCACTGCGCTGGAGGTGATACCCCCAACACAAGATATACATGCAGAGGATGAGCTTCCTCAGCATGACAGAGCAGTAGTGCCAAAGGAGACTCAGGCTATCGCGCCAGGTCATCGCTGACATTTATGGATTGCTGGAGCAAGACCTGCAGCCCAGAAGAAGGGGTGGACACCCCTTACCAGTGGCTGTCAAAGTCACCCTTGCCCTCAACTTCTTCGCCTCAGGCTCCTTCCAGGCATCTGCAGCAGACATTTGCAGCATCTTGCAGTCGGCCACCCACAGATTCATCACACAGCTCACCGATACCCTCTTTAACAAGTCCGCCAATTATATCCATTTTGCCGCTCTAGCTGGCTTCCCACGGATGCAGGGAGTCATCGACTACACACATGTGGGCATCAGGGCACCCTAACAGAACCCAGTAGTATTTGTTAACCGCAAGAGCTTCCACTCCCTCAATGTGCAGCTCGTCTGCAACCATAGGAAGATTATCATCCATGTGTGCGCCAAGTTCCCTGGCTGCTGCCATGACTCGTACATCCTGCACCACTCAGCTCTTCGTTCTGCCAAACAGTCTTTCTGGCTGGCTGCTTGGAGACAAGGGCGTGTCTCATGACACCTTTGAGGAGGCCAACAAACGAGGCTGAGGGACGTTATAATCAAAGCCACATCTGGATGAGAACTGTCATAGAACAAACAATAGGCTTGCTGAAAATGCACTTCAGATGCCTCGACAGATCTGGAGGAGCCCTTCAGTACACACCAGCCATGGTGTCCAGAATAGTCGTGGTCTGCTGCGCCCTGCACAACATAGCACAGCAGTGAGGATTAGCACTGGATGAGGAAGACAGCGCAGCGCGCACAGCCTCATCAGAGGAGGATGAGGAGGAGCACCATGAGGTTGAAAACGAGGATGACGAAGACCTGGAGGAGCCGGCGGTGCCATTGTGACCAGTACATGAGCATATTGCTGCCCGTCACACCAGGGATGCCCTAATCAATGCCAGACTTAACTAGTTTTATGCAGTTCAGACATGTGGCTGCCACAGGTATGCGCAGGTTGGCATCATCCCACACCAACACCATAGAGCAGTCAAACAATGACTAGTCCCTTGTTTTCACTCCCACCACCATTGCTGGATGTGAAATGAGCCCCGACCGTTCACTCTGTCACTTCCGTTTGAGCACACACATTTGGCAAAGTGTGACAAATAAATGATTGATTACAATTATTTCATATAATATAAAGAGGACAGTGATAATGAAAAAGACACTTGAGTGACTACCTTTGTGACTATTTGCGTGGGATCTTTCTTTTCCGGGAGCTTCTAGGTGGTGCTACCCTGTGGCTTCAGCAGAGGTAGAGGCAGCCTCCTCACCTCCCTGTTGCACCTGCTTAGATGCCTTTGGTGGTTGTCCTCTCCTACAAAGGACTTCTATGAGCCTCTGGTTTCTCTCCTCCATAGATGCCCATCTATCCTCCATAGATGCCCATCTATTTTGAAGTGAAACCATGTTCTCATGAGACTGGCGCAGTGTTTCCTCTATGCAGGTGGCCATCCTATTCATGGAGGAAGCTATAGTTGCCAGTGACTGTGCCATGGTGGTGCTCATGTTGGAGAAGAACTCCTCCATTCTCTGCACACTGGTAGTCACTGCAGTGGCAAAACCAGTCAGGGAATCCTGAACTTGTTCATGGATGGTCCCCGAGGCTCAGTGTCTGCATGCAGCTGAGCAGAGCTAGGAGACTCCTGCGCCCTCCGATGAGGAGTCTCCACTGCTGTCACTGTCTCCACCATCTGTACTTGCTCACTTGTGATCTGTGAGACACCAGGGGCTGGATCTTAGCAACCTCAGCAGGTCTGTGGCGGGTGCCGACCCCGCAGCTGTCTGGATCCCAGCCTCCGACATGATTTTACGTTAATAGGGCTTGTTAAGCCCGCCCTACGAGGTTCCCGGCCAATTAAAAGGAAGCGGGTCTGATGACATCATTTGATGACATATCATCAGCCGGTTTCCTTAATGCTGAGAGGATGTTTCCCCTCGAGGGCGAATCTAGAACAAGGGGGCATAGTTTCAGAATAAGGGGCCGCCCATTTAAGATGGAGAGTGAAGTAGTTGACTCAGAGACTAGGGTCCTGAATTTAAATAAAGGAAACTACAATGGTATGAGGCGCGAGTTGGGAAGGATTGATTGGGGGAATGTTACTCAAAAGGTTGATGGTGGATAGGCAATGGCAAACATTCAAAGATCGCATGGATGAACTACAGAATTTGTTCATCCCTGTTTGGCATAAAAATAAAACAAAAAAGGTGACTCAACCATGGCTAACAAGGGAAATTAGGGATAGCATAAGATCCAAGGAGAGGACATATAAATTGGCCAGAAAAAGCAGTAAACCTGAGGACTGGGAGCAGTTTAGGATCCAGCAAAGGAGGACAAAGGGATTAATTAGGAGGGGGGAAATAGAGTATGAGAGTAAGCTTTCAGGGAACATAAAAACTGACTGTAAAAGCTTTTATAGATATGTGAAGAGAAAAAGATTGGTGAAGTCAAGCATAGGTCCCTTGCAGTCAGAATCAGAGGAATTTATAATGGGGAACAAAGAAATGGCAGAACAATTAAATACATACTTTGGTTCTGTCTTCACAAAGGAGGACACAAATAACCTCCCAGAGATGTCGGGGAACATAGGGTCTAATGAGAGGGAGGAACTGAAAGAAATCAGTATTTGTAGGGAAATGGTGTTGGGGAAATTGATGGGATTGAAGGCCGATAAATCCCCAGGGCCTGATAATCTACATCCTAGGGTACTTAAGGAAGTGGCCCCAGAAATAGTAGATGCATTGCTGGTCATCTTCCAAAATTCGATAGACTCTGGAACAGTTCCCATGGATTGGAGGGTAGCAAATGTTACCCCACTATTCAAAAAAGGTGGTAGAGAGCAAACGGGGAATTATAGACCGGTAAGCCTGACATCGGTAGTGGGGAAAATGCTAGAGTCCATTATAAAAGATGTAATAGCAGAGCACTTGGAAAGCAGTGACAGGATCGGACAAAGTCAACATGGATTTACAAAAGGTAAATCGTGCTTGACTAATCTACTGGAATTTTTTGAGGATGTAACTGGTAGAATAGATAAGGGAGAACCAGTGGATGTGGTGTATTTGGACTTTCAGAAGGCTTTCGATAAGGTCCCGCATAAGAGATTAGCGTGTAAAGTTAAGGCACATGGGATTGGGGGCAAGGTACTGACTTGGATAAAGAACTGGTTGGCAGACAGGAAGCAAAGAGTTGGAATAAATGGCTCTTTTTCCGAGTGGCAGGCAGTGACTAGTGGGGTACCGTAGGGATCGGTCCTAGGACCCCAGCTATTCACAATATATATAAATGATCTAGATGAGGGAACTAGATGTAATATCTCCAAGTTTGCAGATGACACAAAGCTGGGTGGGCATGTGTGCTGTGAGGAGGATGCCAAGAAACTCCAGTATGATTTGGACAGGTTGGGTGATTGGGCAGAAGCATGGCAGATGCAGCATAATGCGGATATATGCGAGGTTATCCACTTTGGTGGCAAAAACAGGAAGGCAGATTATTATCTGAACGGCAATAGATTGGGAGAGGGGGAAGTGCAACGAGACCTGGGTGTCCTTGTGCACCAGTCACTGAAGGTAAACATGCGGTTAAGAAGGCAAATGGTATGTTGGCCTTCATAACGAGAGGGTTTGAGTACAAGAACAAGGATGTCTTGCTGCAATTGTACAGGGCCTTGGTGAGACCACACCTTGAGTATTGTGTGCAGTGTTGTTCGCCTTATCTGAGGAAGGATGTTCTTGCCATGGAGGGAGTGCAGCGAAGATTCACCAGGCTGATACCTGGGATGGCAGGATAGACGTATGAGGAGAGATTGGGTCGATTGAGCTTATACTCGCTGGAGTTTAGAAGAATGAGAGGGGATCTCATTGAAACTTATAAAATTCTAACAGGACTGGACAGACTTGATGCAGGAAGGATGTTCCCGATGGCCGGGGAGTCCAGAACCAGGGGTCACAGTCTAAGGATAAGGAGTAAGCCATTTAGGACAGAGATGAGGAGGAATTTCTTCACCCAGAGAGTGGTGAACCTGTGGAATTCTCTACCACAGAAGGCAGTGGAGGCCAATTCATTAAATATATTCAAGAAGGAGTTGGATATATTTCTTAAGGCTAAAGGGATCAAGGGATATGGGGAGAAGGCAGGGACAGGGTACTGAATTTGGATGATCAGCCATGATCTCATTGAATGGCGGAGCAGGCTCGAGGGGCCGAATGGCCTACTCCTGCTCCTATTTCTTATGTTGTCATGTTCTTATGTAGATGGTCATCCATTAATAATCTATTTAAAATGTGCGCCCTTATTGTATAGCCTTAAAAACACCGATACAAGAAAGTTTCAATCTATGTGTATTTAGGGGGCAAAGTACATTCAACAGAACTCAGTGAAAACAATTTACTGTGTTGGATATAGCTGTCGCATGGATACTAGAAGTAATGGCTTATCAATAAATTCATCTGTTGAAATATTAAGTGACTTAGATATCTTACATATATATATAAATGTAAAGATTTAAAAATGCTATTACTGCATATGTTGAGGATGGAGATATTCTGGGCAGATAGCATGCTATTCAAATCTAAGCGTAGGTTTGTAGCAGTGAAAGGGATATCCTGCTGCAGACTGCAGGGATTCCTTACCTGTGTGGCCCACAGCTGTAGTACCATTGCTCGGGCCTGCATGTCATTATGCAAGCCCAGATTCTGAAGGTGGTTGATGTAGCTTTCAAGCCAGTTGCTTCTGTTCACTTTTGCATTTAAATTCTCCACAGACAACAACTGCCATAGGTGTTCCTTCACCAAGGCAGCCTCCTTCCTCTCATCTACCAAGAGTAAAATGAATAATTTGTTTAATAACCTGCTGTAATTTGTAATAATTAAAGATGATTTCAATGTATGAAACTATTACGATGGTCAACAATTATAAGTGACAGCTTATTAGATCTGTAATTCTAATATAATTTGTTTCAAGTTATTTTTCCTTCAGCATCATTACACGTCTGATTAATATGACACAGATGATTTACTAATGGTGACTCACCAGCAGATAGTGTTGAGCGGGCTAGTTTCATCAAGAGCTGGTCTAGTCTCTTGTATACATTATAGAGTTCTGCTGAATGAATTGCATCTTTAATTTTTGATGTTTGCTCATTATTTTGTGCAGCTTCATTTCCATACAGCGTAAGATATCCTGCCCTAATTAAACAAGGAAAAATAACATTACATATGCTGGTCATAATTTCAGGTGCTGATTGTCGACAAGAAAATTAACCTTCTTTCCTAAATGATTTTAAATCTCCTTTGGAATCAATCATGGACATTTCATTTTCAAATGACATTGCTCACATGTACTAGTCATAAGGTCATTTATTTCCTGTTATTCATAAATCCAAGTACATCTTCACAGCCTACAATGCAAGGGTATATTTTCTGATTGTCACCACTAGTGGAACAGACAGTTGAAAATTGGGCAGAAAACCCAATCTACCGTGGGCCACGATTAGAGTTCAGGAGGGGTTGAGTGTCATAAGTGGGCAGATGAAGCTCTCGTTGAAAAGGAGCAGAAGTTTTCTTACAATCTTAAACTCATTGGTAATGATATTTAGATAAACTCACACACGATTTCCCATGATTTTTGCTGTGTTAACCTCATTTATATAAAGCAGGCCTTTTGGGAGTGTCATTCAACACTAACAGGGAGTGAGCATTTAAAAGGAGATCTGTGATTTCGTTGGACTGCACGGTGAAACTCAGTTTAGTGGAGATTTATAGGATAAGGATTATCGGTGCACTTATTGTACCATGTTGTTTTTCTAGATACTCATACAACAGGTTTGGCCAAGATACTTTTAGTTAAATCACTTATAATTTACAACATGGGCCTGCAATGGGAATCCTACTATTTCTGTATTATTTGGAGGAAGAAAAAGAGGAATGCCCCATTGTTATCTGTATCTACAGGCAGAGTCAAACCTCCCTTGGTATGTCTGAGGAAAGCTGTCTTCATAGTTATGCTTCACTTGAGAGGCAGTGACAGCAGTGGGATTGCCTGGAAACTGACCTCCAGTCAATCGCCATCACAGAGAGAGCACTGTGAGTGGCTGTCAAGGTCATCACAGCCCTGAACTTTTATTTTCAGTTTAGGGCAGTTCACAGTGCTGGGATTTCTTGAGTACAAAAAAGAATGCTTCTAAAAGATCAAGATTACTTTCTAGGCCCCTGGCTCATTATACCGCTGAAAAAGCCATGAATAGCAGCAGAGCGCAATTACATTGAGACCCATATAGCTACTAAGATTATCATTGAACACGTGACAGGCATCGTGAAGGATCTTTGCAGATGCATAATACAGCTCCAAGTTTACTGTTATCTGCTACATACTGTAAAATGTTGTTATCCAATGAAACATAACCATGCAGGAGGAAGACAAATACTTGCAGTCAGAAGCTTATAACAAGTAACATGCAGTGTAGGTGTGTGTCCCTTTAATGCTACAGTGTAATTGCTATGTATGCTTGATTTTCATGTTCTAGCCAGTTACAGGTCAGACTAGCTTTTTTTAAAGTACTTATTAACGTCACGGCTAATTTTTAAGTCAAGGCTGTGGAAATAAGCTAAATTGTTTTTTAGTCAGAAGATTTTGCAAATTAGGAAGTCCCTGTTAGTTTCAGGTGTATGTCAGAAGCAGCCAGCGTTAAATAACAATCTCCTTTCTTTTTTGTCACATCTACAACAAAGTGTGACGTCTCCAGTGTGACATCTGGAGTGTGGCATCTCGAGTAAGTGTGATATCTGCATGTGCTGATATACCATTTTAAATATTTTATACTTGTGGATCACCCGTGATGTTGCTCATATTAAATTGGATGATATGCTTTTCTATATAACAGCACGCGTGCAATGCATTATTTTGATACTAAGCTGATGCTGTGTTGTTTGGTATGGGGACTTTGGAGTATTTAATTGGCTGTAAAGCACTTTGGGATGTCCTGAGGTCATGCAAAGCGCTATATAAATGCAAGTTCTTTCTTTTTTCTTTCTCAGCATAGACCTAGTTCGAATTTGGGAACAAGATGGTCTGTACGACTCAACTACTCATTGATTTGAACCAGTAAGCCTGAAGGGTGCCTGTAATAATTAATTAAATTGAAGTTTTAAAAGTTCTACCGATTCAGCATTGGCAGGATTCTAACCTGAGACATTCTAGTCTCAATACCACATCAGCTAGTGCATTTTACTATCATTTTTACACCATTATTTTACATTCTGCTTAGTTTCTACAGGAAACTCTCTTTTAACTGGCACCTAAAAAAAATCCGGAAATCTCTCTTAACCGGCAAAATTCAGGAGTAGGTTCAGGTAAGTTTTACTATATATTAGTGGCCGTGTAACCGGGGTTCCTGGATCTGTGGCCGTGTAACCGGGGTTCCTGCACCTGTTGCCGTGCAACAGGGACTCCTGGATCTGTGGCCGTGTAACCGGGACTCCTGCACAAGTGCCGTGTAACCGGGGCTCCTGCATCTGTGGCCGTGTACGGGGCTCTCGTACCTTGGTAAGTATACCTCTCTGTAATCCGGACTTTTTGATCAACCGGCACCACGCCGGTCCCGTCGGTGCCAGATAAAAAAGAGTTTCCTGTAAATACTATAATATCAACACATTGGTAGTTACTGCTAAACAATAAAGTCTCCTACAAAGTACTTATATCAGATGACAAAACTTTTTTGAAAGACTAGTCTAATTTGTACGTACAATTACTTCTCTCTCTCTGTGAGAAATTACTTTGATATTGAAAAAGGCTTACACCGTAAGCTCATACTCTGGAGTTCAGAGTAAAATCCACATAAGCGCAGAAACCTCATTAAAACACTACCTGAACATAGCATCATAACAGAAGTTGAATAACCCTTCTTCCTTCCAGGCGTTCTTTGCTCCATTTTCATCAGCCAGTAAAATTGTTTTAAGATTAGACAGAATTGCCTGTGTCAGCGAAGAAAGGTTTTTCCCTTGGAGTTGCCTTACATAAACAAAAATAACCAGCATTAACATTCACAAAATGCCTTTATGTTCATCATTTAGAGATTCCAGGTCAAGCATTAACTCAATAAATAAATAATAATTTTCCAGGGTTATAACTCTTAAATGTGTTATAAATGAACTTTTTTTGTTTGTAGGCCTGTTTTAAAAACCATAGATGTGAGGTTACAAGTGGCCAAGAGAAATTTTGAAAAAGAGCTGTGGGTGCACCAGTATCTTTCTTATAACCATTAGCCTTCTTGTAATCTTTATAAAGCAATATTTTCACTGATTAAAACTGCTTATAGGGATGCCACTACATAATTGTTTGTTATTTTAAGGTGCTTTATACTACAACTGTAGCCTCTGTAATTTTGCTTCACACTGATGCAGTTATAGTGGCATCAGAGCAAAGTAGAGATTCCCAGGGGAATAATCTTATTCCACTTCAGTTTGAAGCTCTCCTTACCACCCAATTTACACTATATGGGCAGGATTTTCATTGGGCCGTGGAGGCGGAATTGGAGGCATGTGGGGGGTTAAAATCCCGAAATTGGGGGGCATGAACCCATCCCGCCCCCAACCTGCCTCCATGCATTCGTAGATTTTTTACAGGTCGGAGGCTTCTGCCCACGGGTAGGCTCTGATCACATGTCAGGCCCAATGTACTTTTATTGAATAATTCCTGTGCCCGAAGGAGCAATTGATGTCTGCTACAAATAGAACTCAGAAGCTTATTAAACTCAGTCTGAAGTAAACTAGATTGTCAAATGTCCCAAACATACATTGGTTGGATTAATGAAAACCACAGAAGATTTTCATATTTTGTTGTGATGTTATCTGCATCATGCTGGCAGGAGAAGGACAAGGAGATCTTAAACAACTGTGAAGCTGAGGTAAACAGACATTTTGTAAATAACTGTAATACAGGTGTTGGGAACCAGATTGAACCAGAATTTCAAAGACACAGTTGCCGTGCAGAGTAGTATGCAACTGCCAGAGTGGTTTTGACTTTACTGTTCACTGCAATCTCATTATTTTTTTTTTAAAGTGGCTTCATGAGCAGCTAATATTTGGGGGAGAAGTGGTAATTTCCCCTTTATGTTCAACTTCTCAGGAATAAAACAAATTCCTTAATGTAACAGAATGCTTTTCTATGTATCGTATAGAATCATTGGCCCCGATAATAACCCAGAGGTGGGCTCTGGGTTATCAATGACACCCTGCACCTGTGGGAAGCCAGCCAGAGACGCAAACCCGAGTGCCTGCACATTCTGACTAGTGTCATTACAGACGAAGTTGAGATAATTGCTGGCCTGGCAAACACCCCATCAGTGACCTGCCTTATGCATTTATGTGCAGCCGACTGGGAGATCCTGAGTACATCTCCGGTAGCGCCTTGGAAGGAGCCGGAGGCAAAAAAGTTGAGGGCGGTGATCACTTACACAGCCATTGGTAATGCATGACCACCAGGCCCAGCAGGGAGCAGGTCTTCTTCTAGGAGGCCACAGATATCTGCCACCACCTAAGGTGACACACACAGTGATGTGCCTCAATAATCCCGAGACTCGATGTTAGCGAAACAAAACAAGGCTTTTATTAACTTAGAAGATAACACGCAGTGGAGAGAGGTATCTTCCATCTGGAGCTCTGCAGTACTGGATATGAGGCCAGACTGAGCTGGCTTACATAGAGGCCAGGTATGGGCGGAGCCCTACACACAACACATTCCATACATTCCAATATACAATACAATGGTGAGGAGAAACCTGAAACCAACCACAGTCACAGGCAATACAATGGTGAGGGGAAACCTGAAACCAACCACAGTCACAGGCAGTGATGAATGGAATATTTCATCACACACAGCCTCTGGAAGCATTGCTCTTCCGAGAGGTCAAGGAAGCTGAGCCTCTGCCTGTACACCCTGTTATATGGGTAATGCCTCCTGCGAGCTCAACCACTCTGCTGCTCTCCTCTCTGCTGCTGACCACCTGCAGGCCTCTCTACAGCAGGCTGTTGATGGCCAACTTGCTCCTCATCCAAGGTCCAATCTAAGGTCACCATGGCACCACCCATCCTGACCTTGGGTCTCAATACCTCTAAAGTGCACAGCTTAGCCTCTCAACACAATTCTCTCAACAAACCCTTTCCCACAGGGGTGTAAGAAAGCAGCTGTGAGCACTGAGTATTTGTTGATGTCCGTATGCCTGACATTTAATGAGCCCCATGAATTGCCATTCAGTCTTCTCGTCCTTGTTTCAATGGCGAGTTTCAGGAAGCCCAGGAAATTCGTGCATGTCATGTTAAATTTAAATTCCAGTGAAAATCTCGTTCAAATTTCCTATTTTAAATATTATAAGCATTAACTCACCTCTCCGGAGGGGGTTACGCAAATGCATCAAAACGCATCCGCGTTAAACCTGGAAATTGGCGCATTGGAGCCAGCTTCTGGACACACTGACATTTTCACTGATTTTAACGACCCTCCCGAACCCAAACCCACACGCTCTTTACTGTTAAAATGCCTCACATTGTTTTTTTTACTAACAGTTTCCTTACCACTTGAGAGGGAAACGATGTAGGGATCTCTCCAATGACAATAACACCACTATTGAATATCCACCTCATAGTTTTGTGTTCCGGAACAGTTTAACTCTAGCTCGCAATACCAACTGATCCTCCAGCTTGAGAAAAGTAACTTAAAATGAAAAATTGAACTTTTGAGCTCTCCTGAACTTTCAGAGCACTTGTCTCATCCTGTTACAAGAAATAAGAATTGGAGCAGGAGTGGGCCATTCGGCTCCTCGAGCTTGCTCTGTTATGGATCAGTAATATGGAGAATCCCACATTCCTACACATTCTAGATATTACTGTGAATTAAAGTTCACCCAGTAACATTTATTTCATAGCTGCCGCTCCACAGAACAAAGACACGCCAAAATCAAGTGAGGGTCTCCAGGCAGATGACTAACATGGGAAACAGGAAATAAGGCTGAATCTGTAGCTCACTTACTCCCCCTTATGACTGGAGAAGGATAGTGAAGAGAAGCCTGTCTGTGAAAGGGAAAAACTGCCTTGGTGGTACATAATCATCTTATTAAAGAAATACTGACATGTGCCAACAGAGTGTTGTGCAGCCTCATTCATTGATCCTCATGATAAATTAATACATTTTAAAATCCCATCATTTTAGAAAAATAATCTTCAGCTCCATATTTTAATCATCCGTATAATAGAATTGAAAGGAATACCACAAGTAAATCTGTCCATGAGTTAGCTTTATTCAATTTTAATTTATTAAATATTTTGTTAGCTTCTAATGCTGTGGGATATGAGCATAAGAATGTTTAATAAGTCTGTCTGATAACTCATTTAAAATAAATGGGTTAGCACCTCCACCATCATAATAACTCTCCATTGGTTGGAATCATACCTAGCACAAAGGAAGTTGGCTGTGGTTGTTGGAGGTCATTCATCTCAATCACATGACAGCACTGCAGGAGTTCCTCAGGGCAGTGTCCTAGGCCCAACCATCTTCAGCTGTTTCATCAATGGCCTTCCCTCCATCATAAGGTCAGAAGTGGGGATGTTCGCTGATGATTGCACACTGTTCAGCACCATTCGAGACTCGTCAGATATTGACGTAGTCCGTGTCCATATGCAGCAAGACCTGGACAACATTCAGACTTGGGCTGACAAGTGGCAAGTAACATTCGCACCAAACAAGTGCCAGGCAATGACCATCTCCAACAAGCGAGACTCTAACCATCTCCCCTTGACATTCAATGGCATTACCATCGCTGAATCCCCCACTATCAACATCCTGGGGGTTACCATTGATCAGAAACTGAACTGGACCAGCCATATAAATACTGTGGCTACAAGAGCAGGCCAGAGGCTGGGAATTCTGCGGCGAGTGTCTCACCTCCTGACTCCCCAAAGCCTTTCCACCATCTACAAGGCACAAGTCAGGAGTGTGATGGAATACTCTCCACTTGCCTGGATGAGTGCAGCTCCAACAACACTCAAGAAGCTCGACACCATTCAGGATAAAGCAGCCCGCTTGATTGGCACTCCATCCACCACCTTCAACATTCACTCCCTCCACCACCGGCGCACTGTGGCTGCAGTGTGTACCATCTACAAGATGCACTGCAGCAACTCACCAAAGCTCCTTCAACAGCACTTTCCAAACCCGCGACCTCTACCACTTAGAAGGACAAGGGCAGCAGACGCATGGGAACATCACCACCTACAAGTTCCCCTCCAAGCCACACACCATCCTGACTTGGACCTGTATCGCCGATCCTTCACTGTCGCTGGGCCAAAATCCTGGAACTCCCTTCCTAACAGCATTGTGGGTGTACCTACACCATATGGACTGCAGCGGTTCAAGAAAGTGGCTCACCACCATCTTCTCAAGGGCAATTAGGGATGGGCACTAAA
Organism: Somniosus microcephalus; assembly: GCF_052327205.1. Taxonomy (NCBI): domain Eukaryota; kingdom Metazoa; phylum Chordata; class Chondrichthyes; order Squaliformes; family Somniosidae; genus Somniosus; species Somniosus microcephalus. The sequence goes on from NC_140999.1 coordinate 155,916,502, forward strand.
TGCAGGCCTAGCCAGCGACGCCTACATCCCATCAATGAATAAAAAAATAAAAAAATGCAGCTTTTCCAAGACACATTGGGCTCGATTTTGTCAATGGGGAGTTTTTGGAGGCGGGACTCCCACTTTTTGGGTTGTAGTTCCGCCTCCATCGACTTGTGGCCAACCCACGCTATTTTCCCTTGATTGACCCAGCGGGCTCAGCAGGCCAATTAAGGGACACCTGGTTACTGGTGACATCAGCGATTGACATTTCATCTGTCAAGAGCTTTTGACAGATGACAAATCAGCATTTGATAGCTCTGTGAAGCTGTCAAACACTGACAATCTATCTTCTAACTTGAGTCCTTCTACTCAAACTCAGTTAGAGAGTTCTCCAGACCAGAAAGCAGAGGCTGCAGCTTTTGACATTTCAACGGCCATTCGGCTTTCTGTGAGATGAGGGACTCCCGAGACCTGAAGGAAGGAAGCCTGCAGGAGAAAGTAAAGGTAAGTAAAACTTATTAAAACACTTTGCACTTACCTCACACACTTACCTCTGCACACATGCACCCATCACTCACCTGCACAATGGACATCTCGACCCCTCCAACCCCTGTAGACCGGCGGTCCGCCTCGCTAACTTGGCGTGGTTCAGAGCCGTCGGACAGCCCACACTTCAGGGCTAAAAATAGGGATTAGGCAAAAAACTGCCTGTTAACTACCTGTTAACAGGCAGTTAATTGGCACTAATCCCCTTCCCGCCTCGGGGAGGCGGCTCCCAGCACAGGTCGGCTACCCGCCTCCTGGGACATTGGCACGGAGGCGGGTTGCGGGTGGGATGGGTTCTTGCCCCCCGATTCTGCAATTTTCCCACCACTCCCGCCTCTAAACCCGCCTCCTCGGGGCTTGGAAAATCGAGCCCACTATGTCTGGCACTCATTAAAATTAATGACCAGAAAATGGAGGTGTTGCAATTTGGGCACGCTGACCTCTCTTCCATATTTTTTGAACAGTGTTCCTGCTGATTCCGAAGTCTCGGAAATGTTATCCTTTTTTTTTGAAGGAGTGGATAACTTATGGGTAAGTTTTCTCAAATGAAGTACTGACACAATTAGTTCCCTATTGGTCAGCTGCCTTTTGAACACTAGTAATGATGGCTATAGATAGATATATTTTGAGGGTCTCTCATGGCTTCACCAATGACAAGGGGCTCGATTTTCAGTGTGCCGTGGAGTCGGGATTGGTGGCGTGCGGGGGGTTAAATTCCAGAAATCGGGGGTCCCGACCCCATCCCGCCCCCAACCCGCCCCACACTGGGACCCGCCTCCCCGAGGCGGGAAGGGATTAGTGCCAATTAACTGCCTGTTAACAGGTAGTTAACAGGCAGTTTTTAGCCTAATCGCTATTTTTAAGCTTGAACTGTGGGATTCCCGACGACTCCAAACCACGCCAAGTTGGAGGAGTCGGGCCGTCAGGTTGAAGGGCTTGGAGGGGTCAAAATGTCGGTGTTCAGGTGAGTGATGTGTGCATGAGTGCAAAGGTAAGTGTGTTTGGTGTGTCTAAAAAGTGTAAATTACCTTTTCTTACCTTTTCAGCCTTCCTTCCTTAAGGTTCAGGGAGTCCCTTATCTCACCGGCACAGAAAGCAGAATGGCTGCGAACTGTCAAAAGTGACAGCTTGCAGCTTTCTGTGCAGGAGAGATTTCTAACTGAGTCTGTGGAGAAGAACTCATGTTAGAAGTAAGACTGTCAGTGTTTGACAGCTTCAAACAGCTGTGAAACGCTGATATTTCATCTGTCAAAATGTCTTGACAGATGAAATTTCAGTCTGTGACATCACCTGTTGCCGGGTGGCCTTTAAGTGCCCTTAACTGGGCTGCTCAACAAGGTCAATCAAGTTAAAATCGCGTGGATTGGCCGCATCGCGATGGAGGCGGGACTACAACCCCGAAAGTTGTAGTCCCGCCTCCAACCCGACTCCTGAATGAAAATCCAGCCCATGGAGTCACTGAAGTTAATTCACAAGAGTCAAAAAACAGTCTTAAGGCACGAGTGATAGAAACCATGAAAATCACCTGCAAAATATTTTTTTAACTCTATCCCTGCAAATTCAGTGCCAAGCTTAAATCATGTTTTAGAGAGTTGCATGTACTTGTAAATGATAATTGATGCAGCTTACGAATTTTTATTTGTCACTTATCTGAATTATTACTTTACTTGAAATGAAACTCATTTCCGTACAATAAAGTCATTTATTCCATCACACACTTCAGTGGAAACTATAATGGATTGATTACCATGCCATTGATTTCTTTCTTGAAATATTTATAATGTATATTAGGTGACTGCAGAATACTTACAATTTCATCAAAGCGTTTTCTTTGCTGTGATCATAGTCAGGAAACTGAAGGCTGAAGATTCTATCTGTTAAAGCTAATGAATACTTTGTAAAGTCCAGCTTTGCACTGGATTCCCACAAAACCGAATTGAATGAATGAGGATCAAATAGGAAAGTTACAAATCGTCCTGCCACTTGGACCTAAGGAAATAAAACAACAGGCTAGTGTTAGTAAGCACACATTGGGCCTGAATTTGCGGTCGGAGGCTTCCCGCTGGCGAATGCCCTGACCACTAGAAAAGTACGAACCTACCTGATGGTCTCAGAGGTTCGAACACACGCGTACGCCTGCATAAAGGCCCACGTATCCCAGGGGCGAACACGGTTCGCAAGCGCCCCTGGGATCATGTGGGCCAGGCCAACCAATCAAAAAGGGGGATCCCCATTATGCTTATGGGTGTTCCACTTACGTACAGAATCCCCATAAGCATGAATAGGAATCCCCTAAAAAACACAATTACACACCAGTTAAATAAAAATAAATCATTACATGTTCAAAATGAATTAAAATACAATTTAATTAAACATTTAAAACAGAAATTACATTTTTTGAAAAAAAAGTAAACGTTCTAAAAGGAGCTAAAAATAACCTAAACTAAATTGAAAGTTTTTTTTATGTTTAAATAATGAAAAAAAATGATTTAATTATTTATTTAAACTTTTACACTGGTAAAAGAAGGCCTTATGCCTGCTTTTACCAGGCATAAGAGTTTCATGGGCATTCACTGGGCAGTAGTTGGGCAAATAGCCCAACTCTCCGCCCGCGAATGTCCATTTCCTGGGGATGCGGTGGATCTGTCAAGCTGAAACAAGCTCAAAGCATCGCATGTGGAAAACTGGAGCTCGCGGGGCACTTACGATCGCGTATGCACCACATATGCAGTCATAGGCCCCAGAAAATTTGGGCCATTGTGGAACTCCCCATAATGAAACCCGCACAGTTTGTTCACGTGAATCTAAGTTTTGATAAAAAAGTTGGAGGTTAGATTGGATAACATGGGCGTTTATAAAATTTGTCTTCCACCACACAAACTTTTTTTCCAAAGATATAAGAGAACATTTGACAGGGCTCTAAAGCCACATGGCTTAAGTAATCGTAGATCTGTGACATTGTCTTTATTTATAATTTATATTATAAAAATTAATTTTAAGCACATTAAAAGCTTAAATAGTCCCTTCCCTTCTGTTAATATTACCCTAAAACTGTAACAAAGGGAGGTCTGTGATACTTAAAATTTTTATATTTCAGGAGTATCTACCCTTTTCATCCCAGTCACATTTGTTCATTTTTTACTGAGAAAGTATTGATATTTAGAAAATCTCCACAAGTACCATGAAAGAGGTCTATATGACAGATGGAAACTATCTATAATATATTAAAAATCTTACATCTGCACACAGTTCGGCCTAGAAATTCACTGGCCTTAGCGCCGCTTTTGAGGCGCTAGAGGGCCTAGCGCCGAAGTTATGGCCAGTTTAGAAATTGACAGGGGCCCTAAATCGGCGTTAGGCCGGTAGCGCTGCGCCGGCACCGATGACGTCATCGGTGTGCGCAGCGTCCCGGTTGCCATGGTAACCCGCCCGAACTCGGAAATTGAGTTGCGGCCGCCTCGCCCGTGGCAGTCGCAAGCAACGTTCTGGCAGAGGTGCCTTACAGAACTTTGCGCCGGCGCATTAAAGGCCCCGCGGCGGCCGGCCGCTTTCCCGCCGGCCGCCTGGCCGCAGCTCCCTCCCCGGACTTCCCTCCCGCCCCCCCCCCGGAACAGAAGCAAGCCCGGCACTTGTCCGAGGTGCCGGGCTCATTTTTAAAAAGATTATCGCGGGCCGCGGCCGGGTGCAGGCAGCTCCTCCTTAACGGAAGGAGGAGGCCTGCACTTCCCGAGCCTGCCGCACCGCAGCGGGCGCCGCAGCGCCGGAATAGCGCCGCAATGCGGCGCGTGGCGCCAGTTTTGAGGCGCTGAGACCCCTCAGTAGCGCCAGCAGCCGTTTGGGCGCGGCGCTACTGAATTTTTGGCGCGCGCAGGGGGACTTAGCGCCGGCACTAACTTCCGGCGCTAAAGCCCTCGCTGCGCCAAAACCGAATTTCTAGGCCTTCCTGTTTACAAAGCTTCACTTCCTGTTGTCATCTTTTTCCCAATATAAATTCCTATGCCCACATTTACAATGGAAACTGCCTATGTAAACTTGTCACACTGCAATTACATACTCCTGTAAATAGTGGCACTGTACCATCTCAATTTTGTGACTCCCAGTTATTTAGACTGCACTGTAGAGAAACTCTTAGGTTCTAGCCAACACTACTTCACTCTTTCCCAAATTACCATAACATTTGCTATTCAAATAAATAATATAAAATCAAAGCGTTATGTACACAAAATAAGGACAGAATGTATGACTTTAAAAAGAGAACCAAATTGCACCATTAGCAGTAGGTATCTCACCCAATCAGTGGTTAAAATGCCAGTGGTGTTCTAATGACACCATTGGACCCCGAATTGCATGTATTAATGAGGTTCCTATCTGAGTCAGTTTTTAAAAAAAGAGCCCAGTTAAGGTGGCGAGTGGCAATTGAGCAGGGTAGAGGCTGGTAAGTTTTTGGAGGTTGTTTCATGTTGCGCGGCCGCCCTGTTCCCGCTGGGCAGGGTGGGTTAAAATCGCCCCCAATGTTTACTGGGAGTTTAGAGACACAGAAATTTGACAGGAATTTGACAATCATCAGAATAATTAATCACAGTAGTGACGGTGACCATGCATTCCTTATTTAGTCTCTGTAAAAGTTTTACACAGCTGTTAGATCTTTTGCCATTGTCAAAGTTACATGCATTTATTCAATAGCGTAAGCAGAGAAATTATTGCGTGTGATGTCAGCGTATGAACCCTTGACGTGTTTTTAGGACATTATTTTGTCCGCTATTGTAACAGAAATGCTAACCCATTTCAAATAAACTGTTACATGTTTAGCATGCTAATATTCTGGCTTCAAAAGTTTGCTTTCAGTTTCTTTTTTAACAAGGATCTAAAATATTGATATTCCAGTCTTTTTATTTACAGTATATATATCCTGATAGGGACTATGTCAGTAAAAGTTTTTGAGCTGTAACTTTTGTCATGTTGAGGTAATGCTCTTGTGAAGGAATGCACAGATCACAAATATCACCATTAAATATATCTTCTAGAAGCATTATTACTTGGGTATACTAAGTTGAGAAATACACTGTATAGAGGAGAAAAACATTAGATAAGAAAAATGGAAACTAGCTATTTATATTTTAGTTGTTGCCAGAAGTTTCTTTGGTTAAGCTATACACTAGAAGAGCTGTTCAGGACCAGTAGATGGATGTGACAGACAGTAAATGCAATCACCCATCGCACTGCCACTGAATGCAAGAAAAACAATTAATGACCTTACCAGTTAAGGCAAGGTAAGAGTAATCAGCTACAACGTGCAAGAAAATACTGTACTAAGCATATTTGCCACTTCACAATGATTCCCCCCCCTCACATGTTAAAATGTAATGGCTTACTGTTAATGCCTAGGAGGTATGACAGTGCATTTTATATCCCAGCTTCGACCTGGGAATATTTCTTCATTCCAGAATTTCCATGTTTTGACCCTATAAAAAGCTTTGCATGATATGTAATTACTTGTTGCATGTACCAGTCATCACACCGATTATTGCAGAAACTTGGGTTTTACTGTATTCCATTGTCATTGAAGGTAATTTGACCCTTTTGCCTTTCTTTTTCCAGGACAAGACTGCCATTAACAGCAGGGAGAGATCAGCCACAGGTTTCAGACTCACAACCTGAGATCCCTATCTCCATATGAAGCGGAATCTCTGCACATCCTGGGGATGGAGGTTATTGGAAAAACTGAATATGGGAGAGTAGGAGGGCAGCTGAGGGTGCATCATGACATTTTACTTTTCTTCCTATTGCACCCTTCATTAATTGTTAGTTAACCATATTATGAAACCCTCCTGTCACTTCTTCTACAAGTTTTGCACCTCAAGAAATCACTCTAATCCATTCTCTAGATGTTCTACCAGACCAATAACAGGTTTATTAGCATTTGGTGATACAAGCACTTCACAGCATGCACCATCACTCACTCTATCCATACCAAGTACCATTCCAGAGATATACACCTTGGGGAAGTTAGCGAGTCAGGACGAGGGGACTGCACAGGGTGACACACTTTAGCAGCTGGAATATTGGCACATAGGGAGGAGGACATTGCTAGCCAGATGATCAGGATGCTTTGCCTCTCAGCTAATCAACCTGAGAATGTGCAGTTCATAGACCCTGCATTTAAAGGAACAGTACTGGCAGAGCACCATGTCTTGGAGGTATATTAGTGTGCTGTAGATGGTGTCTCAGGTGGAGGACTCCACCAGCAACACGTGCAGCACTTTGAATGACCATTTAACAGCACTGCAGTCCACCATGGAGTGTGTAGCAGCTCCAGGGACATTTGCAACAAAGGCCTCCATGTCAGAGGCCTAAGGGAAATCTTTGCTTTGTCAATGCATGTTCAGACTGCTGCCATAGTTTCATATATATATTATCGTGTAAACACTGTTTGAAGGAACGCTTTGCAGGTAGCATTGTAACTTATGGTCCTTTTCTGTTTTTGTAGGCTTGGAAGTAGAGCTAAGCAGCAATACCATTGGTACTGAACAAACCAGCACCACATAACACTGCCATAAGCACCAGGTGGATTCACCCCTTGGCAAATTAGGTGGTGAGCTTGAGGAGGGAGCTCTAGTGATTCACTCACATGAGTGAGGAAGGGAAAGTGGGAGTGTTGGAGGAAGGACCTGCTGACTGGAGGACAAGCTAACATGTTTTATCAATTATAGCGGGAGACTTTAAACAGCCGACCACCTGTTTCTCACTTGAAAAACAGGTGACTGGCAGTTGAACGTCTGATGGAGACCTTGTCTGCCTGAATCAACTATCAGACAGGTCTTTAAATGAACGCCCAGCACCTCCGCCCAACACAGGCAGGAGAGAGACAAAGGGGGAATTCTAACCTAAAAAGACTGGTGGAGTAATTAATGTGTTAAAAATCTGAATCCCGACCTGAACCCGCATCCCACCTGCCCACTTACGGTTTTAACAGAGGCGGGACGGGAGGAGGGCAGCCAATCCGCTGCCAGGAGGAAGGTTATCTATTTAAATATTATAATGAGGCTGGAGGCCTCTGCTTTAACCTCCATTTTGTAATTAACTTTAGCTGGTCGGGTTTTGCACATCTCGTGAAACCGGCCAGCTAAAGTAAGGCGAGGACAGCTGGATTCAGGAGGTAAGTGCCTTTATACTGACCTCCTGGATCCAGCGTGCCTGCCTAACCCACCCCCTGCGATTGGAGACCCTCCCACAAGGCCTCCGAATCCCTCCCCCAGGCATCTAATCCCCCCCAGGCCTACGATTCTCCCCCCCACCACCCCCCGGCCCATGCTGCTTCCGGCCCTGAACCTGTTTGCCACCCCCCCCCCCCGTGCTGCTCCCGGCCCCCGATCCTCTTCGCACCACCCCCCCAATCCTTCGCCAGCTGCAATCCTCCTTGCACCACCACCCCCACCCCGATCATTCTCGCACCTAACGCCCCCCCACCCCCCATGATTCTTAGCCACCCCCTCCCATGCTGGTCCCGGCCCACCCTGTGCTCCTCCGGCCGCCCCGACCTCCACACGATTCCTCCCTCCTCTGTGCGGCCTAGTGCCGCAGGCCTATCTACCCGGAGCCTGCCAGCCTCTCAATCTGGCTGGCTGTGGGTGGGAAACAGAGGCTTCCCATGCATATCAAGCCCTGCGTTAAATTCGACAGGGCCTGCAGGAAACCCGTTCTTCCGGGTTTCCCGACCGCCTCGGAGCCCCACCCCCTGGTCCCCAATGTGCCTTCCCCATTAAAATTCAGCCCTTAATAACTGAAAAGGGAAGTAAAGGAAGCAGAAAAATGGAAGGGCAGTCTACTTCTGTAAAAGGCTGGTGATCTGAAATGAAATGCAGTCAAAGCATGCAGTGTTAAAGCAATGATATAGTCCTGATGCAGAAATAAGTATTACTTCTGAGACTGCAGCTAAACTTTCCGTTCAGTGTTATTTTAACACTGATGTTAACCCGTTTAGCATGAACGAGTTAACACTGACATAAAAATAATGACGATTGTAAAAGTTAATCTTACAAGTCTGTAATAAAGAAAACGTAGCTGGAAGTAAACACCTCACCTAAAATATCATTTCATTTCTGTAAAATACTTTAACATTCCTTTCATTTGTTTTTTTCAGAACATCTTGCCAATCATTCCCAACATCTCTCCCCCATTCTCCTGTTTGGTCGTGCTGTTTCCTGAATTAACTTTTAGTAACACTAGGTGGCAGTGGAAGTTATCATCCTGCTAGAATTCCCTGCATACGGCTGTCGAGAAGAACCTGCCATAGAATTGAATTTTAACATTGCCTCAGGAACTATGATAGCGAAAGTATTTTTTCAATGTATCTGCCTTGCCAGGCAGGGTATTACATTTTAATTCATCACTTTCCCTTTCATACAAGTTCAAATTGGATTCACTATATCATCAACAGACCAGCTGATAATAGTAACGATAATTCTCACATTAGAATGGTATCAATGATAGTATTTTTTTACGATTTTATACTAGATTTAATCTTTTCACTATAGTATAACACTGTCCTGTTCTTCAGTTCGGAGTGTGGAAGTGTTTAGGCTGTGTAACCAAAGCCAACTGAATGAGAAGTCTGCTCTGCTGCTGCTAGAGTAATAAATATAAAAAATAAAATTGGCGTATAGGCTGTTCTAAAAGCAACATTAAATGAAAACAAGTATATTTGGAAGTTTGCAGCTATACTTCAGTATCAAAGTTAAAGAGTTCTTACTGTGAAAATGTCTCCATATTTTTTCTTCATTTTCAATAAAAATTTGGCACTATCCTTCCCAAACTCGACGGCGTGTCCCAGCCATGGGATGAAACCTTTATCTAGAGGTGGCTCATTTGATAACCTAAAAGAACAATCAAAAATATTAATTCTAAGTTCACCATTATTATTACTACTATCACTATTACTAAAATGGATAAGAAAACATGTATGCCTTAAACACAACACTAACATAATTGGGTTAAAACCTGCATTAAAACACACAGAGGAATCTAGTATTCAGAAGGGGAAGATTCTGTCTGATAACCTTGATTACTTTGAGAATATGGCACCCTAAGTGGATTGTGGTAAGTCCTGCCTATCTAGACTTTCAGAAGGCAAAGTTTCACATGAAAAACTATTAATTATGCTCAAAGCTGTGGGGGTTCAGAGTTAATCTTGGGTATCTATATGAGATTGGCTGAAGGGTAGAAAAAATGTTAGGAATTATGTTGGGGTTTGGAGGGGGTGAAATACTGAGTGGTTTGTCCCAGGGTTCGGCGTAAGGACCACTACTGTGTCTAATTTACATCAATGAACTAGACTCATAACACTAAAGTAAACTGGTCAGATTTGCAGATGATACCAACCTAGGAAAGGGGCAGTGGAATCAGAGGAGGCAGCTCAGAAATTACAAAATGAGTTGGACAAAATATGTAAGTGAGAAGAACAATGGCAGATGAAATTTAATACAGACAAATGTAAACTACTGCACATAGGTAAAACAATGGGCAACACAAATACTTAATAAATGGTGTTAAAGTAGCTATGGATGAAGTTGAAAAGGACCTAGGCATCTCAGTCGACTCAGAGCTCAATATGTTCACCCAGTGCAGAGCAGTGATTCACAAAGCCAACTGAATGTTCAGCAGCAGAGGCAAAACAGCAGAATACAAGTCAGAGAAAGTCATGATCACACTGCACATTGAGCACTGTGCCCAGTTCTGATCACTGAGGCACAAGGGGACAGCCAAGCAATTGGAGGCAGTGCAAAGAAGAGCCACAAGGCTGGTCCTGAGTCTTAAGGGGGAATTTTAACTCTCCCAAATTGGTGGGAAAGCAGTGGGGGAACAGTTACAATAGAGTTATTCCATTTCACACTCCGTTCCTGCTGATCTCAAGCTTTCAGCAGCTTATTCTAACAGCTAACCTCAATGGCTGTTAAGTGGGTTAAGCCATGGTAATTTATAAAAACACAATTGTGTCAAAGTAGTTACAAATTGTTGAAGACACACAATATTATCATTAAGTGGAAATAAACTGCACTGCAAACCTCCCAAGAATTATTTTAGCCCAAGTTTGAGGTGGAGTGCATAATATATTGGCAGCTCCTACATTAATGACTTCTTCAATTAAATCACTTCACTCTGATAATTATGTGAGTTGGAAGCAAAAGAATTAAATAAAATCCAATCTGTGGCTGGTTTAAAATGTTAAGGAGTATATAATATATGAATGGATATAGAACCGTACACCCGTATCAATGCCTAATGAACTGGTAGCAAAAATAGCAAGCGTCGAGTACCCTTTGTAGTTATCAGGAACTGACAAAAATAAACTGAGAAATGAATTTAATCTGAGTCTGTGTCTATCATTTCAAGAACATAGGAAAAAAGTGAGGATTAGGGAACACTTCTCAGCACCAAAAGCAGCCCTAATCAGTGCTACAGTGAAACAGTGAAAACCAATAAAGAGAAAAATAAAAATGGAAGGGAAGGGAGCAGGGATTTCCCACCTGTCCCGTGCCGATTTTTCAGTTGAAGTATATAAGAAGTAAAAAAAAATGCAAATACTGGCAACCTGGGCCGAAATTTTGAGGAGGAAGGCGGGTTGGGGCGGGGGGCTCCGAGGCAGTCAGGAAACCCGGCCTGGGTTTCCCGCAGGCCCTGCCAACTTTAACGGCAGGGCCTGATTTGCATGCGAGGTCTCGGTTTCCCGCCCACAACCAGCCAGATTGAGAGGCTGGCTGAGTGCCGGTCGGGTAGGCCTGCGGCCGCACAGAAAATACAGGGAGGGTTCATGTGGGGGTCGAGCTGTTAAGTGGATGGATCGGGGGAGGGTGGGTAAAGGATTGGGGGTCGGGCCAGGCCGTTAAATGGATCGAAGGTGGAGGGTAGAGGATCGGGGGTCGGGCCAGACCTTTAACTGGGTCGAAGGTGGGGTGTAGAGGATCGGGGTTCGGGCTGTTAAATGGATCAGGGGGGTTGGGCAGAGGATTGGGGGGGGTGGAGTGAAAGAGAGGATCGGGGCCGGATGGCGGGGGCGGGGGAGGGAAGGGAAGATCATGGCCGGCCACCGGAGGATTGAGGCTGGCCTCAGCATCATTGCTGAGGGGCGGGGGGTGGAATGTCTGGGGGGTGATCGGAGGCCTTGTTGGTGGTCTCTGTTTGCGGGGGGTGGGTTAGGCAGGGACCCTGGATCCAGGAGGTGGGTGATAAGACACTTACTTCCTGGATCCAGCAGTCCCCGTCTTGCTTTAACTGTTGGGTTTCACAAGTTGTATGAAACCCGTCCACACGCAGTTAAAAACAAAATGGAGGTTAAAAAAGAGGCTTCCAGTCTCATTATAATATTTACATTTTCACCTGTCCCATCCTGCCTCCGTTAAAACCATTGGAGGTGGGATCAGGTCGGGAATCCCATTTTTAACAATTTAACTACCCCCCGCTCCAAACCCACCCGTTTCTTAAGGTTAAAATTCCCCCCCGGAATTAAAATAGAAATTGCGGAAGCACACAACAAATCCATTTGCATCTGTAATGAGAAAGGTTAGATTAACACGAACGCCAATGTTTCCAACGTTGCTGAATGGTATATCATTTGTTACTGAATTTAGGTTGGTGCATTTTAAGAAAGCTACTTAAAGAGAAGCAGTAATCACAATGTTAATCAAAACAGCACTTGGCAAAGCAAATGTTTTTCTTTGTCTCATGGGTGTAGACTCTTCATCAGTTCCAAGGTCTACACCCGAAAGATCAATCTCTCTCATCTCTTTACAGATACTGATCGATCTACTGTGTATTTATAGTGTTTTCTGCTTTTATGTCATGTCGTAGGATACAAGTTTAAGTCTTAAATTCCTTACACATAAACAAGTCGTCATGGAAATGTGCTGAGTGAAGGTTATGTAGGGAATATAGAAACATCGATCTTTAGGTTACTACATTACTATATGCTATATAAATTCAAGTTGATGCTCTACTTAATAATAAAAGTAATTCAGTTCTCAAACAGTTACGAGCATGTAACATTATCCTATTATTTTTGAAATAACAATTTCAGTTTGTTCCAATTTGTTTTTTCAGTTGGGCTGATAAGGCTGCAGGATTTTTCCATTGGGCAGAGTTCCTGCTGGCTCAAATGGAGAGGTAATGGAAAGAAATGAATAGGATACCGCTGGGACCTCCTTGCTGAGCTAGACAAGCAGATCTATATTTGTAGGTTTAAAATAGTAACTGTGAATGAAAACTGGCCTATTTCTTTTCTAAAGACAACAGCAATTCTTTTTTGCGCTGGTTTTCAGCACGAAAGTGAGCGGCCCAGCTAAAAACTGCGCCCCAAGAGGGAGGCCTGAGGCTCAATCGGAATTGGGCCTTGGGCCTAATCTCTACAATAACAGTGAGCTGCGGGCTCCAATCAGGCATCCAGCTCACCAGCCCAGGCTTTTCCAAAATTGTTTGGCTTGGACGCCGAGTAAGTCCTGGGGTGGAGGAGGTGGGGAGGGTCGGTGAACATGACGGGGTGGAAGCAAGAACAACCAGCCAGCGGCTCATAGTATTGCTGTGGAGACAGGAGGAGCACTCCTTTAGACTCCAAGGGGGCTAAATTCAGTTGATTTGCACCTCCCATTAGCACCCCCCCCACCAATTTTTACCCCCAAAAGCACATGCTCCATCCAGTTTCTGCCACATTTGGCAGTGGGGTCTTAAAACAGGCCCCTGATTAGCACATTCAAGGGGCCTAGCATTTGTTTCAGGCAAGCATCTCGGGCACTTCCAGGGGGGATTGAGAGAGCAAGATTGCACCCGGAAATTGGACCCTTAACGCCCATTCTGTGCACAAAATACAAGCGCAACAGAAACCAATTCCCACCCCCACCCTCTGAAGTCTGATTGTGTTGTATGTTAAACTGATTTAATGTACAAATAAAAAGAATAATAGAAATATTGTTTTCTAAGATAAACACATGGGCCCTGAAATGAGACTGAGGTGTTCTGGAATATGAGCACTTAACATGTCCATCTCAAATTTCCTCCTCTGCTATTTTAGCAGAGATCTTAAATGATTTATCTTAATTTGGGTAATACATCCGCTAATACAGTGGCGGAAACAATTTTCAGCAAATATGTTGTGCGCTTGGACATTAGTTTCCTACAGTGTAACTGTAGGTATGAAGGTGGACATACAATGGTTAACATTCAAGGAAATAATACATAATTTGCAACAAACATATATTCTTCTAGGGCATAAAAATCCAAAAGGAAAAGTGATCCAACCATGGCTAACAAAAGAAATTAAAGCTAATATTAAGTCAAAGGAGGAAGCTTATAAAGTTGCCAGAGAAAGCAGTCAGCCTGAGGATTGGGATCTTTTTAGAAATCAGCAAAGGGGGACCAAGAAATTGATAAAGAAAGGGAAAATGGAATATGAGCACAAACTAGCGAAAAATACAAAAACGGATTGTAAAAGCTTCTATAGGTATGTAAAAAGGAAAAGACTGGTGAAGGTAAATGTAGATCCTTTACAGTCTGAGATGGGAGAATTTATAATGGGGAATGAGGAAATGGCAGAGAATTAAATAAATACTTTGTTTCTGTCTTCACGGAGGAAGACACAAAAAAACTCCCAGATATATGAGAAAACCAAGGGTGTGATGAGAATGAGGAACTTAAAGAAATTATTATTAGTAAAAAAGCAGTACTGTACTAGCAAAATTAATGGGACTAAAGGTCGATAAATCCCAAGGACTGGATGACCTACATCCTAGGGTTTTGAAAGAGGTGGCCATTGGAATAGTGGACGCATTGGTTGTCATCTTCCAAAATTCTATAGATTCTGGAACGGTTCCTGCAGATTGGAGGATAGCAAATGTAACCCCACTATTTAAGAAAGGAGGGAGAAAGAAAACGGGGAACTACAGACCTGTTAGCCTCATATCAGTAGTTGGGAAAATGCTGGAATCTATTATAAAGGACAAATGTAAGAAGTCACACGACACCAGGTTATAGTCCAACAGCTTTATTTGAAATCACAAGCTTTCGGAGCGCTGCTCCTTCTTCAGGTGAAGTGGAGAAATGCATAAAGACACAGCTTATATAGTCAGAGAATCATGTCAGATGTTTACAGGTAACCTTTCCAACTGCCATTTATCACACCTCGGCAGAGAGATAATCACAGCAGTCAAAGGTGTGAATGGTGTCCAAACAGGTCAGTCAGGGAAACATTACATCAAAGAACAATGAGGTGGGGTCACAAGGGGTCAAATATTGCAGATGCTGGGGTCTGTATGAAAAACAAAAAAACAGACAAAAAACATTTTTTTTGGCTGGAAATCACAGCAGGTCCGGCCGCATCTGTGTAGAGAGAACAAGCCAATGTCGACTCGAGTCTGGATGACCCTGCATCAGGTGGGGTTACATGTAGCGTGACATGAACCCAAGATCTCGGTTAAGGCCGTCCTCATGGGTGCGGAACTTGGCTATCAGTTTCTGCTCGACGATTTTGCGTTGTCGTGTGTCTCGAAGGCCACCTTGGAGAATGCTTACCCGAAGATCGGAGGCTGAATGTCCTTGACTGCTGAAGTGTTCCCCGACTGGGAGGGAACACTCCTGCCTGGTGATTGTTGCGCGGTGTCCATTCATCCGTTGTCGCAGTGTCTGCATGGTCTCGCCGATGTACCATGCTCCGGGGCATCCTTTCCTGCAACGTATGAGGTAGACAACGTTGGCCGAGTCACATGAGTATGTACCATGTACCTGGTGGGTGGTGTCCTCACGTGTGATGATGGTATCTGTGTTGATGATCTGGCATGTCTTGCAGAGGTTGCTGTGGCAGGGTTGTGTGGTGTCGTGGTCGCTGTTCTCCTAAAAGCTGGGTAATTTGCTGCGAACGATGGTCTGTTTGAGGTTAGGCGGCTGTTTGAAAGCGAATAGTGGAGGCGCGGGGATGGCCTTAGCGAGGTGTTCGTCGTCATCGATGACATGTTGAAGGCTGCGAAGGACATGGCGTAGTTTCTCTGCTCCGGAGAAGTACTGGACGACGAAGGGTACTCTGTTGGTTGTGTCCCGTGTTTGTCTTCTGAGGAGGTCTATGCGATTTTTCGCTGTGGCCCGTCAGAAGACAAACACGGGACACAACCAACAGAGTACCCTTCGTCGTCCAGTACTTCCCTGGAGCGGAGAAACTACGCCATGTTCTTCGCAGCCTTCAACATGTCATCGATGACGACGAACACCTCGCTAAGGCCATCCCCACGCCTCCACTACTCGCTTTCAAACAGCCGCCTAACCTCAAACAGACCATCGTTCGCAGCAAATTACCCAGCTTTCAGGAGAACAGCGACCACGACACCACACAACCCTGCCACAGCAACCTCTGCAAGACATGCCAGATCATCAACACAGATACCATCATCACACGTGAGGACACCACCCACCAGGTACATGGTACATACTCATGTGACTCGGCCAACGTTGTCTACCTCATACGTTGCAGGAAAGGATGCCCCGGAGCATGGTACATCGGCGAGACCATGCAGACACTGCGACAACGGATGAATGGACACCGCGCAACAATCACCAGGCAGGAGTGTTCCCTCCCAGTCGGGGAACACTTCAGCAGTCAAGGACATTCAGCCTCCGATCTTCGGGTAAGCATTCTCCAAGGTGGCCTTCGAGACACACGACAACGCAAAATCGTCGAGCAGAAACTGATAGCCAAGTTCCGCACCCATGAGGACGGCCTTAACCGAGATCTTGGGTTCATGTCACGCTACATGTAACCCCACCTGATGCAGGGTCATCCAGACTCGAGTCGACATTGGCTTGTTCTCTCTACACAGATGCGGCCGGACCTGCTGTGATTTCCAGCCAAAAAAAATGTTTTTTGTCTGTTTTTTTGTTTTTCATACAGACCCCAGCATCTGCAATATTTGACCCCTTGTGACCCCACCTCATTGTTCTTTGATGTAATGTTTCCCTGACTGACCTGTTTGGACACCATTCACACCTTTGACTGCTGTGATTATCTCTCTGCCGAGGTGTGATAAATGGCAGTTGGAAAGGTTACCTGTAAACATCTGACATGATTCTCTGACTATATAAGTTGTGTCTTTATGCATTTCTCCACTTCACCTGAAGAAGGAGCAGCGCTCCGAAAGCTTGTGATTTCAAATAAAGCTGTTGGACTATAACCTGGTGTCGTGTGACTTCTTACATTTGTCCACCCCAGTCCAACTCCGGCATCTCCACACCATATTATAAAGGATGCAATAACTGGGCATTTAGAAACTAATAATAAGATTGGGCAGAGTCAACATGGATTTATGAAAAGGAAATCCTGTTTGACAAATCTGTTGGAGTTCTTTGAGGATGTAACTAGTGGAGTAGACAAAGGGGAACCGGTAGATGTGGTGTATCTAGATTTTCAGAAGGCCTTCAATAAGGTCCCACACAAGAGGTTGGTGAACAAAATTAGGGCACATGGAATTGGGGGTAATATACTAGCATGTAGTGAGAATTGGTTGACAGACAGAAAACAAAGAGTAGGGATAAACGGGTCTTTTTCAGGATGGCAGGCTGCGACTAGTGGGGTACTGCAAGGATCGGTGCTTGGGCCCCAGCTATTCACAATCTATATCAATGATTTGGATGAGGGGACTAAATGTAACATTTCCAAATTTGCCGATGATACAAAGCTAGGTGGCAGTGTAAGTTGCGAAGAGGATGTGAAGAGGCTTCAAGGGGATCTCGACAGGCTCAGTGAGTGGGCGAGAACATGACAGATGGAATATAATGTGGATAAATGTGAAGTTATCCACTTTGGTAGAAAAAACAGAAAGGCTTGGTGAGACCACACCTGGAGTACTGTGTACAATTTTGGTCTCTTTACCTAAGGAAGGATATACTTGCCATAGAGGGAGTGCAACGAAGGTTCACGAGATTGATTCCTGGGATGGCGAGACTGTCGTATGAGAAGAGATTGAGTAAACTAGGCCTGTATTCTCTTGAATTCAGAAGAATGAGAGGGGATCTCATTGAAGTATACAAAATTATTACAGGGCTTGATAGGATGGATGCTGGGAGAATGTTTCCCTTGGCTGGGGAGTCTAGAACCAGGGGCCACAGCCTCAAGATAAAGGATAGGCCATTCAGGACTGAGATGAGAAGAAATTTCTTCACACAGAGGGTGGTGAATCTTTGGAATTCTCTACCCCATTCTCTACCCCAGAGAGCTGTGGAGGCTCAGTCATTGGGTATATTCAAAACAGAAGTCGATAGATTTCTGACTAGTAAGGGCATCAAGGGATATGGTGATAGGGCCGGTGAATGGAGTTGAGGCAGAAGATCAGCCATGATCTCATTGAATGGCGGAGCAGGCTCGAAGGGCCGAATGGCCTACTCCTGCTCCTATTTCTTATATTCTTATGTTCAGGGCCAGGGGTTCTGAAGCTTTTTCTTCCGAACGCCAATGTTGCCAATGTTGCTGAATGTTATATCATTTGTTACTGAATTTAGGTTGGTGTATTTTAAGAAAGCTACTTAAAGAGAGGCAGTAATCACAATGTTAATCAAAACAGCACTTTGCAAAGCAAATGTTTTTTCTTTGTCTCATTACCCTTATTAAATAGCATATTTTCCATTTTGTGCCTGAGTTAAATGTTTCTCCTAAGTAAACATTATTAATAGAGTGCTTGTTGGTTGCAATTAGTTAGTTCACAAAAGTAAATGCACACATAATGTATTGTAGATAGAATAATGTTTCTTTTCATATTCTAGTTATTGCAAGATATGAAGAGCAACAATATTATACTTACGTCTGCCAAATATATTCATTTATTTTAAACAACTTGCCTTATATCTACTTAGATGGAAAAAAAATTAGATTTTGGATTTTCCTAATGTTTTATGCTAAACATGGACTAGACTAATAAACCATCAACAGATTAACTGGTTGGTATTCACCACACACGTGGACACATTTTTATGCCACATCGAGGAGAAATGGTAGTAGTTAAAACCAATGTCATTCTAACAGCAGCCTTGTGGAGACTGCCCATGTTGTGTTAACTGTCTGGAAAGGTCTTACTTAGATGATATGTGTAAGAGATCTCTCTCTGGCTGGATGTCACTGAAATGAATAGGAATCAGAATCCTTCCTGCTCCTAGATACGGAGGTTGAATTTAACCCCCCGCCGCGGCAACAATAGGGTAGGGGGTTATTACAATTGATCAATGTCACAATGTCCCATTGTCACTACAATCGCATTGGCTACTATTTTAACTCCTGACTTAATGTAAATTGACTGATGCACTAACTGGAAGTAGACGGTTGCCTCATGGATGAATGCAAATCTGGGTTCTATGATGTCATTAGGACCCCAATGCGACTTTAACTGATCCTGAAATTCTCATGGGATTTGGCTTCAGGCACTGTCTGACTCACTGGGCTGGGTTTTCATTGAGGAGGCGGGTAGGAGGCGGGACTACAACTTTCGGGGTTGTAGTCCCGCCTCCATCGAGTTGTAGCCAACCCATGCAATTTTGACTTGATTGACCTTGTTGAGCCCGCCCAGCAGGCTCAGCAGGCCAATTAAAGGCCACCTGGCAATAGGTGATGTCACAGATTGATATGTCATCTGTCAAGACCATTTGACAGATGAAATATCAGCGTTTCACAGCTGTTTGAAGCTGTCAAACACTGACAATCTGTACTCCAATTTAATTCCTTCCTCTCAGGATGATTTAGAGATCTCCCCGGAACAGAAAGCTGAATGCTGCAATTTTTGACAGATCGCGACCATTCTGCTTTCTGTGCCAGTGAGATGAGGGAATCCCGAGACCTGAAGGAAGGAAGGCTGTAAAGGTAAGTAAAACTTCTTTAAACACTTTAATCACATCAAACACACTTATCTCTGTACTTATGCACCCATCACTCACCTGAACACCAGACATCTCGACCCCTCCAAGCCCTTCAGCCCGACGGCCCGCCTCGCTAACTTGGCGTGGTTTGGAGCCGTCGGGAATCCCACACTTCAAGAATGAAAATAGGAATTAGGCAAAAAACTGCCTAAACAGGCAGTTAATGGGCACTAATCCCCTTTCCGCCTCGGGGAGGCGGGTCCCAGTGCAGGTTGGGTACCCGCCTCCTTTGAAACTGGCATGGAGGCGGGTTGGGGGCGGGATGGGTTCATGCCCCCCGATTTCAGGATTTTAACCCCCCACATGCCTCCAATCCTGCCTCCATGGCCCAATGAAAATCTTGCCCACTGACTGCAAGCACAATTTAAAGGGGCACATAGTGACAGCCACTGAGATCATAGAGATTTGCATGCTATTGTGCTGAGTAGATTGTCAAGGCATTTTCCAGCTTGCGATTGCTTCCTTCTGTTGTTTTTTTTTGTCTCACAGCTTATCATGGGCACTTTTTCTTGCTTCATTGCTTTGGATGGAAGAACAGTTGAAGAGGAGGAGCAGCAGCAGGCTCAACAACCACAATGAGCAGTAGGTGGGCCTGTTAGGAGAGAGCAGATGAGGAGGGATGCTCGTAGAAGGCCTTGCTAACTTGGTGAGGTCATTGAACCGTTTCCTACACTTGTTCCAGGTCCTGGAGGTGGTGCTCCTGGAGGCCATCATCTCAGCCACATCTCTCCAGGCCTGGTGGATGTCATACTTTGCTATCTTCCTCCCACTTGTGGAAAGCAGAACTTCCCTCCTCTTCAACCAGTGATTCCAGGGAGGCCTCGGAGAACCTGGGAGCTTGCTTCATTTCTCCAAAGACAAACTCCTTGAAGTAATTTTGCAGAAGAGGTACGTGCTCGCTTTAAATAGTCCTCTACAGGCCTACTGGAAATTGTACCATGAAAGTGGGTGAGCTTCCCGCTTCCAACGTAAACAGGTGGCAAACTCACCAATCAAATGTTAATGAGGCCCGGGAGTCAAAATACCCCAGCCTGAACGTGAATCAGAAGCTCACTGCTCATTGGTGAATGTTTGCTTACATTTGAACTCATATGCAGTGGGCAACGGACTAGAGTTGTTCTGTTCAGTGCCTGTACAATGGCAGTGTGAAACTATTATAAGTGTTTCAGTTTCTGTGTGACATGGGGTTTTTTTCTGCCAGAAACTGATTGGTTTTCTGTAAACAATTAAAAAAAATATTTGTTATATTTCTTGTTGATGTGTCCAAGCAAAAATCTTATTAATTATCAGAAAAAGGAATGGTTATTCAATACGAAGAAAGATGCTGTAAATGGAAAGGGCAGGGTAATGGGATTGCAGGACTCTGCTCCAGTTGGGGTGTTAGCACTGGTACAGGTACAATGGGCTGAGTGGTATCCCTCTGTGCTGTAAGTTCGATGAGTTTCTGTCCAGATTAGTGTAAAATCAATTTACTGTAATTCATCAGTGACGCTCTAAGTGCAATTAATTTATTTAATAGATTCTTCTTAAAAATAATATAGTAACCGGAATTATTCCTAAAAGAAATAGCAAGACTGTGCTTTGAAGAAATAAAATACAAGGGTAGAAATGACCATGGTGATGATATGGTATAAATCAACTTAACACTTGGATATCTCACTGCTATTAAAAATTAAGAAGTTAACCCTTCTGCTAAAATAGTGGACAGATGAATTTAGTACAAGCACATTAAACTTCTTTTCCTATAGAACCCATATTTTCAAGACTAATATTTGCTATTGTATTGTGAAACAAGCTTTTAAGGGGTAATTTTTCAACTTCACGCTTCTGGTGGGTGCTTCACCTGCTAGATGTGCATACTGGAAATTCAGGAACACACTGACATGATTTTACAACCATTGAAATTAATAGATTGAAAATAGTGTAGAGTGAGTGCCCAAGTTTCTGATATGCGCTGCCGTCTTTCGGATGAGACATTAAACAGAGGTCCCATCTGCTCTCTCTCAGGTGGACATAAAAGATCCTATGGCACTATTTTGAAGCAGAGCAGGGGAGTTATCCCCGGTGTCCTGGCCAATATCTATCCCTCAATCAACATGACTAAAACAGATTATCTGGTCAATATCACATTGCTGTTTGTAGGAGCTTGCTGTGCGCAAAGTGGCTGCCACGTTTCCCACATTACAGCAGTGACTACACTTCAAAATAGAATTACTTCATTGGCTGTAAAACGCTTTGGGACATCCGGTGGGTGTGAAAGGCGCTATATAAATGCAAGTCTTTCTTTCTTTCTTTACAGGTGATCCTCACCAGACACGCAGGGGGGAATTTTAACTTAAGAAAAAGGTGGGTTTGGAGCGTGGGGGTAGTTAAATTGTTAAAAATTGGAATCCTGATTGAATCCGCCTGTTGTGTATGTACCTTTAAGAGAAGAACTGATTCTATACTGCAGTACCGGCAGTGACCACCCCTGTATATAAAGCCATAGCAGGCTTATGTATTTCAGTCTTGAGTTCCCCTCTGTTCAGTAAATACCTGTTTTATTGTTCTCCTGCAGTCCGAGTATTATTGATATCCGGACACTACACTGGCGACAGGCAGGTTCGAACTCACCTGCAGTACTGCATCACCTCACGGGGATCTTTTCCCTGAAGAGAAGCTTCTTGGAGGTCAAAGTCAGAACGGCGGGCATCGACCGCAGGCAACCGCCCAGGGATCCATCGGAGAGTTGCAGGGGAGGCTGTGGAGAGCTGGGCCTGGCTCCCCAGTCGAGGTGTTCCAGCAAGTCATGCTGGTAGCAGGTAGTGCGCTGACCCTTCCGGACTGCGGCGGGCTCGGGCTAGATCGAGCGGCTCTGCAAAGCGGCCGTGCAGCGTCATCGGGAGGAAGAGAGAGAGAGAGGGTGGAGCGCACAGGGCGCGGTCGGTGCTCAAGAACCGGGCAGTGTGGAGAGGATAGAACGAGGGGAAGGAAAAGCGCGGGAGGCGCCATTTTATTCCATTGGGGAAGAAGAAAAAGCGCGGGAGGCGCCATTTTAAATCACTCAAGATGCCGAAGAGTGGCAGTATCACTGCTTTCGGCAACGAGGTAGAAGACTGGACCACGTATGTGGAAAGAATTGAAGTGTACTGCGAGGCAAATGAGGTGGCCAATGGAAAGAAGGCGTCGGTATTATTAAATTTGATGGGCGCGAGAACGTACGGCTTATTGCGGAATTTAATTACCCCAGCTAAACCAATGGAGAAAAGTATTGAAGAGATTGTTAATACCTTACAGGAACACCTAAACCCTACACCGCTGCTGATAGCAGAAAGATTCAAGTTCCATAAAAGAAACCAGCACAAAGATGAGAGCAATGCTGACTATCTTACGGAACTACGCAAGTTATCGAAGCACTGCCAGTTCGGAGCAGGACTGGCAGACACCTTACAGGATAAGTTTGTCTGCGGGCTCCAGAGTGAAGGAACCCAGAAACGACTACTTTCGGAAAAGGACCTGATGCTAGAACAGGCTTTCAGCGTGGCAGTATCCTACGAAGCAGCAGCACGGGGAGCTGCGGAAATACAACAGAAACCACAAGAATACAGCGCTAACGAAATGGCGTATGGAGCAGAAAAGTGCTATCGCTGCGGCAGAACAACCCATGATCAGAAGGACTGCTGGTTTAAGGACAAAGTATGCAGGCAATGTGGGAAAATGGGACACATAGCAAGAGTCTGCAGGTCGGGAAAGAAAACCAACACTACAAGAACTACTAAGGAAAAGTACAAGAAAGTAAAGAAATTGACAGACAGTAGTTCGGAAGATCAGGAGAGTGATAAGGACTCCGGGAGCAGGAGACTAAGTTGTCTAAAGTTACACAACGTGATCGCAAAGGAGGATCACCAAACCATTTGGGTCACCCTCATGATAGCAGGGTCCCCAGTAAAGATGGAATTGGACACAGGATCAGCCCTAACTGTCATGAATCGACAAGACTATGAGCGGCTATTCTCACACATACCCAAGGACACGTCCATTGTATTGAAGACATACACGGGGCAAAAAGTCTACCCCAGAGGAAAAATAAGGGTGCCAGTTGAATACAACGGCAAGGAAACACAGAAACTGTATCTATATATACTACCAGATGGAGGACCACCATTATTGGGACGTGAATGGATCCAAAAAATACAATTGGATTGGCATTCCATTCAGGCGCTAACTGTGACTGATAAAAAGGATGATGACGTCACACCTGGACGACTGTCTAAATTTCTAACTGACGTGAAAGAGGTGTTCCAACAAGGACTTGGGACTCTAAAAGGAATAACGGCAACAATAAAAATCGAAGATAAAGCAAACCCAAAATTTTTTAAGGCTGACCGGTACCTTACGCGATCCGCCCAGCCATTGAAGCAGAGCTGGAGAGTCCGGAGCGTTCGGGTGTGCTGTCCAAGGTGGACTGGAGCGAGTGGGCCACACCCAACATTCCTGTAATGAAGAAATCATTGAGCAGCACGCCTGGGGAACCGAAGAAGGTTCGCATCTGTGGGGACTTCAAGGTAACTGTGAACCCAGTCCTGCACACAGTACAATATCCACTTCCACAGATAGAAGATATTTTCGCCTCACTATCTGGAGGGAAACGCTTTACAAAGATTGATCTGGCCCAAGCGTATCTACAAATGGAGGTGGAAGAAGCGTCTAGGAAATACCTCACGATAAACACTCACAAAGGCCTTTACCAGTACAATCGACTAGTATTCGGGGTAGCATCAGCCCCGGCTATTTGGCAGAGGGCGATGGAACAAGTCCTGCAAGGGATCCCGGGGACCCAGTGTTATTTGGACGACATCCTGGTTACGGGCGAAAATGACAGCGAACACCTTGTCAACCTGGTGTAGGTGCTCACGAGATTACAGGAATATGGGCTACGAGCCAACCGCCCCAAATGCGAGTTCTTCAGGAGACAAATCTCGTATTGTGGCCACATGATTGATGAGGAAGGGTTGCATAAGTCGCCGGACAAGATTGAGGCTGTAGTCAAGGCTCCAGCACCAGAAAATGTGTCGCAACTGAGGTCGTTCCTCGGGTTGGTGAACTACTACCATAAGTTCTTGCCAAATTTATCTACAATTCTGCACCCACTGAACGCCCTACTGCAAACTGGAGTAACATGGAAATGGAGCGATGAGTGTAAGCGTGCCTTTCAGAAATGTAAATGCCTAATCACTTCAAAAGAAGTATTGGCCCACTACAATCCAACACTACCGATTCGGTTAGCATGTGATGCGTCTCCCTACGGCATCGGAGCGGTGCTGTCACACAAATTCCCTGACGGTTCAAAGAGGCCAATAGCCTTTGCATCGTGCTCGTTAACCTCAGCCGAGCGTAACTATGCCCAGATTGACAGGGAGGCCCTCAGCCTGGTGTGGGGGGTGAAGAAGTTCAATCACTATCTGCACGGGCAAAAATTCACCCTACTGACTGATCATCAGCCCCTGGTCTCCATTTTTAACCCAAAGAAGGGCATTCCGGTGATGACGGCGCAACGGCTGCAAAGATGGTCACTTTTTCTAGGGGCACATCAGTACGACATAGAGTACAAGGGTGTGAAACAGCATGGAAACACTGATGGGCTGTCGCGCCTACCGTTGCCTACGGTAGAGGAAGCACCTGCAGTGGACCCTGTTGAGATATTCCATGCGACCATAGTCGAATGTCTACCTGTTACAAACTCAAGTATAGAGAAGGATACCAGAAATGACCCGACACTCTCTCGGGTCTATGATTTGACGGTGAAGGGATGGCCAGCACATGGCGACTCACTGTTGCCAGCATTCTCGCCAAGGAGAGAACAGCTGTCAGTGTGCCGGGGGACCTTGATGTGTGGATTCCGAGTGGTAATTCCACCCAAGTTGAGAGATAGAGTGCTCAGTGAGCTTCATGAGGGTCATCTGGGAGGGGTAAAAATGAAGAGCCTAGCCAGGGCGTTTGTGTGGTGGCCGGGAATCGATAAAGAAATCGAGGATATGACCAAGAGATGCACAGAATGCCAGAAGGTCCAAAACGCTCCACCACAGGCCCCGCTACATCCGTGGGAGTGGCCCTCATCTCCATGGCAACGGGTACACATTGATTTTGCTGGTCCATTTATGGACTCAATGTTCCTAATTGCTGTGGACGCCCATTCGAAATGGCCAGAGGTCATCAAAATGTCCTCCACCACCACGGAGAAAACTATTGCAGTCCTACAGACCATCTTCGCCAGGAATGGCTTGCCAGAACAGATTTGCTCCGACAATGGGCCACAGTTTGTGTCAGAGGATTTCCGGAGGTTTCTGAGGAATAATGGGGTGAAGCATTACACATCTGCTCCATATCATCCAGCCACAAATGGATTGGCTGAGAGGTTTGTTCAGACCTTTAAAAAGGCAATAAAGGCAATGCATAATGACGACATATCACTACAACACAAGGTGGATAATTTCTTGTTTGCTTACCGGAATGCGACACATGCAGTCACCAACCAAGCTCCAGCCATAATGTTCTTCAACCGAAGGCTAAGATGTCGCCTGGATTTGCTCAAACCAAACATAAGACGAGATGTTGAGGATAAGCAATTCCAGCACATAAATGAGAAGCCAACCAGGAGCTTCAAGATAGGGCAACCAGTCTTGGCCCGCGACTACCGAACAGAAAAATGGCAGCCAGGAACGATATGCACACAGCAGGGACCACTAATGTACACAGTGGACGTTGGAGAGAGCATCGTGAGACGCCATGCTGACCAGATTCTAGAGTCACAGGAACAAGCCAAACCCATACCACGAGCAGGTGCACCTGGTAATCAACCCGAAGTACAGATTGCGTCTACCTCAGAAGCAGTGGTATTGGAAGCTGACGAACCAACCAATGACAATGAGCCAGACTCAACTCCGCCGCAAGAACAGGATACACGAGAAAGGCGCTATCCAGTCAGGATCAGTAAGCCTCCTCAAAGACTGAACTTATAAATGATTATTTCAGTTGATGTATATAGTACCGAGAAAATTGTAATTGTAATTAGTTATTATTTAGTTGTTAAATGAATGTTATGTACTGTTTATCTAAAAGGGGAGGAATTGTTGTGTATGTACCTTTAAGAGAAGAACATGATTCTATACTGCAGTACCGGCAGTGACCACCCCTGTATATAAAGCCATAGCAGGCTTCTGTATTTCAGTCTTGAGTTCCCCTCTGTTCAGTAAATACCTGTTTTATTGTTCTCCTGCAGTTCGAGTATTATTGATACCCGGACACTACACCGCCCACTTCCAGTTTTAACGGAGGTGCGACGGGATCCAGGGTCCCTGCCTAGCCCACGCCCCAATAGATTTAGGTAAGGTTGACTTCAACTGATGAGACAGAGACTGTCCACAGTAAACTGGGCAAATCGGTTAATGGCTAAAACGACAGCAGCGGGAGGTGTTCAAAAAAGAATACAGAACCAGTTAATACCCCCAAAAAACACCCATGGACGACTAAAGAGGTAAGGGACAACATAAAACTATCCGATAGCAAAAGGTCATCGACCTGAAACGTTAACTCTGTTTCTCTCTCCACGGATGCTGCCTGGCCTGCTGAGTTTTTCCAGCATTTTCTGTTGTTATAAAACTATCTGAGTTTGCCGATGACACAAAGTTAGGCGGCATTGAAAGCAGTGTAGATGGATGCATAAAATTACAGAGGTATTAGTAGATCAAGCAAATGGGCAAAACTGTGGCAAATGGATTTCAAATGTAGGCAACTGTGAGATCATCCACTTTGGACCTAAAAAGGTTAGAACAGAGTATTTTTTAAATGGTGAAAAGCTGAAAACAGTGAATGTCCAAAGAGACTTGGGGGTCCAGGTACATAAGTCATTAAAAGGTCATGAACAGGTACAGAAAATAATCAAAAAGGCTAATGGAATGCTAGTCTTTATATCTAGTGGACTAGAATACAAAGGGGTAGAAGTTATGCTGCAGCTATACAAAACCCTGGTTAGACCACACCTGGAGTACTGTGAGCAGTTCTGGGCGCCACACCTTAGGAAGGATATATTGGCCTTGGAGGGAGTGCGGTGTAGATTTACCTGAATGATACCTGGACTCCAAGGGTTAAATTACGAGGAGAAATTACACAAACTAGGGTTGTATTCTCTGGAATTTAGAAGGTTAAGGGGTGATTTGATCGAAGTTTTCAAAATATTAATGGGAACTGATAGGGTAAATAGCAAGAAACTATTTCAGCTGGAGAGTCTAGGACTAGGGGGCATAGTCTGAAAATTAGAGCCAGGCCTTTCAGGCGAGAAGTTAGGAAACACTTCCACATGCATAGGGTGGTAGAAGTTTGGAACTCTCTTCTGCAAACGGTATTTGAGGCGAGGTCAATTGTTACTTTTAAATCAGAAATGGATAGATTTTTGTTAACCAAAGTTATTAAGGGATATGGGGCAAAGGCAGGTATATGGAGTTAGGTCACAGGTCATTGCATGGCAGAACAGGCTCGAGGAACTAAGTGGCCTCCTCCCGTTCCTGTGTTAAAGGCGCTATATAAATGCAAGTTGTTATTGTATACCAGTAAGGGATTATTTTCCAAGGTTCTGCTCTTGGTATGAAGCCAGCACAAGTTGTTGAGGTGGCTCTCACATTCAAACCTGATCCTGTCTTCAACCAACAACAACACACGTGACCTTTCCACAAGGAGTCAGTAGGCAGCAATCAGGTGGAAACATTTGCTAATCTTTGCTCTGCTAGTCTAGGAGCACAGAGACCAATTTTAGCACCCTTCTGTTGACAGCAACTAACTCAGCACAGAATGGCGATTGAAGCTGGGCTCTTCCTGGACTTTGTGTAAGAAGCTACTTTCAATAACATCATCAACAACAACAACTTGCATTTATACAGTGCCTTTAACATAGTAAAATGTCCCAAGGTGCTTTATACACTCAAATATCTTGGCATTTGAGAAAGAGACTTCTATTAATCAAGAATATAACTATGCAGACTGTATAAAAGAGATGCTATCACAGGACATGCTCTCCTCCACATAATGTGGGGTAAACCAAGATTTCTCCCCAGGCCATGATCACACTGAACACAATAAAGCTTTTGTCCAACAATTGAATTTGCTGCTGACTAATTTTTTTCGTCTAATTGACTAATATCTAAAGTTACGTGATGCAGCGGCAGAGAAAGAATTATTCATTGTGAGAACAAAGAAATTTATTGAAAGATTGTGAAATCGAGGGGGTGAATTTCTTTCTGTTGATAATTTTTGCAACAGATTGAAGTGAGGTTAAGATGGGATTTCCTGTAACATTTCATTCCTTCCTCGATTGTTAAACCAGTAATTAAGATCTCTTGAGCTACAAATGAATGCTTTTATTCATATAGTGTTGAGAAATCATGGAAATTAACTACTTAATGAATCAACAGGTTTCATTATGCTTTCAAGTTTACGTAAGATAGCAGGAAATACCACGTATTAATATTTTGGTGATGTACAAAATGAGTTGCTTCTTAATGGGCTAATATTGTTTTCATGATATACTGATTGACTAAATATGATCCAATTGACCAAGGGTGCAGTTTTGAGAATGATGCATAAGTGACAGCATCATTTGGGGAGTCAGTCCCACGTCACATGTACACACCGCTGGATACAGTATAACTAATATATATATATGTCCTAATCCCACAGGGAGCGAGATGCGGGGTGTTACAGTGTTCTAGCCCTCTCCCTTCAAGCACAGCTCTGCCAATAGGAGCACTGGATTGCTGAATTTAGCCTATAGTGTGGTTTGAAACGTGTTCAGTGAATATATTGTACCTCCTGGGTACTGGGTGGTGGGACTCAGCAAACCCAGTTTACTGTCAGAAGAGAGATGGTGGTACATCCTGAGGCAGCAGTGAAAAGCCTGCTGAAGGCCCTTTCAGATGAGATGTTAAACCGAGACCCTGTCTGCTCTCTCATGTGGATGTAAAAGGTCCTAGGGCACTATTTTAAAGAAGAGCAGCGGAGTTACCCCCGGTGTCCTGGCCAATATTTATCCCTCAATCAGCATCACTATCATATTGCTGTTTGTTGGAACTTGCTGTGTGCAAATTGGCTGCCACGTTTCCTACATTACGACAGTGACTGCACCTCAAAAATACTTCATTGGCTGTAAAGCGCTTTGGGATGTCTTGAGGTTGTGAAAGGCGCTATATAAATGCAAGTCTTTTATTGTGGGCAAAGGGCCAAAGAGCGGCCATCTCTGCTTCTTGTGTCCTAGTCACTAACTTTAAAAAGGCCTTGGCTCATTCTGAAGCCTTAAATAAAATTGCAGCACTAATCTTAGGGTCGCCCCCTTTAAAGGTGACTCTTTCCCTTCTTTGGTGCCTCATATAGGCGTCCAGCTGCAGCGCCGTAGTAGTTCTCTGGCTGGTAGCGGCGAGCTCCCTCGGTGTGGCAGAAATCCCGTCGTGAGCCTACCTTGAATTCCTAATGAGCCCCAACCTATGAAAATGGGCCAGAGTCACGGCAGCAGGTGGCAGTCCTGTACCAATCCAGCTCTGCCAGTGAACCCGCCTCAGGGGGAAACTTAGTCCTTAAAATATTAAATGTGATGGTAAAAATTTAATCAAATTATTTAATTTTGATGTTTTCTAAATTCGAAGAAACTACAAATTATTTTTATTTTTAAATCACTTACCCGAAGTACAAGTGATTTAAAATATATGAGGTAGATTTTCCTGTTCCTAAGCCTGGGCACATTGGATCACTTAGGCACAGTGCATAGCTAAAAATTGACAGGGGAGAGTCCAATGCCCATTACACTAAATGGGTGGAAAATTGGGCAGGTTTCCTTACAGGTGTGTGATCCTCCCCACCCCGGTTTTCATCTATGCACTGTGCCCAGGTGACTCAATACCCCTAGGCACAGGGACTGAAAAATCTGCTGCCATGCATCGGATTCTAATATTTTGTTACAATTTGCAGACAGTTGATCAAAGGTTGATATTTTCTAGAACTTTGTCTCACCTTTTCACCCTCCCACTCTTCTCTCAGCATGGATGGGCCTAAACAGAATAGCCGATCAATCAATGTCAGTCAGTGAAAGATTGTGTGAGATCGAAATAACTTACGATAAGTTGTGAACTTGCAGGGACTGGGTTCTTTGCTAAAATCTACAGCAGCTGCATCCTTTCACTTAACAACACCTGCCAACTCTTCTGTACGCAAAACTGTAATGTTTGCCAACATTTATGCAGTAAATGTTTGAATATAGCTATTAGGTATCCTGCTCTTGACATTTGTAATTATTTATTATGCTATTTAGATTTGAGAATATGCTAATTACAAACTGAATTTCTCATCTTTACTAATTTCAATGAAAAAGGAGATGCATTGGTTGTAATCTACCAAAATTCCCTGGATTCTGGAGAGGTCCCAGCAGATTAGAAAACCACAAATGTAACACCCCCATTCAAGAAAGGAGGGAGAGAGAAAGCAGCAAGCTATAGACCAGTTAGCCTAACACCTGTCATTGGGAAAATGCTGGAGTCTATTATTAAGGAAGTAATAGCAGGACATTTAGAAAATCATAATACAGTCAAGCAGAGTCAGCATGGTTTTATAAAAGGGAAATCATGTTTGACAAATTTGCTAGAGTTCTTTGACGATGTAATGAGCAGGGTGGATAAAGGGGAACCAGTAGATGTAGTGTATTTGGATTTCCAGAAGGCATTCAATAAGGTGCCACATAAAAGGTTACTGCACAAGATAAGGGCTCATGGGGTTGGGGGTAATATATTAGCATGGATAGAGGATTAGTTAACTAACAGGAAACAGAGAGTCGGAATAAATGGGTCATGCTCAGGTTGGCAAATTGTAACTAGTGGGGTGCCACAGGGATCAGTGCTGGGGCCTCAGCTGTTTACAATCTATATTAATGACTTAGATGAAGGGACTGTGTGTAATGTAACCAAATTTGCTGATGATACAAAGATAGGTGGGAAAGCAAGTTGTGAAGAGGACACAAACAATCTGCAAAGGGATATAGATAGGTTAAGTGAGTGGGCAAAAATTTGGCAGATGGAGTATAATGTGGGAAAATGTGAGGTTATCCACTTTGGTAGGAAAAATAAAAAAGCAAATTATTATTTAAATGGAGAGAGACTACAAAATGCTGCGGTACAGAAGGGTTTGGGTGTCCTCATACGTGAAACACAAAAAGTTAGCATGCAGGTACAGCAAGTAATTAGGAAGGCAAATGGAATATTGGTCTTTATTGCAAGGGGGTTGGAGTATAAAAGTAGGGAAGTCTTGCTACAACTGTACAGGGTGTTGGTGAGACCACACCTAGAGTACTGCATACAGTTTTGGTCTCCTTATGTAAGGAGGGATATACTTGCATTGGAGGCAGTTCAGAGAAGGTTCACTAGGTTGATTCCTGAGATGAGGGGGTTGCCTTATGAAGAAAGGTTGAGCAGGTTGGGCCTATACTCATTGGAGTTTAGAAGAATGAGAGGTGATCTTATTGAAACATAGTGGGCCAGTAATTCCGGTCCCAACGCATGAGTACGGACAGGGTACTCACGCGTGGGCCCGTTGGAAGTGCCGGATTTCAGCATGCACAGCGCATGCGCGGGAAACCGGCATTTCCTCCAAGGGGTTCAGAGGTCCAACGCGTGTGCACAGGGCTCTGTGCACACGCGTTGAACTTCCTTCTTTTTGACAGGTTTGCGCGTGTGTAAGGGCCTCTCCTTTTTAATGTAAAAAGGAGACGTAAGGACTTCATTCTTTAAGGTAAGTGGTCTATTACTTAAAATTATAACATTTTTTCCACAGCTTTATTGTTTTTAAGGACTTTACAGTAAGGTAAGTGTAGTTTTAGACCCGATTTTTAAAAAAATTATTTTTTTCAAAAATTGGATTAATTGTTTAAAATAGTTTTTTAAAGTTATTTATAGTTTATTTAATTATTGGGATGCTTTTTAAAATTTTATTTAAAGTTAAACTAGTCTTTTGGGCACCGTACTTTTCATGAGTTTGACAGTTCTTACTATCAAACTCATGAATGAAGTTTCCCCTCCCCTGATTGGCTGCACAGTGCTCACCTGATCCCAGCCGGCACATCGAACTAACTACGCCGCTGGATCAGGTAAGCACAGCGCGCTGACATCTGAACCGGGCCAGTGACAGGAATTCCAAGCAGGCCCAGGCTTCAGATGTCGGCGTGCCGGGTGAGTGCACATCGGGGGCTTGCACGCACGGCAAGCCCCCGAACCTAATTTCTGGGCCATAAAATTCTGAGGGGGCTTGATAGGGTAGATGCAGAGAGGATGTTTCACCTCGTGGGGGAATTTAGAACTGGGGGCATAGTTTCAGAATAAGGGTTCACCCATTTAAAACGGAGATGAGGAGGAATTTCTTCTCTCAGAGGGTCTGTAAAGGAATAGCCATATTTCAGAAAGATACACCATCCTATGAACTGATTTTTTGA
The DNA here is from genome assembly GCF_052327205.1 of Somniosus microcephalus. NCBI lineage: Eukaryota > Metazoa > Chordata > Chondrichthyes > Squaliformes > Somniosidae > Somniosus > Somniosus microcephalus. The sequence continues at coordinate 155,949,452 of NC_140999.1, forward strand.
CTTTATTAAAATATGAAAACTGGGTTTAAAAATCTAAAAGCCTCAAAGACACGGGTTGTAAACTGAATACAGGTTTCTGAGATAAGATGAAGTGTTAACACAAGCTGTAAACACCATACAAGCTTTTGAAATGGGAATTGGTTGTTTAAACTGAGACAATGGCCCTATTGAAGCAGGTTCAAGGTTCCTCTATGTCTGAACATTGGAAGAAACACAATAGCAATGCCCAAGTTAAGTGTTATAAACCAACACTTCAGAAAGCATCACACAAATTTTAAAAAAACATGTGCCTTTGAAAAAATGACATAAAGTAAAAGAAATACCTGCCGTAAAATAGTTTTATGTTAAACATAGAACAAGGAGACAGAAGTCTGCTTACAACCAATTGAGGTGGCTAGGGAAACAATCAAGTACTCGGTTGAAGTGTTTTTGATTTACTTATTGTAAAAGGTACAAACAGAAGCCTTTATAAATATTACATCAATAGATGCACCAAGCAATCACATTGTGCTTGTGTTGAAAATGGAACAGTTAGGAGACACGATGTCTGCTTAAAACCAGCTAGGTGATTTAAAAATTGAATGGAAGACATTTGTAAGAATGGCATCAAATAGATACATCAGTCATAACCATTTTTTATGATAAAATTTGAACACCTAAAGGTAGAGACAGGATTCTGCAAGTTAACAGCTGAACTGACAGTAAGATTAGAAAGAAGTCAACAGAAAGAATGACTAGAGATAATTAGCTTACATCAGCAGAAAACTTCAAAGGATATACCACCGCAAAAAGGGTATAAAATATGGAACTTTCAGATAGAAAGTCCGAAGTCGCTGGAAGGGGCGAGCGATTCTCAACTTCAGATGCAGGCTCTGTAAGTTTTTAACTCTTTGGCCTAGAAATTCAGTCGCGTTTGCGCCCATTTATTGGCTATAGAGTGGTTTGCGCCGGAAGTTTTTTAGCACCCGAAATTCAGTTGGTCCCTAACATCGGCATTAGCCGGTAGCGCTGCGCCGGCACCGATGACGTCATCGGTGTGTGCAGCGCCCCGGTTCCAATGCTATTCCATCCCGATGGCCAAATTCAGTTGCGGCCGCCTCGCCCGTAGCGGCCGCAAACAGCGTTTGAAAAACAGTGCCTTGCAGCTCCGAGAGGCCGGCGCATAAAGGTGGAGGGGCGGCTGGCCGCTTTCCCGGCGGCCGCCTGGCCGCACCTCCCTCCCCGGACTCCTGCACCACCCCCCCGCGGCATTGGTGTCTGACTCCCGCAAGCCCGGCACTTCTCCGTGGTGCCGGGCTCATTTGCTGGGGGAATCCAGCGGCGATCTCACGGCTGCAGGCAGCTCCTCCTTAAGAGAAGGAGGAGGCCTGCAGTACCCCAGCCTGCCGCACCGCATCGGGTGCCGCAGCGGCAGCTGGACGCCTGAAACTGACTTTCATCGCCCCAAACGAGGCGGCCAAACCCTGCAATAGCGCCCGCCTCCGTCTTGGGGCGGCGCAACTGAATTTCAGGCGGGCGCTACGGGAATCCGGGCGAGCGCAAAATTTCGGGCACTAAAGACCTGGCACGGCGATACCGAATTTTTAGCCCGTTGAGTCTTGGGGATCAAAAGGTGCTTTTATTTGATTTTGGTGGATATTCTGGATTAGAAATAATAAGAAATGTAAAAATGTAACGAAGTTAAGATTTGAGAATAAGGATCTCTGAGAATAAGAAATGTAAGCTATTTGTTTTTGAACTGTTAAAGTTGCAATTGACTCACCAGCTGTTAACTACATGTTGGTTCTTTAATAAATCTATATATTTTTAGAATTGTCTCACATAGTATTTCTGTATTAAACTCGCAAACTCAATCTCTGTACACTCTTTTGTGAGGAGTTGCAGAGTTCTGGGTGCGGGGGGGGGGGGTTTCCGGACCCTCATAATATCCGTAAGGTTACAGTCTAGTTAAACTTATTAAAAGTGCTATCTGGAGGATGGTAACATCTTCAAGTAATTCCTTTCCTTTAGAGAGAGATAGTCTGGACCTTTAGACCCAATTAAGCGTCTTATAGAATTCGGCTATCTCTAACTTTAGTTGAAGGTGAACATCTGGGGAATACGCCTGATCTGGGGTAGCCCGAGTAGGGCTAGGACAATAATTATCCCTTCAGGTCATGAATCTTTAGAATTCTCTACCCCAGACAGCTGTGGAGGCTGGGTCATTGAATATATTTAAGGTGGAGATAGACAGATTTTTGAACGATAAGGGAGTCAAGGGTTATGGGGAGCGGGCTGAAAAGTGGAGTTGAGGCCAAGACCAGATCAGCCATGATCTTATTGAATGGCGGAGCGGGCTCGAGGGGCCAAATTGCCGACTCCTGCTCCTATTTCTTATGTTCTTATGTTCTTATAAGTAAAAAGAATTATAATTAGCAAAGAGAAGAATTTTGATCCCCTAGATCGCCTGATCAACTAGGCATGGTATTAATTATGTATTTAAAATACAGCCTACATCTACAGTAAAAGTGAATGGTGAAGTAGTGTCAACAATTCAGCATCTTTTGACTTACTTATTCTCCAATTCGAGTTTTGCTCGAGTATAATGTAAGATAATTACAAATTGCCGTGCTGAGCAGCAATGTTGCTGCTTGTTATCCAATGTCATTAGTAGATTGACCAGACAGCCAACTTAATCAGGTGAGCGTGTCAAACCTATTTGCACAGTATGATTCAAGACAGTCATGTCTCTGCATCTGATAGATGCCAGACTGCACAGCACCAAGATCGTTGTCAGAGCCCTGAGGTTTCCAGCTGCTCCTAGTTTACTGCAGGCTTATAATTCACATAGTGTTCTTGTCTTCTCCTGAATCCCTCTGATATCTGGGAGGTGTGCATACTCAACAACAACAACAGCAACTTGGATTTATATAGCGCCTTTAACATAGTAAAACATCTCTAGGCGCTTCACAGGAGTGTTAAAAGACAAAAAATTTGACATCAAACCACTTAAGGAGAACTCAGGATAGGTGAGAGGTAGGTTTTAAAGAGCGTCTTAAAGGAGGAAAGAGAGGCAGCGAGGCAGAGAGGTTTAGGGAGGGAATTCCAGAGCTTAGGGCCTAGGCAGCTGAAGGCACGGCCAACAATGGTTGAGCGATTATAATCAGGGATGCTCAAGATGGCAGAATTAGAGGAGCACAGATATACAGTGGGGGCAGAGTTGTGGGGCTGATGGAGATTACAGAGATAGGGAGGGGCAAGGCCATGGAGGGATTTGAAAACATGGATGAGAATTTTGAAATCGAGGCGTTGCTTAACCAGGAGCCAATGTAGGTCAGCGAGCACAGGGGAGATGGGCGAACGGGACTTGGTGCGAGTTAAAACATGGGCAGCAGAGTTTTGGATCACCTCAAGATTTACGTAGGGTAGAATGTGGGAGGCCAGCCAGGAGTGCATTGGAATAGTCAAGTCTAGAGGTAATAAAGCCATGGATGAGGGTTTCAGCAACAGATGAGCTGAGGCAAGGGCGGAGATGGACGATGTTACGGAGGTGGAAGTAGGCGGTCTTAGTTATGCTGCGGATATGTGGTCGGAAGCTCATTTCAGGATCAAATATGACACCAAGGTTGCGAACAGTGTGGTTCAGCCTCAGACAGATTTTAAGCAGAGGGATGGAGTCAGTGGCTAGGGAACGGAGTTTGTGGCGGGGACCGAAAACAATGGCTTCGGTCATCCCAATATTTCTGCTCATCCAGAACTGGATGTCGGACAAGCAGTCTGACAATGTAGAGACCGTGGCGGGGTTGAGAAAAGTGGTTGTGAGGTAGAGCTGGGTGTCGTCAGCGTACATGTGGAAGGTGACACTGTGTTTTCGGATGTCGTTGCCAAGGGGCAACGTGTAGATGAGAAATAGGAGGGGGCCAAGCTTAGATCCTTGGGGGACACCAGAGATAATGATGTGGGAGTGAGAAGAGAAGCCATTGCAGGTGATTCTCTGGCTACGATTAGATAGATAAGAATGGAACCAGGCGAGTTACTCACAGCAAAGAGTTACATATCTAGTGCAAGAGCAGGAGATTTGGGGACTGAGATAATGCATAGCTTTGTTAAGTACTTTGAACAGTTCAAAAGAAGGAGATGCAATCTTATTGGTGACCATGAAAGATCAAGGGTAAGAATACAATAAAACTAGTGATGGTTTTCCTCCGCCCCATAGTTTCTAGTAGTACTCTTAGGAAAGACCAGTGGACTCAATCAACAGCTTCCCAGCATCAAGTGAGAGGGCCAAATTGGCATGTTCCAAAGAACTGCAATATGTATAATATTTATAAATGGGAAAATATTATCATTTGAGTGTTTTAATAAAACTCATCCAGCTTAGGGTAGACGCATTTGGAAATTAATCAATTAGGTTGAATTTTTAAAAACATATATGAAGTGGGAAGATGGCTCTGTCTGAAGCAGACCTATGTCCCTTTTCGAAATAAAGGTGATGGGTCTCTGCAGGTATCAAGAATTGAACCAGAATAAGCGGCAGGGTGAAAACTTTCAACAGAAGTTCTGAGATCAACTTTTTGTAGAAGGCATGAGCCCCAGGAAAAGCTTATCAGTTTAAAAGAAACTGGAGCAACTCTTCTATAATCATGTCTACCTCCAGAGCAGCCTGCTCCCCCTCTTGCTCCAAATACATTAATGTTTAGACAGCTAACCATACATGACCTGAATTCCAATTGATAATGATCAGAATAAGACCAGTGATAATTTACACAGCTAATCTCCTCAAGGTGAGTCACAAGTTGACCATTCCTTGTGTTCATTACAAGTCGATGTGACTTTTTGTTGCCACCTCAAGACATTGGCCAATAAATGCTCTGGGTTATCTCCATGGTGATAGTATTGGATATTCTGCAGAAACATTCAAAATGAGAGTCTCATTCACTTCATGCCTTCTACAGGAAGAGATCTTTGGAGTCCGACAATGCATGTGAGCAGAGTCAAGTTGAGGAATCCACTCCTCCAGTCACAGCTGGGAAACCAAAGTCTCCCTTTCTTACTAGAACAAGAGACAATAACATTACAATGCAACATAACCCTAGCCATTTCTCAGTTCAGGACAGGTGCAGTCCCTGCAAAATAATGGAGACCTGAATCGGAGAAACCGGACCTGACAATCTCCATCACTCCCAGTGTAAGTGCTGGGATGTCCCCACTGGGAAGCTTCACTACTGACCCCACTGGAGTATCCAGGGTCAGAGGGAGGTACACTGATTCTCATGTTGCTAGTGGGTATTTGTGCTCTTATGGGTGTATCTCGGGCATCTGCCAGAGTGGGGGTGGGGCTGGAAAAGCAATGTTGGCCAGCCATACAACTCTGTGCCCGAGCCACCAGAATCATTTATTTTTGATGGCCCGTTGTAAAGGGGGCTGATGAAGGCTCAGAAATTACACCTCTATTTTGTGAGCTCTGGGACAAGACTTAGGTAGGTCCCACATATCCTGCTGGCAATCCTCCTGGTGTACTGGCCGCCAGGCGTAATCCAGACTGGAGTTGAGGAAATTCCCTCTAACATAACGGGCTGTGTTTGGGGTGGATGGAAGTTCTGCCCCAAATAGGCCCCCCACCCTCCCAAAACTTGGAACAAAGGCCAGGGCCTGGGACTTTTCTAACCAGATGCACATCTCTTGTGTCTTTTCTCAGGTGCTTTGCTTCTCTTCTATTTTCACTTGATCTTCTTTGCCTCTGGCTTATCGCCCTGTATTTTTTCTCTTTCTCTTGAACATCTATTTCTATCTTTTCTCTCCCACCTTATGTTGTTTCATTTCATTGCTGCCTCCTTTGATTCTCTTTCAGACCACCAGCCAGCCAGATTTGCTCAGTTGATGCTCCACCATCTGGGATATTTTACACGCAGCATACTGTTTGATGCCAGTCTCTAATATTTAGCAACTTTGGTAGTTGCCACAACCATAAAAAAAATAATTTCTAAACTCTGTAGAAATAGCACCCCCTGGCAATTCTCCTCCAAACTTATATTAGATTCAGCAAAACACTATGGGGGAAAAATTGGGTCGCGCCCCCTTTGGGGCGCTAACTTCGGCAAGTTATCGCCCCCGTGCCCGAAATTCACCGGTAGTGCTCCAAAAGGGAGGAGGGGTGCTACTCGAAGCACCCCGCCTCCCTCTTGGGACGCTGCGAGTGAATATCGTGGTGCTACGTGCCGCAGTACTACAGGCCTTCCTCCCCTTATTAAAGGGGAGGGGCCTAGCGTAGCGCGACCCGGGGCCCAGCTGGGCCACCAGGGATTGGAGTGCCGGTAAAAGAGCCCGGCACTCAAGAGAAGTGCCGGGCTCACGGAGCGCAGCTGGCACTCTGCGGGGGCGGGGGGGCTGCACAGAAGGCCGGGGACGGCAAAGCGGGCAGGTGCTGGCAGGCGGCCAGCAACAAAAATGGCCGCCCAGCACCTTCCCTTTAATTTGCGTCACAGGTAGGCCCCCCTGACCCTGTCAGACATAGTGTCTGGCAGTAAGTCAGGGGCATTACCGAAGAACGCAGCCAAGGCGCGAGCGGGGCGCTGCGCACGGTGATGACGTCATTGCCGGCAGCCCAGTGCCGTAGGGTGCTAACGGTTACCGCCACCGCTAACCTCCCGCTGAATATCAAGGGAGGCGTTAGCGGTGCCGTGCCCAGGTGCTAGTTGCTTTGCGCCCCGTTAGCGGAAGTGCAAATCAACTGAATTTTCCCCCCTATATCTCATCAGGGTGGGAGAACTGCAGGAGTGCTCACACTGCCCTATTCCTGACTCACTCAAAGTCAGCATGGACATTTTCTTCAGTCAGGATTTGTAGCTGTCAAGTGTGTGCAAGTTTGCAGCAAATCTGTAAGTTTCTTCCTTTATAATATGTCATTTTATTATGTCTCTCACGGGTAGAATTATAAAGGCGTGTTCATCCTGATGAGGCATCCTGCAGCTCCATTCAGGTGACACCTCCGCTCCTCCTGTATATTATTGGAGTGAAACCATAATGTGAACCAGGGTAGGTCTATCCATCTAGACTATGTCTAACAAGCAATTTTAAAGCATAGAAACCACTGTATGGGTCACTGAGAGTGTAGTTGTTATACCACTTTCACATCTGCAAAGTGCTTCCACTTCACAGCATTTGCAAAAATGATGGTATAAATCCAGTGTGTTGCTTTTACCTCACTCTAGTGGGGAGCAGTGTGATACAATGGCAGAGAAATTGGATAGTGCCAACTTGGCATGAGGTGGGACCACAGAACAATCCCTGCACCGGAACAGGTAGGCCCGAGGCCGATTGAAATTGTACTCTGGGCCTCATTTAAATAAGACTGCTGAGCTGTGGACACCTGCTGCACATCCCAAGACAGCTTCCCAGTAAAATTAACATCAATTTCAGGCCGCTCAGGTCGGACGTGGTGGGTGGGTGTGGCTGGCAGCTCCCATCGGGACTGCTGTGGAGCCGGGGGGAGCAGGAGTGCTCCTCCCAGATCCACATACAGGTAAGTAGTTTTTACAAAACTTACCTGTTTTGGTGGTTGTAAAGTCTGTGGGTTATATGGTGAATTAATACACAGACTACAAGAGTAACTTTAACAGGACTTTACTATTCGAAGGTCAGGGCGAATCTGCCCAATAAATCCTTACACAGCACTTATATACCGGTGTGGTCACCACCGGTACCACAGTATACAGTAGCCAAGATAAAGTAGTGCAACCCTTAAAATAGTTCTCTTAAAGGTGGAACGTTACATACACTACAATCCTCCCTTTTTAGGTTAACAATATATACATATTCCCATTAATATAACATCTTAACATATATACAACTTTATGTGAAACAGTTCACAGATTCAGTCTCTCTGGAGGCTTCCGGACTCTGTCCGGATAACGCCTCAGTGGTGTAGTCGTTTTCGGTGGTGTAGTAGGTTCTTCTGGCAAGGTCGATTCGGCTTGAAGGACCGTTTCAGGTTCATCAGATTCCAGTATTACCGGATCGGAGGTAGATGCTCTGGGTATCTCTGCTTCAACATTAGACGTATAGAGTTGTGGAGTAGGTTGGGCCTTTGTGGATGATTCTATGATCTGGTCAACATGGCGCCTTATTATGCTTTCACCAATGTACACGGTATACATCAACGGTCCTAGCCTTTTTCCAATAGTTCCCGGCTGCCATTTCTCGGTACGGTAGTCCCGGGCCAAAACTTGTTGACCTATCTGAAAGGATCTAGTTGGCCTTTCATTCATGCCTTGAAATTGTCGGTTCTCTACGTCCCTTCTGACGTTTGGCTTAATCAAATCCAGCCGGCATCTTATTCTTCTATTGAAAAACATCATGGCGGGAGTTTGGTTTGTGACCGCATGTGTTGCATTCCTGTACGCCAACAAGAAGTTATCTACCTTATGTTGTAGATTTATGTCTTCATTACCCATGGCCTTTATGGCCTTCTTGAAGGTCTGGACAAACCTTTCAGCTAATCCATTGGTGGCGGGATGGTATGGGGCGGACGTATAGTGCTTGACCCCATTGCTTTTTAAGAACTTCCTGAATTCTTCGGACACAAATTGCGGTCCATTATCAGAACAGATCTGTTCCGGCAGCCCATTCCTGGCAAATATGGTCCTTAATACTGTGATGGTTTTTTCCGTGGTGGTGGAGGACATTTTTATTACCTCCGGCCACTTGGAGTGTGCATCCACCGCGATTAAAAACATTGAGTCCATAAATGGACCAGCAAAGTCGATATGTACCCTTTGCCATGGAGATGAGGGCCACTCCCATGGATGCAGAGGAGCTTGTGGTGGCGCGTTTTGGACCTTCTGGCATCCTAGACAGCTCTTGGTTATTTCTTCGATGTCTCCATCAATACCTGGCCACCACACAAACGCTCTGGCTAGGTTCTTCATTTTCACTCCACCCAGATGCCCCTCGTGAAGCTCCTTTAGTACTTTCTGCTGGAGTTTGGGTGGAATCACCACTCTAGATCCACACATCAAGGTTCCTCGGCACACTGACAGCTGTTCTCTTCTGTGCGAAAATGCTGGCAGCATTGGTTCGCCATGTACTGGCCATCCCTCCACCGTTAAATCGTAGACTCGTGAGAGAGTCGGGTCATTTCTTCTTCGATCATGGAATTTGTTACTGGTAGACATTCCATTATGGTTGAGTGGAACATCTCCACTGGGTCCACTGTAGTCGCCTCTTCTTCCATTGGCAACGGTAGGTGCGATAACCCATCAGCATTTCCATGCTGTTTGGACCTTTTGTATTCGATGTCATATTGGTGTGCCCCTAATAGAACGGACCACCTCTGTAGCCTTTGTGCTGTCATAGTGGAAACGGCCTTGTTAGGGTTGAATATGGACACCAACGTCTGGTGGTCTGTCAGCAATGTAAACTTCTTGCCCTGCAGGTAATGATTGAATTTCTTTACTCCCCACACAAGGCTGAGAGCCTCCCTATCTATCTGAGCATAATTTCGCTCAGCGGAGGTCAATGATCGGGACGCAAATGCGACTGGCCTTTCCGAGCCATTTGGTAACTTGTGTGAGAGTACAGCTCCAATACCATAAGGGGAAGCATTACAAGCTAGACGAAGAGGTAGCGTTGGGTTGAAGTGAGCCAACACTTCCTCAGAGGTAATCAACGCCTTGCTTCTGCGAAAGGCCTTCTTACAGTCCTCGCTCCACTTCCGTGGTACTTCTTTCCGCAACAGAGCATTCAGCGGATGCAGCACCGTGGATAGATTTGGCAGAAACTTATGGTAATAATTAATCAACCCCAGAAACGACCTCAACTGTGATACATTTTCCGGAGCGGGGGCCTTCACGACCGCTTCGATCTTGTCAGGTGACTTGTGCAGCCCCTCTTGGTCAATGACATGACCGCAGTACGAGATCTGTTTCTGGAAGAACTCACATTTCTGGCGATTAACTCGAAGGCCATATTCCTTCAACCTGGTGAGCACCAGTTTCAAATTTGTGAGGTGTTCCTCCTCGTCTTCTCCCATAATCAGGATATCGTCCAAGTAACACTGAGTGCTTGGAATACCCTGTAAGACCTGCTCCATGGCCCTCTGCCAAATTGCTGGAGCCGAAGCTACTCCAAAAACCAGTCTATTATATCGATATAAGCCTCTGTGCGTGTTGATTGTGAGATACTGGCGTGACTCTTCCTCGACCTCCATCTGTAAATATGCTTGTGCCAGGTCTATCTTGGTGAAGTGTTTCCCGCCAGACAATGAAGCAAAGATATCCTCAATCCGCGGAAGCGGGTATTGTACCGTGTGAAGCACCGGATTAACTGTGATCTTGAAGTCTCCGCAGATGCGGACCTTCCCCGGTCCCCCTGGCTTGCTACTTGATGAAGACTTCATGACGGGAACAATGGGCGTGGCCCACTCACTCCAGTCCACCTTCGACAGTACCCCTGCACGTTCAAGTTCTTCCAGTTCTGCCTCCACAGCAGGTCGTATCGCGTAAGGTACCGATCTGGCTTTGAAAAATTTTGGGCTTGCATGTTCTGCAATCTTGATTTTTGCCTTAATTCCTCTCAGTGTTCCCAGTCCCTGCTGGAATACCTCTTTAGCCTCGTCCAATATTCTGGACAACCGTTCAGGTTTGACATCTTTCTTTCCGAAATCTACCGTCATTGTGTTTAGTGAGTGCCAGTCTATCTTTATTTTCCTGATCCACTCCCGTCCCAGAAGTGGTGGACCTCCCTCGGGTAGTACATATAAGTCCATTCCTTGGTGATCTTTGCCCTTGTGTCTCACCTTGACTTTTATCTTTCCGATGGGGTATACTTTATGCCCCGTGTATGTCTGCAATACTATCTCCGTATCCCGTAGGGGAATATGTTTGAATAACTTTTTGTAATCTTGTTTATTCATGACCGTCAACGCCGATCCGGTGTCCACTTCCATCTTCACTTGGACTTTTGCAATCTGCAGTGTGACCCAGATAGTTTGTCGGTCAGCTTCTTTACTCACATTGTGAATCCTCAGACTACCCAGTTCCTTGCTGTTGGGGTCTGAATCCGAATTCAGTTCATCTGGACTCTTCACAGTCACCTTATGTACCTTTCTGTACTTCTTCTGCGGTGACTTATTGTTGCTGGTCTTCTTTCCTGACCGGCATACTTTAGCTATGTGACCAAGTTTGCCACATTTTCTACATTCCTGGTTTTTAAACCAGCATTGGTTCTGGTCGTGTGTTGTCTTCCCACAACGGTAACATTTCTTTGTACCCGAAGTCATTTGATCCACACTGAGTACCGCTGTCTTCAGCTGCATTTCCGCCGTGCCTCTCGCTGCGGCTTCGTGCGATGCTGCAATAAGGACAGCCTTATCAAGTGTAAGATCGTTCTCTTCGAGCAGTCGCTTTTGTGTTCCTTCCTTCGACATCCCGCACATGAACTTGTCTCTCAGTGCCTCTGTCAGATTTACCCCAAACTGACAGTCTTTTGCTAGCCTACGCAGTTCAACCAGGTACTCCGCGTTGCTTTCCTCCTTTAGTTGCGTTCTCCCGTAAAATTTAGCTCGTTCCGCTAACATCAGCGGTGTGGGGTTCACATGATCCTTCAGGACAGCAACAATATTAGCGAAAGACTGATCCGCCGGTTTAGCTGGTGATAGAAGATGCTTCAATAACCCGTATGTCTTCGCACCCATTGAGCTTAGTAAGGTTAGAGCTTTATCATAATTTGCTATCTTATTGACCTTACAATATATCTCGATGCGTTCTACATACGTGGTCCAATCTTCCACATCAGAATCGAATTCGTTGATGTTGCCACGCTTAGGCATCTTCACAATCTTCCTGAGAAACAACAACGAAATTTTTCTTTAACTTTTTTTTTCCAAAAATGGCGGTTTCCCGCGCTTGTCTTCTTCCCCCGCCCACTTTCAAAATGGCGGTTTCCCACTCCTGTCTTCTTCTCCGCCTACTGGCGGGAGGGGTAAGCTTTTCCCTCGGGCGACGACCGCTGGCTTTCGGGGTTCGCAGCCTGCGCGCCGGCTTCAGTGCGTTCTTTGTTCCCTTTTCTTGGCAGGGCAACCGGCGCTGGGGACAACCCGTTGACGGCGAACAGTTCCAGCCGCTGGCTGAATCTCCTCGGTCTCCCTCGCTCGGCTCTGTCTCTCCCGCTCGCTCGGGCTCTGTCTCTCCCTCAGCGGCTTCCAATCGCGCCTCCCAGCCCTCTCGCAGTCCGGTCCTTTCCTCCCCCGGCTGCGGCTGAGTTCTCCACGGTTTCTTATTTTTATTTCTTCCTGCGCCTTACGATCCCGGTCGCAGCGCCTCGCGGCCTCAGTAGCTGCCCGGCCTTTCGCCGGTCGCGGTCGAGCTGTCTCACGATGCTGTTGCATCTCTCAGCCCGCTTGTAGCCCGGTCTCTCACACCGGCTGCGTTCCCGCTGGTAGCCCGGTCTCTCACACCGGCTGCGTTCCCGCTTGCACCGCGGCTTCCGTGCCCCACGCTGCCCCAGTCTCAGCGCCTCTGGGCCCGACTTCTGTCCGGCTCCTTTCCCCCCCGACCGTGGTCGAGTTCACCGCCCTTCCTCCGTTCTTTTTTTTTTTTATTTCCCCCCTACTCACAGTCAACGTGGCCGACTTGCTTCTCGTGGCTGATCGGCTCACTCACCACCGTGGCAGAAGGGACGATCACTGCCTGTTGCTGATGGAAGGCTTCGTGCCTGAATTCTTCCTTCTTCCTTGCTCTGCAGACTCGAGTCTTCTCTCAGCAGAATGACGAGGGCGGGTGCCTCCTCTCGACGCTCGTTAACTGCTTCGGATGTATCGCTGCCGCAGGGTAAGATCGAACTCGTCGCCACTGTAAAGTCTGTGGGTTATATGGTGAATTAATACACAGACTACAAGAGTAACTTTAACAGGACTTTACTATTCGAAGGTCAGGGCGAATCTGCCCAATAAATCCTTACACAGCACTTATATACCGGTGTGGTCACCACCGGTACCACAGTATACAGTAGCCAAGATAAAGTAGTGCAACCCTTAAAATAGTACTCTTAAAGGTGGAACGTTACATACACTACAGTGGTGGCCTCCAGTGGTCCCTTTAAGCACCAGTGTGGGAAACCATATCACACCACTTGGAATATTACTGTGATGTCAAGCCAGGTTCACAAAGTTGTCAGGGGTTCCATTGGGTCTTCTTTTAGAAGTTTAAGCAGAACCTGTGTAAATGTTTTAAGGGTGTGTAAATACCTGAAGTGCACTCAATACACTTCAATTGTACTGGCTGGGTGCAGCACTCTGCATTTGTGTGTAATTATTCTCTTTAAATAACACTGCTACACCTGCTCTCCTGACTGGTCCCACCCAGGGTATATGGCTGGGTTTTAGAAAGGGCAAATCCAGAGCTGAGGATGTTGAAAATGGCAGTAGCATCCTGAAACAGGCGCAAGACCCTCATTTACATATGCATTCGGCATTTGCTGGTTTCTGGCGGGTGCCCTGGATGACTAAATTGCACTCAAGTCAAAATGATGATGGCCGCACATCCAGCGAACATTGGTTGAGCGAAATTCCCACCAAAAATTCGGAGGCCTAGTGCCCATTTTTCCAGTGAAAAACAGGTGGCCGTTAGATGAAATCTGCTCCCAATATCTCTTAATTCTTTCACCGCCACAAACTCTTACAATGTTAAATTATATAAATCCATACATCAAAAACTGCTTACTATCTTTGCAATGTATATAATAACCTCCATCGTTTAATAAGTTCCAAAGGGCCAAAATGTTTCTATTCATTCCTGCGCAAACTATCCCATTTTAAGTCATGCAGCCTTCCCTACTGATGGCGTTATCAATCACCGCTGAAGTAAGTATTGAAGAAATTGTCCTTTGAGCATCTAGTAAGATTTATGGCTGGTAGAGCTTATTGCAAGTAGTGTTTACAACTGGTAGGGTTTATCGCTGATGGGGTTTACAGTAGGGCAGTGGTAGGGCTTACGGTTGGTAAGAACATAAGAAATAAGAGCAGGAGTAGGCCATACGGCCCCTCAAGCCTGCTCAGCCATTCAATAAGATCATGGCTGATCATCATCCTCAACTCCACTTTCCCGCCTAATCTCCAGATCCCTTGATTCCCCTAGAGTCCAAAAATCTTTAACTCAGCCTTGAATATACTCAAAGACTCAGCATCCACAGCTCTCTGGGGCAGAGAATTCCAAAGATTCACAACCCTCTGAGTGAAGAAATTCCTCCTCATCTCAGTCTTAAATGGCCGACCCCTTATCCTGAGACTATGCCCCCTAATTCTAGACACACCAGCCACAGAAACAACCTCTCAGCATCTACCCTGTCAATCCTCTTCAGAATCTTGTATGTTTCAATGAGATCACCTCTCATTCTTCTAAACTCCAGAGAATATAGGCCCATTCTACTCAGTCTCTCACAATAGGACAGCCAGGGTAGGGTTTATCGTTGTTACGATTTATCATTAGTGGGGTTTACCACTAGTAGTGTTTATGCCTAACCAGGTTTAGGTTAATAGGATTCACATCTGGTAAGATTTAGGCAGGTAAGGCTTACCACTGTTATGATCTACAGCAGTAGGATTTACTATGGTAGGGTTTACCGCTGGTAGAGTTAACCACTGTAGGGCTGGTCATTGGTAGGGTTGATGGCTGGTAGGAAATAGTTACATTCTCTTGCTGCTATCTTCCTATGTCAACAATCAGTGGGTGAGGTCAGGGGGTTCATAACCCCCCCAAATCATCTTGAGGTTGATCAATGCAGCTTTGGAGGACTGCTTCCATTTACTCCTAGGAACCATTGTCACCCGTCTTCGGCCTCCAGGTTCGGCTTGAAAGTCTGTGCGGTTCCCAGCGCAGCCTTCAGATGAGATATGTTGGCATTCCCCAGTACTCAGTTCGGTCCTCTTCCTGCCAAGTCAGCCAATATTGAGTTCAAACTCCACCCCCCACCCCACAAGTCTGCCAAACCTAGCTCAGCAATGAGTGCCAGTTATTTAAATTTGGTGTTGCTAGCGTGTATTCAGATGTTTTTACATCAGAAGTGTGTAATGCACAGTATCAGGTGAGGAAGAGAGCCATGGCCCAGCAGCAAAGTATGAATCAGATAGAGTTTAAACTAAAATAAAGATTATTGTGAATCTAATGAACTTCTCTTTCAAGGGAGAGAAATGTAAAAATGCATTTTTACTGGTTGGTGTGGTGATAGAAAGCTGCTTTTTAAAAAAAAATTGGAGAAATACTAAGTGGACTCCAATTGGAAAACTGGCAAAAGTTCCAGTTTCAGTCTCATTCAAACAGAAGTTCCATGTTTACCTGCCCATCCGCCCCCCCCCCCCGCTACACACCACCCCCACCCCCAACCTGAGAGCAAAGGAGGGACTATGGAGATAACGGCATCAAAAATAAAATCAAAGTTTGTCACAGCTGACTCAAACTTAACCTACAGACACACCTAGCACAGAAATGAATAGACTACTGCTAGTCAAAAGCCTCACCCGCTGATGACTTCAACACTCTGACCTTTCTGTTCATTCTTTGAATCCTTTTAACTATTATATAGTATTTTCAAAGTTATCTGATATTCTTGCAGCAGATATGCTTCTCATCCTGATTGCCTTCTTTTCCCTTGTTTGTTATTTTTCCCCTTTTTTATATAAGCTTGTTTCACCTTTTCCACAAAGACATTTCCAGGTATTTCCATCATTTTCCATGGAATCACAGAATCATACAACACAGAAAGAAGCCATTTGGCTCATCGTACCTGTGCCCATTCCTTAAAGAGCTATCCAATTAGTCCCAATCCCTTACTATTTTACCACATCCCCCTCCACAAGTGTTTAGTAAAAAATTCTATTTGATTACACAATGTACATGGCATTCACAATTGTGTTAAAGTTAACAAAACAAAACATTGTACCATTTTCAAAATAAAATACACAAAAGCCTGGGTAAAAAAAAATAGATGAAATTGCAATGCCAAATAAAATTTGTACTTCATTTGCCAAAATAATTAGCTACGATGATATTAAGACTGTGGATTAAAATCGACCAAACTATATCTGATTATCACTTTGTTATCACCATGGTGACAATTAAACAGAAAGGAATCTCTGTGGGAGGTGACAAGTGGAACACTTGTGTCTCTTCATCACAGAGAGACTGAAAAATCTGAGGGAGTCTCCCCAGGCAACTCTCATCCCCTTTTCAGTGGGCAGATTCAAAGCAGCTGTGCAACTGGTCTGAGAACAGGTCTCTGTTGAAGACTGTAGGCAGGTCCCAAAAAAAGGCAAGGAACAAAGCACATTTAAAAAAAGTCAGCTCATTTATTTTGAATCACACTACAGATTCTCTACTATGAACTGGGATCTTTAAACAGTTAAATATCTAAATATTAAGACATTATTTGAAAAGCAGAAGAGCTAATTAAGTCAGAATTATCCACAATATATTATATAACATTAATAACCAGAAGAAGGTAGTGGATTCCACTTATCATTAGTGTAACAGTTTGCATTTTAGCAGCCTTCCTCGAGGACAGGAAAATCTTTTGTTTCTCTGGATCTTATCACACGAATGTGTAATGTCTTGTACCAAATTTCTCTTTCTGCTATTTTAACAGAGGAGTTAATCTGTTCATTCCAAATGGATTAACACCTCCATTCAATTAGCTGAGAGAGGAATTTGTTATAAATTCATATGATAACATCTCCGACTGTTATTTCTAATCTTAAGGCTTCTCTTTGAAAGTCTAATGCAATGAAAAGACTCAGTAAAATCTTTCCCACCTTTATATGCTTTGGGCCCAAAATTATGAGTTGTTTATTTTCATGCAAAAGTGGGATAGCTCTGGTAGACTGCACTGGAATTTGGGTGTAAATCAGATATGCTGGGATTAACGCCTCTTTTAAAATGCACACTAAATTCCGGTAGACTTAGCTAATGGCCTCCAAAGCGATGCATGTATGAAAATTACAGGACAATGAGGCCCAAAGCTGTTCCAGAAACTCCACCATTTACACCAGAATTGCACTGCTTGTATCTTTGACCCAGTTGCCACCCAGTGCTACCAATGTCCCGTTAAGCAACGGCAGGTTTTATACCATGCTGCTGCACTAAGTGTCTGCCTCTTCTCCAAGTATTTTCTAGCATCTATCACCCTCACTACCATTCCCCATCTCTCTGTCCCCTCAATCCTCCTCCCACCCTACACCCATCAAATTCCCCCCTCCTGATATTTTCCAGGGCCTCGCTTGTATCCATTCATAGTCATTTGGGGCCGAACGCCCGCCAATGTCCCCCACAGCATATCGGAGGTACTGTAGGGTGTACTTGCACAACCTGCATGCCTCTGCCTATTTAAATTAGCTGACCTGCACTCCATGGATGTCCTGCTCCACCTCTGTGCCAATGGTGCAATGGCACAGTCAGAATTTCAGGCTTTTTGTCTGTTTTGCATCTCATAATGTTTCTGTGGATTTTTTTTTTCTAGTTTTATTTTGGTCAAAAGAATAACGCCATATTTTTGATGATGGCCTGAAGAATAAGTGAATGTGGAAATATTGCAGCCAACACCGAGCAATACTTCCATGCCACATGCAGTTGAAAGCAGCACATAGAACCAAGTCAGGTGAAATTGATGAGATTTCAAGAAATCACAAGTTGGTGAGTCTATCAGTTCTCAAATGAAAATCAGTAAAGAAAAACTAAGGAGCATGATTAAGAGACTGGGAGCTTCTTAGAGAATATTAGTAAAAAAACTAAAAACAAGCAACCTTCCCTGGAATCAAAAAATGCAATGAGTTGCACAGGAGGCTTTGTTTTTACTTTATAAAGTAATACAGACATAAATCTCTCTGTGGTACACATATATATTTATATACTTCATTATCACGAAAACTTGCTACAGCACATCATAAATCTTTTATCAATTTCTACAGCTTTTACATCGCCTTTTAACACTACTCTTATTTTCATTGTAATTGTAACTATTTATCATTTCAAGTATATCAAATCATGCTTATTTCAAGCAGAGCTAAGTGACTAATGTAAGGCAGGAATACCTCTCCTCACTGTATTTATTGCTAGGTTAGAGCCCCATAAATTGTTGGGTGGTTTAACCTTCAGCCTACTGACATTCAATAACTCCATGCCACATATATATTTATATACTTCATTATCACAAAAACTTGCTACAGCACATCATAAATCTTTTTATCAATTTCTACAGCTTTTGCATCGCCTTTTAACACTCTACTCTTATTTTCATTGTAATTGTAACTATTTAATTATTTTTTAACTGGATAAGCAAAATATCAGCGGGTTTGGCTCAAGACTGAAATACATGAAAAAGGATATTTAAAGTCCCCTGGAATTTAAGTTCCAATACAAGCATTCACCTGCTTCTCTGCTTTTACTAAAAAAAAGGGAAAAGAAATATTTTAAGTTATTCGTCTTACCTTCTCCTCCTCCGTTTAAGGTAGAGTATAACTAACAGAATAGCTGCAAAGAAGAACAAAGTGTACCACTGCATTTTTTGTCCCACAAAAATGCTTTTTTCACTGCTTCTGTAGTGATGCTAAATGAGCTCTGTGTAGTATCTTTTAAATCTCGGTGTAAGAATTGGCTTAATTCTAAAGGCTGACAATCCAACCTGCAACAGGTTTGACTTGCCTTGTGACTTTCTGTTATTTGAAGGGACACAGTGCAAAACCACACTGCTTTATAACTGGTTGCACAGTTTCTGTTGAGTATATGGCACCTTTCCATTTCCTGGACTCCTCCCCTTTTTTAAAAATGGACTTGCTGTGTTTCTGTGCTGCAGGATTCTATTTGTTTTAAAGAGCAGAGATTTTGTCGTATGAGATGCAAACCAGACCTTAATCTGCTGCTTTGGATATCTCCCTAAAGAGGCAGCTCATAGATAAACTAGGAGACTTTAGTTAAATAACTTGAAGCTCCAGGCCTTCCAAAATCTGTTCCGATGTCACCACCTTGGAGAAAGTTGGTAAAGGCATTGGGATCATTTAATTCTAACATTTTATTATTTAACTTAGTGTTAAACTAAGAAAACTATAAGCAGAAGGTAAATAGTTCTGCTTGGATGACTATTTCAATCACTGTTTAATACTCAGAGATAGTTAGAGAACATGAGATTTTAACTACCCTATTTCCTCGGATCCAGGAAGCAATATTTGTTTAGTAATATTTATTTAATTGTATACCAAACAAAATTAAGTTATTACATTTGTTAACAACAGTGAATGAGATAAATGAGCACAGAATTACACAGTTGTTTAAATGTGTGGTACATGAGGCCGTCCCGTACACAAACATGGATGAATTTTGGGCACCCGATTCCATCAGGCAAGCGGCGGGCAGTGCAAGCCCACAACTCGCCCGATGGAATCGCTCCGAGGCCTGACCAATTTTCGTGGGAGGACCCCATATCCGTAATGCTGGCGAGCTGCGAACGCTGAAGCACAAGCAACTTTCCAGGTCGGGGGCGGGATATCCAGAGACTTCCCAAAGAGCTGGGCCAGAAGTAAGCAGTTAAGGCTGGCAGCAGGCTGTAATATGTTTATGGGGCAGTAGGAGCATTCCTTTTAAGGATTGCTGGTTAGGCTGCTCAATGACGAGTACCAATGGGTGGAGCGTATGTGGCGCACGTTCTGCCCGTTTGTGACATGAAAATGGCATTGGGGTCTTGCAACCTACGTAGGACCCCTATTTAAATACTGAAATAAGGCTTCCAGCTCAGGTGAGAGCGCTAGCCACCACTCAAAGAACGAGACAGGTGGACCTCAGGCGGCCAATGGGCGGGAGATTTAACAAAAATTTCTGTCTGCCTACCGCCCCTAAATTTTCAGCGTGAATGAGGACAAAGGCAGATAAAATCCACCCCATACACATATCAAATTAAACTTATGTGCACAAGCTACATCTCCAATAGGTAACACACAAAAAGATTACACACTGCTCAATCAGTGAGGCAGGTACAGGAAACTTTGGTTTATCCGGAGGTTAACTGTCCAGAATGCTCGAGCCACCGGCAAAAATCAGGAGCCGTTTCGTTAGGTTTTTTTTCTTTTCGTTGCTTTTTTTTCACCAGTCAGGCTCTGCAAGGTCTCGCTGAAGCTGTTGCTAAGCTACAGAGATGCTTGCAAGGTACGGCCGACTGTTTAGAAGCTGTTGCTAAGCAATAGGGTTTGTTGCCAGATACGGAGCTCAAAATCTCCGTATGTTTCAACATTAGCGCTGGTTTGTCCGGCAGTTTTGATGGGACGGCAACAGCTCGGTCCTGTCGGTGCCGGAGAGCACAAAGTTTCCTGTATTGCTAATATACAACTTATAGTAACATATAAAGAAAATTACTCAGTACTCTGGGTCAGTCAAATTCAAATATTTAAACATGAAATAATTGACTTCTGTACAATACTGAAACAAAACCCCAAAGGTCAACTAAAACTCAGCTTGTGTTGGCTCAATATCAAGCATCATAATAATCTATTTTCCCCATGCTGTCATCATTTATTGTAAGAAGTTAAGATTCCGGTATGAGTAAATGCGTCTCTCATGCACCAAAAATGTTATACAACCTTCCTGTAGGGAGTTTGTAGGGAGTTTGCAAAATTCCCCCACCTCGCCTACTTTCCGAATCAAACAAAGTTGGCCACTTTTTAAACGTACAAAATGGAGTTCTGGGACACGTGACCAGAAAGCTGCTGGAAGCGAGTCATTTTTCTCCCCAGCAACAAGACTGGAGACAGGGCCTGGAATTCCACAGTCCCTATGTGGATTCCAGGCCAGACATGGAATTGAATATGTAATAGCAAGTCGCCAGTAGGCCAGTAAGAACAATGAACCTGGTTGCACTGCAATCAGGGTTAAGCTAGTTAAAACCATCATCGGGCCCATCCTAACAGATCCAATCATATCAGAAACCGTTTTAGAGGACTAGGCACCAGAGACACCATTGTGTGACTGAAACCAAAAACAATGAGGGCCGGTGATAAGGCCGTTAGTGGGAAATCGGCCGTTTTGCAGCCATTTACAGTTAACGAAGTAACCTGGGACACCTCTCGATCTGGGGAAGGCAAGGCAGATCGAGAGAGTATAACTGTTTTTAGTAAGCAGACAGAAAGGGCAGTTAGAGACACTTCGACTTGGAACACACTTCGGGAGAGACAGCTTCTACACTTCGCTTCGATTTCATCCTGGGACTTCGCTGCAAAAGGGAAACTTCGAGGACTCTACTGGGAAAAGCAGTCTCCAAGACGGGGAAGGCTATGCGCAGCAGGCCCATGCTTTGGTAAGCAGGCGAAGCTCCCGGTCCATACTGCCTCCCGATTTAAACCTGACTGTTCCCCCCACCCCGTGCCCACCACCTCAGGCAGGGATTCAGAGTGGAACCAGGAAGACACGGGACGGAGTGCACCATCCCGGTATGGACCGGTGCCCAGAGCGGGCCTCGCTAAACGGCGCAGCCCGACCCAGGAGGGAAGCCTTTTCACCCAGCCAAGGAGGAAGATCCACTACCTGACTGACGGGAGAGTGTGTGGCCAGTGCACACTGAACTTTACCAGGCCAGACCAACTAAAGCTGCAGTCCCAGGACAACCTAAAGGCCTTTGTTCCAATGCGTTGGGTGAGCATGAGAGTCTGATCCCCCTTTAGTTCGACCTAGGTTAGGGATAGTGTAGGAGGTGGGGATAAGGCTAAGGGGAGTGTTAATGTGTGATACCCCTCGATGTGTCGTACTCCTTCCCGCACTCGCGTGCCCTCTGTTTTGAATATATAGTATTCCTTTTTTTCTTTTTAAAGTGTATAGAGCTGTAGCCTTGGTTTAGTATCGCTGAACCAATTAATTTCTCTGCTTGCTTGTTTTGTTTTATTTTTCTCTCAATAAAACCGTTATTATTTTAACCTTTCACCTGCTTGTCTGTCTCGAGCTTGTTATTCTGTGCATCAGCTGCCTAGTAGGATCCCAGTGTCAGAACTAAGTGGGAGTGTGGGGACGCCTCGAAAACGTCCACTGGGTCAGGCCCGGGCCAAACCGACCACCCAACCAACAACCCCTACATTCCACATGAAAGTGAATTTACAAAGAGCAGAGATTCTTTCAGGTTTGACTGTGAGCATTCCCACTTATCATTTTGCAATCTCTGCATTAATTTTTGAAGCCCCTGAATAAGGAAAACTAAATTTTCAATAATCAAAATATTATAACTATCCATGTTGGTACTATAACACCCAACCAAAAATGAAATAGTCGTTAAAACTGGAAAGGGGTAGGCAATTGTAATGATTGGCCCTGAAACTCTTCGGTGGTTCCTGCAGTTTCCAGTCGTAACTCTGGCAGAAGACCAACTGAACCCTCAGGAAAATGGGACCTCCTTCTACCCTTTACAGAATAAATGTCAGCCAAGGATGAAATCAAGGCCAGAGAATCCCTAAGCCAGGAGTTCCCACTCCTGAGCCTCAGTCAAGACCCAACTTTATAGTGGTGGCCAGCACGCCAAGTGAGTGGAATCATGCTGACCGCCACAAGGGCGTATGTTGCACCTATCAATGGGGTACAGGCCAGACAATCAGCTTGGACCTCCAAACAGATTTTTTTTTTAATGCATAGATAAGTTCATTTGCTCAGGGGGGCAATGTAACCATTTTGAGGATTGAGGGAGGCCTGGGCAACCCACCTCGCATAAGTGGGCAGGCACCAGAGTTTTTGGTAGGCTTGGGCAGGTGGGTGTCGGAGACGTGTCTAAGATTTCTTTGTGGGTCTTGGAGGAGCACTTCTGCTTTTCCTGGCCCCACAAGGAATTTTTTTTTTTTTAATTATCTTTTCGGACCTCTTCTGGCCCTAATCCACTCCTGCGCTGGGTTAGTCTGGCAGGAACCCACTACTGTTTCCCGGTCACGAGCGATTTTAACTGTCCACCTGCCAGATTTCTGCAGCGCTTTATCCAATATTTCTGACAGAATGAAGCACCATGAGGAATAGGACAGGTTGAAAGGCTCTTAGTGATAGTATGCAGCAGAACCAGACAATTCAGGTTCAGTAGATGGAATGCTTGTTATCTTCATGTGGTTATAATATTTGTGCTTTCACTGACAAACTACAGCTGCATAATGACAAGTGCTACCCTTTATAGAAAATAATTGGCAATCGGGGAGTTTTGCTCCACTCTGCCTGCCTGCACACCGGCTGCCTCTAAGTAGGACTCCTCCTGCATTTTCCAGAGGGTTGTAAATCTCTGGTCCTTCTCAGCTAGCTGCATAAATATCTTCTGATTGCAAAATTGTGAAGAATTATGATCTTACTCCTGTTGGCTGGACTGTGCAGCAACACCCTTCTGAAGCGACCAGAACAATGACTTTCAATCATTGCTTAAGCATGCCTGTGCTATGCTCCACACTAACTCCCGTATACCTTATTGTATCACCTCTCTGCTGCTGCGTGGGGCTTGCTGATTGGCATCATGAGCCAGGGCTGCAAAGCGATCAGAGTATCCGTTGATACTCTCGCCTATTTTGTTTCAACCCTAAGAACTTGCTTTTCTTCCAGTTCCCTATTCTAATGAAAGATCTCTGCTCAAAACATTAGTCGACTTTTCTACTGACACATGCCGTTAAACCTAACGTAGTTTCCATAATTTTCTGTTTTAATTTCAGATTTCCACCATTTGCAGCTTTTTTGTTTCCTTTTATTAACAAAATGACTCTCATCGTGAACAAGTTTTGTGAAGTGGTAGTAAATAGTATTACAAATATTATACCCATGAGGTCAGTAATATTTTTGTCTCGTGCTAGTTATATGCTTTAATAAATTTGCTGTATTAGCAATAATTATAACTCTATTAAAGGACTCTGGTGAACATAAAAAAACTTCACTCAGGGAAATAGAGCCCCAATTTTAACCTAACCTGCCCAATGGATTAATGGGCATGCAACCCGAACCTGCCCTGTTCTCACCAGGCAGGTTAGTTTAAAATCTGTGCTTAGGTTACCCGTGAGCAAAACCACCAGAGATCTACCAAGTTACAAAAGCCAGAACATTATGCTAAACCTATGTAAAACACTAGTTTGGCCCCAGCTGGAGTATTCGGGGAGAAATTCGTGTGGCTTGCGCCGCACGTTAGCACCAGGAGATGGCACTGAAATGCCATTGACAGCTGTAATGACAGCTGATGCCAGTTCCAGTGCCACACGCCATATCAGTGGTGCCGGTAGCACTGCTGGTCATCTTGATTGCCAGGGAGCGCGCCATGATGGAGATCGTGACATCAGTGAGTATGCAACGCTCACTGGACGCCTGATCTCCAACACTGGATTTAGCCACTTACCTTAACAGCAGCACAGAACAATGACAGGGAGAGCTGGTGTCTACAAGCAGAAAGCAGGCTCCAGCAGCGATATTAAAAGGCACTGTTGTGTATGTACCTTTAAGAGAATAACTGGTCTCAGACTGCAGTACCGGCAGTGACCACCCCTGTATAAAAGGCGCTAGTGAGCCTCGGTTGTTTCAGTTTCACTATTGACTTCCATCAGTAAAGACTTATTTTGTTCCACTCCTGCTGTCCGTGTCTCAATTATTCACGGACGTAATACTGGCGACGAGCAGATACGAACCTACCTACAGTCTGCACCACCTCCTGGGATCCATTCCTACAGCGAAGTGAGCAGAGGTCAAGGCCAGAAAGAAAAGAAAGTAAGAAGCAGTAGAAACGGGCGTCGACCATGGGCATCCGCCCTGTGTTGCGGAGTTGAAGATTGCTGGAGAAGCTGTCGGAAGCGGGCCTGGTTCCTGTCAACGGTGCTTCAGCTAATCGGGCTGGTGGCAGGTAGTGCACTGATCCTTCCTGGGCTGCGGCGGTCGCGAACTCGAGCGGGTGGTTTGCAATGGGGCCGAGCAGCGTTGTCGGGAAGAAGAGAGAGAGAGGGTGGAGCACACAGGGCGCGGCCGGTGCTACGAAGCCGGGCTGCGTATAGACCCGCGAAGAGGGAGGCAAGAGTCCCACAGGGTTGTTCCACGACGGGAAAATGATTTTTAAAAAAAATATTAAACGCGCAAGAAACCGCGGAAAGCAGCGCTAACAACAGCGGGGAAGAAGGCAAAGCGCGGGAGGCGCCATCTTAATCAGCGGGGAAGAAGGCAAAGCGTGGGAGGCGCCATTTTGTTAAATCGGGGAAGAAGGCAAAGCGCGGGAGGCGCCATTTTAGATTTGCAAGATGCCGAAGACTGGCTGTATCACTGCTTTTGATAATACAATAGAGGACTGGACCACGTATGTGGAAAGAGTCGAGGTATATTTCGAGGCAAACGAAATAGTGGAGGAGAAAAAGGCATCGATATTGCTAAACTTAATGGGCGCTAGAACGTACGGCCTATTGCGGGACCCGATCACTCCAGCCAAACCGAAGGCGAAGAGTTTTAACGAAATTGTTGCTGTCCTACAGGAACACCTAAACCCTGCACCGCTGTTGATAGCAGAAAGATTTAAATTTCACAGGAGAACTCAGCATAAAGATGAGAGCAATGCTGAGTACCTTACGGAACTACGCAAGCTATCAAAGCACTGCCAGTTCGGAGCAGGACTGGCTGATACCCTACGGGACAAATTTGTCTGTGGACTCCTGAGTGAAGGAACACAGAAGAAGTTACTCTCAGAGAAAGAGCTGAGGCTAGATAAGGCTTTCAGCGTGGCAATATCGTATTAAGCAGCAGCCAGGGGAGCTGCAGAAATTCAACAAAAACCACAGGAATACGGCACCCACGAAATGACACAGGGATTTGCAAAATGTTATCGCTGCGGCAGAACTAACCATGACCAGAAGGACTGCTGGTCCAAAGACAAAATATGCAGGCAATGCGGGAAGATGGGACACATTGCATGAGTTTGCAGGTCTGGGAAGAAGACCAGCGACAACAAAAAGGCTACTAAGGAACCGTACAAGAAAGTACAAAAGATGACGGACAGTAGTTCCGAAGACCAGATGAGCGATAGTGAATCCGGGAACAGGAGACTAAGCTGTCTCAAACTTCACAATGTAATCGCAAAAGAGGATCACCGAACCATTTGGGTCACCCTCACGATAGCAGGGTCCCAAGTTAAAATGGAATTGGATACAGGATCAGCGCTAACTGTCATGAATCGACGAGACTACGAGCGGCTATTTTCACACATACCCTTGAGAGAGACATCCATCGTCTTGACGACGTATATGGGGCAAAAAGTATACCCCAGAGGAAAAATAAGGGTGCCTGTCGAATACAACGGCAAGAAAATACGGAAATTGTATCTCTACATACAGCCAAATGGTGGACCACCGTTATTGGGATGGGAATGGATCAGGAAGATAAACTTAGATTGGCACTCCATTCATGCAATGACGGTGGATGGTAAAAAAGATGAAGACGTCACTCCTGGACGATTGTCAACAATCTTAGCTAACGCCAAAGAGGTATTTCAACAAGAACTGGGCACGCTTAAAGGCGTAACCGCCTCGATAAAAATAGAAGAGAATGCAGTTCCCAAGTTTTTCAAAGCAAGACCGGTACCATATGCAATTCGCCCAGCCGTCGAGGCAGAGCTGGAGAATCTGGAGAAGGCAGGCGTGTTGTCTAAGGTCGACTGGAGCGAGTGGGCAACACCCATCGTTCCTGTCATGAAGAAAACGTTAAGCAATAAGTCCGGGGAGCCAAGGAAGATTCGCATCTGTGGGGATTTCAAGGTGACGGTGAACCCAGTCCTTCACACAGTACAATATCCTCTTCCAAGGATAGAAGACGTCTTCGCCTCACTGTCTGGAGGGAAGCGTTTTACAAAAATTGACCTAGCACAAGCATATTTGCAGATGGAGGTTGAAGAGTCCTCTAGGAAGTATCTCACGATAAACACTCACAAAGGTCTTTACCAGTATCATCGATTGGTATTCGGAGTAGCATCGGCTCCGGCGATATGGCAAAGAGCGATGGAACAAGTCCTGCAAGGGATTCCGGGGACGCAGTGTTACTTGGACAACATCCTTGTGACAGGTGAAGATGACAGTGAACACCTTAACAACCTAGAACAGGTGCTCACTAGACTACGGGAACATGGGCTGCGAGCCAACCGCCCCAATTGCGAATTTTTTAAGAAACAGATTTCGTATTGTGGCCACGTGATTGATGAAGAGGGGTTACATAAGTCCCCTGACAAAATTGAAGCGGTTGTTAAGGCCCCAGCGCCTGAAAATGTGTCACAACTGAGGTCATTCCTCGGATTGGTGAATTACTATCATAGGTTTTTGCCGAATTTGTCGACAATTCTGCACCCACTGAGCGCCCTGCTATGAACGGGGGTAGCATGGAAATGGAGCGATGATTGTAAGCGTGCCTTTCAGAAGAGTAAGGACTTAATCACTTCAAGGGAAGTATTGGCTCATTACAACCCAGCACTGCCGATCAGACTGGCGTGTGATGCGTCTCCCTACGGCATTGGGGCGGTACTGTCACATAAATTCCTTGATGGTTTAGAGAGGCCGATAGCTTTTGCGTCACGCTCGTTAACGTCTGCCGAGCGTAACTACGCCCAGATTGACAGAGAGGCCCTCAGCCTAGTGTGGGGGGTGAAGAAGATCAATCACTACCTGCACGGTCAAAAATTTACTCTACTAACCGATCATCAACCTCTTGTCTCCATTTTCAACCCTCAGAAGGGCGTACCGATAATGACAGCACAACGGCTGCAGAGATGGTCCCTTTTCCTAGGGGCACACCAATATGACATCGAGTACAAAGGAACTAAACAGCATGGAAATGCTGATGGATTGTCACGCCTACCGTTGCCGACGGTGGAAGAAGAAGACCTTGCAGTGGATCCAATGGAGTTATTCCACTCGACCATAGTCGAATGTCTCCCTGTGACGAATGCAAACATAGAAAAGGAAACACGGAATGACCCGACACTATCACGGGTCTATGATTTAACGGTGAAGGGATGGCCAGCACATGGCGAACCACTGCTGCCAGCATTCTCGCCGAGAAGAGAACAGCTGTCAGTGTGCAGAGGAACCTTGATGTGTGGATCCAGAGTAGTAATTCCACCTAAGTTGACGGTGATGCGCCATCAATTACTCAAAAGACTGAAGTTGAGCGAGTAACAATCAGGCTTTTATTAACTAAAGAATGAAGGTCTTGTCTCGAGTGGTCGACCCGTCCAGAATACTAAGGGACTGGGAGGTAGTCACTTATATACCTGGAATAGTGGGAGGAGTCAGCCGAGGCATGTCCAGACCTGTACCTAGTGGAATACACATACAGACACAGACAGGTATGACAGTGGTTTACCACAGACGGATAGAGTGCTCAATGAGCTTCATGAGGGTCATCTGGGTGGGGTAAAAATGAAGAACTTAGCCAGAGCGTTTGTGTGGTGGCTGGGAATCGATAGAGAAATCGAAGAGATGACCAAGAGCTGTGCAGGATGCCAGAAGGTCCAAAACGCCCCACCACAAGCTCCTCTGCATCCATGGGAGTGGCCCTCATCTCCATGGCAAAGGCTGCACATTGATTTTGCTGGTCCCTTCATGGGCTT
Organism: Somniosus microcephalus; assembly: GCF_052327205.1. Lineage (NCBI taxonomy): Eukaryota > Metazoa > Chordata > Chondrichthyes > Squaliformes > Somniosidae > Somniosus > Somniosus microcephalus. The sequence continues at coordinate 155,978,021 of NC_140999.1, forward strand.
GATGTTTTTAATTGCGGTGGATGCACATTCAAAGTGGCCAGAGGTAATAAAAATGTCCTCAACCACCACGGAAAAAACTATTACAGTTTTACGAACCATATTCGCCAGGAATGGGCTGCCTGAACAGATTTGCTCTGACAATGGACCACAGTTTGTGTCTGAAGAGTTCCGGAGGTTCTTAAAGAACAATGGTGTTAAGCATTACACATCTGCCCCATATCATCCAGCCACTAATGGATTGGCCGAGAGGTTTGTCCAAACATTCAAGAAGGCTATCAAGGCAATGTGTAATGAAGATATACCCCTACAACACAAGGTGGACAACTTCTTGTTTGCCTACCGGAATGCGACACATGCGGTTACCAACCAAACTCCAGCCATGATGTTCTTCAATCGAAGACTACGATGCCGCTTGGATTTGGTTAAGCCAAACGTTCGAAGAGATGTGGAGAACAGGCAGTTTCAGAATATGCATGAAAGGCCGACCAGGAGTTTTAAGATAGGTCAACCAGTTTTGGCCCGGGACTACCGCACTGAGAAATGGCAGCCAGGAACGATTTGTACACGACAAGGACCTCTCATGTATACCGTGGACGTTGGGGAGAGCATTGTAAGACGCCATGCTGACCAGATTCTAGAGTCACTGGAAAACGTCAACTCCACACCACGATCTGATACACCTGGTAATGAAATCGACGTTCCAATTGCAGCTACCGCAGAACCGGTAATATTGGAAGCAGATGAACCAAACAACGACATTGATCCCGACTCAACATTGCCAGAAGAACCTGATACCCCAAAGAGGCGTTATCCAGACAGAATCAGGAAGCCTCCCCAAAGACTGAACTTATAATTGCTTAAACTTAACCAATGTATCTAGCAACCGTAATTGTGATTGTAATTAGTTATCATTTAGTTGTTAAATGAATGTTATGTACTGTTTATCTAAAAGGGGAGGAATTGTTGTGTATGTACCTTTAAGAGAATAACTGGTCTCAGACTGCAGTACCGGCAGTGACCACCCCTGTATAAAAGGCGCTAGTGAGCCTCGGTTGTTTCAGTTTCACTATTGACTTCCATCAGTAAAGACTTATTTTGTTCCACTCCTGCTGTCCGTGTCTCAATTATTCACGGACGTAATAGGCACCATCCCCAATCAGGACATGACGGGGTTTTGCCATTTTAGTGTCTGTTTGCTACTTCCTGCAACTGTAACAGCTTTCTTTAGTTATTTCAAGTTTTTTTGGTGACAGGGAATGTTCATTTAAGTGCAGAAGTCACTCATTATTCATTAAAGGCTTCTGCTCACAACATTTCCTCACAGTCATGGGGGCGGCAGGATTACCTCAGGAGGACGACAAGGCAGAGGAGGACAAGGAGGAAGAGGACGAGGGAGGGTGGAGGCAGTGAAATAATTGGCCTTCTGGATGGGCGGTTCATGACCGGCTCATCAGACTCCGATTCACATGAATGAAATCCCAGATCCCTGTAGCTCACCACATTCCCATCAAACAATCCCTGTCTCATGGCGCATCACAGCATCCTCCTGGGCATAAAGGTGAAATTAGAGAGACCAAAAAATATTCCAAAGACCATTAATAAATGTATCTATAAACATATCACACATATGACATGAATTCTAATAATGAATGACCCTTGTGCCTGCCATAGTTGAATAGCTGTCATTGTGTGCAAAGCATGAGATGTGGATGTGAGTGCTGCTATGTAGAGATTGTTGGTGGGCAAGTACTGGGGGTGTGGTACATTGAGAAGTGTGTGAAGCTTGTGGTACAGATGGTGTTATGTAGCATTTGTTGAAGCCTTCACTCACCCTGACCACCCATGTGAGCTCATTAAACTTCCTCTTTCCTCCTGCACTGGGTGTGTCCAATTCTGGGCATCACACTTTAGGAAGGATGTGAAGGCTTTGGAGAGGGTACAGAAGAGATTTACTAGAATGGTTCCAGGGATTAGGGAATACAGTTATGTGGATAGACTAGAGAAGCTGGCGTTGCCTGTGACGTGGCGTGCCACCACCCTCCACATAGTCCGGCAGACTTGTGGCGAGGGCCTCCTGCCAGTTGGTAAAGGACCACCTGCCTTCTCTCCACCACTAAAACCAATGCCTCCAAAGCTCCCTCGGAAAACCCCCGGACTCTCTTCCTGGGACGGCGATCTGCCATCAGCATTTGTAAATAAGTGCTCCTTCTCGTTGTCCTTCTTATGGTTGTTGAGGCAGCTGCACACTAAACAATGCTGAGAATGAGGTGCTGCAGCATCAATGGACCTCCCCTTTAGGCAGTGAAAAAAGCCTGTGGCAATCATTACTTGCATTTAGACTACACCCAATATTGGTCCATCTTTTCAGTATAACGTCAATGAGCTTGGGTTTTTAGACTAGAATCATAGCTGCGATCATTTTAATGAGGAGTGAGGATGAATTTTGCGTGCACTCTAGACGATTTTCAACTGGCGCTACTTAACCAATTTTAGTCTAAACACCGGCCATTCCTTGGCTATAACAAATTTTTAGCCCATTGTGTCCAATTTTGGGCACCACACTTTAGGAAGGACGTGAAGGCTTTGGAGAGGGTACAGACGTGATTTACTAGAATGGTTCTAGGGATGGGAATACAGTTATGTGGATATACTAGAGAAGAAGGGGTTGTTCTCCTTGGAGCAGAAAAGGCTAAGAGGACATTTGATAGAGGTGTTTAAAAACTGTTTCCAATGGCTGAAGGGTCGATAACTAGAGGGCACAGATTTAAAGCGATTGGCAAAAGAACCAGAGGCGACATGAGGAAAAACGTCTTTACTCAACGAGTAGTTCGGATTTGGAATGCACTGCCTGATAGGGTGATGGATACAGATTCAACAGAAGCCTTCAAAAGGGAATTGGATAAATACTTGAAGGAGAAAAAATTGCAGAGATACGGGGAAAGAGCAGGGGAGTGGGGCTAACTGGATTGCTCTTCGAAAGAGCTGCCGCAGACTTGATGGACCGAATGGCCTCCTTTTGTGCTGTACTATTCTATGATTCTATGTTATAATAAATGTAGTTCATAGGAAATCTGTACAAGTATGTTAAATAGTTAGTACAGTTGTTATAAATCTGATGGCCACTGGAAAAGCATTTCCAGTGAAATTTGCCCCTTAACTGGACATTCATTGTGTGAAAATAAAACAACTGCCTGGAATTTTCACAGGAGTTCTCTGGCAGGACATCGGTGGAGCCCCCAGAGCGACAACATAAATAGCTAAAAATGGCCGTTTTCGTCATTTCTTCAGGGATTGCAGCAATATCCCACCAAAGCTACAGTACAAGGTCGGGAGGGCCTCATGGAAACTCAGGGTTAATAGATGAAAAGTCTGTGCATTGCCAGTTCAAACAATCTCATCAAAGAAATGTACTGCATTTCTAAAGAACCTAGAAGACACTGAGTAATGAGCCACGTGACACTGGATGACTAAGTTTCTGTTCTGAAGGGTCTCTGATAGTTAAGTTCATTATTATTTTAAGTTGAAGGGAGACTATTTGTATCATGGCTCTACTTATGTTCTATTATTACAAGACCATTTTTTCCATTTCCTTTCTTCCCACAGTGGGATCTCACAAGCACGAGTGGCTTTTGGAGAATTATTGGTTCACTGTCCATGATTTTCTATCTACTGATCCCTGACCCCACTGAAAAAATTAATAACGTGGAAACTTTATCTCCCTGAAAAGATGGTGAAAGCTGATTCCATAAATAATTTTTAAAGGGAGTCCGACAGGTACTTGAGGATGCGGAACTTATACGGAAAAAATGCGGGGGGTGAGATTAAGCACGATTGCTCTGTCAAAGAGTCAGCACAGGCACGGCGGGCTGAATGGCCTCCTTCTGTGCGATAAGTTTCTATGATAACAGTCACTGTACTTCAAACTAATTCATTGTAAAGAAACATTTAGCACCTTTTGCAACCTCAGGACATCCCACAGTGCTTTATAGTCAATGAAGTACTTACTGTAGTCATTGCTGTAATGTAGGGAAACACAGCAGCCAATTTGCACACAGCAAAGTCTCACAAGCAGCAGTGAGATAATGACCAGATAATCTGCTTTCTTGGTGGTTGTTGAGTCTGTATGTCCCAGTTAGGTTTAGGATCAATCACTGGACACAGACAACAAGAATAACTTTTAACATGTCTTTACTATTCGAAGGTCAGGGCTGAACTGCCCAGCAAATCCTTGCACAACACTTATATACCGGTGTGGTCACCACCGGTATTACAGTATTACAGTATACAGCAGCCAAGAGAAAGTAGTACATCTCTTAAGGTGGAACTCTTAAGGTGGAACAGGTTACATACACCACAATCCTCCCTTTTTAGCTTAACAGTTATATCCCCATTTAACATAACATAATAACATAATAACATATATATATATATATACAACTTCATGCAAAACAGTTCAAAGATTCAGTCTCTGAGGAGGCCTCCTGATTCGAGTTGGATAACGCCTTTCAGGGGTCTCTGATTCTCGTTGCTGGGGTGACTCATCTAGTTGGTCTCTTATGGATTGGACATCATCATCAGGTACATTCACTTCTGAGGTAGATGCTTCAGGTTCACTAACTTCTTTCACTGTTGTCTCTGCCGTAACCATGGGTTCGACCCTTGTTCTCGATTCTACCAGTTGGTCAGCATGACGCCGTATTACATTTTCACCAATATCTACCGTGTACATCAGGGGTCCTTGTCTGGCCTGAATTGTTCCAGATTGCCATTTCTCGTTTTTATAGTCCCGGGCTAACACTGGTTGTCCTATTTCGAAACTTCGAGTGGTCTTGTTATTTATATGCTGGAACTGTTCATTTTCAACTTCCCTCCGCACATTTGGTTTTAACAAGTCCAACCTGGACCGCAACCTCCTGTTGTAGAACATCATGGCAGGACTTTGGTTTGTCACTGCATGAGTGGCGTTTCGATATGCCAGTAGGAATTTGTCCACCTTGTGTTGTAGTGGAGTCTGATCTTCGCTCATGGCCTTTATTGCTTTTTTAAACGTTTGTACAAATCTCTCTGCCAACCCGTTTGTAGCCGGATGATATGGGGCAGAGGTATAATGTTTCACCCCATTCTTCTCCATGAATCCCTGGAATTCTTCTGACACGAACTGCGGTCCGTTGTCTGAACATATTTCTCCTGGCAATCCATTTCTCGCAAATATCGTTCTTAACACCGCGATCGTCTTTTCTGAGGTAGTGGTAGTCATCTTAATCACTTCTGGCCATTTAGAATGTGCGTCCACCGCAATTAAAAACATGGAGTCCATGAAGGGACCAGCAAAGTCAATATGTACACGTTGCCATGGGGTTGAAGGCCATTCCCATGGATGCAGTGGTGCAATCGGAGGTGCATTTTGCACTTTTTGGCACCCTGAGCAGCTTTTCGTCAGCTCCTCTATCTGTTGGTCTATACCCGGCCACCACACATAAGCCCTAGCAAGGCTTTTCATCTTGACTCCCCCCAGATGACCTTCATGCAGTTCCTTTAGAACTCTCTCTCTTAACTTAGGAGGAATAATCACCCTTGTTCCATACATCAATGTTCCTTGGCAGACGGATAGCTGGTCTCGTCTTGCTGAGAATGCCGGTAACAGTGGATCACCATGTGCTGGCCATCCCTTCACTGTCACTTCGTAGACCCTGGACAGTGTCGGGTCGTTCCTGGTTTCTCTTTCAATACTTGCATTGGTGACTGGTAAACATTCGATGATGGTCGAGTGAAATAACTCCACAGGATCAACCGTCGGTGCCTCCTCCTCTGTAGGTAGTGGCAGGTGCAACAGCCCATCAGCATTACCATGCTGCTTTGTACCTTTGAATTCTATCTGATATTGATGTGCCCCTAGGAAAAGGGACCATCTCTGGAGTCTCTATGCTGTCATCACCGAAACACCCTTCTTAGGGTTAAAAATGGATACCAACGGCTGGTGGTCTGTCAGAAGCGTAAACTTTTGGCCCTGTAGGTAATGATTAAACTTCTTTACTCCCCACACAAGGCTGAGAGCCTCCCTATCTATCTGAGCATAATTGCGCCCAGCGGAGGTCAATGATCTGGATGTGAACGCAACTGGCCTCTCCTAGCCATTTGGTAACTTGTGTGAGAGTACTGCCCCAATACCATATGGTGAAGCATCACAAGCCAAACGAATAGGCAGCGTTGGGTTGAAGTGAGCCAACACTTCCTCTGAGGTGATCAATGCCTTGCTTTCGCGAAAAGCCCTCTTACAGTCCTCGCTCCACTTCCACGGTACTCCCTTCAATAAAAGAGCATTCAGCGGGTGCAGCACCGTGGATAAATTTGGCAGAAACTTATGGTAATAGTTAATCAACCCTAGAAACGACCTCAATTGGGATACATTATCCGGAGCGGGAGCCTTCACAACAGCTTCGACCTTGTCAGGAGACTTATGAAGCCCCTCCTGGTCAATGACATGACCACAGTACGAGATCCGCTTCTGAAAGAATTCACATTTCTGATGATTAACTCGAAGACCATATTCTTTCAATCTGGTGAGCAACAGTTCCAAGTTTGCAAGGTGTTCCTCATCATCATCTCCTGTAATCAGAATATCGTCCAGGTAACATTGTGTACCAGGAATTCCCTGTAATACCTGCTCCATGGCCCTCTGCCAAATTGCTGGAGCCGATGCCACTCCAAAAACCAGTCTATTATACCGGTACAAGCCTCTATGCGTGTTGATCGTGAGATACTGGCATGACTCTTCCTCAACTTCCATCTGTAAGTACGCCTGCGCCAGGTCTATCTTGGTGAAGTGTTTCCCGCCAGACAATGAAGCGAAGATATCCTCAATCCGTGGAAGCGGATACTGCACCGTGTGAAGCACCGGATTAACAGTGATCTTGAAATCACCACAGATGCGAACCTTCCCCAGTTCCCCCGGCTTGTTGCTCGATGAACGTGAAGTAAGATTTAAAAATGAGCGTAACAGGGCACGTTTAGTAGAACGCAATTGCGCAGCAAAATGTTTAAAGATGAAATGTACTAATTACTCGTATGTTTAATTGCAGAAATGACCATACCAGTTTAGAGAGATGAAACTTACAAAAAGAGACAATGACATAACCCTTTTCTGGAAAAACGAAACTTAGTAGTGGTCAAGAGAGAGAGGGTCTCGTTTCTCAGAAATCACATGACCTGATGACTCATTTCCAAGAAATCAGAGGGGCCACAGGCCCATACAGTGAAAAGTGAAACTTATGTTATTGGTTACCTTGTAGAAGTTAGGCACACCTAGTTAGTGATTAATGTATAGACTTTTAAATCGATTGGACCTCTGGAGTAGGAGGTCTCGGAATATGTGTATAACTGTGTGAACCTCAAGAGATTCGGTGGAGTTGGAGCCTTGTGTTGGGACGCAAGAGCCATAGCTCCCCAGGCCTGAATAAACCGTTTTTACCTCAATTATTGGGTCTGTCTTTCTTACAACAAGCCAGTGTTGTCGACTGTGTATATCACTCAGTCCACACTTTGGGGGCTTACTTCAATTGGCGACGAGGATGGGATACGCGTTCTGAACCAGACTCTCGGACAGCGTTAACCTAAGACGGGTGAGTATGTTTTAATTACCACCTGTAAAATTAGGGGTTAACTGCTGGCGAGACGTTGAGTCAGAATCGACGTATAAAAGAACTATAAAAAGAAAGACACCTTTAATTGAAGGCGGTTAAAAAGTAAACTGCAGTAGGGGTAGGGACAGGTAGTTCCCTACCAACCTTTGGGACAGGTAGTTCCCGAAGGACCGTGAGGCGGGAAAACCTCGGTAGGGGCAGGTAGTTCCCTACCAACCTTTGGGGCAGGTAGTTCCCTAAGGACCGGGAGGTGGTGATACCTCAGTTAGGGGCAGGTAGTTCCCTAAAATCCGTGAGACGGTGAAATCTCAACAATTGAATGAATGGGTGCACCGTGGTGAGTGAATGAGATAAAACCCGACGGTCCTAAAGAGGTTAGAACGGACAAGGGTGAGGTCTGTCCCCAGCACCTAGCCTGAGCCTGAATTAAGAGGACAGCAGTCCCACGTGACGGCCAGGATCAAGTAGGACGCCGGGAGCTACAGACCCCACAGTACCAAAACCTCGGGACTAAAGGGTTGGTGTGTGTCTAACGAAACAAAGTGACTAATAGAAAGCAAGAAACTAATGAAGGTGATGCTATGGGGCGAACAACGTAGCGTACAAACCTAATTCCTCAACATCGTGAATTATGCGTGAAACATAGCAGTTAGTTATGACTAAGAGGGTGGAAGAAGAATCCTCAAGGGACCTGGATTCTATAACCCGACTCCTGGAAAATAAAAAGAAACAGTGCAGAGAGCCAAAGGCTTGGTGGGGAGGAGCTAAAGATAAAGAGGCAACAGATAATGTAAGGAATTGAAACAGAAGGGAGAGATAAAGAAGGAAAAAGATCTAATTTGCAGGCGAACCAATTTGAAACCCCAGCAAAAAAAAAAAAACAAACAGGGATTTGGAAACTAGGGAAAGCTGTTGAGTCAGATTTAAAAAGGAAGGAAAAGATAAACTTAAAGCTTTACCAACATGGAAGTTATTAGCATCTGTACCAAGACAAGTAAAACACGAGATTTGCTGAGTGAAAGGAACCTTAGACATATGCTGAAATTACAGTTTGTATAAAAATGTGTGAGTGTGGATGTTTTCCTGATTAGGAATGTTTAAGAGGATTCAATATTCCTTTGTCTGAAAATCTGTCCGTTAAGAAAAAGAACTGTCTGCTGTGTGTTGTAGCTCCACCCACTTCTCTGTGTTAAAGTAAAAGCATTTAACCCCTTTGTCTTGTCGGGGATTTTGGAAGTTTAAGAATGTGCAAATAAGATTGTGCCCTCAGAATGAAAAAAACCTATTACAATTTAAGTTAAGCTGGAGTGTAAAAACTGAGAAGAGCAACAAAAAGTTTGTTTAATGAAAGATTAAGTTTCAGTCTAAGATCTAACCTTGGAGTTATGAGGTAAATTAACCTATTAAAACCAGACTTTCATTGTGGCCACAGTGAAATTCTGGTTGATGTAAATTGGTGTAGTCCAAATTGAATAAGATAACTCAACTCCGCAAGAATATCCGATAGTGGCAGGTCCCTCTACAATATTTAATTGACTATGGTACTGGAAGCCTTATAGAAGGCGGGACTAGAGTTAAACCTTAGAAAGGTATAGGTAGGGAAGGATGAAGTAGTCGACCTAGGATACATAGTGACACAAGGGAAGAGACAAATGCCCAAAAACAGATGGGAGGGGCATTAGGACTGGCTGCGTGCTTTGATTGCTTGCAAGCTTCTAGGGATGGCAGCAGGAAGGGACCACGCCAGAGAGGGGAGGGGGATCCGAGGATGTTTGTTGATGCATTGGTAGGGGGCCGACAGTGCAAAATGTTAATAGACACAGGAGCCACAATCTCATTGCAGACTTACCCTTGCCCCGAACGAAACTTTCAGTTAGTATAGCAGGAATCGGTGGACGAAGAATCAGGGCTTATAAGAGCGAAACAGTCTTACTAGAAATTGGATGTATAATAATACCTACCCAGTTGTGGGTATGCGAGAACACCGAAGGAACAATCCTAGGGATAGATATACTACGAGAAGTAGGAGCTTTAGTCGACCCTAAAGCGAATGAAGTGTACTGGCCCCCAGATTATAAGTCAAACAAACAGGCAGGCCCGGGAAACAAAGTAGAAATGGCCCAGCCTATACAGGATTTGATCAAAGGGGGGTAGCCAAAGGAAAATGTGTAAACCTATATAGATAGTCGGAATGCCTTTGGGGTGGTGTCTGATTACATGATAGCGGGAGTAGGCAGGGATATATGACACCAGGAGAAGACCCGTAAGAGACAAGAATATAATCAAAAAATTAGTAGGAACCTCTCTCCTACCCAAAGAGTCCGTAATAATAAATTAAAGCACACAAGAGGATGGGCAGCTAAACGATCAACTGAGAGAGGGAATCTGACCAATGAAGCCCAAATGTTCATGTTGAATCAAAGTGTGAAACCACAACTGTCTTTCAGTCAGGGATGTTTTTTTGGGTTGCGTGCAGTGACGCAATAATGTTTAGCTCCACCTTCAAAAGCCTGCGAAGGAGTTAACCCTTTCCACTGACAGCTGTTTGAGTTCACCAAGCAACAACTTCAGTATTACTGAATAGAATTTAAAGATATTGGACATTATTAAATTTAAGTTTCTTAATGTTAAGCTGATATTTCCCCACAGTGATAGAAGGAAAATTAGGATTTGATAAATGGAAGTTATCTTATAAACTAATTGCAGCACCGTCTCAAACGGCCGGGAGACTGCTGGGGAGGCTGTCCTGTTACCCAAAGATAAATCTGGACAGATAGTTAGAGACATGAGGCCAAAGACCAACAGATTATACGGGATCGAGAACAGGATACACGGGACGACCAGAAGGAGGTCTTTGCAATAGACAGCAAAGTGATAGCAGAAATAATACCAGCCAAACCAGGGCTAGCACCCAGATGGTCAGGACCTTATGAAGTATTAATGAATAATGACACGTGCTCATGTAGATGGGTCTGGAACGGGTAAAGGAAGGTGGAAACACTGGACCCAGTTAAAAATATATAAGAAAGACAATGAGTAAACCAGAGATGGTGCCCTTTTTGACAGAGTGAGGAGTATACTAGAAGATATAAAGAATGGGAAGGGGAGTTACTACATATATCAATGATAGGGCTGTGTATGATGATATTATATGCCATAGTTTGCATCTTCAGGTATGTCTGGGGACAGAGCCACAGAACAAGAAATGAACCAGATGTACAGCATTTTGAACTGATAAAATGTATAAGAGCAGAATAATTCTAACTGGCTGGTGACGACCAGCCCCCTTTTTGTAATTACAGGAACATTGGACGTCCGGAATGAGATGGAGCGTCCTCGCCTTGATTCTAGGGATAAATATAAGTATTGCCATTATCGAGGGGGATTAGTAATAAGGAGAACACAGGATGAGGTGTATTCTAGTGTAGCACATAGAGTTACTAAGCTTGCCATTAATATGAGTACTTTTGAGATACAAAACAAACCTGGAACTCCCTGTGGGTAAAACACTTAGAGGATCCACAGGAAAAATCTGTCTTACAAAGATGTAAGAAACGGGGAGTATTGGAAGCGACCGGAGCAGGGTATGCGGCCGGGTTAGCAACAGTTAATAGCTTGGACAAAGAAGGAGTAAACGAAGGAGTAGAAGAATTACAAGCAAAAATAGAGAAGTTACTAAAACAAGCTACTGGAACTAGCCAGCAATTGACACTGGCAGGGAAACCAAACAATAATGCAATTGTCGGGGGTGGAAGAGATAGTAGCCCCCCATGCAGAAACAATCAATACAATTATTGATAGACTTAATAATGCTTCTCGCCAAACCGATAAGGAACTAATATGTGCCATGTAGGGCTCATGGCTATTGTCGAATGCTCAGCATAACATGAGGCAAATAAATAATGAACAGATCCCTGATTGGATTACTAATAAGGATCTGGAACCTTGGATTGACACAAATAAAAGCCTATGTAAGGAATGTAAAATGGGACAAGTACACCGGGCAGGTGATTGTCTGACCCCATGGACTAAGATGATTGGCTTTGTACTGGCCATCCCACAATGCCCAGAAGGGGGACAACCCCGATACGATGTGATTAATATAGGAGAAGTACAAAGGGAAAGTGGGTTAAATATCATGATGTCCCTACCAAGGTGCTTTGGGAAAGGGATGAAGATAATAAACAGAAGAATGAAACCTAAAGGGGGGTGGTAGTGGACGGGTGCCACCACAAGGGAAGGACATGGGTGTGCACACACCCCCCCACCGAGGGAGACACATCCGAGTGCGGATTTGCGAAAATTACCAATTGCACCCTCGAGGTACACCCAAGGGGATACACCGGACCTGGGTAGCATCAAGGAACAATGGGACCTGTTGTGTCACCACAATTGAACAGAAATATGAATATCAAGATATGGCTTATACCATTCCCCAACCAAACCGTTGTTTTGGTCTAAAGATACCTACACAGATAGGAAAACCTGGTCATTTGATAATATGGGACTTACTAAAAAGGGTTGAAACTTATGTCATACCAGAGCCCAAGGCAATTCCTAAGTTAGAGGAAGCTTGGCAGAAGTTACGGCAGGAAACGAAGGAAATTTTAAAGTACTATCATAAAATAGAAGAAGGCTTAAAGAAACAACAGAAAGACATTAGTGCAACATTAGAGGAAACTCACCCGCTTCCTCATATTTTGATAATTGGGGACCAGGATGGTCGGGGACTTTGGGCGCCTCGGTGGTACAAGGCATAATGATATTCCTCTTGATTGTTATTCTGATATATTGTGTATTTTTATTTCTCCAGTGCCTTTGTGCCAGAATGAGTAAGGCCGAAATTGGTGCGGTGAAAGAAGTAGAGCCTGAGGAGGGGCAGGTAGCGATGTTAAGAATGGACAACTCCCCCGCCTCTCCAAGGCAAATGGTGTAAGACGCGATGGGAAGCCCTGAAATTATATGGGATTAATTGGGCATGGTAATTAAAGACCGGGCCGGCCAACCGTAAGATGGAGGTGGCAGAAGGAGGGTGGCAGAAGGAGGGTGGTGAATGAGGACTGGTGTGTGATGACAGTCTCGAATTGGCACGACACACACCCCACGTGGGAATGAGGGACAGGCTTGAGCAGAAAAGCCTCAACCATTAGTGCAGGGTCTAAGGGGCCCCGGGAATGGTTACACCAGAAGGAGTGCATAGAGGAAAGACCACCCTAAAGGAAAGCCCACCGTAGAGGAAAGACCACCATACCACAGAGGGGGGAAGTCGGCCTCCAAACTGATAGGATATATGCATGTATAACCTAGACTGGTAGAAGGCCAGGGAGTGCACGCTCTGGCAGACACCAGGCAGTGGACATACATGTTGACCTGTTTTGGAACAATTGTCCAAAAGGTCAAAAGGAGGGACTGAAGTAAGATTTAAAAATGAGCGTAACAGGGCACGTTTAGTAGAACGCAATTGCGCAGCAAAATGTTTAAAGATGAAATGTACTAATTACTCGTATGTTTAATTGCAGAAATGACCATACCAGTTTAGAGAGATGAAACTTACAAAAAGAGACAATGACATAACCCTTTTCTGGAAAAACGAAACTTAGTAGTGGTCAAGAGAGAGAGGGTCTCGTTTCTCAGAAATCACATGACCTGATGACTCATTTCCAAGAAATCAGAGGGGCCACAGGCCCATACAGTGAAAAGTGAAACTTATGTTATTGGTTACCTTGTAGAAGTTAGGCACACCTAGTTAGTGATTAATGTATAGACTTTTAAATCGATTGGACCTCTGGAGTAGGAGGTCTCGGAATATGTGTATAACTGTGTGAACCTCAAGAGATTCGGTGGAGTTGGAGCCTTGTGTTGGGACGCAAGAGCCATAGCTCCCCAGGCCTGAATAAACCGTTTTTACCTCAATTATTGAGTCTGTCTTTCTTACAACAAGCCAGTGTTGTCGACTGTGTATATCACTCAGTCCACACTTTGGGGGCTTACTTCAAACGCTTCATGACTGGGACAATGGGCGTGGCCCACTCACTCCAGTCTACCTTAGACAGTACTCCTGAACGTTCTAGCCCTTCCAGCTCAGCTTCCACAGCAGGTCGTATTGCATAAGGTACCGGTCTGGCTTTGAAAAATTTTGGGTTTGCATGTTCTTCAATCTTGATGTTTGCCGTAATTCCTCTCAGTGTTCCCAGTCCTTGTTGGAACACCTCTTTAGCATCGTCCAGTATTCTGGATAATCGTTTAGGTTTGACATCTTTTGTACCGGAATCTACCGTTAGTGCTTTTAAAGAATGCCAGTCCACATTTATTTTCCTAATCCACTCCCGTCCCAGTAGTGGTGGACCTCCTTCAGGTAGCACATATAAGTCCATTCCTCGGCTTTCTTTGCCCTTGTGGACCACCTTTACCTCTATCTTCCCGATGGGGTATACTCTTTGCCCCGTGTATGTTTTCAATACAATCTCCGTATCCCGTAGGGGAATATGTGGGAATAACCTTTTGTAATCTTTCTTATTCATGACCGTCAATGCCGATCCAGTGTCCAATTCCATCTTCACTTGGACTCCTGCTACCTGAAGTGTGACCCAAGTTGTTTGGAGGTCTGCTTCCTTACCAACATTGTATACTCTTAGACTACCCAGTTCATTACTGCTGGCGTCTGAATCTGATTTCTGTTCGTTCGAACTGTTCTCTGTCACCTTGTGTACCTTTTTGTACTTTTCCTGCGGTGACTTTTTGTTGCTGGTCTTCTTTCCTGACCGGCATACTTTAGCTATGTGACCAAGCCTGCCACATTTTCTGCATTCCTGATTCTTGAACCAGCACTGGTTCTGATCGTGCGTTGTCTTTCCACAACGATAACATTTTACTGTACTCAAGACCATTTGATTGGTGCTGAGTTCCGGTGACCGTAGCTGCATTTCCGCAGTGCCTCTCGCTGCGGCTTCGTGCGATGCTGCAATAGTGACAGCTTTATCCAGTGTAAGCTCATTCTCCTCAAGCAGTCACTTTTGTGTTCCTTCTTTTAACAATCCACACACAAATTTATCTCTCAGCGCATCTGCTAGTCCTGTTCCAAACTGACAGTACTTTGCTAGCTTACGTAGTTCAATTAAAAATTCAGCGTTGCTTTCGTCTTTCAACTGCGTTCTTCTGTAAAATTTAAATCGTTCCGCTATCATCAGCGGCGTGGGGTTTAAATGATTTTTCAGGACAGTAACAATATTCGCGAAGGTCTGATCCGCCGGTTTATTTGGTGATAGAAGGTGCTTCAATAGCCCGTATGTCTTCGCCCCCATTGAGCTTAATAAGGTTAATGCTTTCTCCTCATCCGTTACCTTATTTGCTTTACAATAAATTTCCAGGCGTTCTACATACGTGGTCCAATCTTCGACATCACTATCAAAGGTATTAATGCTCCCATGTTTAGGCATCCTTGCAAGTTTTTAAAATTTTTAAAGCTTTTTAAAATGGCGGCTTCCCGCGCTTGTCTTCTTCCCCCGCCTACTAAAATGGCAGCTTCCCGCGCTTGGCGGTCTTTCCCGCGCTCGTCTTCTTCCCCGCCGACTACAATGGCGGATTCCCGCGTTTGCCTTCTTCCCCCGCTGGCTGCGATGGCGATTGCCTTTCTGCTGCCGTTCTCGCCTCCCCAGCGGTTCTCACTCCCCGACGCTGCTTTGCCTTGCAGCCCCGCTTGCAGCCCGGTCCTTTACACCGGCTGCATTTGAATTCTCCGCAGCTCTCGAGCCTTAAGCTTCTCAACTCCCCGACGCTGCTTTGCCTCGCAGCCCCGCTCGCAGCCCGGTCCTGTACACCGGCTGCGTTTGAGTTCTCCGCGGCTCTCGAGCCTTAAGCTTCCCCAGTCGCTGCGCCTCTCGGCCTCGATTGCAGCCCGGCCCTTTCTACCGGCCGTGGTCGAGCTCTCCGCCCTTATTCCTCCGTTTTCCCTCCCCTACTCCACAGTCAACGCGGCCGACTTTCTGCTCGTGTCGCTGATCGGCTTACCCACCACTGTGGTAGAAGGGATGATCACTGCCTGTCGCTGATGGAGGGCTTCGTGGTCAGAATTCTTTTTCTTTTTAACCCGGGTACTCGATGCCTCCCGTGCGATGGTGCTCAGCAGGATGATGAGGGCGGATGCCTCTTCTCGACGCCCGTTTTGAGGACGAAGCTGCCTTGGATGTAATTTTGCCGCAGGGTAAGATTGGACTCGTCGCCACTGTTGAGTCTGTATGTCCCAGTTAGGTTTAGGATCAATCACTGGACACAGACAACAAGAATAACTTTTAACATGTCTTTACTATTCAAAGGTCAGGGCTGAACTGCCCAGCAAATCCTTGCACAACACTTATATACCGGTGTGGTCACCACCGGTATTACAGTATTACAGTATACAGCAGCCAAGAGAAAGTAGTACATCTCTTAAGGTGGAACTCTTAAGGTGGAACAGGTTACATACACCACAGTGGTGGTAATGGTGGAGGGGGTAAATGCTGGCAAGGTCACCTATGTTGTAAATAGTGCCATGGGATCTTTTACATCCATCTGATAAAGCAGATAGGGTTTCTGGTGAACATCTCATCTAAAAGATGGCACTTCCTGACAGTGCGGCACTCCTTCAGTACTTAACTGCCTTGTCAGCCTATATTATATGCTCAAGTCTCTGGAATGGGGCTTGAACCCATAACCTTCCGACTCAGAGGCAGGAGGGCAACCACTGAACCAAGGCTGACACCAAATGTGAAGTACTGCGATACCTGAGACATACATGGAAGAGTTCGTGGGTTTGGGTGCGGCAAGGGAGGGCAAAAATGTCAGCACCTCAGGAAGCCGGCTCCAACCTGTCACCTTCCGCATTTGACTGGGACGTGTTGGCCTGCGTGCGGCAACCCCGAGAGAGAGAGAGAGACATATGTAAATCAACATATGTAAATCGCTCAATTAGAGCGATATTGATCTAGATTTTTGTGCTTAACATCAGGTCCACGTGTTTCCTGGGCTTCCTGGAATGCACCAGTGAAAGCAAGGCAAGAGTACAGCAGCAATTGAGGGGGCTGAATCAATATCAGGGAAATAAACCAATAAATACTCAGTACTCACAGCTGCTTTCTTACCTGCTAGTGGGAAAGGGTTTGTTCACAGTACTTTTGCAGAAAGGTTACTTTCTACACTTTGGGGGTTTGGAGGTCTGACCTACACTTTGGAGGTTTCATCCGCACTTTGGGGCTCTGATCTATCAGATCAAAATTGGTGTGCTTATGCTGCCTTAGATTGGACCTCAGATGAGGGCAAAGATGACCAGCAGCAGCACTAGCAACAGCTGGTGTGGTGCAGGCGGACTGAAGGACTGCTAAAGTTGTACCGTAGTTAAAAAGGGAGAAAGGGATAGACTGAGTAATTACAGGCCAGTCAGCCAAACCTCAGTGGTGGGCAAATTATTGAAAAAAATTCTGAGGGGCAGTATAAATCGTCACTTAGAAAGGCACGGATTAATCAAGGACAGTCTGCATGGATTTGTTAAGGGAAGGTCGTGTCTGAATAACTTGATTAAATTCTTTGAGGAGGTAATGAGGGGGGTCGATGAGGGTAGTGCGTTTGATGTAGTCTACATGGATTTCAGAAAGGCTTTTGACAAGGTCCCACATGGCAGACTGGTCAGAAAAGCCCATAGGATCCAAGGGAAAGTGGATCCAAAATTGGCTCAGTGGCAGGAAGCAAAGGGTAATGGTTGATGGGTGCTTGTGTGACTGGAAGGCTGTTTCCAGTGGGGTTCCGCAGGGCTCAGTACTGGGTCCCTTGTTTTTTGTGGTATATATCAATGATTTATACTTCAATGTAGGGGGCATGATTAAGAAGTTTGCAGATGATACAAAAATTGGCCGTGTGGCTGATAGTGAGGATGAAAGCTATAGACTGCAGGAAGATATCAATGGACTGGTCAGGTGGGCAGAAGAGTGGCAAATGGAATTCAATCCAGAGAATTGTGAGGCAATACATTTGGGGAGAGCTAACAAGGCAAGGGAATACACAATAAATGGTAGGATACTGAGAAGCATAGAGGAACAGAGGGACCTTGGAGTGCATGTCCACAGATTCCTGAAGGTAGCAGGACAGGTAGATAAGGTGGTTAAGAAGGCATATGGGATACTTGCCTTTATTAGCTGAGGCATAGAAAACAAGAGCAGGGAGGTTATACCTGAACTGTATAAAACACTGGATAGGTCATAGCTAGAGTACTGCATAATGTTCTGGTCACCACATTATAGGAAGGATGTGATTGCACTAGAGAGGGTACAGAGGAGATTTACAAGGATGTTGCCAAGACTGGAGAATTTTGGCAATGAGGAAAGATTGGATCGGCTGGGGTCATTTTCTTTGCAACAGAGGAGGCTGAGGAGAGACTTAATAAGTGAATAAAAATATGAGGGGCCTAGATAAAGTGGATAGGAAGGACCTATTTCCCTTAGCAGCAAGGTCAATAACCAGGGGGCATAGATTTAACATAATTGGTAGAAGAATTAGAGGGGAGTTGAGGAAAATTCTTCTCACCCAGAGGGTGGTGGGGGTCTGGAACTCACTGCCTGAAAGGGTGGTAGAAGCAGAAACCCTCATCGCATTTAAAAAGTACTTGGATATGCACGAAGTGCCGTATTCTAAAGGGCTATGGCCCAAGAGCTGGAAAGTGGGATAGCTGGACAATGCTTTTTTGGCTGGCACAGACACGATGGGCCGAATGGCCTCCTTCTGTGCCATACATTTCTATGATTCTATGATCATATTTCACTCGCAGTTGACATCAAGTCAACATGACTGAATGTTGTATGACATGTGGCTGTCTGATATTTAAATCTGTCACCAGGTAGCTGGGAGGCCCCAAACTTGGACAGCCAGGCACGCCGAGACTCCACTGATCTCCAGCGCCTCCTCCTTTGTGAATTGTGAGATCTGTGGAGGGCCACCACCAGTTCTCTGCCTCTCCCTGGTGTTCTGTGCTCTCTTCTCCTGCAAGGAGGGAAAGAACAGACCTATGAGTGAGTGTAATGGCATGTGTCCAATTCATGACTGGAGTGCATTTGGTGAAGGTCATTATGAGGGAGAGGCATTCAATTGTATAAGGATGAGGGTGAGTGGGAGTGGTGGATGGATAGATGGGGATGTGAGCAAGTGCATAGACAGAGAGGGATGTGTGCACATGCGAGGTAAGTGGATTAGAGGAGTGATGTGCTAGAGTAGGCTTGAGAAGGCAGAGTGTGTGGTTTGGAATGATGTGCACATCCGGATGGAGATCAATGGAGGACACAAATAACCTCCCAGAGATGTCGGGGAACATAGGGTCTAATGAAAGGGAGGAACTGATAGAAATCAGTATTTGTAGGGAAATGGTGTTAGAGAAATTGACGGGATTGAAGGCCGATAAATCCCCAGGGCCTGATAATCTACATCCTAGGGTAATTAAGGAAGTGGCCCTAGAAATAGTGGATGCATTGCTGGTCATCTTCCAAAATTCGATAGACTCTGGAACAGTACCCATGGATTGGCGGGTAGCTAATGTTACCCCACTGTTCAAAAAAGGTGGTAGAGAGAAAACGGGGAATTACAGACCAGTAAGCCTGACATCAGTAGTGGGGAAAATGCTAGAGTCCATTATAAAAGGTGTAATAGCAGAGCACTTGGAAAACAGTGACCGGATCGGACAAAGTCAACATGGATTTAGAAAAGGTAAATCATGCTTTACTAATCTACTGGAATTTTTTGAGGATGTAACTGGTAAAATAGATAAGGGAGAACCAGTGGATGTGGTGTATTTGGACTTTCAAAAGGCTTTCAATAAGGTCCCGCATAAGAGATTAGCGTGTAAAGTTAAGGCACATGGGATTGGGGGCAAGGTATTGACTTGGATAGAGAACTGGTTGGCAGACAGAAAGCAAAGAGTTGGAATAAACGGGTCTTTTTCCGAGTGGCAGGCAGTGACTAGTGGGGTACCACAGGGATCGGTCCTTGGACCCCAACTATTCACAATATATATTAATGATCTGGACGAGGGAACTAGATGTAATATCTCCAAGTTGGCAGACGACACAAAGCTGGGTGGGCATGTGTGCTGTGAGGAGGATGCCGAGAAACTCCAGTATGATTTGGACAGGTTGGGTGATTGGGCAGAAGCATGGCAGATGCAATATAACATGGATAAATGCGAGGTTATCCACTTTGGTGTCAAAAACAAAAAGGCAGATTATTATCTGAATGGCAATAGATTGGGAGAAGGGGAAGTGCAACGAGACCTGGGTGTCCTTGTGCACCAGTCACTGAAGGTAAGCATGCAGGTGCAGCAGGCGGTTAAGAAGGCAAATGGTATGTTGGCCTGCGTAGCGAGAGGGTTTGAGTACAGGAACAAGGATGTCTTGCTGCAGTTGTACAGGGCCTTGGTGAGACTACATCTTGAGTATTGTGTGCAGTTTTGGTTGCCTTCTCTGAGGAAGGATGTTCTTGCCATGGAAGGAGTGCAGCGAAGATTCACTAGGCTGATACCTGGGATGGCAGGAATGACGTATGAGGAGAGATTGGGTCGATTGGGCTTGTACTCGCTGGAGTTTAGAAGAATGAGAGGGGATCTCATTGAAACTTATAAAATTCTAACAGGACTGGACAGACTAGATGCAGGAAGGATGTTCCCGATGATCGGGGAGTCCAGAACCAGGGGTCACAGTCTAAGGATAAGGGGTAAGCCATTTAGGACAGAGATGAGGAGGAATTTCTTCACCCAGAGAGTGGTGAACCTGTGGAATTCTCTACCACAGAAGGTAGTAGAGGCCAATTCATTAATATATTCAAGAAGGATTTAGATGTATTTCTTAAGGCTAAAGGGATCAAGGGATAGGGGGAGAAAGCAGGGACAGGGTACTGAATTTGGATGATCAGCCATGATCACATTGAATGGCGGAGTAGGCTCGAGGGGCCGAATGGCCTACTCCTGCTCCTATCTTCTATGTTTCTATATTTCTATGAATGTGCAACTGCACTCACAAAATTCTTACAAGGCTTGACAGGGTAGATGCAGGGAGGATGTTTCCCCTGGCTGGGGAGTCTAGAACCAGGGGTCAGTCTCAGAATAAGGGGTCGGCCATTTAGGACTGAGATGAGGAGAAATTTCTTCACTCAGAGGATGGTGAATCTTTGGAATTCTCTACCCAAGAGGGCTGTGGAGGCTCAGTCGTTAAGTATATTCAAGACAGAAATCGATAGATTTTTGAATATTGATAGGGTAATCTGTAGGTTTGGATAACCTTTAAATGTATATTATAGTTGCGTTAGAAGCTATGCTATTAAAATGTAACTGTAACTGCAAGGCATGATGGGAAGCTTGATCAAAGTCAGACCAAAATGTAGTGTCAGCATTTAACAGTAGCAGTAGTTGTAATAAAGTTTCTCCACGAAACCTTGAATCAGGATCAATGAACAAAGATAATGGGGCAGTAATTCCTCCCCAAACGCGTGAGTACGGAAGGGGTACTCACGCGTCTGGCCAGAGGAAATGCCGGTTTTCAGCATGCACAGCGCATGCGCTGAAAACCGGCATTTCCTCTCCTCTAACCCAAGAATTGAAGAGGCTAGCGCGTGCGCTGTAGGGGGCAGCGCGTGCGTCTTGGATTTCCTCTGTTTTGGGGGATTTGCGCATGTGTAAAGGCCTCCGGTCTTTATGCTTGTAAAAAGCACATGTAAGTATTTATTTTTACAGGTAAGTGGTGTTTTAGTGCAATTTAGAATTTTTTCCCCCACAGGTTTATTACTTTAAAGAATCTACAATAAGGTAAGTTTAGTTTTAGACCCTTTTTATTAAAAATTTATTTTTTTCAAAAAAAAAATTATTGTTTAAATTATTTTTTTAAACTTATTTATACTTAATTTAATGATTGGGATGTTTTTAAATTTTTATTTAAAGTTTAAATAGTGTTTTGGGCCCCCGTAGTTTTCATGAGTTTGACAGTTCTTACTCTCAAACTCATGAATGAACCTTCCCCTCCCCTGATTGGTTGTACAGTGCTTACCTGATCCCAGCCGGCAAATCGCACTAACTACGCCGCTGGATCAGGTAAGCACTGCGCGCTGACATCTAAACCGGGCCTGTGACAGGAAATGCAAGCAGGCCCGGGCTTCAGATGTCAGCGCGCAGGGTGAGTGCAGATCGGGGGCTTGCACCCGCGGGAAGACCCCGACACCAAGTTCTGGGCCAATGGTAACTGGAGACTGGATAAGATAAACAAAACTGCAGAAAGGCAGATGTAAGGACTTTGGGTCTGGGACAGTTGAAACATAGAAACATAGAAGATAGGAGCAGGCTGTCAACTGAAACATAGAAGATAGGAGCATAGCTGTCAATCATCCGTGTTTTGCACAGTTTAGGCCTCCTTTTGTGTTGCATCCCCACTCTCATCTCAATAGGACGCAGCCAAATTACATCACCCCATAATATTTTGTGGATCATCTCTTTCTGCACAAGGTTTCAGCACTTGTATGAAAAGATAATGTACAAAGGAGTATGGGGTGATTTCATTGAGCCCTGTTTTTTTTAAAAATTCATTCTCGGGATATGGGCATCATTGGCAAGACCGGCATTTTATTGCAACGATGAAGGAATGGTGAGAAATGTCCAAGTTGGGATGGTGTGTGACTTGTAGGGTAACTTGGAAGAGGTGATGATGTTCCCATATAGGTGCTGGAGGTTGCTAGTTTGGGAGGTGCTGCTGAAGAAGACTTGTCAATTTGCTGCAGTACATCCTGTGGATAGTACACACTGCTGTCACGGTGCACCAGTGGTGGAAGGAATGAATGTTTAAATTGATAGATGGGCTGCTGATCAAGCAAACTACTTTGTCCTGGATGGTCTTTTCTGACCTTAAAAAAGAATTGACTACAATGGGACAATTTTATGAATATGCACTAATGTTCACCTATTGAGGGCATGTCCACACAATTTCCATCCATTAATTTGGATGGAAGATCATGGGGAGTGTGTTCAAGTTCAGCATTGGTAGTGCAAATTCATAAAATTATCCATTTCTTTTATTGTCTATTTTAAACCCATTGTGAAAAATACTAGAGGTTTATCCTGTTAGGTTTGTTTTTATACTTAAAAAGCTGTGCTAACCCAGATCTAAGATGGATTCCACTCACTTTCTTAAATCTAAGCCATCTGTATACTGATACTTGTTGAGTTTGAATTCCAGGACACTGATGTCAGTGAGCCAGCTCCCAGCATTCATACCAAATCCAGTTCTCTTATCCCAAGCAACCAACTCATAGCCCCAGTATTCCATGAATCTACAACACTGGTACTGGGCTAATGGAGCTGAATTTACTATGTAAACACTGGGCTTAAAGTCTTAATTCAACCAAGCTAAGAAAATTACAATACTATGTGCTCTTGGCTGGTAAAAAAAAATGAACTACAGGAAATTTGTGATATCCGGCACCGACGGGACGAGCTGTTGCCGTCCCATCAAAACTGCCGGACAAACCAGCGGTAATGTTAAAACATACGGAGCTTGAGCTCCGTATCTAGCAACAAACCCTGTTGGCAACAGCTTCTAAACAGTCGGCCGTAGCTTGCAAGCGTCTCTGTAGCTAAGCAATAGCTTTAGCTAGACCTTGCAGAGCCTGACTGGTGAAAAAAAACAACGAAAATTTAAAAAAACTTACTGAACCGACTCCTGAATTTTGCCGGTGGATCGAGCATTCCGGACAGTTAACCTCCAGATAAACCAAAGTTTCCTGTAGCTTGATTGGCAACAGAAGAGAGTCAGCAATAACTCAGGAAAGGCATTCTCCAGCATGATATAAAATCAGAAATGGCTGGAAATACACAGCAGGTCAATCAGAGAAAAGAGAAGTGTTGTGTATGTACCTTTAAGAGAAGAACTGATTCTATACTGCAGTACCGGCAGTGACCACCCCTGTATATAAAGCCATAGCAGGCTTCTGTATTTCAGTCTTGAGTTCCCCTCTGTTCAGTAAATACCTGTTTATTGTTCTCCTGCAGTCCAAGTATTATTGATACCCGGACACTACATTGGCGACGGGTAGGTTCGAACTCACCTGCAGTACTGCATCACCTCACGGGGATCTTTTCCCTGAAGAGAAGCTTCTTGGAGGTCGAAGTCAGAACGGCGGGCGTCGACCGCGGGCAACCGCCCAGGGATCCATCGGAGAGTTGCAGGGGAGGCTGTGGAGAGCTGGGCCTGGCTCCCCAGTCGAGGTGTTCCAGCAAGTCGTGCTGGTAGCAGGTAGTGCGCTGACCCTTCCGGACTGCGGCGGGCTCGAGCTCGATCGAGCGCCTCTGCAAAAGGGCCGTGCAGTGTCGTCGGGAGGAAGAGAGAGAGGGTGGAGCGCACAGGGTGCGGTCGGTGCTCAAGAACCGGACAGCATGGAGAGGATAGAATGAGGGGAAGGAAAAGTGATACGCGCCGAAGCCGCGGGTCGCCGCCATTACCCTGTAGAATGCTAGGAGCAGCGTGGCAGCAAGGGGAAGAAGGAAAAGCGCGGGAGGCGCCATTTTATTCCAGTGGGGAAGAAGGAAAAGCGCGGGAGGCGCAATTTTAATCCATTGGTGAAGAAGAAAAAGCGCGGGAGGCGCCATTTTAAATCACCCAAGATGCCGAAAAGTGGCAGTATCACTGCTTTCAACAACGAGGTAGAAGACTGGACCACGTATGTGGAAAGAATTGAAGTGTACTGCAAGGCAAATGAGGTGGCCGATGGAAAGAAGGCGTCGGTATTATTAAATTTGATGGGCGCGAGAATGTACGGCCTATTGCGGAATTTAATTACCCCAGCTAAACCCTACACCGCTGCTGATAGCAGAAAGATTCAAGTTCCATAAAAGAAACCAGCACAAAGATGAGAGCAATGCTGACTATCTTACGGAACTACGCAAGTTATCGAAGCACTGCCAGTTCGGAGCAGGACTGGCAGACACCTTACGGGATAAGTTTGTCTGCGGGCTCCAGAGTGAAGGAACGCAGAAACGACTACTTTCGGAAAAGGACCTGATGCTAGAACAGGCTTTCAGCGTGGCAGTATCCTACGAAGCAGCAGCACGGGGAGCTGCGGAAATACAACAGAAACCAAAAGAATACAGCGCTAACGAAATGGCGTATGGAGCAGAAAAGTGCTATCGCTGCGGCAGAACAACCCATGACCAGAAGGACTGCAGGTTTAAGGACAAAGTATGCAGGCAATGTGGGAAAATGGGACACATAGCAAGAGTCTGCAGGTCAGGAATGAAAACCAACACTACAAGAACTACTAAGGAAAAGTACAAGAAAGTAAAAAAATTGACAGACAGTAGTTCGGAAGATCAGGAGAGTGATAAGGACTCCGGGAGCAGGAGACTAAGTTGTCTAAAGTTACACAACGTGACCGCAAAGGAGGATCACCGAACCATTTGGGTCACCCTCATGATAGCAGGGTCCCCAGTAAAGATGGAATTGGACACAGGATCAGCCCTAACTGTCATGAATCGACGAGACTATGAGCGGCTATTCTCACACATACCCTTGAAGGACACATCCATTGTATTGAAGACGTACACGGGGCAAAAAGTCTACCCCAGAGGAAAAATAAGGGTGCCAGTTGAATACAACGGCAAGGAAACACAGAAACTGTATCTATATATACTACCAGATGGAGGACCACCATTACTGGGGCGTGAATGGATCCGAAAAATACAATTGGATTGGCATTCCATTCAGACGCTAACTGTGACTGATAAAAAGGATGATGACGTCACACCTGGACGACTGTCAAAAATTCTATCTGACGCGAAAGAGGTGTTCCAACAAGGACTTGGGACTCTAAAAGGAGTAAAGGCAATGATAAAAATCGAAGATAACGCAAACCCAAAATTTTTTAAGGCCAGACCGGTACCTTACGTGATCCGCCCAGCCGTTGAAGCAGAGCTGGAGAGTCTGGAGCGTTCGGGTGTGCTGTCCAAGGTGGACTGGAGCGAGTGGGCCACATCCATCGTTCCTGTAATGAAGAAGTCATTGAGCAGCACGCCTGGGGAACCGAAGAAGGTTCGCATCTGTGGGGGCTTCAAGGTAACTGTGAACCCAGTCCTGCACACAGTACAATATCCAATTCCACGGATAGAAGATATTTTCGCCTCACTATCTGGAGGGAAACACTTTACAAAGATTGAACTGGCCCAAGCGTATCTACAAATGGAGGTGGAAGAAGTGTCTAGGAAATACCTCACGATAAACACTCACAAAGGCCTTTAACAGTACAATCGACTGGTATTCGAGGTAGCATCAGCCCCGGCTATTTGGCAGAGGGCGATGGAACAAGTCCTGCAAGGGATCCCGGGGACCCAGTGTTATTTGGACGGCATCCTGGTTACGGGCGAAAATGAGAGTGAACACCTTGCCAACCTGGAGCAGGTGTTCATGAGATTACAGGAATATGGGCTATGAGCCAACCGCCCCAAATGCGAGTTCTTCAGGAGGCAAATCTCGTATTGTGGCCACATGATTGATGAGGAAGGGTTGCATAAGTCGCCGGACAAGGTTGAGGCTGTAGTCAAGGCTCCAGCACCGGAAAATGTGTCGCAACTGAGGTCGTTCCTCGGGTTGGTGAACTACTACCATAAGTTCTTGCTGAATTTATCTACAATTCTGCACCCACTGAACACCCTACTGCAAGCTGGAGTCACATGGAAATGGAGTGATGAGTGTAAGCGTGCCTTTCAGAAATGTAAATGCCTAATCACTTCAAAAGAAGTATTGGCCCACTACAATCCAACACTACCGATTCGGTTAGCATGTGATGCATCACACAAATTCCCTGACGGTTCAGAAAGGCCAATAGCCTTTGCGTCGCGCTCGTTAACATCAGCCGAGCGTAACTACGGCCAGATTGACAGGGAGGCCCTCAGCCTGGTGTGGGGGGTGAAGAAGTTCAATCACTATCTGCACAGGCAGAAATTCACCCTACTGACTGATCATCAGCCCCTGGTCTCCATTTTTAACCCAAAGAAGGGCGTTCCGGTGATGACGGCGCAACGGCTGCAAAGATGGTCACTTTTTCTAGGGGCACATCAGTACAACATAGAGTACAAGGGTACGAAACAGCATGGAAACGCTGATGGGCTGTCGCGCCTACCGTTGCCTACGGTGGAGGAAGCACCTGCAGTGGACCCTGTTGCGATATTCCATGCGACCATAGTCGAATGTCTACCTGTTAGAAACTTAAGTATAGAGAAGGAAACCCGAAATGACCCGACACTCTCTCGGGTCTATGATTTGACAGTGAAGGGATGGCCAGCACATGGCGACTCACTGTTGCCAGCATTCTCGCCAAGGAGAGAACAGCTGTCAGTGTGCCGGGGGACCTTGATGTGTGGAGCCCGAGTGGTAATTCCACCCAAGTTGAGAGATAGAGTGCTCAATGAGCTTCATGAGGGTCATCTAGGAGGGGTAAAAATGAAGAGCCTAGCCAGGGCGTTTGTGTGGTGGCCGGGAATCGATAAAGAAATCGAGGATATGACCAAGAGATGCACAGGATGCCAGAAGGTCCAAAATGCTCCGCCACAGGCCCCGCTACATCCATGGGAGTGGCCCTCATCTCCATGGCAATGGGTACACATTGATTTTGCTGGTCCATTTATGGGCTCAATGTTCCTAATTGCTGTGGACGCCCATTCAAAATGGCCAGAGGTCACCAAAATGTCCTCCACCACCACGGAGAAAACTATTGCAGTCCTACAGACCATCTTCGCCAGGAATGGCTTGCCAGAACAGATTTGCTCCGACAATGGGCCACAGTTTGTGTCAGAGGATTTCCGGAGGTTTCTGAGGAATAATGGGGTGAAGCATTACACATCTGCCCCATATCATCCAGCCACAAATGGATTGGCTGAGAGGTTTGTTCAGACCTTTAAAAAGGCCATAAAGGCAAGGCATAATGACGACATACCACTACAACACAAGGTGGATAATTTCTTGTTTGCTTACCGGAATGCGACACATGCAGTCACCAGCCAAGCTCCAGCCATAATGTTCTTCAACCGAAGGCTAAGATGTCGCCTGGATTTGCTCAAACCAAACATAAGACGAGATGTTGAGGATAAGCAATTCCAGCACATAAATGAGAAGCCAACCAGGAGCTTCAAGATAGGGCAACCAGTCTTGGCCCACGACTACCGAACAGAAAAATGGCAGCCAGGAACGATATGCACACAGCAGGGACCACTAATGTACACAGTGGACGTTGGAGAGAGCATCGTGAGACGCCATGCTGACCAGATTCTAGAGTCACAGGAACAAGCCAAACCCATACCACGAGCAGGTGCACCTGGTAATCAACCCGAAGTACAGATTGCGTCTACCTCAGAAGCAGTTGTATTGGAAGCTGACGAACCAACCAATGACAATGAGCCAGAATCAACTCCGCCGCAAGAACAGGATACTCGAGAAAGGCGCTATCCAGTCAGGATCAGGAAGCCTCCTCAAAGACTGAACTTACAAATGATTATTTCAGTTGATGTATATAGTACCGAGAAAATTGTAATTGTAATTAGTTATTATTTAGTTGTTAAATGAATGTTATGTACTGTTTATCTAAAAGGGGAGGAATTGTTGTGTATGTACCTTTAAGAGAAGAACTGATTCTATACTGCAGTACCATCAGTGACCACCCCTGTATATAAAGCCATAGCAGGCTTCTGTATTTCAGTCTTGAGTTCCCCTCTGTTCAGTAAGTACCTGTTTATTGTTCTCCTGCAGTCCGAGTATTATTGATACCCGGACACTACAAGAAGTTCATGTTTTGAGTGTATACCCTTCATCACAACTGCAAACTAATAGGTGCTCCACTGTGAGATTGAACCACGCAGTTTGAAGCTGGTGGTGGAAAAGAAGCAGCAATAGCATGAGGGTGGTGGAAAAGAGAGACTGCAACAGCACAAGGTGGAACAGCATAGACATGAGGCAGAAGAAAAGCAAAAGCAGTGACCACACACCATACATTGGTAGAATAAGGTATGCTGACTGCAAGACCAGTGAGCAAGAACTCAGCCCTTAATGAAGCAACTTTACTAAATTTAGCTGCATTCCAAATCTTAAAGAAGGAGATAATATAAATGAACACTTAAGGACTTTTGACCTATTAGCAACAACAACAACTTGTATTTATATAGCGCCTTTAACATAGTAAAATATCCCAAGGTACTTCACAGGAACGTTGTCAAACAAAATTTGACAGAGCCACATAAAGTGAGATTAGGGCAGACAATCAAAAGCTTGGTCAAAGAGGTAGATTTTAAGAAGCATCTTAAAGAGGGAAAGAGAGGTTTAGGGAGGGAATTCTAGAGCTTAGGGCATTGGCAGCTGAAGGCACGGCCACCAATGGTGGAGTGATTAAAATCAGTGATGCTCCAGAGAGCAGAATTAGAGGAGCACAGATATCTCAGCGGGGGTGGTGGTGCTGGAGGAGATTACAGAGATAAGGAGGGGTGAGGCCATTGAGGGATTTGAAAACAAGGTTGCGAATTTTAAAATCGAGGCGTTGCTTAATCGGAAGCCAGTGTAGGTCAGCGAGCACAGGGGTGATGGGTGAACGGGACTTGGTGTGAGTTAGCAAACTAATAAAGGCAGAGTCAACAAAAATGGGTAGGGACTTGGTCTGTTGTTTAGCAACAGCACCATAAGAGAGGTCTGATGGGGATCCTATACAAGTTTAACATAACTTCACTGCTTTTTAATTCCATACCCCTAGAAATAAATCCCAATCCTTTGTTAGCATTTTTTATTGCTTTGCTGATCTGTGATGCTGCTTTTAATGATTTGTTCACCTGTATCCTTAGATCCCTTTGCACTTCTACCCCATTTAGTTTCTTATTTTCTAAAGTGTATGTGATGTTTCTATTTTTCCTACCAAAGTGCATCACCTCTATGTTATAGTTCATTTGCCACTTAACTGCCCAGTCTGCAAGATTTCTAATCTCTTAGAAACATAGAAGATAGGAGCAGGAGTAGGCCATTCGGCCCCTCGAGCCTGCTCTGCCATTTAATGAGATCATGGCTGATCATCCAAATTCAGTACCTGGTCCCTGCCTTCTCCCCATATCCCTTGATCCCTTTAGCCTTAAGAAATATATCTAACTCCTTCTTGAATATATTTAATGAATTGGCCTCAACTGCCTTTTGTGGTAGAGAATTCCACAGGTTCACCACTCTCTGGGTGAAGAAATTCCTCCTCATCTCTGTCCTAAATGGCTTACCCCTTACCTTTAGACTGTGACCCCTGGTTCTGGACTTCCCTGACCATCAGGAACATCTTTCCTGCATCTAGTCTGTTTATTCCTGTTAGAATTTTATAAGTTTCAATGAGATCCCCTCTCATTCTTCTAAACTCCAGCGAGTACAAGCCCAATCGACCCAATCTCTCCTCATACGTCACTCCTGCCATCCCAGGTATCAGTCTGGTGAATCTTCGTTGCACTCCCTCCATGGCAAGAACATCCTTCCTCAGATAAGGTGACCAAAACTGCACACAATACTCAAGGTGTGGTCTCACTAAGGCCCTGTACAACTGCAGCAAGACATCCTTGCTCCTGTACTCGAATCCTCTCGCTATGAAGGCCAACATACCATTTGCCTTCTTAACCGTCTGCTGCACCTGCATGCTTACCTTCAGTGACTGGTGCACAAGGACACCCAGGTCTCGTTGCACTTCCCCTTCTCCCAATCTATTGCCATTCAGATAATAATCTGCCTTCCTGTTTTTGCCACCAAAGTGGATAACCTCGCATTTATCCACATTATACTGCATCTGCCATGCATCTGCCCAATCACCCAACCTGTCCAAATCATACTGGAGTTTCTCGGCATCCTCCTCACAGCACGCACCCCCACCCAGCTTTGTGTCATCTGCAAACTTGGAGATATTACATCTAGTTCCCTCTTCTAGATCATTAATATATATTGTGAATTGCTGGGGTCCTAGCACTGATCCCTGCGGTACCCCACTAGTCACTACCTGCCACTCGGAAAAAGAGCCATTTATTCCAACTCTTTGCTTCCTGTCTACCAACCTGTTTTCTATCCAAGTCAGTATCTTACCCCCAATCCCATGTACTTTAACTTTACACACTAATCTCTTATGCGGGACCTTATCAAAAGCCTTCTGAAAGTCCAAATACACCACATCCACTGGTTCTCCCTTATCTATTCTACCAGTTAAATCCTCAAAAAATTCCAGTAGATTTGTCAAACACGATTTACCTTTTGTAAATCCATGTTGACGTTGTCTGACCCTGTCACTGTTTTCCAAGTACTCTGCTATTACATCTTTTATAATGGACTCTAGCATTTTCCCCACTACCGATGTCAGGCTTACCAGTGTATAATTCCCCGTTTTCTCTCTACCACCTTTTTTGAATAGTGGGGTTACATTAGCTACCCTCCAATCCATGGGAACTGTTCCAGAGTCTATAGACCCCTCCTCACCTTCAATATCTAAGTACTTCTTATATGTCTTTTTCTTTAGATTCAATTTTCCCTTTTGCGCTTTATTCATCCATGATGGGTGCGGGGATGGGGAGGGGGGAAGTTGTATTATGTTGCATTCTTCTTCGATGTTTGCTATAGTCCCAGTTTGCTATCATCTGCAAATTTTGATATTGAGTTACTTGTTCCTAAGTCCAAATCATTAATGTAAATTATGAATTAACAGTGGTCCCAGCACTGATCCTTGTGAAACACTGCTTTCTATCTTCCTCCAAACTGAATAATTACACTTTACTCCTACTCTCTGCTTTCGAGTTTTTAGTCAATTTGCCATCCATTCAGCTATTTGTCCCCTGACTCCACATGCCCGAACCTTTGTCATGAGCCTACTGTGTGGTACCTTATCAAAGGCCTTTTGTAAATACAAGTATTTGACATCTACTACATTACCCTCGTCTACTCTTTCCATTAGCTCTTCAAAGAATTATATCAGGTTAGTTAAGCATGAATTAGCTTTTCGGAATCCATGCTGACTATTTTTTATTATATTTTCTGTCACTAGATGCTCTTCTATCACTTCTTTTAGTGTAGGTTCCAGTATCTTTCCTATCACTGATGTTAAGCTGACTGATCTATTGTTCCCAAGTTTTGTTCTATCTCCCTTTTCATATACAGGAACAACATTAGCTGTCCACCAGTCCTCTGGCACTATCCCCTCTTCTATAGAAATTATATATATGAAACTAGGGAGGAGATAGCAGAGGTATATATTATATATATATATGTTATATTCTTTAGTAAAAACTGAGGTGCAGTAGTTATTCAATACTTCTGCCATTTCTCTGTCATTACCTGTGAGTTTGTCTTGCTCATTCGTGAGAGGCCCTAGCCCTACTTTAATTTTCCTTTTGCTATTTATGTGTTGATAGAATACTATTATTTCTTTTTATATTCCTTGCTAATTTGATTTCGTAATTTCACTTTGCCTTCCTGATGGTTTTTTTTTAACTTCTCTCCTAAGTTCTTCATATTCTCTTTTGTCCTCCTCACCTTTAATATCGAAGTACTTCTTATATGTCTTTTTCTTTAGATTCAATTTTCCCTTTAGTTCTTTATTCATCCACGATGGGTGCGGGGATGGGGAGGAGGGAAGTTGAATTCAATCACAGGATGGGTATTATGTGGAAAACTGACAACACTGGACAAAGAATTGGAAACTGACAGCACCCATGAGCCTTCTAAAATTTGATTTGTTTTGATCTGTCACAAATTTGACAACTTTACAGGGCACTGTTTACCAGCTTTATATAAGTCAAGTTCAAACAGATTTGTTATATTCGGCTAAAGTACCTCCTGGAATTGTGCCTCGAGGTGAAAAAGGTGAAGAACTGTGTTAAGTCTGTGTGTTATAATGAGAATTATTACACAGACCACAAGAGTAAATTTTAACAGGTCTTTACTAGTCGAAGGTCAGGGCGGAACTGCCCAATAAATCATTACACAGCACTTATATACCGGTGTGGTCACCACCGGTATTACAGTATACAGCAGCCAAGATAAAGTAGTGCATCTCTTAAAATAGTTCTCTTAAAGGTGGAACGGTTACATACACTACAATCCTCCCTTTTTAGCTTAACAGTATATATTCCCCATTAAACATAACATATAACATATATACACAACTTCATGTAAAAACAGTTCACAGATTCAGTCTCTCCGGAGGCTTCCTGACTCGGTCTGGATAACGCCTCGGTGGTGTAGTAGTTTTTCGTTGCTGGGGTGACTCATCTAATAGTCCTTCACTGGACTTAACAGCTTGAACTTTCGTAACTGCAGAACCAGCATTGCTGACTTCTAAAGGCTCGAGTACCTTGGGAAGTTTTTCTACTTCCAGACTGATTTGGCTCAGTTCGGAGGGACCACGTGCGTGACCTGGTAGGGGTGATAATGGTTCAGATGAGTCATCATCTTCTGCTTCTTCTCTATTGTCTTCTATTTCCTCCATCACTTCAGCTTTTGCCTCTGTCACCAATTCCCTGAGTGGCTTATTACTGCTGACACTGCTCACAAAAGGGTGCTCTTTCTTCTTAGCTTTCAACTGATCGATGAATTTGACATATTCCCTTTCTTGCTCAGCTTTGATTCGTTTGGCCTCATCGCGCAGACGGTTTGTGTGTTCCTGTTCCATTTTCTCAATCAGCTGCTTCTGCTGTCTTTCCAGATTCTCCCACTCTGTGTCAAAGAACTTTTTCTTTGTATTCATCTCTTGCTCAAAACGGCGAATCATTTGTTCTAATTGCTGTTGTAGTTTGAAATTGAGTTGAGTTCGAGCCCGGTGTTCCTCAGAAATGTGCATGTCTGTAGACTGGACAGACTCAGAATTCTCTGTCAAACTATGTTGTTGTTGTTCAGTAGAATTCTGTTCTGATACTTTGTTCTCTTCTGAAGCATTTATGCACTCCTTCGTTTTTCCATCATTAGTCTGCAAGTCCATTTTAGACTTGTCTTTTGCACATGGGCTGGTCTTACCATCATCAGTTCCAGAGTCTGAGCCGATTGTCTTCACCGAGTTCTCACTCTCGGCTTTGTCACTGTCACTGCTGCATATGCTCTCATCCAATATTCTGGACAATCGTGCAGGTTTGACATCTTTGTTTTTCCCGGAATCTACCGTTATTGCTTTTAGGGAGTGCCAGTCCATATTTATTTTCCTGATCCACTCCCGTCCCAGAAGTGGTGGACCTCCCTCAGGTAGTACATATATGTCCATTCCTTGGTGTTCTTTGCCCTTGTGTACCACCTTGACTTTTATCTTTCTGATGGGGTATACTCTTTGCCCTGTGTATGTCTTTAATACTATCTCCGTATCCCGTAGGGGAATATGTGTGAATAACCTTTTGTAATCTTGCTTATTCATGACCGTCAACGCCGATCCGGTGTCCAATTCCATCTTCACTTGGACTCCTGCTATCTGCAGTGTGGCCCAGATAGTTTGTCGGTCAGCTTCCTTACTCACATTGTGAATTCTCAGACTACCCAGTTCCTTGCTGTTGGAGTCTGAATCCGAATTCTGTTCATCCGAACGCTTCTCAGCCACCTTATGTACCTTTCTGCACTTTTCCTGCGGTGACTTTTTGTTGCTGGTCTTCTTTCCTGACCGGCATACTTTAGCTATGTGACCAAGCTTGCCACATTTTCTACATTCCTGGTCTTTAAACCAGCATTGGTTCTGATCGTGTGTTGTCTTTCCACAACGATAACATTTCGTTGTACCCAAAGCCATTTGATCTACGCTGAGTACCGCTGCCTTCAGCTGCATTTCCGCAGTGCCTCTCGCTGCGGCTTCGTGCGATGCTGCAATAGTGACAGCCTTATCAAGTGTAAGATCATTCTCTTCAAGCAGCCGCTTTTGTGTTCCTTCTTTCGACAATCCACACACGAATTTGTCTCTCAGTGCCTCTGTCAGGCTTTCCCCAAACTGGCAGTATTTCGCTAGCTTACGCAGTTCAATTAAATACTCCGCGTTGCTTTCCTCTTTCCGTTGCGTTCTCGCATAAAATTTAAATCGTTCCGCTAACATCAGCGGTGTGGGGTTCAAATGATTTCTCAGGACAGCAACAATATTAGCGAAAGTCTGATCTGCCGGTTTAGCTGGTGATAGAAGATGCTTCAATAGCCCGTATGTCTTCGCACCCATTGAGTTTAGTAAGGTTAGTGCTTTATCTTTATTTGATATTTTATTTGCCTTACGATAAATCTCTATGCGTTCTACATACGTGGCCCAATCTTCAACATCGGAATCGAAATCGTTGATGTTACCACGCTTAGGCATCCTCGCAATCTTCTTGAGAAACAAAGAGAAATTTTTCTTTTATTTTTTTTTTCAAAATGGCGGTTTCCCGCGCTTGTCTTCTTCCCCCGCCTATGAAAATGGCGGCTTCCCGCGTTTGCCTTTCTCCCCCGCTGGCTGTAATGGTGATTGCCGTATTGCTGCGTTCGCCCTCCCTAGCGGTTCTCGAATTGTGCCTCCCAGCCCCTCTTGCAGTCCGGTCCTTTCCCCCCGGCTGCGGCTGAGTTCTCCGCGGTTTTTTTTATTTTCTCCCGCGCCTTATGCTGTCCCAGTCGCTGTGCCTCGCGGCCTCGGTAGCTGCCTGGCCTTTTTCACCGGTCGCGGTCGAGCTCTCTCTCGACGCTGTTGCGTCTCCCAGCCCGCTTGCAGCCCGGTCTTTCGCACCAGCTGCGTTTGCATTCACCGCGGCTCCCGTGCCTTACGCTGTTCCGGTCGCTGCGCCTCGCGGCCTCGGTAGCTGCCCGGCCTTTTTCACCGGTCGCGGTCGAGCTCTCTCTCGACGCTGTTGCGTCTCCCAGCCCGCTTGCAGCCCGGTCTCTCACACCGGCTGCGTTTGCATTCACCGCGGCTTCCGTGCCTTACGCTGCCCCAGTCTCAGCGCCTCTGGCCCCGACTTCTGTCCGGCTCTTTTCCCCCGGCCGTGGTCGAGTTCTCCGCCCTTATATCCTCCGTTTTTCCCTCCCCTACTTCACAGCCAACGTGGCCGACTTGCTGCTCGTCGCTGATCGGCTTACCCACCACCGTGATAGAAGGGATGATCACTGCCTGTTGCTGATGGAAGGTTTCGTGTCAGAATTCTTCCTTTGCTCTGCAGACCCGAGTCTTTTCTCAGCAGAATGATGAGGGCGGATGCCTCTTCTCAACGCCCGTCAAACTGCCTTGGATGTATCTCTGCCGCAGGGTAAGATCGTACTCGTCGCCACTGTTAAGTCTGTGTGTTATAATGAGAATTATTACACAGACCACAAGAGTAAATTTTAACAGGTCTTTACTAGTCGAAGGTCAGGGCGGAACTGCCCAATAAATCATTACACAGCACTTATATACCGGTGTGGTCACCACCGGTATTACAGTATACAGCAGCCAAGATAAAGTAGTGCATCTCTTAAAATAGTTCTCTTAAAGGTGGAACGGTTACATACACTACAAACTGTAACTCATTATGCTAGCTGGAGCTAACACTTCAAGAGGAATTATGTAATTGAATGCCAGTTTTGTCACAGTAAAAATGCCATGCATCAACATGAAACATTGTTAAATATATTTATGGCAACTACTAGCAAAAACACCTTGGGCTGAAAATTCAGTAGGGTTAGCGCCCCATTTGAGGCGCTAGAGGGCCTAGCGCCGGAGTTATGGCCGGTTTGTAAATTCAGTGGGGCCCTGCCATCGGCGTTAGACCGGTTGCGCTGCGCCGGCACCGATGACGTCATCGGTGTGCGCAGCGTCCCGGTTGCCGTGGTGACGGGCCCCAACGCCGAAATTGAGTTGCGGCCGCCTCGCCCGTGGCAGCCGTAACTAACGATGTTTCAGCAGAGTCCTACGCGAGTTAGCGCCGTCGCATTAAGGTCGCGCGGCGGCCGGCCGCTTTCCCGCCGGCCGCCTGCCCGCACCTCCCTCCCCGGACTCCTCCACCCCCCCCCCCCCCCGCGGAACAGATGCGTCTGGCCTGCGAGCCCGGCACTTCTCCGAGGTGCCGGGCTCATTTTTTTCAAGATTTCAACGGCCAGCAGGCGGGTGCAGGCAGCTCCTCCTTAACTGAAGGAGGAGGCCTGCACTTCCCCAGCCTGCCGCACCGCATCGGGTGCCGCAGCGCCGGAATTGCGCCGCAATGTGGCAGTCAGCGCCCATTTCGAGGCGCTGACACCCTCCTGTAGCGCCGGCAGCCGTTTGGGCGCGGCGCTACTGAATTTTTGGCGCGCGCAGGGGGACTTAGTGCCGGCGCTAAATTTCCGGCGCTAAAGCCCTGGCGCGGCGCCAACTGAATTTCTAGGCCCTTATTTATTGACATATTAGACTGTTGTTGAATGATGTTGAGTATTCTGCTGAACATATTGCCAAACCTAAACTCAGGGCATTTCATGAAACAAATTACTTTGGCTTATATGAACATATACGACATGACGAAAAGACTCATCTAGTCCATCCAGCCTGATCCACGCAAGTGTGAGGCCTGAAGCATCATGATTAAACATCCCCCTATCACCAGCAGCCATGTCATCTCCTGAGGGAGACAAATAAAATCAGATAAGAACCCAAAGCCAATTGGGGCGTGGGGGAAATCTAGAAGATTCCTCTCCAACTCCCTTAGGTGGTCAAAAACTAGTTCAGGAGACCACATTTACCATTCTTGTATTACAGTACCTGCTATTTCAACTACCATTTATAGGACATGATCTCCATGTCAGGCAGGAACTGGTCCAGCCATCTTTTGAAGGATTACATCTTCTAAACTCTAGAGAATATAAGCCTAGTCTACTCAATCTCTCCTCATAGGACAATCCCCCCATCCCAGGAGTCAGTCTGGTGAACCATTGTTGCACTCCCTCTATGGCAAGTATATCCTTCCTTAGGTAAGGAGACCAAAACTGTACACAATGCTCCAGGTGTGGTCTCACCAGGGCCCTATATAATTGCAGTAAGACGTCTTTACTCTTATACTCAAATCCTCTTGTAATAAAGGCCAACATACCATTTGCTTTCCTAATTGCTTGCTGTACCTGCATGTTAACTTTCAGTGATTAATGTGAGGACACCCAGGTCCCTCTGAACATCAACATTTCCCAATCTCTCACTATTTAAAAAATACTCTACTTTTCTATTTTTCCTACCAAAGTGGATAAGTTCACATTTCTCCACATTATATTTCATTTGCCATGTTCTTGCCCACTGACTTAGCCTGTCTATATCCCCTTGAAGACTATTTGCATCCTCCTCACAACTTACATTCCCACCCAGCTTTGTATCATCATCAAACTTGGATATATTACATTTGGTCCCCTCATCCAAATCATTGATGTAGATTGTGAATAGCTGAGGCCCAAGCACTGATCCTTGCGGTACCCCACTAGTTACAGCCTGCCAACCCGAAAATGACCCATTTATTCCTACTCTGTTTTCTGTCCATTAACCAATCCTCAATCCATGCTAGTATATTACCCCCAATCCCATGAGCTCTAATTTTGTTTAACAACCTTTTGTGTTGTACCTTATCGAATGCCTTCTGAAAATCCAAATACACCACATCCACTGGTTCCCCCTTATCTATTCTGCATCATTACAACCTCAAAAAAGTCTAATAGATTTGTCAAACACGAGCTCCCTTTCATAAAACCATGTTGACTCTGCCCAATCCTATTATTTTCTAAGCACCCTGCTACCATGTCCTTAATAATAGATTCTAGCATTTTCCCTACTACTGATACTCTCTCTGATCGACTGAACATTTTCGAGGTGTTCAGTCACCCTATCCTCAATTATTGACACTAGTAATTTCCTGACAACAGATGTTAGGCTAACTGGTCTATAATTCCCTGGTTTCCCTCGCTCACCATTTTTAAATAGCGGAGTGACATGCGCAATTTTCCAATTTAAGGAACAGTTCTTGAATCGAGAGAACTTTGGAAGATTATAGTTAGGAAATCTGCAATGTACTCACCTGGCGTGCTATCCTCTTCCTCTACTGTCAATATTGATGCAAAGTAATTATTCAGTAATTAAGTGTCTGTGGATGCATGACAGTTGCATGTTTACTATAATTTATATATCAATATAAGATGAGGCAGAAGCTAAATCTTGTATTTTTTAATAAATTTTAAAGTTGCTGACAGTAGACTATCGGGCCTATTAATTAATAAGATTAGCCGGAGTGGCTCAAATCTGACAGGTACAATCCCAGACTCTAGTGAGTTGATAGATACGGGCAAGGGGCTTGTGAAGCACATGTCCCATCTCTTTAATCACCCTTGGGTGGATGTCATCTGGACCAGCTGCCCCATCTATTTTAAGGTTCCATATTCTGGCTAGACTGATACTCTCAGCTACTTTAATATTTACTATTTTCTTATCTACCGTATATATCTACCCTGTGGTCGCTGACCTACATTGGCTCCCGGTTAAGCAGCGCCTCGATTTCAAAATTCACATTCTTGTTTTCAAATCCTCCATGACCTCGCCCCTTCCTATCCACCCCCCCCCCCCCCGCCCCCCGAGATATCTGCGCTCCTCCAATTCTGCCCTCTTGAGCATCCCTGATTATAAATCGCTCAATCATTGGTGGTCGTGCCTTCTTTTGCCTAGGCCCTGAGCTCTGGAATTCCCTGCTAAACCTCTCTGCCTCGCTACCTCTCTTTCCTCCTTTATGACGTTCCTTAAAACCTACCTCTTTGATCAAGCTTTTGGTCACCTGCCCTAATTTATCCTTATGTGGATCGGTGTCAAATTTTTTGTCTCAAAATATTCCTGTGCAGCACCTTGGGATGTTTTACTATGTTAAAGGCGCTATATAAATACAAGTTATTGTTGTTGTTGCTGGCAGTTGAACATCATATGCAGGAATGAAGACTAAAGCAAAGTGATCATTTAATACCACTGCCATACCTTGGGAGTCCATTTGAATCTGTCCTAAGGTATCTTTCAATGGCCCTATACATTTTTTAATGATCCTCTGACTCCTTACAAATACATTAATCCTGCGTTAAGCTACTTTAATATGTATTCCTTTCAACAGCATTACATAGGATTACATAAGATACATGGCACAGAAACAGGCCATTCGGCTCAACCAGTCCATGCCGACATTTATGCTCCACTCAAGCCTCCTCCCGTCTTTCCTCATCTAAATCTATCAGCATAACCATCTATTCCCTTCTCCCTCATATGCTTGTCTAGCCTCCCCTTAAATGCATCTATACTATTCGCTTCAACCACTCCCTGTGGTAGCGAGTTCCACATTTTCACCACTCTTTGGGTAAAGAAGTTTCTTCTGGATTCCCTTTTGGATTTCTTGGTGACTATCTTATATTGATGGCCTCTAGTTATGCTCTTCCCCACAAGTAGAAATATTCTCTCTGTATCCACTCTATTAAAACCTTTCATAATTTTAAAGACCTCTATTAGGTCACCCCTCGGCCTTCTTTTTTCAAGAGAAAAGAGACCCAGCCTGTTCATCCTTTCCTGATATGTATACCCTTGCATTTATGGTATCATCCTTGTAAGTCGTCTCTGCACCCCCTCCAGTGCCTCTATATCCTGTTTATAATATGGCGACCAGAACTGTACACAGTACTCTAAGTGTGGTCTAAACAAGGTTCGATACAAATTTAGCATAACTCCTTACTTTTTAAATACCTCTAGAAATAAACCCTAGTGCTTGGTTTGCTTTTTTATGGTCTTGCTAACCTGTGTTGGAACTTTTAGTGATTGGTGTATTTGTAGTCCGAGACCCTTTGTTCCTCTACCCCACCTAGACTCGCAATCTCCAAGTAATAAGTGACCTCCCTATTCTTCCTACCAAAATGTAATACCTCTCATTTATCTGTGTTGAACTTCATTTGCCAATTATATGCCCATTCTGCAAGCTTATTAATGTCCTCCTGTAATTTATTGCAGTCCTCCTCAGTATTGACAATTTGGTGTCATCCGAAAATTTAGAAATTGTGTTGTCAGATAGTTGGGTAGAGGCACTAGAAGAGGTGTGCTTCACTCTACTGGATGTTACTTCTATGTTATTATACTTCCATTAGGCCTCTATGAGGTGCACTGTTTGGAGCAATTTTATTATTTCCTACAATGAAACATGTGTATCAGTTGTATTTTTGTACTCATCAAGATGACAAGACAACAGCAAAATGCACATAATCTGACAGTACTCCAATGTTAAGGATGACCCAAGCTGGTTACCATAGTGATACAACTTCTACAGTGCACTCGAAAGCATATTTCACTTCTGTAGCATACTGATTCAGTTCAAGTTTTGTGTCTGACATTAGTACGGTTGGATTACCAGAGGTTAGAGTTGCTGCAGGAGCCAATTGGTACAAACTGTGATGTCTAAGATATTTTAAGGAACTGGCTTGAATTGTTCTGAACTACATCTTGAGCCCATATTCATATCAACTTCTATTTTTATTATGGTTCTTTCCTTCCTTTCCAGGAAAACATCTCTAACCTCTGCAGAGACTTGCATGTACATATTGCCTTATCGTATCTCTCTGAAGTATCTCAAAGTGCTTCACATACAATGAATTACTTTATGTACAGAGCTTATTATCATGCAGACAACTATGACAGTGGTTTTGCCCACAGCAAAGTCATACAAACTGCAATAAGATGAATGACCAGTTACTCAATTGTTGGTGATGTTGGTTTGTGGGAGGAATGTTGGCCAAGAGAACTCTCTAATCACAGATGATATTTTTCTTTATTTCTACATTAATCATTTTTGTTATTGCTGTATAAATTCATAGCTAGCTGTCACAAGCAATATAAAAATGTATGTACTGGGAATTGGACCATGCCAAATTAAAAACTAGTAATCCAGAGATCATGAGCAGGATTTTCATTGGGCCGTGGAGGCGGGATTGGAGGCATGTGGGGGGTTAAAATCTCAAAACCGGGGGGCACGAACCCACCCCGACCCCAACCCGCCTCCATGCCAGTTTCAAAGGAGGCGGATACCCGACCTGTGCTGGGAGCCGCCCCCCGAGGCGGGAGGGGATTAGTGCCAATTTACTGCCTGTTAACAGGTAGTTAACAGCCAGTTTTTAACCTAATCCCTATTTTTATTCCTGAAGTGTGGGATTCCTGATGGCTCCAAACCACACCAAGATAGCGAGGCGGAGCGTCGTGCTGAAGAGCTTGGAGGGTTCGAGATGTCCGGTGTTCAGGTGAGTGATGGGTGCATGAGTGCACAGGTAAGTGTGTTTGGTGTGTGTAAAGTGTTTAAAGAAGTTTGACTTACCTTTACTTACCTTTACAGTCTTCCTTCCTTCAGGTCTCGGGAGTCCCTCATCTCACCGGCACAGAAAGCAGAATGGCCGCAAGCTGTCAAAAGTTGCAGCATTCAGCTTTCTGTTCTGGAGAGATCTCTAAATCAGCCTGAGAGGAAAGAATTAACTTGGAGTACAGATTGTCAGTGTTTGACAGCTTCAAAGAGCTGTCAGCACTAATATTTCATCTGTCAAAAGCTCTTGACAGATGAAATGTCAATCTGTGACGTCACCTGTTACCGGGTAGCCCTTAATTGGCCTGCTGAGCCCGCTTGCCGGGCTCAACAAGGTCAATCAAGTGAAAATCGAGTGGGTTGGCCACAACTCGATGGAGGCGGGACTACAACCCCAAAAGTTGTAGTCCCGCCTCCTACACGCCTCCAGTATCAAAATCCAGCATGAGTTCAAATCCCACTAGGGCAGTTTGAGAATTTGAATTCTGTTTGAAAAACAAAACTGGCATCTGTAAAAGTGACCATGAAGCTGTCACACTGTCATAAAAACCCAACTGGTTCACTAATGCTCTTTAGGGAAGGAAACCTGCCGTCCTTACCAGGTCTGGCCTATATGTGACTCCTATCCCACAACAATTGACTCTTAACTGCCCTAGTGGCCTAGTAAGCCATTCAATCAAAAGGTTGGCAATTGCCAGTGATGCCCACATCCCGAGAATGAATACCCACCAAATTTCTTGGTTTTACGCTTACAATGTACTAATGATTATATTAGAATGGGAATTATGCGCCTAGAATTTGCGTACAATTTCAGCATATAAATGGGGCAACTAATGTTTTTGGGAGCAAAATTGGTGGAAGCCATTTATGCCAGTTTTTTAAATCTAAAGTCGATCCCCCCTGAATTCCCTGATTTCAGTTTATTATAATGAGGGCCAGTGGCGCTGTTACTCCGCGTTTCCTGCTTTTACACTCACACTGCACTCCGGGTAAGTTAGACTGAGAATTAATTATAAGATACAGCTGTTTTCAGGATCAGCTGATACAGGCAGAAGTGAGGAGTTTCTGAGACTTAAGCGTTTCAGCAGCAATTTCTGCAGCTGGAAACAACTTTTTTCCATTTTATCTACACATAGATTTGCTTTTCATTGCTTTTGAGAGTGTGATACCACCAGGAGATTTGAATGGCCCTAACCCTCCCCAACTGCAGTGAGGCTTCTCAGGAACAAGTATGGCATTCCCTATAGGCATACCCTTGTGTGCCATTATCATAGAATCATAGAATGATACAGCACAGAAGGAGGCCATTCAGCCCACCGTGCCTGTGCTGGCTCTTTGAAAGACTATCCAACTAGCCCCACTCCCCTGCATTTCCCCATGGCCCTGCACATTTTTCCTTTTTAAGTATATACCCAATTCCCATTTGAAAGTTACTATTGAATCTGCTTTCGCCACCCTTTCAGTCAGTACATTCCAGATCATAAAAACTCACTGTGTAACAAAAATTCATCTCATCTCCCTCCTGGTTCTTTTGTCAATTTTCTTAATTCTGTGTCCTCTGGTTGCTGCCCCTGCTGCCAGTGGAAACAGTTTCTCCCTATCTGCTCTATCAAAACACCTCATAATTTTGAACACCTCTATTAAGTCTGCCCTTAACCTTCTCTGCTCTAAGAAGAGCAACCCCAGTTTCTCTACTCTCTCCACATAACTGAAGTCTCTTATCTCTGGTGTCATTCTAATCTCCTCTGCTTCCTCTCCAGGGCCTTGACATCCTGTCTAAGGTGTGGTGCACAGAATTGGCCACAATACTCCAGCTGAGACCTAACCAATGATATATAAAGGTTAACCATAACTTCCTTGCTTTTGTACTCTATGGGCTAGAATTTCCCAGGGCCATGGAGGCAGGAATGGAGGTGTGTGGGGTGTTAAAATCGAGAAATCGGGGGGCACGAACCCATCCCGCCCCCAACGCGCCTCCATGCCCATTTCCCAGGAGGCGGGTACCCGACCTGTGCTGGGAGCCGCCTCCCCGCGGCGGGAAGGAGATTAGTGCCAATTAACTGCCTGTTATCAGGTAGTTAACAGGCAGTTTTTAGCCTAATCCCTATTTTTATCCCTGAAGTGTGGGCTGCCCGACGTCTCCAAACCACGCCAAGTTAGCGAGGCGGACCGTCAGGCTGAAGAACTTGGAGGGTTCGAGATGTCCGGTGTTCAGGTGAGTGGTGGGTGCATGAGTGCAGAGGTAAGTGTGTTTGGTGTGTGCAAAGTGTTTAAATAAGCTTTACATACCTTTACTTACTAATGCAGGCTTCCTTCTTTCAGGTCTCGGGAGTCCCTCATCTCACCGGCACAGAAAGCAGAATGGCCGCGAGCTGTCAAAAGTTGCAGCATTCAGCTCTCTGTTCTGGAGAGATCTCTAAATCAGCCTGAAAGGAAGGAATTAACTTAGTGTACAGATTGTCAGTGTTTGACAGCTTCAAACAGCTGTCAAACGCTGATATTTCATCTGTCAAAAGCTCTTGACAGATGAAATGTCAATCTGTGAAGTCACCTGTTGCTGGGTGGCCCTTAATTGGCCCGCTGAGCCCACTGGGCGGGCTCAACAAGGTCAATCAAGGGAAAATCGCGTGGGTTGGCCACAACTCGATGGAGGCGGGACTACAACCCCAAAAGTGGGAGTCCCGCCTCTTACTCGCCTCTATTGATAAAATCCAGCCCTAGGCCTCTATTTATAAAGCCATGGATCCTATATGCTTATAATTGAGGAGGAGGAACAGCACAGGATGGAGCAAAGGAGAGGCAGCCAGCACTTAAGGAGG
Organism: Somniosus microcephalus; assembly: GCF_052327205.1. Taxonomy (NCBI): domain Eukaryota; kingdom Metazoa; phylum Chordata; class Chondrichthyes; order Squaliformes; family Somniosidae; genus Somniosus; species Somniosus microcephalus. The sequence continues at coordinate 156,022,780 of NC_140999.1, forward strand.
ATGGAACCTAGGAGATATTACCCCTCCCCCACCTGCTCCTCCATAGAATATGCAGACAACATGGGTCCTAGGAGGACCTTAGTGAGGAGGTATGTATAAGAAGAATGCATTTCACCTAAGAAGTAACAGGACAGCTCTGCCACCTACTATCTGAAGAGCTGCAGCTAAAGTCTCCTGCCTGCACTGCTCTTTCTGTGGATACGAAGACGATGACCTCATTCAACCTTTATGGCACAGGTTCATTTCAGGTAGCCATGTGAAGCTCTGTAATATCAATCGGAGCGAACTGAGTGATTCAAAACATTTTTCTTCTTGCCTGCCACTCTCCCAGCCTGCTGCTGCAGTCTTCAACCAGGACTGGCTTTGTAAAGGCTGCACTCTAATTTCCAAGCACCCCCAGCATACTACTCACATTTTACACAGGACTCTCCATTGGATATGTAACTGAGCTAACTCATGAGATTCTGGAGGAGGCAGCTCTGCAGAGCATTGGTGGGCACAGCTCGAGTCTCCTGGGCACAAATCTGGCACAACTCACCACTTACAATTGCGGGGCCATATTGTTGTGAGACATTTCAATCACATTCATACTTTATCACACAGGCCAATTCTTGTGTCACACTTCTATAAACAAAAGTATTAAAAAAAGAAAAATGAATCATTACCTGCTGGTTTCAAAGGAAACTTCCCGAAAATACTCTCTAGCTGACCGCTAATGCACCTAAGAACAGTTAACCTGCAATGTATCCCAGAATGTATCTAGTCATAAGAGCATAAGAAATAGGAGCAGGAGTAGGCCATACGGCCCCTTGAGCCTGCTCCGCCATTCAATAAGATCATGGCTGATCATCGACCTCAACTCCACTTCCCAACCGTTCTCCATATCCCTTGATTCCCCTAGAGTCCAAAAGTCTATCTATCTCAGCCTTGAATATGCTCAACAACTCAGCATTCACAGCGCTCTGGGGCAGAGAATTCCAAAGATTCACAACCCTCTGAGTGAAGAAATTCCTCCTCATCTCGGTCTTAAATGGCCTACCCCTTATCCTGAGACTATGCCCCTTAGTTCTAGACACTCCAGCCAGGGGAAACAACCTCTCAGCATCTACCTTGTCAATCCCCTTCAGGATCTTGTATGTTTCAATGAGATCACCTCTCATTCTTCTAAACTCCAGAGAGTATAGGCCCATTCTACACAATCTCTCATCATAGGACAGCAGTCTCATCCCAGGAATCAATCTAGTGAACTTTCGTTGCACCGCCTCCAAGGCAAGTATATCATTCCTTAGATAAGGAGACCAACACTGTGCACAGTACTCCAGTTGTGGTCTCACCAAGGCCCTGTACAATTGTAGCAAGACTTCCTTACTCTTATACTCCAACCCCCTTGCAATAAAGGTCAACATACCATTTGCCTTTCTTATTGCTTGCTGTACCTGCATGCTAGCTTTCTGTGTTTCTTGCACGAGGACACCCAAATATCTCTCAACACCAACATTTGAAAGTTTCTCACCATTTAAAAAATATTCTGTTTTTCTATTCTTCCTACCAAATTGAATAACTTCACATTTCCTTACATTATACTCCATCTGTCACATTGCTGCCCACTCATTTAGTCTATCTATATCCCTTTGCAGACTCTTTGGGCTCAATTGTTATAGCCCTGAGGAGGCGGGTTTGGAGGCAGGTCAACTGCAAAAATCAGAAAAAAATGGCTTCAGACTGGCAACCCACCTCCATCCTGCCCCCACGCGATTTTCGTGAGTATCCGGTCAGCCGCTTCCAAACTGACCCGACTCCAGCCAGTGGGACAGGCAGTTCACAGCCTGTTAACTGCCTTGATAATCCTATTTTGATCGAGGATTCCCATTTTCGTGCCTCTGGCTCCTGTTTCCCGTCTTGTCAGAAACAGTCCAACTACAAGGAGACGAGTTGGTGGAGGACATGATCTATAGTCATTATTGGTGCAGAACTTTAAAAGTACATCTGTAACATGGCTGACATTCAAATGCAACAACTTTGTTGTTGGAGGTTTGAGATAAGATTTTGCAAATCTACTGAGCTTGTGACTAGTCAAGTTGACACACATCTGCTGTTTGAACTGATTGGAATAATTTTGGGCCACTTTGAGTGTGCGCTGGCAAGCTTCTTGCCTCAAATGAAATCTATAACAATGGGATGAGAACCATTTACATCCTCTCATCCTGGTCATCAGATTCAGAGGAAGAGCAGCGTGGCTTAGTGCTGCCGGATGAACAAGTGACCCAGCACACAGCCTCCTTGGAGGAAGATGAAGAAGACGAGGAAGAGGACAAGGAGGAGGATGAGAAGGAGGACGGGGAGTGATGCCTTGCGGGGTCAGATGTGACCAATCCAGCAGCAGGCGACCACATTGATGGCCGTCGGGCAAGGGATGCACTCATCCATGCCAGATTCGCGTAAGCTAATGCTTCAACCAGAGGTGGCTGGCACATGGAGATGAATATAAGTCTGACAGTCTCAAACCCCAGGCATCATCTGTCCCATAAACAGTGGTTTGCGCTCAGTGTCACCACCATCATTCTACATGGAAATCGCCCTGAGTCCTCACTCTTGAGCTTCCATTTCCCAGAACACAGAGGCCACACTTTAGGTGATCTCAGCAGATCATTAAACCTTTTTCAACACTAAACCCATGTGCATCTGCACACAGATCTCGAGCTCACCTCCTCAGCAATTTGCAGCCAAGCTGCCTTGGTTTGCTGAGGAGGCCTCCTCCTTCCATTTCCAGGGAAGAGGAGCTCCTGATGTCCTCTAAATCCCTCAACAAGAGCATGGAGAGAGCCCTCATTGAACCTGGGTGCATCCTTAGTTTTTGGGGCTGCCATTCCTGCAGCTTCCAGCACCTTCAAGAGAAAAAAGCATTAATATTACTGAGCAAATATTTAGAACACATCTGGCATCTTTTTCATTTCATAGTCAGATAATAAAGTCATATATCAAAAAATCATGAATCTCTTTCTGGAATAATATGACCAGCAATATCATTCGTTAAATTTTGCTCAGAACAGGCGCTGTCAACTCCCCTTTCAAGATAATAAAGCACCAAGCCATCCCAATGACATTTGTATGCAAAGGGGACACGGCCCCTTCAAATTTTCAAACAAACAACACGTCATCAGACGCGAGAAACTGACATCCTCCAAGCAATTGCCTGGAGGGACCTGCACTTCGGCCGTAACGAGGCCAATAACGCCAAAATCGGAAGTGCTGGGAGGCGGCAGCCTGGTGCGGGTCCGAAAGCTGCCGAGCAGCGGGCCCGCCCTCAACCCGCCTCCGTTATTAAAATCCAGCCCTTTGTGTTCTCCTCACAGCTTACTGTCCCACCTAGTTTTGTATCGTCAGCAAACTTGGATACATTGCACACGGTCCCTTCATCTAGGTCATTAATATAGATTGTAAATAGCTGAGGCCCCAACATTGATCCTTGTAGCACCCCACTAGTTACAGCCTGCCAACCTGAAAAAGATCAGTTTATCTCTACTCTCTGTTTTCTGTCCGTTAACCAATCCTCTATTCAGGTTACTACATTACCCCCAACCCCACGAGCCCTAATCTTGTGTAATAACCTTTTATGTGACACCTTATCAAATGCCTTTTGGAAATCCAAATATACTACATCCACTGGTTCCCCTTTATCTACCCTGTTAGTTACATCCTCAAAAAACTCTACTAAATTTGTCAAACATGATTTCGCTTTCATAAAACCATGTTGACTCTGCCTAATCATGTTATGATTTTCTAAGTGCCCTGATACCACTTCCTTAACAATGGATTCCAGCATTTTCCCGATGACTGATGTCAGGCTAACTGGCCTGTAGTTCCGTGTTTTCTCTCTCCCTCCTTTCTTGAATAGTGGTGTTACATTTGCGACCTTCCAATCTGCTGGGACTGTTCTAGAATCTCGGGAATTTTGGAAGATCAAAACCAATGCATCCACTATCTCTTCAGCCACCTCTTTTAGAACCCTAGGATGTAGGCCGTCAGGTCCAGGGGATTTGTCGGCTTTTAGTCCCATTAGTTTCTCTAGTACTTTTTCTCTACTTATACTAATTACATTAAGTTCTTCACCCTCATTAGACCCTTGGATCCCCACCATTTTTTGGTATGCTTTTTGTGTCTTCTACTGTGAAGACAGATACAAAATATTTGTTTAATGTTTCTGCCATTTCCTTATTCCCCATAATAATTTCTCCTGACTCAGCCTCTAAGGGACCAACGTTTACTTTTGCTACTCTCTTCCTTTTTACATACTTGTAGAAGCTCTTACAATCTGCTTTTATATTTCTTGTTAGTTTTCTCTCATATTCTATTTTTTCCCTTATTATCAATTTTTTGGTCATCCTTTGCTGGTTTCTGAAACTCTCCCAATCCTCTGGCTTATTGGCCCAGAAATTAGGTTCGGGGGCTTGCCGCGTGTGCAAGCCCCCGATGTGCACTTACCCGGCACGCCTGCCGTTCTACTCCCGGGACGCTTGCAATTCCTGTTTTCAGTTGATTACTCCCGGGCAGCGTCTGACGTCACGCCGCCCAGGAGTGTAGCCAGCGCGAAGCCTCGAGCGCGGAGTCTAAGTTAGACACGCCCCTTGAGGTCTCCTTAACATAGGCCATGCCCCCAATTTTTAACACAAGCTGCAAAGCAATTTTACATGCAGAGCAGCATTTTAAATACATTTTTTGTATTTTTATTAATCTTTAGGTAACTTTTATAAAGTTTTAAATACTTTTACATTATTTTGAAGAATGTAAAGTAGTTTTAAACAGAATTAAAGCGTAGTTATTTTGATGAGCCAGCTGGGATCACGTGGGCACTGGGCAACCAATGGAAGTTTGCAAAAGTTCATTCATGAGTTTGATAGTAAGAACTGTCAAACTCATGAAAACTCAGGGTGCCCAAAACAGCACTTAAACTACAAATAAAAGTTTAAAAAAATATTCCACTAAATAAATGAACTATGAATAACTGTAAAAAAAACTATTTTAAACAATTAATCAAATTTAAAATTTTTTTTTTTTTTTTAACAAATAGGGTCTAAAAATACACTTACCTTACTGTAAATTCTTTAAAAATAATAAAGCTGTGGAAAAAATGTTATAATTTTAAGTAATAGACCACTTACCTTAAAGAATGAAGTCCTTACGTCTCCTTTTTACATTCGTAAAAAGGAGGCCCTTACACACGCGCAAACCTGTGGAAAAAAAGGAATTTCAGCGCGCACGCGCAGACTCCTGCGCGCACGCGTTCGTCCTCTGAACCCCTTGGTTCAGAGGACAGGAAATGCCAGTTTTCCGTGCATCCGGCACTTCCAATGGGCCCACGTGTGAGTACCCCGTCCGTACTCACGCGTTGGGACCGGAATTACTGGGCCATTATTATTCTTCACAACATTATAAGCTTTTTTTTCAATCTAATGCTATCCCTAACTTCTTTAGTTAGCCACATTTGAATCACTTTTCCTGTGGCGTTTTTGTTTCTCAATGGAATGTATTTTTGTTGAGAATTATGGAATATTTCTTTAAATGCTAGCCACTGCTTTCTACCACCATACCTTTTAATCTATTTTTCCAATCAACCTTAGCCAACTCGCCCCTCATACCTATGTAATTGCTTTATTTATGTTTAAGAATCTAGTTTCAGACTTAGGCAAGTCACTCTCAACTTAATGTGAAATTCTATCATATTATGATCACTCTGCCGCAGAGGATCCTTTACTATGGGATTGCTAATTGACCTTGTCTCATTACACAATACAAGATCTAAAATAGTCTGTTCCCCTGGTTGGTTCTATGATGTATTGTTCTAGGGAACTGTCCCGAATGCATTCCATGACCTCATCCTCCAGACTACCTTTGCCAATTTTATTTGTCCAGTCTATATGAAGATTAAAGTCCCCCAGGATTATTGCATTACCTTTGTTGCAAGCTCCTACTATTTCTTGATTAATATTCTGTCCAACGGTATAGCTACTGTTAGGGGGCCTATATCCTACTCCCACCAGTGTTTTCTGCCCCTTGTTATTCCTTAACTCCACCCATACTGATTCTACTTCCTGATCTTCTGAGCCGAGATCCTTTCTCTCTACTGTCCTTATGTCATCCTTTATTATTAGGGCTACTCCCACTCCTTTTCCACTCTGCCCGTCAAGTACACTGGAACATCTAGTTCCCAACCTTGGCCACCTTGCAACCACGTCACTGTAATGGCTATTAGATCAAACCCATTTATCTCCATTTGTGCCACTAGTTCATCTATCTTGTAACAAATGATTCGTGCATTCAGATAAAGAGCCATTAATTTACATTTTTTACCATTATTCCCTGCTTTGACATTAGTCACATCACTTAAAGCTTGTTGGCTTAAATGGACAGGCCAGTATAAATAATAATTATATTCATATCGTCTCTGATCCACCGTACCGTTCCTCTGAACACGTGTTTTTGACATTTTCTCATGCTTAACATTCTCTCTCTCATGGTACAATCACCTTAGAACATAAGAACATAAGAATTAGGAGCAGGAGTAAGCCATATGTCCCTTCAAGCCTGCTCTGCCATTCAATAAGATCATGGCTGACCTTCAACCTCAACTTCACTTTCCCGCCTGCTCCCCATATCCCTTGATTCCCCTAGAGTCCAAAAATCTATCTATCTCAGCTTCCAATATACTCAACAACTCAGCATCCACAGCCCTTTGAGGTAGAGAATTCTAAAGATTCCCAACCCTCTGAGTGAAGAAATTCATCCTCCTCTCAATTTTAAATGGCCGACCTCTTATCCTGAGACTATGCACCCTAGTTCTAGACTCTCCAGCCAGGGGAAAACAGCCACTCAGCATCTACCCTGTCAATCCCCCTCAGAATCTTATATGTTTCAATGAGATCACCTCTCATTCTTCTAAACTCCAGAGCTTAATCTGTGTTATATGCTTTATGTGATAATTTTATGAATGTGCGCTCCTGCACAAAGCCCCGCCCGGGAGTGCATATCAGGAAATCTTGGGAAGCAGCCTGTGATTTGTTGATATGTACACTTGGCAGGTAATCGTGCATTCAGAAAGTGTACCCTTACAATTGTTGTTCTACCAACACTTAGAAAAATAGAAATGGAATTCCCTTCAAGTACAGACTTGTATTGAAAACCCATGCTATGAGTCATTAAATGTAGATACACCCAATTCATTAAACATTTTCTATGACATTTTAAAGTGGATTTAGGGTGGTTCTGATTTCCCCTGAGATTTTCCACTTGGCGTGTTACAGACACAGTTACATGCTCACTGACACGGACAAAGAGAAAAGCAGGCTGTGTGCCAGTCTAAAAAATCCCTATACTGTATTTTTGAAAGATCAAGATTGCTGTTATCAGACAAATGGGAGCAGGTTACAGCCACACCCACTTAATTGCGTAAAGATGCTGGGTGTGACTGTGTAGGCGCAAGTACGCAGGTAGGAAGGACCTACAGAGAAAGGGAAGTTCATGTTTAAAAATAGAACAGGCTTTCTATGGCTTTAATCTAACAATGTAAACAACTGTCCATGTTAGTCAGATTCCTTTATGAAAATATTCTGATTCCTTTTTGAAAATATTCTAACAACATATTGTCAGATCTTTCTTGTTCTTTAAAAGCTAAGTTTATGAAATTCCATGAAAATGTATCATATTGAACAATGAATAAGGACCAGTGACCAGGAAAAACTGGAGTGTTGCTCTGTCGGAGGTGCCCTCCTTTGGATGAGACTTTGAACTGCCCACAGCCACTATGTTGAAGAAGGGCAGAGGAGTTCTCCCGTGTCCTGGGCAATATTTATCCCTCAACCAACATCACTGAAAAACAGATTACCAAGTCATTATCATATTGCTTTTTTGTGGGATCCTGCTGTGCACAAATTGGTTGCCACATTTCCAAACTACATCAGTGACTGCACTTCTAAAAGTACTTCATTGGCTGTAAAGCACTTTGAGACGTCCTGAGGTTGTGAAAGACGCTATATAAATGCAAGTCTTTCTAATTTACCAGGTGTATTTGCATTTGGTACTAAATTGGAGCCATTGGGAGAGGAAATGAAGAGAGCAACTAGTAAAAACCAAGACCGCGATTTCCGCTACCTCGGCAAGTCTGTGGCAGGTGACGTCGGTGGCGGGTCCCAGCCTCGCTGCTGGCTCCAGTCTGCTGTCCAAATTGATATTCCCCTGATTGGGCTTGTTAAGCCCACCCAGTGCGTTTGCTGGACAATTGAAGGAAGCAGGTCTGATGATGTCATTTGATGATAGTTATCGGCAGGTTTTCTTAAAGGGACCATGCAAAAATTTATTTTGACATTTGTGCTGTCAGCATTCTACAGCATTGAGGTGCTGCAAACACTGACAAGCACTGCACAGAGGTGCACGGCTGCACCCAGGCTCTCCCATGATCACAACACGCAGGGAGGTTCTCTTCCCTTCCAATGGGCAGAAGAGACCTCCCCAGGAGACCAACGCAGCCTGGTCGCACATTGCAGAGGAGGAAACAAGCAGCGATGCCGTCTGGAGGACCAGGCTGCAGTGGCGCAAACCGTTCAATGATCTCAGCAAAGCCACACTCAACCTCATCCTGCTGTGCCACTCATCACATCCCCATCACTCTACCTTCCCTACCCTACTCCTGCACATCCTTACTCACACCAACTTACCTTGCACCTCCACCTCCACATCTACATTATCACTTCCCCATCTCACTAGCCACCCCTCACACCCACCCTCATCCTAGTCCAATCATACCAACTAACACCACACAAGGGTAGGCACTTGGGTGTTTTATGCAATGTTCATGTAAAGTTTCAGTTAATGTGTTATCAAACATTGAGATCTTTATTTTCAACACTTTGCGTTCTTGGACAGATCTGTGTGCACCTTTGGAAGTGGCTTAGTGAGTTGCAGTGAATGGTGAGGCATAACGGTACCCCCCACAATGGTGATTAGTTTGAAAGGAATGGCTTGGTCATTGTAGGGATGCTTATGGTGTTGGTGTGGGGTGGTGCCAACCTGGCACATCATGTGCCAGCCAGGGCGCACAGCATCAAGTGAAGTAAATCTGGCTATGGTGAGGCCCGGGCAGCAATGTGGTTGGGTGCTGATGCCCTCTGTCCTGTGCAGCATCAGTTGATTGCAGAGAAGGTTGGTGTTATTGTTGGTGCTGCTGGTGTGCCTGGTGCTGCTGGTGTTGGGGCTGATCGTGGTGGGATTCTGAGGACCATAGAGTCATAGAGTCATAACGGCACAGAAGGAGGCCATTTGGCCCATCGAGTCTGTACCAGCTCTCTGTAGAGTAATCCAGTCAGTCCCATTCTCCCACTCTATCCCCGTAGCCCTGCAAGTTTATTTCCCTCGTGCCTATCCAGTCTCCCCTTGAAAACATTGAGTGTCTCTGCTTCCACCACTTCCGTCGGCAGCGAATTCCAGGTCATCACCACTCGCTGCGTAAAAAAGTTTTCTTCACCTCCCCCCTGTATCTCTTGCCCAAAACCTTAAATTTGTGTCCCCTAGTCCTTGCATCATCAACTAGTGGGAACAGCCTTTCCCTGTCTAGCACACCTCTATCAAATCACCCCTCAACCTCCTTTGCTCTAATGAAAACAAATCCAGCTTCTCCAACTTGTCCTTGTAGCTAAGATCCCCCATTCCTGGAACCATTCTGGTAAATCTCCTCTGCACCCTTTCAAGGGCCTTCACATCCTTTCTAAAGTGTGGTGACCAGAACTGGGCACAATACTCCAGTTGTGGCCTAACCAGTGCTTTATAAAGGTTCAGCAAGGTGAGATAGTTTCAAGGGCTGATGTAATAGATGGCAGGTGAACTTGAGATGATAGAAGTGATCTGTCAATGGTGACAGAGGCTGTTCCAATGAGGTGACACTGGATAAAGTTTACTCCAAATAATTACAACCTGCATGATGCTCAATCTGTCTTCCAAATGCAGTAAGCAACAGCTTCTGAGCTTAGAAAGTGAGCAGCTGTGAGATGGGAGCTTTTATAGTACATTTGCTGCTGTCAAGTAATGAGATGATTCGATGGTCATACGACTCCCGACCTTCTTACCTGACGTGATCCCCGAGCACCATGGACCCCGTGAGTGACCTCATAAAATGTAAAGGTAAGCTCAAACTACTTCGTAATGGGCTGTTAACAAGGTCATAATGACCTGAATTGCCTCCCCCACCACTGCATGTTGGGTCTGTTCAGCACTGACAGACCCGACATCTGGGAAAGGTGCGTGGCGGCGGGTTGACAGCGGGGTCCTGACCCGCTGTCAAAATAATTTTTTTCCCCACCTGACCCGACGTTGGCCCCACCCCCAAAAAAGATTCCCCCCCAAGTATCAGAAACAGTGACTACACTCTATAAAGTCATTCATTGGCTGTAAAGCATTTTGGGACATCCTGAGGATGTGATCAGGCTGTATATACATACAAGTTATTTTCATTCTTTCCTGTCACAGTAAGGAGTTAATGAAAGTGGCCTATGCCGTTCTTATTTCTGTAACATTACCAACCACTACAGAAACCATTGCGTGCAGCATCAAAAGCTGTATAAAATAGAGTCCAGCGTATGGTTTGCTTCATGCTTCTTAACTGTAATATACACCTCACCATGATAGTTTAATGTGGGGTTGCTGACTAACCATTACTTGCGATAGGAAGAAGTGAGAAAAGTAAGAAGAGAAAAAGATTGTGGGATTTTTTTTATCATTTTGTGCTTTCCTCCCCTTCTTTTGTTCACCCTTTCTCGCAGTTTCCAGTTCTGACACCTGAAACATTAACCTGTCTTTTCTTTTCACAGGTGGTGACAGATCTGCAGTGTTTTTACAGCATTTTCTGTTTTTATTACAGATTACTGTTGTAATATGGGTGATCAGTCTTTATTAGTTACAATGAAGTAACTTTAGTTCCTGCACTACACATCAAAGTGCACATTAAGTATTAAAATGGCCCCATGCAAAGATATGAAATTATCTTCCAGTCTAAAGCTTTATCATAGACAGCTGTAGTGTAAAATACCATATGTTAACAAGTTCATCACCTGTAAATTACTTTATTGAAACAAAACAGTTCATGTACTATGAATAAAAATAGTTTTGATTAACTACTTATTAAGTAGATCCCACACGCCTGATATTGTTGGAATGCATGAATAGCTTGTAATGGACTGCAATTCTCTGATGTATGGGTGACGGAGTTAGAATGACAACCTCACCTCAAGTAGTACAGGTATGACGCTATATAGATTAGTTGATATACTTGATCAGTAGGTGTAATTTTCTTTAAGATAAGCCTGTCACATAGCAGAGAAATTTTACACTGAAGACTCAGCAAGCTCCTCCTGGACTACAATGAATATACCCTCAAGTCCATCCAGAGTTCTATTCGCCTAAGGTGAACCTATAGTTTAGGTTATGGTTATGTGCCCAAGGAATCCCTTTATAAAAGGAAATGGAAATCAGAATTAGACCAGCAGCTAACAGAGAGCGGCAGTGAAGTATGTAGATGAACGACATTCCTAAAACAAGAAAAACTCTACTGTCGGTGTCATTTTTTAAATTCATTCATGGGGATGTGGGTGTTGCTGCCAAGGCCAGTATTTATTGCCCATCCCTAAGTGCCCTTGAGAAGGTGGTGGTGAGCCACCTTCTTGGACCGCTTATGTTTAATGTATTACATTGTGCAACAATTTCTTATTTGCTAAAATCCTGCACGTTTAAAACATGTGATTGCCAGGAAAATGGAAATCAATTACGTAGGTCAGCAATTATAGAGCAGCACAGTGAGCAGAGAGTGCACAGCAGACCTATGCCAAGTAGATTCAACATAAATGCCTCTGTACTACATATTTTCTATTGTCAAGAAGCCAAAATTTGTTCTGTGATTTTATTTTTAACAAAGTAAGTTTGGAGTATTTATGGGACTCCATATATGACAAAATAAAGGTAAACATGCTTTTCTCGTTATAATTCTCCGTGGCCCGGAATTTGCGGTCAGGATGACAGTGAACTGGCAGCGTGCGCCATCATTCCGCCTTTGAAACTGACCGCAGCTTTAGCAGTTGGCGCATGCAGATGTCCTAAAGTTGCGGTCTGTCATTCACAGCTCCGACACAGGCTGCGCTAAATGTTAGACCCAAAGGGATTAGGTGTAACTGGGGTTTTAACAATGCTAAACAAAGGTTAAGGGCCTGAAAAATTAATTTTAATTTTATGCAGTGTGAAATTTGTCCATTTTAATAAAAAATTAGAATTTTTAAGAAACGGTAAAAAAATTATTTTTTAAAGAAGTTTGTTCATTTTTATTTCAGGTTTTCCTTTCCCCATGTGAGAGCCCCAATCTTTGTTTTGCTCTCTCAAACATTTTTAAAAAGTTAGAATTTTAAGAGCTTCCTTCTTCGCTGTCTGAGAATTCTGCGTTTTGATTGGCTGCTTAGACTGCTTGTTGACGTCACAGCAGCTCACACAAGGGGATCCCCACTAATCTCTGTTGATCTGAATTGAATGTCGGAAAACCTGAAGTTCTCGACACAAAGATCATGAGATCCTTGTGTGAAGCGTACTCTGGGGCTGCTGACGGCAAATTCCGGGCATTTTAGGCATGTGTAGACTTTGAGGGAGTAGGTGGTACAACTGCTCCTAAGTGGTAAGAATCCGACTCGTCTTTCCTCCCTTATCCAGCTTCATGGGGCTGCCCTTGTATGGTTCCAATCGTACCTGATCCAACACAGCCTGTGCATTCCTGAAAATGGCTCACATTCGCACCCTCACACCTCCAAAGTCCTCCAAGGATCTATTCTGGGCTCCCTCTTCTTCCTTGTACGCACACTGCCCTTCAGTGACATAATACGTATTCTATACGTATACTGATACCACTCAAATCTGCTTCTCCGACACGTCCTTCTATTCCCACAACCTCCTCCATGCTGTCAAACCATCTGTCTGACATAAGGGGAGGTTCTCCTGGGTGTGCAGTCAAGTGCACTGGATCGTATAGCCACAACAAACCATGAATTTCATTCCTCTGCCACTGTCTCTATTCCCCTCCCTGACCACTCAGTCAGCTGAATCAAACCAAAGGAAGCTTTGGCGTCCTCTTCGACAAGGAACTAAACCTCAAACCACACATCCTACTCAGCACCAAGAATGCTAACTTCAACTTCCACAATATCACTTGCTACTGCCCTACCTCACTCCCACCACAAGTGAACCCCTTATCCACACTTTTATCCTTCATTCTCAATAAACTCCAACTTGTCCAAAACCAGCCACCCATATCCTGTCCCACACTGAATCCTGCTCTCAAAGGCACAATGGTGCATTGTTTCCCAGTATATTCCATTTAAAATCTTCATCATTGTTTCAAGTTCCTACGTGCCCTTGCCCCCACCCTACCTCTGCAACCGCTCTAGCTTCGTGTCCTATTTGATTTGCCAACTCTGGCCTTCTGTGTCTCAATCCTCGCTCTTCACTCCACTATTAGACCCACTCTTTGGAATTCCCTCCCTAAATCTCACTGCCTCTCAAGTTCTTTTTCCACCTTTAAAAACTTTCTGAAAATCCATCTTTTCAATTAAGCACTCTCCTGATCGTCCCTTCATAGTGCTCCTTTCCATTTATTTCATTTTGTTTTTCTTTCTATAAATCTCTTTCTGACATTTCTATGTAAAAGACACTGGGCTGGATTTTCATTGAGGAGGCGGGTAGGAGGTGGGACTACAACTTTCGGGGTTGTAGTCCCGCCTCCATCGAGTTCTAGCCAACCCACGTGATTTTAACTTGATTGACCTTGTTGAGCCCACCCAGCGGGCTCAGCAGGCCAATTAAGGGCCAATACTGTGTTTATTGTTAAATTAGCAAATTGAAATTTCCTACACTCCTGGGAGAAATCTCAGCAGTTACCATGGCTCACTGTCAGTCACTATGGCCGCCCATCAGTTACCATGGTGCCCCACCAGTCACACAGCTCCACATCTGTTACCAAGACCTTTTGACAGATGAAATATCAGTGTTTCACAGCTGTTTGAAGCTGTCAAACACTGACAATCTGTACTCCAGGTTAATTCCTTCCTCTCAGGATGACTTAGAGATCTCCCCGGAACAGAAAGCTGAATGCTGGAACTTTTGACAGCTTTCGGCCATTCTGCTTTCTGTGCCGGTGAGATGAGGGACTCCCGAGACCTGAAGTAAGGAAGGCTGTAAAGGTACGTACATGTAAGTAAAACTTCTTTAAACGCACCAAACACACTTACCTCTGCACTCACCTGAACACTGAATATCTCAACCCCTCCAAGCCCTTCATCCCAAGGGCCCACCTCGCTAACTTGCCGTGGTTTGGAGCCGTCGGGAATCCCGCATTTCAGCAATGAAAATAGGGATCAGGCTAAAAACTGCCTGTTAACTACCTGTTAACAGGCAGTTAATTGGCACTAATCCCCTTCCTGCCTCGGGGAGGCGGGTCCCAGTGCAGGTCGGGTACCCGCCTCCTTTGAAACTGGCATGGAGGCGGGTTGGGGGCGGGATGGGTTCGTGCCTCCTGATTTTGGGATTTTAACCCCCCACACGCCTCTAATCCCACCTCCACGGCCCAATGAAAATCCTGCCCACTATGCAAATTCTAATTGTTGCTGTTAGATCATTACCAGAAGTTGCAAGTCAGCAATCCACTTTACTGTGTTTATTGTTAAATTAGCAAATTGAAATTTCCTACACTCCTGGGAGAAATCTCAGCAGTTACCATGGCTCACTGTCAGTCACTATGGCCGCCCATCAGTTACCACGGTGCCCCACCAGTCACACAGCTCCACATCTGTTACCATGATTCCACGGAGTGTGGAATATTTGAATCTGCTGATTTTAATGCCCACATGTGCTATACTGATAATTCGCTGACTAAAAGACCTTTTTTTTCTAATCTATTATAATGCTCTCCAAAGAGCATATGTTCCAATAGGACTTCACTTGAGTGCGAGCTGGCTTTCCAAACTAATGGTCATTTCTTTTTATGTGTTTCATAGAAACATAGAAACTAGGAGCAGGAGTAGGCCATTCGGCCCTTCGAGCCTGCTCCGCCATTCAACGAGATCATGGCTGATCATCCAAACCCTAGCACCCGGTCCCTACACCGACAGCCATCCCACCCAAGCCCTATCCCCGTAACCCCGTAACCCCACATATTTAATCCCCCCTAACACTAAGGGCCAATTTTTTTTTTATCATGGCCAATCAACCTAACCCGCACATCTTTCGATTGTTTATTTTTTTAAATTATGTGATGTGAATCAGCTGTGAATATGTTCCAGACCATTTAGGAAAAATAGGATCAGGAGGAGGCCATTCGCTCCTTCGAGCCTGTTCCGCCATTCAATATGATCATGGCTGATCCTCTATCTCAATACCATATTCCCGCTCTCTCCCCATACCCCTTGATGCCTTTTGTGTCTAGAAATCTATCTATCTCCTCCTTAAATATATTCAGTGACTTGGCCTCCACAGCCTTCTGTGGCAGAGAATTCCACAGGTTCATCACCCTCTGAGTGAAGACATTTCTCCTCATCTCAGTCCTAAATGTCCTACCCCGTATCCTGAGACTGTGACCCCTTGTTCTAGAACCCCCAGCCAAGGGAAACATCCTCCCTGCATCCTGTCTGTCAAGCCCGGTCAGAATTTTACACATTTCAAATTTGAAAGGGTGAACAGGAGGCTGTGGGCAATTAGCAAATATCTGATCAACAGTGTTATCTGATGTAGCAGAAGACTTGCAATGCTTGATCATATTGTTGAAAATCTGACACACTGATGATGCAAACAATGGGGAGACTGCAATGATATAAAGTGGTTAGAGATACAGATAGAGCAAAAGCACGGTGTGAAACAGCCTAAGAATGAAAGACAGTGAGAGAAACAGGACGAAAAAAGAGGATGACGCCAGGCTATTTGAGAATAAATGGTCAGATAAAAATCACTGGGCCCACCCACTGGCATTCGGTCTGACTGAAACGTATAAAATAAAAACAGGAAAAGTTTGAGTTCCTGTTAAGTCTTACTGTAAAGGAAAAAAAAGTCTTTGAGGTGGGAACACTCAGTATAAAGTACTTTTCTGTCTATTATTAAGAATCTTACGCCTATGTGCACTTCCTGTCTACAAAAGCTGACTTCCTGTTGTTACGTTTTTGTCATACTCTTTAGACCCGATTTTAACCACTTGGGATTTTAACCTGGGTTCAGGTCAGATGCCCGTTTTACACCCCACCCGATTTTCCATTGAAATCTGGGACAAGGCTTCCACAGTCAGTAGGGAGAAGCCTCATGAGTACTATGTAAATCTAGGGCATATGATGCAATTTGGACACTGATGTAATTAGGATGGGCAGAATATGTAAGCCCCACCCATCAGCCAGATTGCTAGGGAAACCCTGACAGGATTGGCTCTCTACTCAATAGCCTGTCAGATTTACAGGGGCCATGACCTGTACCAACTCAGATTAGATGCAGGTGCTGTAACTGTGAATTTTGTTAGATTGCTGGACTTTATTCTGCAAACTTACTGCACTGCAGTCAGAAAATCTAAATATGGATGCTACGTTAACTGCACTCTACTAGATGGAGGAGGAGGAGCAGGAGGAGGAAGAGCAGCATCACATGCAGCAGCAGAGGACTCGAGAAGCAGGAGCTGCAGGAGGGCCTCATTGACTGAAGAGGCCTTGCCCACCACACAGGCTATACAGGCCAAGGGCCACCTTCCTGGACTTGCCTGAGGAGCAGTGCCTCAGGAGGCTGAGATTGCCCATCTAGGTAGTCACTGACCTCTGCAGCTTCCTGGAATAAGACCTGCTGGACTGGGGGGCCATGCCATGCCAGTGGCAGTACAAATAACTACAGCCCTCAACTTTTAAATCCTCTGGGAGACATCTCAAAGGTATCTGAGTCAGCCGCCCACAAGTGATCAGGCAGGTCACTGATGCACTATTTGCCAGAGCTAACCAACACTTCTCTTTTGGGATGGATGAAAACAACAACAACTTGTATTTATATAGCGCCTTTAATGTAGTAAAATGTCCCAATGCGCTGCACAGGAGTATTTTAAGACAACAAATTTGACACTGATCCACATAAGGATAAATTAGGGCAGGTGATCAAAAGCTTGGTCAAAGAGGTAGGTTTTAAGGAGTGTCTTAAAGGAGGAAAGAAAGGTAGAGAGGTGGAGAGATTTAGGGAGGGAATTCCAGAGCTTGGGGCCTAGGCAACAGAAGGCACGACCATCAAAGGTTGAGCGATTTATAATCAGGGATGCTCAAGAGGGCAGAATTAGAGGAGTGCAGATATCTATGGGGGGATTGTGGGGTTGAAGGAGATTACAGAGATAGGAAGGAGTGAGGCCATGGAGGGATTTGAAAACAAGGATGAGAATTTTGAAATTGAGTCAAATCGAAAACAGTCAAAATGAGAGAGCCTTGGGCTACGCTGTGTGGCTGGCTAGCCTTGAGTGAAGGGCATGATCAACTGCTCACATGTAGCCATCAGGATGCTGCATAACCAGCCAGGAATTTTTACCAATCAGAAGGGGTTCTATTCAATAAATGTGCAGCTTGTATGTGATCACAAGAAGAGGTTCATGCAAGTCTGTACCTGCACCCAGGAAACTGCCATGATGCTTTCATTTTAAGGCATTCCAATAACCACCCACTGTTCCAAGCTGGGGGCACTCTGATGAGGAAAAGGACACGCTGAAGGACATGAAGAACACCTACCGGCCTGAGATGCAAGTGACTTCACCTAAACACCTCTTTGTCCTCCTGGTTGCACTGAGACCAATCCCCTTCCTTTATAGTCCTGTTACTCTAAGTCACTATTTCCTGCATTCTGTAACTTTAAAATCATTCAGCAAACTTTCACATCAAAGATTTACTGGCAGGGCAGATTCATAAACTGCTCAGCAAGCACCGTGCACACCAAAGTGAAGAAGGTTTTAATGTGTACAAACTTCACCATCAATTAATGAAACGCCCGAGTGTCAATCCACAGTGCTCTTTTTAACAGAAGGTTTGATACTCGACTATTTCTACAAAGTGCAACCCCGGTGGCTTTTGCAGAGCTGGTGGTGGGCTGCTGTGATCATGTTGGGACACGAAATGCTCCGCATGCTCGAGCCCTGGGAGGCCAGGTTTTCCCGCAGGCTCTGCCGACTTTACCGGCAGGGCCTAATTTGAATGTGAGGCCTCAGTTTCCCACCGGAGCCAGTCTGGGGGAGGGATTGCGGGAGTAGGGTCGACAATTAGCGGGATGGGAAGGGGATCGGGAATCAGGAGGGGGTCGGCAATTGGCAGGGAGGGGGTCGGGAATCGTGGGGGGAGAAAGGATCGGCGGGGATCAGGGATTGGCAGGCGATTGGGGGGGGGTCGACAGGTAAGCAGGGATCGCGGAGGGGGGGGGTGTTGGCCAAGGATTGGGGGGGCGCGGAGGATCGTGGCCGGTCTCATCATCATAGTTTGGGGAGAGGGAGGCCTGAGAGAGGGAAGGCCTGGGTGGTGAGGCTGGCGGGCAAAAGGCCTGGGAATGTGATCGGAGGCCCGGGGGGGTGGTCTCCAATCATAGGGGGTGGGTATTCTTCATTCAGTGAGGAGTAGATGACCATGTCTTCAGTCAAAGAGGAACAAAACATGACATCTTCATTCAGCAAGCAACAGAAAACCATGGCTGGAATTTTCTTCGGGGAGGCGGGTTGAGGTGGTGGCGAGGTGGGGGCAGGGGGGTTCTGAGGCGGCCTGGATCCAGGAGGTAGGTGTCATAAAATGCAACTTCTACAAGAAGTAACTCAGGAAGTACTACTGAACGGCCAGCTGAGGGCGCCGTCCGAGGAGTATAAATACTCGGGCGTGGGCCCAACTTGGCCAGAGACAATCTGGAAACAGGAAGCTAGTGACTACTAACTAGACCTCCATGTTTTGTTACAAGTTGATTAAAGCCTTGCTTTATGTACAACCAAGTGTGTAGTGAGTCTTTATTACGTCAATTTAATCGACTTGTAACAAAACATGGAGGTCTAGTTAGTAGTCACTAGTTTCCTGTTTCCAGATTGTCTCTGGCCAAGTTGGGCCCACGCCCGAGTATTTATACTCCTCGGACGGCGCCCTCAGCTGGCCGTTCAGTAGTACTTCCTGAGTTACTTCTTGTAGAAGTTGCGATTTATGACAGTCGGTATAAAGCCACTTACCTCCTGGATGCAGCAGTCCCCACCTCGGTTTAACGAATTGTGTGAAACCCGTCCCCAGGCAGTTAAATTCAAAATGGACGGGAAAAAAGAGGCTTCCAGCCTCATTATACTATTTAAATTAAGGTAATGCGCCCTGGGAGCGGGTTGGTCGCCTATCCCCCCCATCCCACCTCTGGCAAAACCGTGGGCCGGTTGGAGGCGGGATCAGGTCAGGAATCCCACTTTTAACACTTTAACTGCCTCCATGCTCCAAACCCACCCATTTTTTAAGGGAAAACTCCAACCTGTCTTTATTCATTGCAGAATAGATGCTGTATCATCCTCAATTGAGGAAAGTTAGCTATGCTTTAATTCAATGAGGAACAGCTGGCCGGTAAATACTAGTTGGGTACCATAGAGGTGGCATCTCCCTGTCAAAAGTACTAGCAAGTGAATAACTCCTGAAATGCACCAGACTATTGGTTTTGTTTATAACCACTAATATTGACCTTTTACAAAGCTTCTTCACAGGTGCATAATGTATCCGGGAACAGGGCCAATGAAGCATACACACATGAAATGTCTTCCTGCAGTATATTTCCAGCATTTTTCCAGATTTACAGGTTTTTATTTTTCTGTGGAATATCCAATTACTGTTCCTGGAGTCAGCGCCAATAACTGCCATGGTAAAAATGTACTTTATATTGCTAATCATGAACCTGTGAAGGAGCTTTGAAAAAGGTCAGTATCAATGGTTTTATACAGAAATAACAGACTGTGTGAGTATTTCAGCAGTTTAGTATCAAAGAACTTTCACATACTTGTTAGTTGTTTAGGAATTTACTACAACAATCCACCAATAGACTCTTGTCACTTGAGAGCTTGTGATACAACCCAGAGAGTTAAGCAATACCTGTCACAGAAATCTTTGTCTTGAAATGCTGAAGCAATAATCAAAAGAGAATGAGTACAAAGAGGGCTGATTTGCAACTCAAAAGTTGCTTTATCTAGCATGTTGCATTATGATGATGCATTTGCTAGCACTCCACCCAGAACTCCTGAATGTTTCTTTTTCCAGGCATTAATTATAAAAAATACGTCAGTGAGTTGCTTTGAGTCACTAGCTACTGATGGAGGACTGTCAACATTCAGGGTTTTTCAGGTTTGGAAATAACAATTTCATACAAGATTGCACACCAACTATAGTCATTAAATCTCTGGGGCTTGCCAAAAATTCCAATGTTAGCAGCTTTGGTAAATTATAAGCATTGTAGTGTGATGCCATGGCACATAGACTGCTATACCAATATGCAGTACAGGTTGAGCGTCCCAAATCCGGGGTTCTGGAATCCGGACTCTGGGACGGTTGATGGCAGGGGTCCGGAATCCGTAAAATGTTCCGGAATCCGGACACCCTGAGGGAGGCTTACCAAAAACTGGAAATAGCGCAACCTGGGCCCAGGCATTTCTAGACTCGGCACGTGTTTCTGATGTCCGAAGTCCGGAAAAATCGCAACCTGGGCTTGGGCGTTTCCAGACTTCGGACATCAGAAACACGTTCCGAAGTCTGGAAAAACCCGAAAACCGGCTCGGCCTCGGCCCCGAGATTGCCGGATTCGGGACGCTCAACCTGTATCACAAAGCGGGAATTTTAATCTAAAAAAACGGGTGGGTTGGGTGCGTGTGGGAAGTTAAAGTGTTAAAAATCTGAATCCCGACCAGAACACGTCTCCAACCCGACCACCTCAGATTTTAACAGAGGTGGGACAGGGGAACAGGCAACCTATCTGCTGCCAGGAGGCAAATCATCTATTTAAATATTATAATGAGGCTGGAAGCCTCTCCTTTAACCTCCATTTTGAATTTAACTTTAGCTGGTCAGATTTTGCAGGCCTCGTGAAATCCGCCAGCTAATCCAAGACGAGGAATGCTGGATCCAGGAGGTAAGTGCCTTTATACTTACCTCCTGGATCCAGCGCCCCTGCCTAACCCACCCCCCGTGATTGGAGAACCCTCTCCCTCACCCCCCCCGCCCGAGGCCTCCAATCCCCCCCCCCACCCCAACGGCCTCCGATTTCACCCCCCACAGGCCTCCAATTTCCCGCCCCCCCCAGGGCTCTCTCCCCCCACCCCCCGATACTCACCTGACCTTCCCCTCCCCCACCCCCGTGCAGGTCCCGGCCCCCGATCTTCTTCTGAACACCACCCCCCACCCCTCGCCGTGCTGGTCCCGATCCATCCCGTGCTCCTTTGCCCGCCCCCCCCGGCGCCCACACAGTCCCTCCCTCCCTCCTCTCTGCAGCCTAGTGCCACAGGCCTACCCGCCCAGACCCAGCCAGCCTCTCAATCTGGCTGGCTGCGGGTGGGAAACAGAGGTTTCCCATGCACATCAGGAAACCCATTCTACTGGAGCCTCCCCAATCCAAACCCGCCTTCCCCATTAAAATTCAGCCCAAAGTGGTAGAATTCAGTTTAATGCCTCAAATCCACATGTTCATCACAATACCATTTAGGGCAACATACTGAATAGGCCTGAAATTCCATGGGGGTTCCACTGATCTCCCGTTATAACTCTGGCAATTGAACCCCCAAGAAAATGACAGACGATGACCCTTCGTCGACCTGCTCTGTTTCTCTCTCAACAGATGCTGCCTGACCTGCTGTGTATTTCCAGCTTATATATTGATGTCTGGTGCAGTGATTGCACCACTGATTCCTGAAATGTGTCTCATGCAGCTGGTGGTAACCCCAATGTAAAACTATTAGACTTGTTAAGACCTAGTAGAATAAAATGGGTCTGCTCTAACACCAACAGTAACACTATATATACAATAATGTATAGTAACATGGTAACATAACAACAGTCTCAGCAGGAGAAGATCTTCAGTCCACTTATCCCACCTATTCATAGTAAGCCCTTGGTGCATTTCTATAAACCCTGAATCCCATTTATCAACAAGAACATGTCTAGTTCCTTCTTTAAACCCATTAAAGTTTCTTGTTCCACATACTTAACGCCCTCTTAACAAAGTTCCTCCTGCATTTCCTATTTGCTTTTGTTGTCCTTAATTTGAAAATATGACTCTTTGTGCTTAAATTATCTACACAGCAGAAAATCTTACTTGGTTCCAATTTGTCCAAACCTTTCATAAATTTAAACACTTTTTTCATATCCTTTCTCAGTCTTCTCTTTTCAAGAGTAGTTACTCATTCCTCACACATCTATCCTTTAAGTTTTGGGTTCAACCGTGTAGCCTTTCTCTGTACCCCTTCCAATAATTGAATATCCTTTTTTGAAATGGGGAGACCAAAACTGTACAAGGTACTCCAGATGTGGTTACACCAGGGCCAAACAGTTTTAAAATTACCTATCCGGATTTATATGTTGTACCCCTTGCTATGCATCGCTACATTCTGTTTACTTTTTTAACAGCCTGGGAACATTGTGCTGATGGCTTTAGTGATCTGTCCACTAAAACCCCAAGATCTCTCTCTTGCTCTGACACCTCAATTACATTTCCATTTTTACATAATCCACATCAACTTTCCCTCTGCCAAATCTCATAACCTTCCATTTACCTGCCCACTGATTGAGCTCGTCAAGATCCTTATGAATTTGTATATATTGATATTCATCAATTGCCACTGCTCCTAATTTGTTATCATCTGCAAATTTGGATACTTTGGACTCAATTCCTTACGCTAATTAATTGATAAAATTATAAACAGCAGTGGCCCCAACACTGAACCTTGCGGCACTCCACTGGTAAATGCCAGCCAATCAGATACCTGCCCATGGATTAGCAAGTTGTTGTTATCCACCAACCAATAATTTGCTAATCCAGTATAATACCGTCCCAGCTATCCCATGGGCTTTGATATTATATAGTAGCTTATTATGTGGGCCAGTGTCAAATGGCTTCCTGAAATCCAGATAAATAACAGCCACTATCTCTCCCCTACCTATTAAATCTGTCATCTCAAAGAAATCCAATAAATTAGTTAAGCGTGACTTCCCACTCACCCCTTTTTTGAAGATGGGAGTCACGCTTCAGAACTCTGCGATAAAAGTTATCAGAGTCGGGAACCTTATCTACCTTGAGTTTCAACAACCTCCCCAATATGTTCCCTCTTAGGAATTAAAACATTTTCAGTTTACATTCACCTTTAAACTGTATCCCCAATTCTAGCATTTATCTTCCCTCATTGCTTTGTGAATGCTGTTGAATAATAACAGAGGTACTTCAGCAATTTCTCTATCTTCAAATACCCCTTCCCCATTGTCATTTTTTGGGTTTTTTATTCATTTATGGGATCAGGGCGTCGCTGGCAATGCCAGCATTTATTGCCCATCCCTAGTTGCCCTTGAGAAGGTGGTGGTGAGCCACCTTCTTGAACCGCTGCAGTCCGTGTGGTGGAGGTACTCCCACAGTGCTGTTACATAGGGAGTTCCAGGATGTTGACCCAGCGATGATGAAGGATCGGCGATATACTTCTAAGTCAGGATGGTGTGTGACTTGGAAGGGAAGGTGGAGGTGGTGGTGTTCCCATGCGCCTGCTGCCCTTGTCCTTCTAGGTGGAAGAAGTCGCCAACTCCTCTTTGCACCCTTTGGGAGAAATTCAGTTGGCTGCGCCACCCGTTAACGCCTTAAGAGGGCGCTAAGTAGGTCGCAAGCCAACTGGCGCCCAGGCGCGGCACTGTCCACGCCTCCTGCTAAATTCCACGGGACGCTAGTGGTGGCGCTAGCCATTAGCGCTGCACCGCTACCGATGACGTCATTGGTGTGCGCAGCGCCCCGCTGATGCCCCGGCCGCGATATTTGGAAGCGCCCCCTGATTTACCGCTGGACGCTATGTCCGACCGGTTCAGGGGGGCCTACCTGCGGCCGGGGATGCGCAAATTAAAGGAGGTGCGGGGCGACCATTTTTGTTGTTGGCCACCTGCCAGCACCTGCCTGCGCTCCCGTCCCTGGCCTCCTGAACCCCCCCACCCCGCCGCGGAGTGCCGGCTGCGTTCCAAGAGCCCGGCACTTCTCCTCAGTGCCGGGCTCTTTTGCCTGCACTCGAGATCCTCGGGGGCCCAGCTGGGCCCCAGATCGCGCTACAGAAGGCCACTCCCCTTTAAGAAGGGGAGGAAGGCCTGCAATACAGCAGCGCGACGTGCCGCAGCGTGTGGCGCTGCGGCACGTTGCGCCACGATATTCAGTCGCAGCGCCCCAAGAGGGATACGGGGCGTCTCCAGTAGCGCCACGCTTCCCTTTGGGGCGCTACCACTCAATTTCCGGCGGGCGGCCGCGAATGCTCCATGGGCGCTACTTTTAGCCCTGGTGAGGCTGGCGCCCCAAACGGGGCTATACTGAATTTCTCCCCCTTTATGTACTCCTGACATACTAGAAAAATACATTATTGTTCTGCTTTATGTTTCCAGCTATGTTTTCTTTGTGATATCTCTTTACAGCCTTTAACAGTTTCTTGGCATTCCTCAGCCCATTTTTATTAATCTCCCTATCCTGTTTTTTTTTCCTGCTTTAAAAAACATGTATGCATTCTTTTTCTGCCTAATGCCTTTCATAACTTTGTTAGTAAGCCAAACTGGTCTTGCTCTTTTATTGTATTCCTGACCTGTTTCAGGGTTAAATTCATTTTTGCATCTTAAAAATATTCCTTTGAAACTGTTCCACTTTCTTTCCAGTATCCCTTCCCATTTTACTATTCCCATGCATTCTCTCATGCCCTTAAAATCAGCTTGTTTAAAATTTAGCTTTTTAATTGGCTTCCTTTTGTTTTCTACCCTGAATGCGAGAGCATCATGGTCACTACATCCCCAAAAATCCCTTATATATATTTTGCTTATTGTTCCCTTCTCATTTATTAGAACTAAATCTAATATTGCATTCCCCCTAATGAAGTGTTGTCAATGTATTTAAGAACAGATGAAGTGATTTTCCAAATTATGGTTATTTTACTAAAATATTATGGTCAGCCTGTGCATGCACTTCCCCTTTGCTGCCGGATCATTAGGAGACCGATGGTATAATTTAAATGTAAATTGGCAAAAGTTGCTCTCTTGACCACGCTCCCAAAATCCATCCTATAATGTAAAAAACACTTTAATCTGCAGTTTTTTTTAGTGTATGTGAAGCAGGGCGACAACTGTGCAACACACCCACACGTCAATTGGTTTCAAAGATAAATTACAAAGAAAAACATTTCAGAACTTCTTCTTCCTATTAATGATCAAAAAAATGCAGAAAACCTGCCAATTTCCACAAAGTAACATTTCCTTTAAAAGATTCTGTTTTTCTTGTCTGAATGTTCTCTCTTATTCCTTTTTGTTGCTAATGGTAGTGACACATACTGGAGTTCAGCTCCATGGGTGATCTCTGCTACCTCATTGAACTCACCATTATTTATGTGAAAGTTCAGAAAGTGGACGTCAACAGGCTGTTTAGCCACAGGGATATCACAGCCAAGCCAAATCCAATCATGATGTCCCACAAGTGTACTTTCTAGAAAGGGACCCTGGATAGCAATCCAGAGTAAGAATTTAGGATTCCACCCCTCTCCCCCACCCTCCACCTAGCCTAGGGACACTGAAGTTTGTTCCACTGCCCCACACAATAGCTAATTTAGCATGGGTCAAAGTATAAATCTCAAATCAATCTGGTCTGTGTGGCTCAATAACACACCACATGGTGCATTTATCCACTGAAACAGACTGGGAGCCGATATTCTCTTTCTTATATATTCATCCAATAAATATGACCTTAAATAATGCAGAAATCCGATAGGTAACCTAACAACGTTTTCTAATTGCTGGTGGCTAGCCAATGTATTTTTACAATTTCTGTTCTCAGAAAAATAAAAATAATTTTACATTCCCATCCCTTGTATTTTTTTCATGTTTTGAATTATCCAGTGGCACTTCCAAGAAACGGACAGACCTGATTGTCTCCAGCCTGACAAAAGAAAAGCATCTTACAAGCTATAGATTACTTTAATGCATCGTTGTTATATGGGGAAACACTATAACCAATTTGTCTACAGCAAGGTCCCACACACAGCAAATGAATAAATAACTGATGAATCTGCTTTTAGTGCCATTGGTTCAAGAGAAATGTTGGCCAGAACACCTGCAATATTTCCTGCTTTTCCTTGAATAGAGCTATATGACCTTTTACAACCTCCCGAGCAGAGACATCAGTTTAATATCTCCTCCAATAAATTACTCCCTCACTATTGTACTGAGGTATCAGCACATATATTCACGTCCATATGAATCTACAACCTTCTGACTTAGAGGCAATAGTGCAAGCAACGCTCTTCGGGTGGCCTGTACCAATGATCTCCAGGGCTCCCTTTACCATGGTACTTAGGCCCTTCATAGAAGCTCTCTCTCCTCCTGTTCTCATCCCAACTCAGGGGTGTCCAACCTGCGACTCCTGAACTCTAGCAATCCAACCCTCGAAGCTCAGGTAACCACATTCTATTTGGGCTTTATTTCATATTCACTGGCTTGTCTTTTGTGTAGGTCTGGAGATTTGGAAAAGCCTGTTTCTAATGCAGTTGCTCTATTGGTGGATAAATCATAAATCATAACAGCAAGAATTTTTAGTATCAGCAATTTAAGATTGGAGGAAATATATGGTAATATGCCTTCAGCTGGGAGGGAAATGCTGGTGGTGCTGCAAAGACCAAGGCCAACAGAGATAAGTCATTGGGAGCAGAATGGATGAGAGGAGGTTGTTAGGTCATCTACCTCCATGGGGGCAACTAAGAGCTCTTAGGATCGCTTCCCAGTGCCTATCGACAGCAACCCCATGGCAGTCCTAGAAAGCAATGATAACCCAGGAGGACAGAAGGGAAATTTGCCTGGGACCGGGGCCCCATCCCCGCCATTATTTGCATGTGGCAAGCAGAGAATGGGAAGTCAGCAACAGTCCCAGTGGGGATAGAGAGGAAAATACAGTTCAGGAGGTTAGGCAGTGATCAGCCAAAATGCCCCGCATTTCCTTCACTCTCAGATTTCAGATGGATCACGGAATAAATTCCAAGACTGTGTGTCACTAACTCTACTCGAGAGTGATGAAAACATTTGTAAAATAAGAAATCTCAGTTCTTTATCTGTATTACCCAACAAATGTTTCTGACATTGGGAAATAGTATAACAAGCTAAATCCTGATGAAATGCCTTCAAAAACAAAAATACGTCAACCACTGAATCATTATTTTGTTTTATTGTGAGATGCTTGACTTTATCCATTGCGCATCAATGTAGAAATCTAACTAATTCCATTCAAGATAGGCACCCTTTATGATGCAATCTTTGTGTTTATATAATTAGGCTATGTTTCATTAAAAATATGTAAGATGAAACAAGTTGACATGTTTTGTGAAGTGCATTTCCATTTTAAAAAATAAGGTTTTGTATAAACATTGGATTTCAAAGATTTTAGAACTATTATTCATTCAACCTCCTTTCAAATGTAATAAAAACTAACTGCAGTGAAAGTGACAGCTGGGATATCTCAAGCAGTGATACACTGACAAAGCAAATGCCTGTGCTGGAATAATTTTTATAGATAGGTTTTGTATCTTTTTCAAAGAATTTCCTGTTGAAAGCTACCCTTCCTGCTAGTGTCAGGAGGGCAGAACAAGATGTGACTTGGGCCCAGAATGATTTTGTCACTAAGAGGATGGTGTCAGTAATTTTATGCATTCAGGACAGAGCCCCTCACTTCCAGATAATGTTCCATCTAATGGCTTGGTTGAGAATGGATGAAATCCAGCCAACTGAATCCCAAGACTATTCATCGCTATAGCTCAATGTTTCCCATACTGGAGTCACAGACCAAGGTGGAATGTAGTGCTTTGGCTATCCTGACATGGCGATCTGGTCAAATTTACTTTAAAACTGATTGGGGGAAAAATTTGGTTGCTTTGCGCCTCCCGTTAGCACCCTAAGAGGGCGCTAATGGGACGCAAAGCAACTAGCGCCCAGGCGCTGCCACAAAATGTCTGGTCAATTTCACGATCACGAAATTGACCAGACATTTTGCAGCAGCGTTAAACTCTACCACCGCGATCTCCTATGCCCGCAGATCGTGACGTCAGTCGAGCATGCAATGCCCCGGTAGTGCCCCGGACCGGATATTGAGTGGCACCCCCTGCCTTACCTCCTGCCGCCAGCAACGACAGGTTGAGGGGAGCGTTTTGCAGTCAGGAAGGGACTAGGGGAGCGCTATTTAAAGGCGACCGCTTCCTTCCTTTTTTTGTCAGCGACATTTTTGCACCACGCATTCAGAGAGAGAGAGAGACTTCTGGAGAGATTCAACGCTGTATGAAGGAATTTTGGGTACTAAGCAGCACTTTGCAGGTTCATTTTGATTTGACCTTCCTTGCATCGATTTAGAAGAGACGATGGGGGCTGCACTCTGATCTCTTTCCCTGGGCCTCTCCATTGTTCTTTCCAGCAGATTTGATGTACAGGTCTCTCCAGACCGAGATTCAAGGCTGCAATGAGCAGGGTGTAGATGGAGAGCAAGATCGACCCTCCCCTTTAAGAACTGGCTGGCGCCAGTGTGTCTGTGTTCCATTGCTGATTGACATCACATGAGCTTCGCCAGCGCTCTGAGGTAGTTCCTCGCTCCTCGGCGTTAACGCCTTAAGAGAGGTGGGTAGCGCCTGATTTAGCGCTCCAATCACCTCCAGGGGCGATGGAAGCCAAGTTTGCAGTCGGAGGCGATAATTAGCGCCAGGCGCTAAACTTTGCGCCCGGCCGATAATTGCGCCCCAAACGGGGCGATACCGAATTTCTCCCCCATTATATGTTAGCTTGGTTCAGTGGTAGCACTCTCGGCTCTGAATCAGAAGGTTGTGTGTTCCAGACACCACTCCAGGACTTGAGCACAGAATTTAGGGTGACAGTTAATGCAGTACTGATGGACCGTTGCATTGTTGAAGCTGCTCTCCTTCAGAAGAGACATTCAACTGAGGTCTTGCCTGGCAGTTCTGGTGCACATTAAAGGGCTCATAATAATATTTGACAGAGAGCAGAAGATCTCCTCCTATCCTCGCCAACATTCCTCCTCAACCACTAAAAAGGTTATCTTGTAGGAATGGCTAGATTCCTAACTAAAGGACTGAGGTCGAGTCAGTCTATCAAACAAACGATGTTTAATACTAATCAACAGAGTTTAAAACGAAAACACAGGAGAACTACATTACAGGTCTGTACTCTTTGTTGGCTCCACGAGGACTGGCTAGGGCGGCTCCCCAGCCTGATGTCATGACGTCATCACGTTTTCCCACCGCTGGAGGATCACGTGGTCAACGTGATGACATCATCGCGTTTGGTCTCATTCTTAAAGGGACCACGCTATGTACATGCAATGATATGAACAAATATACAGATTCATTCTGTAGCTAATAATTTGTTCAAGATAATTATGTACATTAGATCAGAGCCCCCCTGGTGGCTCTGCCACAATCTGGTCATTCATTCCATTATTGTTTGTGGAACATGGCTGTTGTGCTTACATGAAGAATGTGATAAGGTGCTACAATGGCACTTCAAAACACCTCTCACTGCATAGCTATGTTCCTAACAATCGGATAGTGAAATTACTGTTTGGTATATTAGTAGACAAAAACTTAAAATGTCGATATCATGTTCCACTGTTTTAGCAGATTAAGTAGACAGTTAGGGGGAGAAATTCAGTTGTGAGCGCCATCCATTAGCGCCTTAAGAGGGTGATAAGTGGGGCACTAACCAACTAGCGTCCAGGCGTGGCGATACCTGTGCCTCTTGCGAAATTGAGCGGACATTTAGCGGCGGCGCTAAACCATACCGCCCGCTCTCCTGCGCATGCAGATCTTGACGTCATTCCAGAGTGCAACGCCCTTGGGGCGCCCCGGACCGGAAATTCAGTGGCGCCCCCCTCCTTTCCGCCTGTCGCTACCAACCACAGGTTGACTGGAACGCTTCCCAGTCACTGTGGGGATGGGGGGGCGCTATTTAAAGGGGGCTCTTCCTGTGTTCTGTGTGGACCACTCGTTCTGAGAGAGAGAGAGAGATTTGCAGAGAGACAAAGGGAGAAAGAGAGACTTCTGCATTGAGTCAATGCTGTCTGAGGTAGTTTTGGCTTCTGACCATAACTTTGTAGTTGCTTTGCTTTTTCACCGGCATAACTTTGATTGCCCACATATTATGGGGGCTGCAATGGATGGGAACGTCGTGCTTCTCCATTACATTGAGAGGGCACAGAGACGCAGAGAGAGAGTGGCAATCATAGCCAGACGGAGGAGGGCCAACAGGCGTCAGTACAGGAGACCTTACCGTCCCAGGGTTTCTCGACAACAGTTCTCATACATCAATATGTCTGAGGAGCAGTGTTTGCGAAGGCTGCGATTCAGCAAGGAGGTGGTCACTGAGCTCTGCCACCTCCTCCAGCCAGATCTGCAACCTCAACTGAGGAGCAGGACGTCTCTGTCGGTGGCAGTGAAGGTAACAGTGGCTCTCAACTTTTATGCCACCGGCTCCTTTCAATCTGCCACTGGGGACATTGCCAATATCTCCCAGTTCGCGATGCATTGCTGCATCCGTCAAGTCACAAATGCCCTCTTTAAAAGGAGACGAGAGTACATCCCTTTCCCCATGACCCCGGACAAGCAGCAAGAGTGCGCAGCGGGCTTTGCAAGAATAGCGGGCTTCCCCATGGTGCAGGGCGCCATTGACTGCACCCATGTGGCTTTGCGGGCGCCGCAAGAGAATGCCGAGGATTTCTGCAACTGAAAGGGCTTCCATTCCTTGAACGTCCAGTTGGTCTGTGACCACAGACAGCTGATACTCGCTGTCAATGCCCACTTTCCAGGCAGCAGCTACGATGCCTTTATCCTGCGCCAGACTTCTGTGGCAGACCTTTTCGAGGCCCCGCTTCACCCAGGACATTGGCTTCTCGGGGACAAGGGCTATCCTCTGTGCACCTGGCTGATGACCCCGCTCCATTCACCCAGTACCCCTGCAGAAGAATGATACGAGAGCCATCACGCTACCAGGAACATCGTTGAGCACACAATCGGCATGCTCAAGCAACGGTTCCGCTGTCTGGACCACTCTGGAGGAGCCCTGCAGTACTCGCCTGAGCGAGTCTCCCACTTCGTTGTTGTGTGCTGCATGCTGCATAACCTGGCAATCCTCAGGACCCAGCCAATGCCACCGGGCCTTGGAGCACCAGCAGAGGAGGAGGAGGAGCAGCAGCACCAAGATGGGAGGGTGGCACAAAGTGCAAGGGCCGTCCGTCAAAGGCTTATAGCAAGTCACTTCTAGGCCCCCTCTGAGGGAATGGCTTCTGCCATTCAAAGAACCTGAATGGAACCATGCCGCAACCCCTAAGCCGGTCAAGGCAACAATGAGTGCAAAGAACAAACATGCACATTTTGAATAAAGACACTTCTTCATTTACAAAACTGTGTATCCTTCCCGCATGACAAAGTAATAGAAAGAAACACACAAAGAAACAATCAATCACATAACTGGCTCTCACAACCTGGAGACAATGTCCAAAACAGTAACAAAAATATGACCATGATCCTTGGCCTTCAGTAAAACAATGAACAACATTTTGCCACACCTTCTACTTTTTGCCCTTCGAGGGCGATCTGCTTCCCTTGCGAAATTGCCCCCTTCCCACCCTGCAGCTCTGCCGCACTGGGACCCCAGTGGCTGCAGCAAGGCTGGGGGAAGGCTGCTGAGTGTCAGAAGCTGAGACTGCAGATGCCCTTGAGGGACGGCCTGGACCAGCTCTGGGCCTGGAGGACCCGGCTGCTGACTGCTCCAACTCTGCATGGGCGGCAGCAGTCTGTCCTACAGGTGGTGGCAACTGCAGTGGAGAAGTGACAGTGCTTGCAGCAGGAATGCTGTCATCCTGAGAGAGGACAGCAACTTCCCGCTCGACCGACACACTGGCACTTCCACGGGGCAGCACTTCAGCATGCGGAGCAATCTGCAGGAGCACAGATTGCTGGCCTGCTGCGGCGCGGGGAGGGCCCCAGGGAAACCTGCCCGATCCAGCGAGGGTGACATCAGTTAGTGCTCGCGTGGCCTCAATCTGCGTCTGCATGAGACCAGCCACTGACTGCATTGCAGCACTTAGCATTTGCGTGGCAGATGCCTGTGCTGCACCGAAGTCCTGGACACTCCTTGCCAGTGACTCAATGGATTCGGGCATCCTTGCCACTGCAGCCATGAGCTCAGTGTGCCTTTGCTCCGCCTGGGTGCTCATTTCAGCGAGGAGCCGCACCTCTTCTGCGCTCACTGTAGCAGGACTCGAGGCCATACTCTCCCTCCAGGGAGAAGGCCCCCAAGCTTCCCTAACCCCCTCGCATTGCTGCAGCCCACTGGATCCTGGAGCTTCACCCTCATCAGACCATTCCCCCCCGCTCCCCTCCAGGGAAGGCGTGTCCCCAGTATGGCCATGGGCTGCCTCGGCAGAGGGTTGCGCTGATGGTCCGGCTTCCTCTTCCTCCTCGCCTTCCGATTCACTCCCAGTGGCAGCTTGAGGGCCCGCCTCCTCACCTGGTGAATTAGCATCTGAAAGCAGGGAGGTACAAGAGTGGCTTTAGCGTGAGGACAGGGTGGCAGCAAGGGAGGCATGAGTGCAGCGATGTACTGATTTGGATCGAGTGTGTCAAAGGATGCTGTTGTGAGGAACAAGTGGAAGGAGAGAGGTCAAAAAGGTGATGAACTTACCATTGCTGGCCAGAACGGGGTCGGCGTCTCCAGTGGCGACGGGGCCAAGCATCCGGCTTGCCACAATCTGGTGGACTCGCTGCTCCAGATCGGTCAGGGCTTGAAGCTGAGGCCGGCCTCCCCCGGTCCATTGCTGCTGTCTCCTATTATGTGCTAGCTTGCCCTGCAAGAAAAAGGGCAGGGTCTGAGTAAAGGTACAGCCATGATCTTGGCTGAAATGCCTTCCATGGTCGAATAGCCCTTACAGTGTGCAGCCATGATCTTGGCTGAAATGCCTTTCATGGTCGAATAGCCCTTACTGTGTGCAGCCATGATCTTGGCTGAAATGCCTCCCATGGTCGAATAGCCCTTACTGTGTGCAGCCATGATCTTGGCTGAAATGCCTCCCATGGTTGAATAGCCCTTACTGTGTGCAGCCATGATCTTGGCTGAAATGCCTCCCATGGTCGAATAGCCCTTACTGTATGCAAAGTGTTGAATGTGCGCATGAGTTTCCTGAAAGGGCCATAGGTGTTGGAGGAGTGCTGGGCATTGGGGCTTTCAAGACCCTTTGGCCATAAAGCGAGGTCGAGATGGAGGGATGAAGAGGTTTCTGAAAAAGGCACTCACCCTGACGACACGAGTGAGGTCGTTGAACTTCTTCCTTCATTGCACAGGGGTCCTAGGCACCATGCTGCTGGAAGTCACTCTGTGAGCCACCTCCCTCCAAGCATTTCGGTACTCGCTGGGCAGAGGCCTCCTGCTACTCTCCGGGTACAGGAGAGATCGCCTGCGCTCCACCGCGCCAACCAGAGCCTCCAAGGCCCCCTCGCTGAAACGCTGCGCTCACTCCCTGGCCCTCTCCATGGTCCTTGGCTGCAGGATTTGGCAACAGGTCTGTCCAGGCCGAGATTCAGGGCTCCGATGCGCAGGGTGCGGCTGCAAATCAAGATTGACCCTCCCCTTTAAGAGCTGACTGGCGCCAATGTGTCTGTGTGCAATCGCTAACTGACAGCACCTGCGCTGCGCCCGCCCTCTGAGTTAGCGCCTCGCTCCTCCGGCTTAGCGCCTTAAGAGAGTCGTGCAGCGCCTGATTTAGCGCTGCAATCAGCTCCAGGGGCGAAACAGACCAATTTTGCAGTAGGTGGCGATCATTTGCGCCCGGCCGAGAATTGCACCCCAAATGGGGCGATACCGAATTTCTCCCCCTTAATGTCTGTGTTAAGGGAGCAGACACTGGAATCTCATACTAATATTAAGTGTTCATCAATTAATATTGGCAATAATAATTTCTAGTCTAACGTCTAGAGTTAATTCATGTTGTGCAAGTTTCATCTAAGGATGAGAGAAGTGAAAAAAGCCCAAAGCAAATTAAATTGAACATTCTCTTTTAAGGGCTGGAGAGGGAATGTGATAGGCTGGTTGGAGGCTCCATGGAAAGGACAAAAATATTTTTGGAGTAAAATGTTACTTGGAGGGGTAAAATATCATTTATATAGTTAAAATATATATACAAATGTTAAAATTTAAGTAAACTACAGGTCTCAACTTGCAACTCACCTTATGCAGTAGAAATCCATCATGGCAGCAAGATTGGAGCTGAGGATTCGAATGTTCTATTTTGTTGTCCAGTGACCAAAAGGTGGAACTACAGACAGATCTGAAACACTTCTTAAACTATTCTGGCAACACAAACTGTCACATTGATGGGAAAATCCAACTAAAAGCATCACCAAGTGTGGAGACAATTAATGTTGAAAATCCCATTGGGAGTGTTGACATAAACTTTAGAAGGGAAAGATAACATGACAGAGCGATTTTAATAATGTATTATTGTGGAGAAAAGGAATATTGTAAAATTTAGATTTATCAGTAACTTTTCATGAGTTTATTGGTTGAGGGCAGAATATTGGCCAGGACACCTAGTAAACCCTCTGTTCTTCTTTGATATAGTATCGTGGGATCCTTAATGTTCACCTGAACAAGCAGACAGGGCCACTGCCAAGCATTTACTCTTTGCCTGAAGAGGTTTTCCTAACATTATGTCCCTGGATCAAGTATCCTAGCTTAACTTTATCTGTGCCTTTTAATAGCTGGTAATATCTCTATAAGATCTCTTCTCAGTCGTCCCCTTGCAAGGCTGAAGAGTTCCAGTTCCTCCAGTTTTACCCCGCAACTCAATCCTTTGGCGGTAAAGATATTTTGTATAATTTACTAAGGTATGTGACATTTTATTGCTCAAACCAAGAAAAAAATAAAGGTGAACAAAATGATAAGTTACTGTTTCCTTGAGTGTAATTTGTTCCAACTAAATATAGGCTTCTACCAGCAAAAGGGTTAATGAATACTACTGGATAACAGATGCAAACACAACCATAAATTATAACACTTACAAATTTACACATGATTGCCATGGTTACATTCTCAGAAAACAATTCAAACACACCTATACTCCAATCTGCAGAAAAATATTACTGCTCTGCACGATAACAACGGTTAGTCAGAAGCCACACCCATCACTTAAGGCAACATATATGATTTTGTTATGTGTTTTTCAATTATTTTAATACTTTCTCAAAAAATGATTTCATCCATGCAATAATTATTGAAATTATGTAGGAGGAACAAATGATAAATAATAATAGAGGGCTCCAAAGAAACTAAAAAAGCATTACTCAACTAGAAGGGAGTGCTATGGGGCATAATGACCTAACTTGACTTTAATGAAATATATTTGCACCCGTAAAATGGGTGATAGGCCTTAGAAGTTCATGTTACCATCTGTTGCCCTGATCTGGACCAGACGTGTGCCAGATGGCATATCAGCTCAGGCAACATTTAGTCATCCGGGGCGCCCGCCTGAAACAGGTGTTAGGCTCCTTAAATATGCAAATCAGGGTCTTATGCTGCTTGTAGGACCATGAAGGAGAAATTCAGGTACATATGGAAGATTGCAACATGCATGCTCTGCCTAGTTGTATCAGATCGTGAACGGCCTGACCAGCGCTTCTTAAAGGGACTACTGGAGGCCACTCAAAAAATTGCCAAGGAATTTTCAGTTATTTATTTTTATGACCCCCGGTGAAGGAGTAAGGCATGCAAAAAAAACACCAGCCCTCTGCCGGCACGTTCAAGGCCCCCCCTTCTCCCGGTATCATATCCACCCCCGTCCCCAGATCTGGTCTGCTGCCCCACTCCGCGCGAGAGCCAGCGGATTTCCCAGCATTCCTGACCGGCAAGTAGCAGCCGGCTGCCTGTCTGATGCCTGCAGCTTGTCAGTGGCATTTAATTGAGGCCCAAAGCTGAATTTGGCTCAGGGGTCAGTCAGGCATGGACTGGGGCACGGAACGGTCCCTCTGTCGACTTTGCACTCATATGGATGGGTCTGACGGTCTTTATCAGCCTTGTTTTTACATGTTCATATAATATAAGAACATAAGAACATAAGAAATAGGAGCAGGAGTAGGCCAATCGGCCCCTCGAGCCTGCTCCGCCATTCAATAAGATCATGCCTGATCTGATCCTAACCACCAATCTACTATCACAGAACCATCTCCTGAATCTAACAGAATTAGACACACGAAATAGCAGCAGGATCAGGCTACACGGCCCCTGGGCCGGCTCCGCTACCCACAAGGCCATGTCTGATCCGAACCTGGACTCATGTCCAAATTCCTGCCCGCTCCCCGTAACCCTTAATTCCCTTTACTTCTGGGAAACTGTCTATTTCTGTTTTAAATTTATGTAATGATGTAGCTTCTACAGCTTTTTGGGGCAACATATTCCATGGACCTACCACCCTCTGAGTGAAGTAGTTCCTCCTCATCTCAGTTTTGAAAGAGCAGCCCCTTATTCTAAGACTATGCCCCCTAGTTCTAGTTTCACCCATCATCGGGAACATCCTCCCCGCATCCACCCGATCCAACCCCTTCACAATCTTATATGTTTCAATAAGATCGCCTCTCATTCTTCTGAACTCCAATGAGTAGAGTCCCAATCTACTCAACCTCTCCTCATATGTCCATCCCCTCATCCCCGGGATTAACCGAGTGAACCTTCTTTGTACTGACTCGAGAGCAAGTATGTCTTTTCTTAAGTATGGAGTGTCTCATGGTGAAATTTGTGAATGCATCTGCTTATTAGTAGCAGAAGAGTCAAGACGGAGGGAACTTAACTGTAAAAGAACATGCCATAATATGGCTAGGTTTTAAAAATCACAAGCTTCATATTTTCTTCAGTCCTACATGGTGTGACTGGCATCTGCTAACAATTCTAAATTTGGTGAAATTTTTTTTTTGATTAAAAAAAATACACATTTTCTGAATGTTGCTTTGTGGACCTTTAACTTCGGCTTAACTTAGCGCAGCAGGAGATGGAACCCAGGCCATGGGTTTCTGCATTATCACCATCAGCATTGCTCTCTAATCACCCGACAGAAAGCATCTGTGTAATAATGTGTAACATCTGGACTTTTATGTTCCTTCTAAGGAATATAGGATCATAGAAATGTAGCACACAAGGAGGTCTTTCAGCCCACTGTGCCTGTGCTAGGTCTTCAACTGGAGCTATTTACTCTATTCCCATTTACCAATCATTAGTAGAAGATTCAAGATGGAGGCAACTTAATTGTAAAAGAACATGCCACACTATGGCTAGAGTTTAAAAATCACAAGCTTCATATTTTCTTCAGCCCTATGTGAGGTGACTGGCATCTGCTAACAATTCTAGTGTTTTTCATTTTTCAGTAGTTTATTATGAACAACAATCCATTGGATATCCGGAGTCTGTGTTTATTCCAAGAATCTGAAACAAAAGTAAACTGAACCAGTGCTGCAAAAAGAAATAGCAGTCAGAAAATTTTAAAACAAACAGTGTTGAAAGGCAAGCAGTGATATCAGCACCCAGATGGAGACAAAACAAAATGAGTTCTCAGGAACATTCAAGTGACCCATAACAATGGCTTATGCCAACATTTTAATGCTTAATTTATCTAAAGAACAGTTTTAAAGGATCCTGGTATTTATTGGACATTCAAAAAGATTTAAGTCGAGGGATGCTCATTTGGGCTGATTGAGGATTATCACATCAATGGTCATACTTAGTAATCTATCAATTCAACAACATCAACAACAACAACTTGTATTTATATAGTGCCTTTAACGCAGTAAAACTTCCCAAGGCGGTTCCCAGGAGTGTTATCAAATAAAATTTAACACCGAGCCACATAAGTTAGCATGCAGATACAGCAAGTAATTAGGAAGGCTAATGGAATGTTGGCCTTTACTGCAAGGGGTGTGAAGTATAAAAGTAGGGAAGTTTTGATGCAACTTTACAGAGCGCTGGTGAGACCGCACCTGGAGTACTGCGTACAGCTTTGGTCTCCATATTTAAGGAAGGATATACTTGCATTGGAGGCAGTGCAGAGAAGGTTCACTAGGTTGATTCCCGGGATGAAGGGGTTGACATATGACGAAAGGTTGAGCAGGTTGGGCCTATACTCATTGGAGTTTAGAAGAATGAGAGGTGATCTTATTGAAACATATAACCATGCAAAAGGACATAGGCAGGCTAAGTTGAGTGGGCCGAAATTTGGCAGATGCAATATAATGTTGGAAAGTGTGAGGTTATGCACTTTGGCAGAAAAAATCACAGAGCAAGTTATTATCTAAATGGAAAGAAACTGCAAAGTGCTACAGTACAAAGGGATCTGGGGGTCCTGGTGCATGAAACACAGAAGGTTAGTATGCAGGTACAGCAGGTGATCAGGAAGGCCAATGGAATCTTGGCTTTTATTGCAAGGGGGATGGAGTATAAAAGCAGGGAAGTCTTGCTTCAGTTATACAGGGTACTGGTGAGGCCACACCTGGAATACTGCGTACAGTTTTGGTTTCCATATTTAAGAAAAGATATACTTGCTCTCGAGGCAGTTCAGAGAAGGTTCACTCGGTTGATTCCAGAGATGAGGGGGTTGACTTATGAGGAAAGGTTGAGTAGGTTGGGCCTTTACTCATTGGAATGCAGAAGAATGAGAGGCGATCTTATCGAAACATGTAAGATTGTGAGGGGGCTTGATCGGGTGGATGCGGGGAGGATGTTTCCACTGATGGGTGAGACTAGAACTAGGGGGCATAATCTTAGAATAAGGGGCTGCCATTTCAAAACTGAGATGAGGAGAAACTTCTTCACTCAGAGGGTGGTGAATCTGTGGAATTTGCTACCTCAGAGAGCTGTGGAAGCTGCGACATTAAATAAATTTAAAACAGAGATAGACAGTTTCCTAGCAGATAAGGGAATTAGGGGTTTCGGGGAGCAGGCAGGGAAGTGGACGTAAGTCTAGGTTCGGATCAGCCATGATCCTATTGAATGGCGGAGCAGGCCCGAGGGGCCGTATGGCCTACTCCTGCTCCTACTTCTTATGTTCTTATAAGATTCTGAGGGGAATTGACAGGGTGGATGCTGAGAGGATGTTTCCCCTAGTGGGGGTATCTAGAACTAAGGGGCATAGTTTCAGAATAAGGGGTCGCCCATTTAAGACGGAGATGAGGAGGAATTTCTTCTCTCAGAGGGTCGTGACTCTTTGGAATTCTCTACCCCAGAGAGCTGTGGAGGCGGAGTCATTGAATATATTCAAGGCAGAGATTGACAGACGTTTGAATGATAAGACAGTCAAGGGGCTGGATTTTGTCAGCCCCGAGGAGGCGGGTATGGAGGCGGGATTGCCGGTAAAGTTGCAGGATTTGAGGGCAGCTGGCAAACCCGCCCCCGTACCCTTTTGCCAAGAGGTGGGAAACCAACATGCCCTGGGTCCAATCTCCTCGAGCTGGGAAAGGGATTAAATCCTATTAGCTGCCTGTTAACAGGTAGTTAACAGGCAGAAAAAAGGATTATCCCTATTTTTAACTCCGAAGTGCAGGCTTCCTGACCTCGGAGAACCTCGCCAGGGTGCAGAAGATGAGAAGGAGGTCTGCGGGGGTTGGAGGGGTCTGAAAGTGTGATGTAGAGGTGAGTGATGGGTGCAAGTGTGGAGTGTTAAGTATTATAAAATGTTCACTTACCTTTGTTTCTGCCTACAGCCTTCAGCCGCTGTGGATCCGGAGTCCCGATATCTTCATTGTGGATTTCACAGACTGGCTGTTGGATCCTCCGAACCAACAGTCAGGTGATTTCTGCAAAGTTGAAAGGTTTGATGAGTCCTGAACACAAGTACTTATCAAACTACACAGAATGTCAGTGTTAGACAGCTTCACAGAGCTGTCAAACACTGACATTTTTTCTTTCAAGAAATCTTGACAGATGGCATGTCAGACGTACTCTGTCAGTGACTTCCCCCTAATTGGCCTGCTGAGCCCGCTGGGTGGGCTTAACAAGGTCAATCAGGGGAAAATCCTGCTGGTTGGCCAGAAGCTGATGGAGGCGGGATTGAAAGCTGGCAAGCAGCAATCCCGCCTCCAAAAGCTTCCCATTAACAAAATCCAGCTCAAGGGGTATGGGGAGAGAGCGGGAAAGTGGTGTTGAGGCCAAGATTGGATCAGCCACGATCTTATTGAATGGCAGAGCAGGCTCGAGGGGCCGATTGGCCTACTCCTGCTTCTTATGTTCTTATAAGGAGATATTAGGGCAGAAAAGCTTGGTCAAAGAGGTAGGTTTTAAGGAGCGTCTTAAAGGAGGAAAGCGAGGTTGAGAGGTGGAGAGATTTGGGAAGGGAATTCTAGAGCTTAGGGCCTCGGCAGCTGAAGGCACGGCTGCCAATGGCAGAGCGATTAAAATCAGGGTGCGCAAGAGGCCAGAATTGGAGGAGCACAGATATCTCGGAGAGTTGTAGGGCTGGAAGAGGTTACAGAGATAGGGAGGGGCGAGGCCATGGAGGGACTTGAAAACAAGGATGAGAATTTTAAAATGGAGGCGTTGCTTAACCAGGAGCCAATGTAGGTCAGTGAGCACAAGGGTGATTAATTCATATTAATTAAGATTAATTCCACGATAAATGAAACCCAAACTCTTGTGGGGTGTACCTCTGCAGTGTTTTATAAGATTATTAACCTTCAGCTCAAACATATCCCAGCAATCAACATGATGTACTTAAGGTAATTCCCCAGAACATCAAAGATCCAGCATGTTGATGACATGCATTGTGTGTCTAGTTTATAGAAACTTAAATGGCACAAGACTATATAGCTCACACAAACGTGTGAGCAAGGTTGTTTCCATGACAAATGACTTGTTTTCTGTAAACCACTGCTTCCTAATGTGTGTTTTGTTTATATCGCATATCCTGGTATATTCACTTTAAAATAAAATAGTCACTCTTTGTTGTCATTTTCAAGATTTTTGTGGTGTTCTGTGCTGTATGTTGGTGATCTAAACGCACTGCTGTGTAGGAGGTTACCGTCAATGGAGGCACAGTCTGTGAATGGAGGCTGACTGTTCAGCTTGGTGTATGTTGTAAAGCCAAACTGGAATGGAAAGGGTAAACAGAGTAGTGAGAATGAGCGAGCAAGAGGAGAAAGTAATAACCCTGAATAAAGACAGGAAGGTGCAGGAAAGAAAGTGAGCCTGCCATCTGGTAATTGAGTGGGAAGGGATTCATGACAGAGAAATTGGCTCCTTGAGGCCTGTAAACACCACATGTGTGGTATATAGCTGTACACGTCAGTACAGGTTATTCAATGGGAGATTGTACTGTCTCATAAACTTAGCAACTCATTTAAACAAATTACAAACTACAACATCCAAGACATGTTAAAGGGCCACATGCAAACAAACTATGCAATGGAAAATATTCAACATACCCTCTCTTAGCAACCACACAATATTTAGACAACTATGAATAATCTGCAGGGAATTAAATTACAATGTATGTTTCAGCATAATATTTCACTTTATCTTCAAAAATTGAAAGTTTGTAAAATTATGTAATATACAATGTGCTTAATTATACCGATGGCACGCAATAAAATGAAATTATACACTATAGCTAACAAAGTACATTTAGTTACTTAACACCCATACAGTGAAGAGACACACCAACTAACGTAACTGTGTATGAACACTTGTTTATAAAGGTGATTGCTAAATACATCTTTTCAAGTCTCATCGTGTCCTTCAGAGACTTTGGAAAGCTCTCTGAACTATCAGCATGATAATAAGGAAAGAAAGACTTGCATTTATATTGTACTTAGCATGTCACTTGGAAACATCCCAAAGACCTTCAGATACAATGAATTACACTTGAAGTGCAGCCACTGTTATATAGTTAAATGAAGCAGAAAATGTGTGCACAGCAAGGCCCCACATACAGCAAATGAGATGACCAGCTAACCTATTTCTGGAGGAGTTAGCTGAGAATTTTGGCTAGGACACCAGGAGAGCTCCTTGCTCTCCTTTGGATATTTCCATGGGATCTTTATGTCTAGGCAGATGGAATGTCAGTTTAATGAATCTGTTCATTGTATTTATTGTTTAGCTAATCTGGTACCTTGGATAAAACATTAGCTGTACCAGAAATATCAACATAACTTGATTAAATTGGTAGAAATCAGAAGCATGTATGTAAA
Source organism: Somniosus microcephalus (assembly GCF_052327205.1). Lineage (NCBI taxonomy): Eukaryota > Metazoa > Chordata > Chondrichthyes > Squaliformes > Somniosidae > Somniosus > Somniosus microcephalus. The sequence goes on from NC_140999.1 coordinate 156,065,306, forward strand.
TGCTCAATACACACACACTCTCCTTTTTGTGAAGCTGCACAAACTTTATGAGTCACAGCCCCAATTTTAACTCGGGGCAGCAGCACCAGGTGGTGGGGAGGGGGGAGAAGGGGGCGGCAAACCATCCCAACCGTGGCAGCGTGAGGCAGGAAGTAACAGCTGGACAGTGGGCTGGTGCACGATGTCAGATAGCAGGAGGCCACTGCTGGGGACTGGAGGAACTATCCCTGGCACTCAGGTAAGTAGTTGGGTGGAGGAAAGGAAGGGGGGCCTGGGGCAGGGGCAGTCAAAAAAAGTAAGATGACTTATCTTTTTGGGCATCTTCTGGTCTCAACTCTTCCTCCTGCTAGGTTGACCTGGCAGGAAAGTTATAACAACATCTCCACACAGGCCGCTGGTTAAAATAACAGTCGGCACCAATGATGCTATTGGAGCCCAATCTGCAGATTTAAAGAAGGATCCCAACTGGTTTCCGCTGGGTGTCCTTCTCGCCTGCTCACATTCAAGAAGCATTTGGATGAGCACTTGAAATGCCATTGCATACAAGGCTATGGACCAAATGCTGGAAAATGGGATTAGATTGGACAGGGCTTGATGGACGGTGCAGACACGATGGGCCGAAGGGCCTCTTTTTGTGCTGTATAACTCTATGACTCTATGACTCTAAGACAGCAGAACTTCGATAGATAAGTCCCATGGGTGGTTTTAATTTAAAATCGCCCCTTATATCTCAATCCATTTGATCTTTCCCTCCCACTCAAATGAATGTAACTCATCTCAGGTCACGTATTGTCCCACACAAGTATTTAGAATTACTAGGGATGAATTCCATTGTGTTTCTCAAAGTGAAGTTAGTTTGAATTGGTTCAAATTTTGATCAAGAAAAATCTAAACTTTGGCCTATTATAGATGGGTTTACCTCTCTAAAAAATGAGCCCTTCTGTGTGCAATGAAGTCATTCAATGGGTTTGTCCATTTTCTAGATGAGTAATGCTATTTTAACAGCTGCATGCCAAAATAAGCTTCTGTTCTTTGCTCCTCATCATTCTGTCTGGGCTTGGCTGGAAGGGAGTGACAAATATTTATCTTCTTTGTACACATTCATTCTGTATGGCTATCTGACTGCTGTGTGGTCCATCAGTTCACTTGAACAAGGCTGCGACCAAATCCCCTGCTGGGTGTGTAACAAGCCCTTGTGGGGGAGGATTTAAACAAATATGGCAGGGGGAATGGGAAAAAAAAAATTAAGCAGCATATAGGGAAACAAAAGGAGCAAACCGCGTGGGAAAGATAAAGAGAAAAACAGTTGACAGAGTAAAATGAGTAAGAGTGCCAAACAGCCAGAGGGAGGCTTAAGTTGTATGTACGTAAATGCACAAAGTCTTGTGAATAAAATTGGTAAGCCAGAAGCAGAAATTGCTGAGGACGATGATATAAAGCATCAATAGAGATGTGAGATAGGTAGGGCAAGACTGGGGACTGAACATTCCTGGTTACAGATTGTTTAGGAGGGATAGAACAGGAAAAGAAAGAAGAGGTGGCAGTGTTAATCAAAGATTTCTGGTTACAGCACTAGAAGATAAGGATGATATAAGAGATGGTGCAGATGATGAATCTGTTTGTTTAAATTTAAGGAATGAAAATAAACTGTTACTTTATTGGGAGTATATTATAGATGTAGTGTCCGAGTATAAATAATACACGGACTGCAGGAGAACAATAAAACAGGTATTTACTTGAACAGAGGGTACTCTTTTTGTTCGTACCAAAAAAAAAACAAATTGACTGTAAACAAAAGTTCAACTAAAACTTAACAAGTCATATTAAAATTCGGTTATCCGAGTTGATGATGCACTCCAGTCCCCGCGGCGCCCACCGGTCGCGGAAATACTCAAGTGCACCGGCGGACACCGCGTGCTCCATCTCCAGGGCCACCCGGGCGCGAACATGGCCGTGGAAGAGAGGCAGGCAATCCGGCTGGACAACCCCCTCGACCGCCCGCTGCCTGGACCAATTGATGGCTCTTTTAGCCAGGCCCAGGAGCAGGCCCACAAGGAGGTCCTCCAACCTGTCCGCTCCCCTCCGCACTGGGTGACTGTAGATCAAGAGCGTGGGACTGAAGTGCAACCAAAAATCGAGGAGCAGCCCCTTCAAGTAGTGAAAGAGGGGCTGCAACCTCTCACACTCCATATAAACGTGAAACACGGACTCCTCCAGGCCGCAAAAAATGCAGGTGGCCTGGGAGTCCGTGAACCTACTTAAAACCTTATTGCACGGAACCGCTCCATGCAACACCCTCCAGGCCAAGTCCCCGATGGAACAAGGGAGGACTCCCGCGTAGAGAGCCCTCCATTGGGGACCTGGGCCACCGCCAGTCGGCAAGACGCCACGCCAAGGCGTGTCCGGACGGTAGACGAAGATGGCAAAGTGGAGAGTGTGCAGGAGCAGCCCGTACAGGAAACCACTCCCGCGCGGAATGAAAAGGCACGGAGGGTATTTCCTCGAGATGGCTCAAGTTGTGAGGCGCCGGTTCCCGAGGGGAGTTTCGGGGCTGGGCGCCGATGAGGAATTCCGTCCGAACGGGGGTAAGCTCGGACGGGATCGCCCCACATGCTTGAGCCGCCTCGATACACCTAGTGGAGTCAGGGCCCAGTGCCACTTTCACCGATTCGATGGCTTCGACCGCAAGCCGGACGTTGGCCCAGGACAGGCGCCGCGCCAGCTCCTCCGGCGCCATCCAGCCCGCTCCTCCGCCATCGAGCAGGTCCCCGACTCTGGTCACCTTGCCAGGCACAGCCCTGCCCTCCGTCAGCCGCCCAAAACCGCGCTCGTGGAGGTGCGGATTCCTGAGCAGCGGCTCCCGAAGGAGAGCCGCCGCTCCTGATGGGGGAGAGCTCCGCCTGGAAGCGACGTAGTTCCAAACCCATAGTAGTTCCTGGTAGAAGACAGGCAGCTCCTGCAGGCCGGCACGCCTGCCGCCCACTTTCGCGAACAGGAGCTGCGTGTCATAATTGAGGCCATGCAGCTGGCGGAAGAAAAACGTCGCCAGTGCACGCCATCTCGGAGGATTCTCGACGTACAGGTATCTCTGCAGTGTCTGAAGACAGAAAGTCGCAGCCTGGGTGCAAAGGCACACCAGCGCCTGACCGCCCTCCCTAAGCGGGGGACACAGAACCGCGGCAGAGAACAAGTGCTTCCTTTTGTCCCAGAAGAAGTCGATGAGCTTCTTCTGCATCTTGGCGACAAACGCAGGGGGAGGGATCAAAGTGACCAACCGGTACCACAACATGGCGGCCACCAGCTGGTTTATGACCAGCGCTCGACCCCTATAGGACAACACTCGGAGCAGTCCTGTCCAGCGTCCCAGGCGAGCGGTGACTTTGGCCTCCAGCTCTTGCCAGTTCGCCGGCCAGGCGTCCTCGGCAGGGCTAAGGTAGACTCCCAAATAGAGGAGGTGCGTGGTGCTCCAGGCGAAAGGCCTGAACTCCTCCGGCAGGGAGTCCACCCGCCACTGACCCACCAGGAGTCCGGAACATTTCTCCCAGTTGATCTTGGCGGAGGATGCGTCTGAGTAAATCTGCTGGCATTCCCGCATCCTCCGCAAGTCAGCGGGATCCGTGACCGTGAGGAGCACGTCATCGGCGTAAGCCGAGAGGACCACCTCCACGCCCGGCCCTTGCAGAGCCAGTCCCGTCAACCTCTTCCGCAAGAGGCGCAGGAATGGCTCCACGCAAACGGTGTATAACTGACCGGACATGGGGCATCCCTGACGCACCCCCCTACCGAAGCGAAGGGGCGCCGTCAAGGACCCGTTAACTTTAATCAGACACTCCGCGGCGGCGTACAGAAGTCGGATCCGGGCGACGAAATGCGTCCCGAACCCAAATGCGCACAGAGTCCCGAAGAGATACTCGTGATCCACCCTGTCGAACGCCTTCTCCTGATCCAGGGAAAGGAAGGCGACCGACAGACCAGCCCTCTGGGAGTGGTGGACCAGGTCCCGGACCAGATGGATGTTATCGTGGATGGTCCGGCCCGGGACCGTGTAGGACTGGTCGGGGTGGATCATGTGGGCCAGCACGGTGCCAAGGCGAGCAGACATGGCCCTGGCAAAGATTTTATAGTCCGTGCTGAGGAGGGAGACCGGGCGCCAGTTCTTAAGGAGGCGGAGATCGCCCTTCTTAGGCAGCAGGACAATGACCGCCCTGCGCCAAGAGAGGGGCATCTCCCCGGTCGCCAAACTTTCCCCCAGGACCCGCGCGTAGTCGCCCCCCCCAAGACGTCCCAGAACGCCCTGTGGAACTCCACGGTCAGCCCGTCCAGCCCCGGGGACTTTCCTCTAGAGAGCTGGCGGAGGGCGCCGGTCAGCTCCGCCAGGCTTAGCGGAGCGTCCAATTTTTCGGCGCCCTCCGGGCTGACCTTCGGCAGGTCCTCCCACAAAACTCTGCGCGCATCCTCACTGGACGGATCCGGAGAGAACAGAGCCCCGTAGTAGGCGCGGGTCTCCGCGCTGATTCCCTCCGGATCCGAGACCAGAGATCCGTCGTCGGCCAGCAGCCCCAAGAGCTGCTTACGGACCCCCCGTCTTTTTTCCAGCGAGTAGAAGAAGGGGGAGCCGCGGTCCAGGTCCCGCAGGAGCTGGATCCGCGACCTCACGTACGCGCCTCGAGACCCGACGAGCTGCAGGTCCTTCAGCGCGCCCTTCTTCTCTTCGTACACCTTCCGCAGGGCCGGGTCCTCGACGACCTGACCGAGACGGGACTCCAGGTCGAGCAGCTCCTTCTCCAACTGCCCGACCCGGGCCTCCCGCCTCTTGGTCGACCCCTTCGCGTACTCCTGACAGAAGAGACGGATGTGAGCTTTGCCCACATCCCACCATAGCCTCAAGGAGGGGAAGCCCCCCCGCTTCCTTCTCCAGTCGGCTCAGAACAGACGAAACGAATCCCGGAACCGCGCGTCCTCCAGCAGCAGGTTGTTAAAATGCCAGTACGCGGACCCCCCCCCGCACGCGCAGCGGAGCGAGCTCTGCCCACACCAGGTGGTGGTCCGTGTACGGCACCGGCCGCATGGAAGCCGCCGGAACGCAGGAGACGTACGCCCGGGAAATGTAGAGGCGGTCGATTCTGGACCTTCCTCCCCCAGACCTCACGCTAGTGAAGGCGCTGGAGTCGGGGTGGAGATTTTGCCAGACGTCCACCAAGTCGAAGGACCCAACCAGGTCCCTCAACTTCTCCATCGCCGCCGGGCTTCGCGGGGGACCCGAACGGTCCCTCGCCTCGAGGGTGCAGTTAAAATCCCCCCCGAGGATGACGCACTCGCCCACGTCGATGGAGCCCAAGAGAGCGGACACTTCTTCGAAGAAGCGCACTTGCTGCGCACTGGTCTGAGGGGCGTACACGTTCACTAGATGGAGCGGCACGCCCCCCAGGCGAACAGTGACCTGGAGCAAGCGGCCCAGCACGTGCTCCTTGACCCCCAAGATCTCCGGCTGAAAATGCGGGGCCAGCAAGATAGCCACCCCGCTGGAATTGTTGGAGAGGTGACTCATGCTGACCCCTCCTTGCCACTCCAGGAGCCACGTGGCTTCGTCTCCCGGAACGGTGTGGGTTTCTTGCAGGAAGCACACCGCATACTTCCCGTCCCGAAGGACCGAGAAGTTATTGAATCTGCGGCGCGCCTCCCTGCTGCCGTTGATGTTGAGGCTGGCTATGGTTATCTTCATGTCAGAAGCATAGTGCAACCTCTACCTACACCTAACGGGGGGAGGAAGCGCAGCCGCTGGTCCGCCGCCACTTCCTCAGCAGCCCAGTGAGAAACGTTGTGAGCCGACGCAGCTCGAGCGGGTTCACACCCTCGTCCGCGCCCAAGATCTTAACGGCGGCGCGGACGGAATCGATGAGCAGCGCCAGCTCCGACCACCTGTCGAGGGCCAGCCAGGCCTTATTGCGCTGACCCAGGCACGTGGCCATAAAATCCCGGAGTTCCCTTACGGAAATGAGGGGAGACTCGGCAAGGGGCACGAGGTCATCCATCGCCACGTCGGCGCTGGAGTCCGAATCGTCCTCCGTGCCCATCACCGAGTCCCCATCCTCCTCCAGGGGGTCGTCACCAGCGGCCGACCCGTCCGCCGCGCAGTGCGAAGCGAACGACTCGGCCGCGCCAGCCAGCCCCGCCTCCGCCCGGATCCCACCCCCAGGATCGGCGGCAGAGGATTTCTCCCTGGGCTCCTCTAGGGGTGCCGGGCCAGAAGACGGCGGCGGTTCAGAGCTCCCCTCCGCCTCAGACGCCGGAACGACCGGAGAAACCGGGGAGAGAACAATTTCCAGCTCCTCCAGTACGTCCGGCACCAGAGACGCAGCCAGGGGGCCATCCTCCTCCCCGCCACCAACCTCCGACCCAGCGGACGGGGGGTTTTGAATTAAAAGCTCTACCAGGACGAGCATCCCCTGGGAGACGTCCGGGTCGCATTGGGCGAGCTCATTATCCTCGAGCTCGCCCGACCCAGCCCCCAGGCTGCCCGACCCGGCGAGGGGTAACGACACCGATAAAAGGTCAACTTCAATTACTGCCGCGGGTTGTTCCGCAACCCCCCCCACGGGCAGGGTCTCATCCCCATCCCCGGGAGGCACGTGCTGGACAGACACATCTGCCTCAGCCTCCCGAGGGACAGGCGACCCCTGCCGATCGCTGGTGATGACGACAGCGCTGGGGGGGGCGGGCGCAGTACCCACGGCGGGCGACGACTCCCCCTGCTCGGAGGGACCTTCCTCCTCCCGGTCCTCCTCCTCATCCAGGGGGTCGCGCCTTCTTTTTAGCACGGAGGGAGCGAGGGAGACCTCCATGTCTGCAAAGGCCTCCTCCTCGACTCCCTCCGGCGGAGCAGGTTTGTCGGGTTCCTCGGGCCCGAGCCCGGCCGCAGGTATTGGCATTACCGCTGCGGTGGTTGCGGCCACAGGCTCAGGCACGGGGCCCCTCCCGCTCACATCTGCCCTGATCAACTCCGCGAGGAGCGCGGGTGTAAGGGGCTCAAGGGGCAAGGGCTCACCATCCACGGGGGGACCTGCCCTAAGGTGCTTCTTTTTTCCCCGCGCCTTCTTTCCGGCCGGACACACTCCCTCCCCCCCGCCGGAGGCCTTGGTGGCATCGGCCCCCGACGTCAACCGCGCATCAGACGTACTTGACGCGCGGGCAGATCCGGGGGGAAGGGCGGCGGCGGCGGCGCCAGCCTTGGCCGCACGAGATGATCCGGCGGCCTTGGAGGCAGGGCAGTTCCTCCTGATGTGCCCCACCTCCCTGCAGGCATGGCACCTCACACCGTCCGACGTCCAAAAGGCGCGGTAGGCGGTCCCCTCGTGGAGGACGACGAACGCCCCTTCAGTGTCCTCCTCCCGCGCCAGCTGGATAAACAGCTGGCGCCGGAAGGAGAAGACGTGGCGAAGGCTGGCCTCCCGGAAGCCGAGCGGGATGGGCGTGATCCCCGACCTCACCTCCCCAAGTTGTCGCAAATGGGGAAGGAGGAGCTCACCAGGAACATAGGGCGGGACGTTGGAAATAATGATCCTCTGCGCGGTGGCCTCGAGAGGATCCACCGGCAGGAAGGTCCCGCCCACGGTGAGCCCCTTGGCGACAGCCAGGGACACCGCCCGCTCCGACCCCAGGAAGAACACAGCCTTCCCATACATTTTCGAGGCCGCGACGATGGCTGAGGGGCCGACAACCCCAGCCATGGCCTTGACGCAGGCCTCGATGGTCATAGTGGGGTGAGTGTAGCTCTTCACCCCAAGCTTTTTTGTTATTAATCGAAAAGGTGACGGGGCAGCAGGAACAGCGGGAGCAGCTGTGGCTGTGGCTACCACTCTCGCATAGGTCCCAGCTGGCCCCGCCACCGACGAAGACGCAGTCGCCATTCTGGGGTGCTTTTTTTAAGGGCTACACTCACCCCAAGTCACAGGCCTGAAGGTGTTAATGGCCTCGGTGTATATATATATTTTTTTGTCCTCTATTGAGCAGAGGGAGCTGATTAAAATGAGGACACACCTCTCTCCTTATTGATTTAAATTGGGAGAGGAGCCCTCTCCCCTCTGCTCAATTGGCAGTTAATAAAATAGATGAAACTAAGGTGCCTTAGAAAGACAGGCAGAGAGAGACAAAGAGAGAGAGAGAGGTGGGGGGGTGGGAAGGAGGGAGGCCGCAAAGGGCAGTGTTGCCACTCAGGATGGTGGGTGGGTGTTGGCAGGGTTGCACTCTCCGATGGAAAAAGTCTTTGGTGATGGTGGTCTTCTGGCAGGGGGAGAAGACGTCTTCACCTGGAAAAGCTGGAGAAGCCCAGGCTTAGTCCTGCAACAGGTCTTAACGATGTAATTAAATTAAATTAAGGACTTCACCTTGGGCAGCTCCAATCTCTCCCAGGGCAGGCAATAGAAGGGATGCTAATTAGTGGTGTGTGTGGCCTAGCTTTTAACAAGAGCACACACACACACACACTACACCCCTTGATGATCCGGCCTTGCTTCTTCTTTTCTCCCCCCACCTAAAATACAAAGTATTGGGAGAGTGCCCCAAATAACACCCACCTGTAGATGTTCCGGATGAAGTTTTCTTCCCTCCTTTCAAGCAGTGGGTTTCTCTCCCCTCTCTCCCTCTCCTGCAGTGGAGGCCAATTTGGGGAGGCAGTGATAGAAAGGCCTCTCCCCTGGTTGATGTTGATGTAGGCCTCCTTTCTCCTTCTCCTCCTCTGTCCTCTCTCTCCAGGCACCTCAGTTGATGTAATGATGGTGGAGTTGGTGGTGGCGGTGGTCCAACGTTCTCCTCCTCTTCCTGGTCAGGGGACCACCACTTTAATCCACTCTCCAAAGTCTGGCTGCTCCCTCTGCTCGTGCTTGCAGCTGCACAGCCAACAATGCTGTGCAAACTGAACAGAGGGTAACTTAAGACTGACGTACAGAAGCCTGCTATGGCTTTGTATACAGGGGTGGTCACTGCCGGTACTGCAGTATAGAATCAGTTCTTCTCTTAAAGGTACATACACAACAATAGACTGTCAAATACTTGAAAGGAGACAGAGGAAGAAATATGTAGACAGGGGTGTAATAATGGATGATTTTAATTATCCAAATATAGACTAGGTAAGAAAGGGAGAAATTTCTACAACAGGGTAGTTCACCATCTGGGCAGTAATGTCGTGAACCTGCCCAATTTTCATTCCATTGATTTCAACAGAATTAAAATCAGGCAGGCTCTACAATGGTTCGACGATTTACTCCACCAAATTTTCTCACAGGCAGTAAAGAACAAAATGTCCCCTATGTGTCTCAGACTGTTTTCTAAATCAGAACAGTTTTAGTCCAACAAGGAAAGACGCTGTGCTGAGTCTGGTTCTGGGAAACAAGGTGGGGCAAGTACAATTGAACCATAGAAGTTTACATCATAGAAGGATGTAATTTGGCCCATAATGTCTGTGGTAGACCTTTGTTAGAGGAATCCAAAACTAGTCTCACTGCCCCTCTTTCTTCCGATAGCTCTGTATGCATCTCTGCCTCAACTATTTATCCAATTTTCTCTTAAAAGTAGTAATGGTCTCAGCCTATAAACAATCCATATGACAAAGCATTCCATTCTCTAACAACCTTCCGTGTAAAGGCATTTTTCACAACCTCTCTCCTCACTCTTAATTGATCATTTTAAATCAATGACCCCTCAATACCAACTCTCCAACCAGAGAAAATAGTCTTTACCTATTCACTTTATCAAAACCTTTCATAATATTTAAACCTCTATAGATTCTCCTCTTAGTCTTATCTACTCCAGTGGGAAAAGTTCCAGTACCTCAAATCTCTCCTCATAATTAAAGTTTCCCATCTCTGGCATCATTTTGGTGATTCTATGCTGTATGTTCTCTATGGCTTTAATATCCCTTAATGACGTGTCCGAAACTGCACACAGTACTCTAACTGTGGTAGAAACATTGGCCCAGAAATTCGTGTTGGGGGCTTCCCGCGGGTGCAAGCCCCCGACCTACATGTACCTAGCGCGCCGGCAGTTGAGGCCTGGGCCTGCGTGGATTTCCTGTCTGTGGCCCAGTCCAGCTCCCGGCACGCTGTGCTTGCGTGATCCAGCGGCGTACTTAGTGCGATGTGTCGGCTGGGATCACGTGAGCACTGGGCAACCAATCGGAGGAGGGAAAAGTCCATTCATGAGTTTGACAGAAAGAACTGTCAAACTCATGAAAACTCCGGGTGCCCAAAACAGTACTTAACCTTAAAATAAATTTGAAAAAAAATCACACTATTTAAATCAACTATAAATAACATTAAATAACTATTTTAAACAATAATTAAAATTTTTGAAAAAAATAATTTTATAAAAAATCGGGGCTAAAAATACACTTACCTTACTGTAAAGTATTTAAAAATAATAAACCTGTGGAAAAATGTTCTAATTTTAATTAATTGACCACTTACCTTTTAAAATGAAGTCCTTACGTCTGATTTTTAAATGTGCAAAAAGTAGAGGCCTTCACGCACGGGCAAACCTGTAAAAAAAGAGGAAGTTCAACGCGCACGCGCACGCGCGCACGCATTTGACCTCTGAACCCCTTCGTTCAGAGGATCGGAAATGCCGGTTTCCCGCGCGTGCGTAGTGCATGCAAGAAACCGGCACTTCCATCGGGTCCACGTGTGGGTACTCCGTCCGTACTCACGCGTTCGGACCCGAATTTCTGGGCCAATATGTTGCATAGATTCTTCACTGCTTCTTTATGCTTGTACATTGAGTTATATCGAGTCTACATTACAGAAACAGGCCATTTGGGCCAACTGGTCGATGCCACCTTTTATGTTCCACACGAGCCTCTTCCCCCCTCTCTTTCACCTAACTCTATCGGCATACATAGAAACATAGAAGATTGGAGCAGGAGTAGGCCAATGGGCCTCTCAAGCCTGCTCCGCCATTTAATAAGATCATGGCTGATCATCCAAATTCAGTACCCTGTCCCTGCTTTCCCCCATATCCCTTGATCCCTTTAGCCTTAAGAAATATATCTAACTCCTTCTTGAATATGTTTAATAAGTTGGTCTCAACTGCCTTCTGTGGTAGAGAATTCCATAGGTTCACCACTCTCTGGGTGAAGAAATTCCTCCTCATCTCTGTCCTAAATGGCTTACCCCTTATCTTTAGACTGTGACCCCTGGTTCTGGACTCCCCCGCCATCGGAACATCCTTCCTGCATCTAGTCTGTCCAGTCCTGTTAGAATTTTATTGTTCAATGAGATCCCCTCTCATTCTTCTAAACTCCAGCGAATATAAGCCCAATCGACCCAATCTCTCCTCATATGTCATTCCTGCCATCCCAGGTATCAGTCTGGTGAATCTTTGCTGCACTCCCTCCATGGCAAGAACATCCTTCCTCAAATAATGTGACCAAAACTGCACACAATACTCAAGGTGTGGGCTCACCAAGGCCCTGTACAACTGCAGCAAGACATCCTTGCTCCTGTACTCGAATCCTCTCGCTATGAAGGCCAAAATACCATTTGCCTTCTTAACCGCCTGCTGCACCTGCATGCTTACCTTCAGCAACTGGTGCACAAGGACACCCAGGTCTCGTTGCACTTCCCCTTCTCCCAATCCATTGCCATTCAGATAATAATCTGTCTTCCTGTTTTTGCCACCAAAGTGGATAACCTCGCATTTATCCACATTATACTGCATCTGCCATGCATCTGCCCAATCACCCAACCTGTCCAAATCATACTGGAGTTTCTCGGCATCCTCCTCACAACACACATGCCCACCCAGCTTTGTGTTGCCTGCAAACTTGGAGATATTACATCTATTTCCCTCGTCTAGATCATTAATATATATTGTGAATAGCTGGGGTCCTGGCACCGATCCCTGCGGTACCCCACTAGTCACTGCCTGCCACTCGGAGAAAGACCCGTTTATTCCAACTCTTTGCTTCCTTTCTGCCAACCAGTTCTTTATCCAAGTCAGTACCTTACCCCCAATCCCATGTGCTTTAACTTTACACGCTAATCTCTTATGCGGGACCTTATCGAAAGCCTTCTGAAAGTCCAAATACACCACATCCACTGGTTCTCCCTTATCTATTCTACCAGTTACATCCTCAAAAAATTCCAGTAGATTAGTCAAGCATGATTTACCTTTTGTAAATCCATGTTGACTTTGTCCAATCCTGTCACTGTTTTCCAAGTGCTCTGCTATTACATCTTTTATAAAGGACTCTAGCATTTTCCCCACTACCGATGACAGGCTTACCGGTCTATAATTCCCCGTTTTCTCTCTACCACCTTTTTTGAATAGTGGGGTTACATTAGCTACCCTCCAATCCATGGGAACTGTCCCAGAGTCTATAGAATTTTAGAAGATGACCAGCAATGCATCTACTATTTCTAGGGCCACATCTACTATTTCTAGGGCTACTTCCTTAAGTACCCTAGGATGTAGATTATCAGGCCCTGGGGATTTATCAGCCTTCAATCCCATCAATTTCCCTAACACCATTTCCCTACAAATACTGATTTCATTCAGTTCCTCCCTCTCATTAGACCCTATGTTCCCCGACATCTCTGGGAGGTTATTTGTGTCCTCCTTTGTGAAGACAGAACCAAAGTATGTATTTAATTGGCCTGCCATTTTTTTGTTCCTCATTATAAATTCCCCTGGTTCTGACTGCAAGGGACCTACGCTTGACTTCACCAATCTTTTTCTCTTCACATATCTATAGAAGCTTTTACAGTCAGTTTTTATGTTCCCTGCAAGCTTACTCTCATACTCTATTTCCCCCCTCTTAATTAATCCCTTTGTCCTCCTTTGCTGTATCCTAAACTGCTCCCAATCCTCAGGTTTGTTGCTTTTTCTGGCCAATTTATATGTCCTTTCCTTGGATCTTATGCTATCCCTAATTTCCCTCATTAGCCATGGTTGAGTCACCTTTTTTGTTTTATTTTTATGCCAAACAGGGATGAACAAATTCTGTAGTTCATCCATGTGATCTTTAAATGTTTGCCATTGCCTGTCCACCATCAACCCTTTAAGTAACGTTCCCCAATCCATCCTAGTCAACTCGTGCCTCATACCATCGTAGTTTCCTTTATTTAAATTCAGGACCCTTGTCTCTGAGTCAAATAGTTCACTCTCCATCTTAATGAAGAATTCTATCATATTATGATCGCACCGCCCCAAGGGGCCTCGCACAACAAGATTGCTAATTAATCCTTTCTCATTACATAATACCCAGTCTAAGATGGCCCAATCTCTATTTCATTCCTCGACATATTGGTCCAGGAAACCATCCCGTATATGATCCAGGAATTCCTCCTCCATTGTATTGTTACTAATTTGGTTAGCCCAATCTATATGTAGATTAAAGTCACCCATGATAACTGCTGTGCCCTTATTGCACGCATCTCTAATTTCCCATTTAATGCCATCCCCAACCTCAGCATTACTGTTTGGGGGTCTGTATACAACTCCCACTAACGTTTTCTGCCCCTTGGTATTTCTCAGCTCTACCCATACAGATTCCACATCATCACAGCTAATATCCTTCCTTATTATTGTGTTAATTTCCTCTTTAACCAGCAATGCTACCCCACCTCCTTTTCCTTTTTGCCTGTCTTTCCTGAATATTGAATACCCCTGGATGTTGAATTCCCAGCCTTGGTCACCCTGCAGCCATGTCTCTGTAATCCCAATATCATATCCGTTTACATCTATTTGTGCAGCTAATTCATCCACCTTATTACGAGTGCTCCTCGTGTTAAGACACAAAGCATTCAGGCTTGTTTTTTTAATACTCTTAGACCTTTTAGAATTATTATTTACTGTGGCCATGTTTGATTTACAGCTTTGATTTCTCTGACTGCCACTTTTGCTTTTCTCCTTCCTGTCTTTTGCTTCTATCCTTGCTTCCCTTTCCTCTGTCTCCCTGCACAGATTCCCAACCCCCTGCCATTTTCGTTTAAACCCTCCCCAACAGCACTAGCAAACACTCCCCCTAGGACATCGGTCCCGGTCCTGCCCAGGTGCAAACCGTCCAGTTTGTACTGGTCCCACCTCCCCCAGAATGGGTTCCAATGTCCCAGGAATTTGAATCTCTCCCCATTGCACCATTCCTCTAGCCACGTATTCATCTGAAATATCCTTCTATTTCTACTCTGACTAGCACATGGCACTGGTAGCAATCCTGAGATTACTACCTTTGAGGTGTTATTTTTTAATTTACCTCCTAACTCCCTATATTCAACTTTTAGGACCTCATCCCGGTTTTTACCTATATCGTTGGTACCTATATGCACCACGAGAACTGGCTGTTCACCCTCCCCCTCCAGAATGCCCTGTAGCCACTCCGAGACATCCTTGACCCTTGCACCAGGGAGGCAACATACCATTCTGGAGTCTCGTTTGCGGCCGCAGAAACACCTATCTATTCCCCTTACAATAGAATCCACTATCACTATAGCTCTCCTGCTCTTTTTCCTCCTGTCCTGTGCAGCAGAAACACTCACGGTGCCAGGAAGTTGGCTGCTGCTGCCTTCCCCTGATAAGCCATCTCCATCAACAATATCCAAATTGGTATATCTATTCCTTTCTTCTCTTTTGTGTTTATCTTTTTTTATTCGTTTATGGGCGTCGCTGACAAGGCCAGCATTTATTGCTCATCCCTAATTGCCCTTGAGAAGGTGGTGGTGAGCTGCCTTCTTGAACCGCTGCAGTCCATGTGGTGAATGTACTCCCACAGTGCTGTTAGGTAGGGAGTTCCAGGATTTTGATCCAGCGATGATGAAGGATCGGCGATATACTTCTAAGTCAGGATGGTTTGTGACTTGGAGGGGAACTTGGAGGTGGTGGTGTTCCCATGCGCCTGCTGCCCTTGTCGTTCTAGGTGGTAAAGGTCGTGGGTTTGAGAGATGCTGCCGAAGAAGCCTTGGCGAGTTGCTGCAGTGCATCTTGTAGATGATACACACTGCAGCCACGGGTACGCTGGTGGTGGAGGGAGTGAATGTTTAAGGTAGTGGATGGGATGCCAATCAAGTGGGATGCTTTGTCCTGGTGGTGTCAAGCTTCTTGAGGGTTGTTGGAGCAGCACTCATCCAGGCAAGTGGAGAGAATTCCATCACACTCCAGACTTGTGCCTTGTAGATGGTGGAAAGGCTTTGGGGAGTCAGGAGGTGAGACACTTGCCTCAGAATACCCAGCCTCTGACCTGCTGTTGTTGCCACTGTATTTATGTGGCTGGTCCAGTTACATTTCTGGTCAGTGGTGACCCCCCCAGGATGTTGATGGTGGGGGATTCGGTGATGGTAATGCCGTTGAATGTCAAGGGACGGTGGTTAGACTCTCGCTCATTGTAGATAGTCATTGCCTGGCACTTCTGTGGTATGAATGTTACCTGCCACTTATCAGCCCAAGCCTGAACGCCGTTCAGGTCTAGTTGCATGCAGGCATGGACTGCGTCATTATCTGTGGAGTTGTGAATGGCACTGAACACTATGCAGTCATCAGTGAACTTCCCCATTTCTGACCTTATGTTGGAGGGAAGATCATTGATGAAGCAGCTGAAGATGGTTGGGCCTAGGACACTGCTCCGAGGAACTCCTGCAGCGATGTCCTGGGGCTGTGGTGATTGACCTTCAATCACCACAACCATCTTCCTTTGTGCTAGGTATGACTCCAGCCAGTGGAGAGTTTTCCCCCTGATTCCCATTGACTTCAGTTTTACTAGGGCCCCTTGATGCCACACTCGGTCAAATGCTGCCCTGATGTCAAGGGCAGTCACTCCCACTTCACCTCTGGAATTCAGCTCCTTTATCCATGTTTGGACCAAGGCTGTAATGAGGTCGGAAGACGAGTGGTCTTGGCGGAACCCAAACTGGGCATCAGTGAGCAGGTTATTGGTGAGTAAGTGCCGCTTGATAGCAGTGTCAATGACACCTTCCATCACTTTGCTGATGATTGAGAGTAGACTGATGGGACGGTAATTGGCCAGATTGGATTTGTCCTGCTTTTTGTGGACAGGACATACCTGGGCAGTTTTCCACATTGTCACCGATAGATGCCAGTGTTGTAGCTGTACTGGAACAGCCTGGCTGGAGGCACGGCTAGTTCTGGAGCACAAGTCTTCAGCACAACAGCCGGGATGTTGTCGGGACCCATAGCCTTTGCTGTATCCAGTGCGCTGAGCCGTTTCTTGATATCACGTGGAGTGAATTGAATTGTCTGAAGATCGGCTTCTGTATCTCGCTTCCCCTTAAATGCCACTTATTTGCATATGCAAATTGCCTAATGCCTGCTTCAGATGTGAGTAAAGGGCATCTCTTATTTGGCCTTTACCAAGATGGCATCCAGTGCAACCCCCACCAGAAATGTGCACGCGCAGTGTGGACGCCATTTTGGACACAAAACGGCACCTGCAAAGCCAAAAAACCAGGTGCAACAGAGCTGAATTTCTAACCCATAGCCTCTAGTTTTGGTCTTCCCCACATGCGGAAACATTTTCTCCACATCTACTCCATCAAACCCTTTCATTATTTAAAGGCCTTTATTAGGTCACCCCTCAGCATTCTCTTTTCGAGAGAAAAAAGCTCCAGCCTATTTTTTTAAGCTCTCAGTTCTAGTATCATCCTTGTGAATCTTTTTTGCACCTTCTCCAATGCCTCCATATCCTTTTTATAATATGGAGACCAGTACTCCAAGTGCGGTCGAACCAAGGTTCTTTACAAGTTTAACATGACTGCCCTGCTTTTCAATTCTATTGCTCTTGAAATTAACCCCAGTGCTTGGTTTGCTTTTTTTTAAATAGCCTTATCAACCTGCATTGCTACTTTTAGTGATTTGTGTATCTGTACCCCTAGATTTCTTTGCTCCTCTACCCCATTTAGACTCTTATTATCCAAGCAGTATGTGGGCCTCCTTATTCTTCCTACCAAAATTCAGCACTTCAAACTTATCTATATTGAAATTCATTTGCCAATTAAATGCCCATTCTGCATGTTTATTAATGCCTTCTTGTATTTTGTCGCAATCCTCCTTTGCATTAACTATACCCCTAATTTGGCGTTGTCTGAAAATTTAGAAATTCTACTTCCTCTTCCCGAGTCCAAATCATTAATGTAAATTGTGAACAACAGTGGTTCCCGCATCGATCCCTGTGGAACACCACTTCCCACCTTCTGCCTTACCCTCACAGGTAGCAAGTACATTGTACCTGTTGGATAGGACCAGGGTCTGTGACCACCTTCTCTGCCTCCCCTAGGTTTCCTTACCCTGCTGACTGACAGTCACACACTCCTCTTCCTGCACCTGTGCTTTCCACTGAGGTGTGACTGTATTCTGGAGTAAACTGTGCAGAAATTCCTCCCCCTCCTGTATGTGTCGGAATGTCTCTAACACGCACTCCAGCTCAGCAATTCAAAGCAGAGATATTTCCTGCAGATCTGGCAATCTAGGACAGTCTCGCTGTACACAAACTCCCACATATTACAGTCCCAACACATAGCCTGCACTGCCATTTCTAGTTTTTAATTATTAATGTATCTATTTGTTAGTAGTAATTTAATTCTAGAACTAAGGTATGATGGGGGTTATTTTGGTGTACGGGTGACAACAGGTGCTAAATGGGTGCTGTGCTAATAAAGCACGCCTGTTCGAAAGTCTGGTTTTAGTGCGCAATTTTGGTCCTAATTGCTGATTACCATAATTTGAACTTGCCTGGAGGTGATAAAACAGACACCTGCAGGTTTAGCACTC
This sequence comes from Somniosus microcephalus, assembly GCF_052327205.1. NCBI lineage: Eukaryota > Metazoa > Chordata > Chondrichthyes > Squaliformes > Somniosidae > Somniosus > Somniosus microcephalus. The sequence continues at coordinate 156,083,075 of NC_140999.1, forward strand.
AAGCGCTGATTAGATGCAATTTTCGCTGAGCAGTATATGTGGGCTCCACTCTCCCACTGAAGGTGTGGAGTGGGCTGGCTGCCACACCGCGGCAGGTTTCAGGATGGCTCAGAGACCGAGTGAGAGGGCGCACAGGTTCTCAGACGTGGCACTGGGGGAGGAGTCCATCTCACTCTCCTGTCCCTCGTTCCTCCTCCTCCTCTTGTGGCTCCTGAGCTTGACCCTCTGGCACAATTGCTGGTGGTAACGGCTGGTCTCTCATGATCGCCAGATTGTGGAGCCTGCAGCAAGTCACCACGATTCTGGAGCCCTCCTCACCCTCCTGTCTCCCTCTCCTCCAGCAGCTGGTGCTGCTCTGCCTGGCCTCATCTCTCCCTCCCATTCCTCCTGCAGACCATGGGGGACCCCTAGCAAGATGCCGATGACCAAGCAGTCCCTTTCTCCTGGTAACTCCTATAAGATGTCCAATAAGGTAGAGTAGCACAGCACTTACACTCTTTTTGGGTGAAGTCCTCATAGAATTTCCAGAATACATGTTGATAGAGTATTGGTGAAGTCTTGACAAAGTATCCCAGAAAGAGTGGCATAGTGGTTAGCACTGTTGCCTCACAGCGCCAGGGACCTGGGTTCAAATCTGGCCTCGGGCGACTGTCTGTGTGGAGTTTGCACATTCTCCCTGTGTCTGCGTGGGTTTCCTCCGGGTGCTCCAGTTTCCTCCCACAGTCCAAAGATGTGCAGGTTAGGTTGATTTGGCTATGATAAATTGACCCTTAGTGTTAGGGAATTAAATACGTGGGGTTACGGGGATAGGGTGGGATATGTGTCGGTGCAGGCTCGATGGGCCGAAATGGCCTCTATCTGCACTGTAGATTCTGTGATTCTGTGTTTGAAAAGTCCTCTTCCAACTCCAGCAGCAAGTGAACAGTAAAAAGTGATGTACCTTTAAGTAGTGTTGGAAATCCTCAGCAACGGCTAGTTTACGCCCAATCAGCTGGTCGCTGTTAGGTCAAGCGCTACATCAAAATGCCATTTAGCCTCTTTAATGAGCGCTAGCAGGCAATTTAAGTGGCAATCAGCTGCTTAATGATCCTCCAGGCAGCCGTTCCTAGCATCTTTACCAAGATGGCATCTTGCACTAAACATGGACTAAACAAGCATTTCAGCTTAAGATCCCAACTTGACCACCTTGGAGGCTCTTTAGCACCTAAAGTATCTGGGGAAAATCGCCTACTATGTGCCTTATTTATAAAACATAAAATTCTGTTGGTCATTTTTAAGGCCTTATCCACCTGCACTTGCACATGGAATGATATATTTGAATCCCTCGGTCTCTCGGTTCATCCACACCTTTCAGTGTCTTTCCATTAAGTGTATACTCCCATTCCTTGATTTTTCTCCCACAATATATTCTCACACTTATCCACATTAAATTTCATTTGCCACCTGTCTGCGCATTCTACTAAGCTGCCTATCTATGTCTTCTTGAAGTTTTTCTTGAGCCCTCCTCGCTGTTTGACAAACCTCCTATTTTTGCGTCTTCAGCAAATTTCAAGATTGTATTCCCTATAGCCATCCAAATCATCTATACCGACCAAGAACAAAATGATTCCTAGGCTATATATGAACACAGGAAAAGGAGTAGGTCATTCAGCCCCTCAAACCTGTTCCGCCATTCAATTAGATCATGCCTGATCTGTATATTAACTCAATTTACCCGCCTTGGTTCCTTAATACTTAATGCTCTTGCTTAACAAAAATCTATCAATCCCAGTTTTGAATTTTTCAATTGATCTCGCCTCAACAGTTTTTTGAGGGAGAGTGTTCCAGATTTCCACTACCCTTTGTGTGAAGAAGTGCTTTCTGACATCACCCCTGAACGGCCTTGCTCTAATTTTAAGGTTATGCCCCTTTGTTCTGGACTCCCCCGCCCCCCCCCCCTCCCCCACCAGAGGAAATAGTTTGGGCTCAATTTTCCAAGCCCCGAGGAGGCGGGTTTGGAGGCAGGAGTGGTGGGAAAATTGCAGAATCGGGGGTCAGGAACCCATCCCACCCCCAACCCGCCTCCGTGCCAATGTCCCAGGAGGCGGGTACCCGACCTGTGCTGGGAGCCGCCTCCCCGAGACAGGAAGGGGATTAGTGCCAATTAACTGCCTGTTAACAGATAGTTAACAGGCAGTTTTTTGCCTAATCCCTATTTTTAGCCCTGAAGTGTGGGCTGTCCGACGGCTCCGAACCACGCCAAGTTAGCAAGGCGGACCGTCAGTCTGCAGGGGTTGGAGGGGTCGAGATGTCCGGTGTGCAGGTGAGTGATGGGTGCATGTGTGCAGAGGTAAGTGTGTGGGGTAAGTGTAAAGTGTTTTAATAAGTTTTACTTACCTTTACTTTCTCCTGCAGGCTTCCTCCCTTCAGTTCTTGGGAGTCCCTCAGCTCACTGGCACAGAAAGCAGAATGGCCGCTGAACTGTCAAAAGCTGCAGCCTCTGCTTTCTGGTCTGGAGAGCTCTCTAACTGAGTCTGAGTAGAAGGACTCAAGTTAGAAGACAGATTGTCCATGTTTGACAGCTTCACAGAGCTGTCAAACGCTGATTTGTCATCTGTCAAAAGCTCTTGACAGATGAAATGTCAATCGCTGATGTCACCAGTAACCAGGTGTCCCTTAATTGGCCTGTTGAGCCCACTGGACGGGCTTAACAAGGTCAATCAAGGGAAAATAGCGTGTGTTGGCCACAAGTCGATGGAGGCGGGACTACAACCCAAAAAGTGGGAGTCCCGCCTCCAAAAGCTCCCCATTGACAAAATCGAGCCCTTTATCTCTCTCTACCCTATCAACTCCTTTGATCATCTTAAACACCTCAAATAGATCATCCCTTAATCTTCTATATTCAAGGAAAAACATGCCTTGTCTATGCAATCTGTCCTCATAATTTAACTCTTTTAGCCCCAGTATCATTCTGCTGAGTCTGCGCTGCACCCACTCCAAGGCCAATATATCCTTCCTGTGGTGTGGTGTCCAGAACTAAATGCAGAGCTCTAAATGGGGTCTAACCAGAGCTCAGTACAGCTGTAAGATAACTTTCACCCCTTTGTATTCCAACCCTCTTGAGATAAAGGCCAACAATCCATTAGCCCTTTTAATTATTTTTGTACCTGTCCACGAGCTTTTAGTGATTTCTATATTTGGACTCCTAAATCTCTCTGCTCCTCCACAGTTCCTATCATCTGCCATTTAGAAAATACTCTGATCTATCTTTCTTAGGTCCAAAAGGGATGACCTCACACTTTCCCGCATTAAACTCCATCTGCCACAGTTTTATTCACTCACTTAATCTATCAATGACCCTTTGCAACTTTCTGCTCCAGTCTACACTATTTACTGTGCCAGCTAACTTAGTGCCATCAGCAAACTTAGATATACAATTCTCTATTCCTTCATCCAATTCATTTATAAATATATAGTGAAAAGCTGCTGCCCCAGTACAGATCCCTGGGGGGACACCATTAGTCACATCCTGCCAATGTGAGTACATACCCATTATCCCTACTCCCCGTCTCCTACCACCTAACCAATTCCTGATCCAAGCCAATAGGTTGCCTCCAATTCCATGTGCTCCCATTTTTGTTAACAGTCTCTTATGTGGGACCTTGTTGAATGCCTTCTGGAAGTTCATATAAATAACATCCACAGACATTCCCATATCTACCATGTTTGTTATCTCATCAAAAAATTCAACTAGTTTCATTAGACATGAAAATCCATGCTGGCTCTCTCTGATTAGCTTATATTGGTCCAACTTTGTACACTACGTTGAACCCTTCTCCAGTCCGAGCAACATCAACCTACTCTAATTCTTTGTTTGCTATCTGTTGTGTCTGTGTATAATAAGACACAGACTGCAGGAGAACGGTACAACAGGTGTTTACTCAACGTGGCTCACACTGGAACTGATCTGTACAGATTACTACTCAGTACTATATACAGGTGTGGTCACGGCCGGTACTGCAGTATACATGAGCTGTAAAAGATAGTTCCCCCCTTAAAGGTATATACATTACAATTCCTCCCCTTTTAGATTAACAGTACCATAACACTCATATAACAATTAAATATCAAACTAATTACAATTAACACTTTTAACATGCAACATTAGCTGAAAATAGTCTATTTATATATTCAGTCTTTGGGGAGGCTTCCTGATCCTTTCTGGATAGCGCCTTTCCAGAGTGTCTTGCTCTTGGTGCGGAGGCGATTCTGGCCCCCTGTCGTCGGTTGGTTCATCAGCTTCCGATGCTACTGTTTCTGGGGTAGATGCGACCTGTACGTCGGGTTCATCACCAGGTACGTATGGGCGAGGCATGGGATTGACTTGTTCCTGTGACTCTAGGATCTGGTCAGCATGGCGTCTCACGATGCTCTCCCCAACGTCCACTGTGTACATTAGTGGGCCCTGCCATGTGCATATCGTTCCTGGCTGCCATTTTTCTGTTCGGTAGTCGCGGGCCAAGACTGGTTGCCCTACATTGAAGCTCCTTGTTGGCTTCTCATGGATGTGCTGGAATTGCTTACTCTCAACATCTCTTCGTACGTTTGGTCTGAGCAAATCCAGGCGAGATCTTAACCTTCGGTTAAAGAACATCATGGCTGGGGCCTGGTTGGTGACTGCATGTGTCGCATTCCGGTAGGCGAACAGGAAATTGTCCACCTTGTGCTGCAGCGGAATGTTGTCATTGTACATAGCCTTTATTGCCTTCTTAAAGGTTTGTATGAACCTCTCAGCCAATCCATTTGTGGCTGGATGATACGGGGCGGATGTGTAATGCCTTACCCCATTCTTTTTCAAGAACCTCCGGAACTCTCCGAACACAAACTGTGGTCCGTTGTCGGAGCAAATCTGTTCTGGCAAGCCCTTCCTGGCAAAAATGGTCCGTAGGACTGCAATAGTTTTCTCCGTGGTGGTGGAGGACATTTTGATGACCTCAGGCCATTTCGAGTGCGCATCCACGGCTATTAAAAACATTGAGTCCATGAATGGACCAGCAAAATCAATATGCACCCGTTGCCATGGAGATGAGGGCCACTCCCATGGGTGTAGAGGGGCCTGTGGTGGTGCATTTTGGACTTTCTGGCATCCTGAGCAGCTCTTGGTCAGGTCCTCGATTTGTTTATCGATTCCCGGCCACCACACATAAGCCCTGGCTAGGCTTTTCATTTTTACCCCTCCCAGATGACCCTCATGAAGCTCATTGAGCACTCTATCCCTTAACTTGGGTGGAATTCCCGCGCATGCGCAGTGCATGCACAAAACCGGCACTTCTGTTGGGCCTACGGGTGAGTACCCCGTGCGTACTCACCCGTGGAGACCCAAATTTCTGGGCCATTGTCTTCAGTCCCCGCTACAAACTCCATTCCCTAGCCACCGACTCCATCCCTCTCCTTGGTCTGAGGCTCAACCAGACTGTTCGCAACTTTGCGTCCTATTTGACCCCGAGATGAGTTTCCGACCACATATCCGCTCCATCACCAAGTCCGCCTACTTCCACCCATCGTCTCAACCCCTGCATCAGCTCATCCGCTGCTGAAACCCTCATCCATGCCTTTGTTACCTCTAGACTTGACTATTCCAACACTCTCCTGGCTGACCTCCTATTTTTCATCCTCCATAAACTTCAACTCATCTAAAACTCTGCTGCCCGTGTCCTAACTCGCACCAAGTCCTGTTCACCCATCTCCCCTGTGCTCACTGACCGTGTCCTAACTCGCACCAAGTCCTGTTCACCCATCTCCCCTGTGCTCACTGCCCGTGTCCTAACTCGCACCAAGTCCTGTTCACCCATCTCCCCTGTGCTCACTGCCCGTGTCCTAACTCGCACCAAGTCCTGTTCACCCATCACCCCTGTGCTCACTGCCCGTGTCCTAACTCGCACCAAGTCCTGTTCACCCATCACCCCTGTGCTCGCTGCCCGTGTCCTAACTCGCACCACGTCCTGTTCACCCATCACCCCTGTGCTCGCTGCCCGTGTCCTAACTCGCACCAAGTCCTGTTCACCCATCACCCCTGTGCTCGCTGCCCGTGTCCTAACTCGCACCAAGTCCTGTTCACCCATCACCCCTGTGCTCGCTGCCCGTGTCCTAACTCGCACCAAGTCCTGTTCACCCATCACCCCTGTGCTCGCTGCCCGTGTCCTAACTCGCACCAAGTTCTGTTCACCCATCTCCCCTGTGCTCGCTGCCCATGTCCTAACTCGCACCAAGTCCTGTTCACCCATCTCCCCTGTGCTCGCTGCCCGTGTCCTAACTCGCACCAAGTCCTGTTCACCCATCTCCCCTGTGTTCGCTGCCCGTGTCCTAACTCGCACCAAGTCCTGTTCACCCATCTCCCCTGTGCTCGCTGCCCGTGTCCTAACTCGCACCAAGTCCTGTTCACCCATCTCCCCTGTGCTCACTGACCTACATTGGCTCCCGGTCCAGCAATGCCTCGATTTAAAGTTCTCATCCTTGTTTTCAAATCCTTCCATGACCACATCCCTCCCTATCTCTGTAACCTCCTCCAGCCCTACAACTCTCCGAGATCTCTGCGCGCCTCCAATTCTAGCCTCTTGCACATCCCCGCTTTTAATTGTTCCACCATTGGTGGTCGTACCTTCATCTGCCTCGGCCCTAGGCTCTGGAATTCCCTCCCTAAGTCTCTCTACCTCTATCTTTTCCTTTAAGACACTCCATAAAACCTACCTCTTTAACCAAGCTAGGCCACCTGCCCTAATATCACCTTATGTGGCTCGGTGTCAAGTTTTTTTTGATAATTGCTCCCGTGAAGCACATTGGGATGTTTTATTACGTTAAAAGCGCTGTATAAATACAAGCTTTTGTTGTTGAAATTACTATTGATGATATTAGTGGACAAAGACTTAACTTGTTCATATAACATTCATTTATCTGCTATTATAGTCGAGGCGTAAACCGTTTTCAAATAAACATACCAATACTTGTGTTAAAATAGTGAACAGAGGAACGTACAAGTGCATTAAGTACCCATCCACTGTTGTGTCCATTTATACAATTAATGTATTTCTTCTCTCCAATGTAGGAAATACTTCAAATGGTGCCACCATGTGTGCGGACCCTGAACTACAAGTTCTTGATTCATTTTTACCATGGACAAGGCCAAAACTGATTCACAAAAATATGAAATAGTTCTGAATAATTATACTGGTACACCAGTTTGTGCAAGTAAGGATATTGAGCCATAAATTCTGATTTATTTTTTGAGGGGTGCAAAAATGGTGTAGCTTTGGAATGAGAGGGCAGGATTTGGGGTAAAATTTCCTTCTGGCAGAAGAGGCACCCGCCCCCAAAGTGGTGCATGGATACAAATGACAGGGTAATGAGAGCAAATCTGCTGATCCAGAAATCCCCCCCACCCCCCACCCAGAATTGCACCTGACTTACGTAAAGCCTGTAGGAGAATGGTAAGTTACCGCATGACTTGTCAACCCAGGAAGTGGTCGAGTTCAACGGCTTTGAACATCCACAAACATTGTCCGAAACATCAGCTTTAACAACAGCAATTGCAGATATCTTTTGTCAGCTGCGCAACTAAGAAAGGATTCTGCGAGCTGTCCGCCAGCAATTTCAGGCGGAGTTATCTTTTACCCCTTACCATGGGCTTTCCCATATATGTCCTTATGATGGAAGCAGAACAGGAGCAGGAGGAAGAGAAAACAAGAGGAGGTACATAGGATAAAGCTACACTGAAGGAGAATACCAAGTAGAAGGTACCCTTCCACCAGACCATGCCACTCCTTAGATGATATCTCAGAAGAGGTCTGTTTAAGGAGGCAAAGAATCAGTAAGGAGGCATAGAAGGAACTGTCTCCCATTGAATACTGGTCTCCAAACATCCTCTCAAACACAAAAAACAAAGAACAGACATACATCAGAACACTTAACTTCAAAACACAAAGTGGTTTTGCTGTGTGTTCTGGACTTATTACATGCAGATAGCACCCTCTAGTGGTAGTTAGTGTATAGCAGTGTTAGTATATAGCAATATGTTATTTGACCTTTCTTCCTGTTTGACCTGGAAGTAGTATTCTGGGGAGTGTTCCTGCTGAGTTATGAAGAAGCTCACATGAAAGATTCTCAATCCTGTTCCATCCCATCTTATATGCTAGGCAAGACGCAATGTCTGTGAGTATCTTTGTTTACATGATAACAACCTTGTCAGTGTAGTATTTTGATAATACTTTGTCTATAAGAAGTTATTAGCTGTTAGTTACCGAGGTTTAGCTTCAGTGCTAGTTAGTCATACAATTAGTCTATTCTGTTGTTATAAATATTTTTATATCTTATGTAACATCTAATGTATAGTACTCAGTTCTATGTACAAAACATACTTTGTCTTTGTTTACAGTTTCACAAATTTGTTCAAGTAAAGCTTCAAAACAGCAAACCCGCTTCTCAAGGAATTATTTGAATGAGTGTTTAGCTGGCTGGATAACTAGATAGGAGTATGTCTAGTGAGACCAGTACAGTGAAAAGACAGCATTACGGCTAGCTGTGAAGAGAGGAGATCCTCCACGTGGAGCAGCAAGGACTCAGAGTCGCCATCACGACAGAGCCAGATGTGTCTTCACCTTGTACACCACACTTACCCCAAGCCAGCATGGCAGAAGGCAACACCGAAAACGCTACTCAGCAAGTAGAAGACCTTAAACAGTTAGATGAAACTGTAGAATGTGACAACCTGTCTATAAGCTCTCGTTACTACAGATCGCCAGCCGGTTCACGGTCATCAGCCGGTTCACGGTCATCAGGTAGTTCTAGGGTAAGCATGGCCATCGCCAAAGCACGGGCTAAGCTAGAAGCAACCCAAGCCAGAGCTGCTTATGCCAACAAAGAAATAGAAATAAAAGCTGAACAGGCCCGTCCCCCAGGTGAACTCCAAGCTGACCAGGCCCGTCTCCAAGCTGACCAGGCCCGTCTCCAAGTTGGACGCCAAGCTGAACAGGCCCGTCTCCAAGCCACATTAGATGCTCTGCAGGAAGAAAAAGAGATAGATGCTGCATTAGCTGAGGCACAAGTATTCGAGGCAGTTTTAGTGGAAGCTGATCCTGAGGCAGCTAACAAACATTTAATTCCAGTTCCGCGGCAGAGTCAATGACAGCGCACCAGAGATTACGTGAGCGACCAAGCCGACATACAGTTTACGAGAGAGAGGGATGAAGACGCGCACATCTCTACAGACTCAAGCACTTCATATAACATGCCCCATGTCACCAATCAAGGTCAAAATGGACAGTGTGCCTCAAGTCACAGGATCCTCCCCTGCAAAACAGAGGACACGGTGCAGAGGAATGGAGCGCTGAAGAGAGAAAGTCAGCAGCAAACCCCCTCTCGTTTCCTTGAGACCCCCAACAGAGCCCCTACTCAAGGCAACCCTGGCACAGGTCCCAGCACCTACGACCTTGCCAAATACCTTGCACGCAGCCAGCTGGTGACTACAGGGTTAACCACGTTTGATGATAGACCAGAGAATTATCGGGCGTGGAAGTCCTCCCTCCACGGTGCCTGTAGTGTATGTGCTTTAAGTCAGGACTACTTTTTACAGCTCCTGTATACTGTAGTACCGGCAGTAACCACACCGGTATATAAGCTGTGCGCATGCCTCTGTACTCCAGTCTAGAGATGACCCTCCTCCAGTAAAGACCTGTTGTTTGTTTATGTACAGCATCCGTGTAATTCTTTATCCACTGAACCACGGATCTAACAGTGGCGACGAGTGTTGATGCGAATCTACCTGCAACAATAAACAAACAAAAAAAATAGTCGAGTCCAGGAACACGGGCGTCGACCGCGAGCAACCGCCCAGCAGTCAGGCAGAGATCCAACTTCGCTGGGGAGGCTGTGGAGAGCCGGGCTTGGTTCCCCAGCCACAACGAGCAGTAAGAGACCGACGACAGGTCCTGAGCAGACCCTTCCCGAGCAGCGGCAGCTGGAGCCGACCAACGGCAGAGAGAGAGAGAGCCGGGCAGCGTCGACGGGGTAAGAAAAAGGGTGAAGAGAGCAGGGCGCAGCCGGGGGTTGATCACCGAGCGGCATCGTGGAAAAATACTGCAAAACCGGAGAGAGGGTAAGAAACAGCCGGGTTCTAGACCGAGCGGCGTTGACAAATATCAAGAGAACAACGCGCAGAGCACAGCCAGGGATCATGGGTTGATCAGGGTCCGCGGGGCGAAGCAAGGGGAGACGCCATTGAGCCGCGGAGAAGCAGGGAGAGCACGGGAGACGCCATTGAGCCGCAGAGAAGCAGGGAGAGTGCAGGAGGCGCCATTGAGCCGCGGAGAAGAAGGAAGAGCGCGGGAGACATCATTTTGCGAAGCCGCAGCGGAGAAGACGGGCGAGCGCGGGAAGGAAGGAAAGCACAGAAGACGCCATTTTGTGCCAGCGGAGAAGAAGGGGAAGCGTGGGAGGCACTATTGGGGATAGTTAACGCACAACCAAGGATGCCGAAGAGTGGCAGTATCTCTACATTCGACAATGAAGTTGAAGATTGGGCGACATATGTGGAACGTATTGAGGTGTACTGCAGGGCGAATGAAGTGCCAGATGCTAATAAAGCACTGGTTCTGTTAAATTCCATGGGTGCAAAAACTTATGGGTTACTGCGGAATCTAACAACCCCAGAGAAGCCGGTAAACAAGGATTTTGGAAGCATAGTAGAAATCCTACAGGACCACTTAAGCCCCACACCGCTGCTGATAGCAGAACGATTTAAGTTCCATAAAAGGAACCAACACAAAGACGAAAGCAATGCTGAGTACCTAACGGAACTGCACAAGCTATCGAAATACTGCCAGTTTGGAGCGGGACTAGCAGACATGTTAAGGGACAAGTTTGTGTGTGGGCTACAAAGTGAAGGAACCCAGAAACGGCTTCTATCAGAAAAGGACCTTACGCTGGACAAAGCTTTCAATATGGCAGTATCCCACGAAGCAGCCGCAAGGGGCGCTGCAGAGATACAACGGAGACCGCAAGAATACGGCACCAACGAAATGACCTATGGAACAGGGAAGTGCTATCGCTGCGGCAGAACAACACATGACCAGAAAGATTGTTGGTTCAAGGACCAAGTGTGCAGACAGTGTGGGAAAGCAGGACACATAGCAAGAGTCTGCAGGTCTGGGAAGAAAACCAACAGTAAGAAATCTCCACAGGAGAAGTACAAAAAGGTACACCAGGTGATGGACAGTGGTTCAGACGAACAGAAAAGTGACACAGACTCCGGAATCAAGGAGCTGGGTTGTCTGAAACTACGTAATGTAACCGAAATAGAGGATCACCAGACTATCTGGGTTACACTCAAGATAGATGGAGTCCAAGTGGAAATGGAATTTGACACAGGGTCAGCTCTAACAGTCACAAATCAAAGAGACTACAAGCGGCTATTTTCACACATACCCTTGAAAGCTACAGAGATTGTCTTGAAGACGTATACGGGGCAAAAAGTCTACCCCAAAGGAAAAATAAGGGTGAAAGTGACATATAAAGGTCAGGAAATACCTAAAATGGATATATATGTATTGCCAAATGGAGGACCACCACTGCTAGGACGTGAGTGGATCCAGAAGATACATTTAGATTGGCATTCCATGCAGGCACTGAAGGTGGAGGCCAAAAAGGATGACGACGTCACACCTGGACGACTGTCAAAAATGCTAACTGACACAAAAGAAGTGTTCCAGGAGGGACTAGGAACACTAAAAGGTATAACAGCAACAATTAAAATAGAGGATAATGCAAGCCCAAAGTTTCTGAAGGCCAGACCAGTGCCTTATGCGATCAGACCAGCGGTTGAAGCAGAGCTGGAAGGGTTGGAACGTTCAGGAGTACTGTCCAAAGTGGACTGGAGCGAGTGGGCTACACCCATCGTCCCTGTAATAAAGAGGTCGTTGAGTAATATGCCTGGGGAACCAAAGAAGATCCGCATCTGTGGGGATTTTAAGGTGGCAGTGAACCCAGTCCTTCACACGGTGCAATATCCGCTTCCACGAATTGAGGATATTTTTGCCTCGCTATCTGGTGGTAAACACTTCACCAAAATTGATCTAGCCCAGGCGTACTTGCAAATGGAGGTAGAAGAAGCTTCGAAACATTACCTTACGATCAACACCCATAAAGGTCTCTATCAATACAACCGGCTGGTGTTTGGAGTAGCCTCGGCTCCGGCTATCTGGCAAAGGGCGATGGATCAGGTCCTGCAAGGGATTCCAGGGACCCAGTGTTATTTGGACGACATCTTGGTCACGGGCAAAAATGACGGTGATCACCTCGCTAACTTGGAGAAGGTGCTCGCCAGATTAAAGGAATATGGGCTACGAGCTAATCGCCACAAGTGCGAGTTTTTCCAGAAACAGATCTCGTATTGCGGCCACGTCATCGATGAAGAGGGGTTACATAAGTCCCCTGACAAGATTGAGGCAATAGTCAAGGCTCCAGCACCGGAAAATGTGTCACAACTGAGGTCGTTCCTCGGGCTGGTAAACTATTATCACAAGTTCTTACCAAATTTGTCTACGGTACTACACCCGCTGAACACCCTACTGCAAACAGGGGTACCATGGAAGTGGGATGACGAACGTAGACAAGCTTTCCAGAAGTGTAAAGAATTGATCACATCAAAAGAGGTGTTGGCCCATTTCAACCCAGCACTACCAATTCGTTTGGCATGTGATGCATCACCCTACTGCATTGGAGCGGTGCTGTCGCACAAATTCTCAGACGGGTTGGAGAGGCCAGTGGCCTTTGCGTCTCAGTCACTAACCTCAGCTGAGCGCAACTATGCCCAGATTGACAGGGAGGCCCTCAGCCTAGTATGGGGAGTAAAAAAATTCAACCATTATCTGCATGGGCAGAAGTTCACCTTGCTGACTGACCACCAACCACTTGTCTCCATCTTTAATCCTAAGAAGGGCGTGCCAGTAATGACTGCACAGCGGTTACAAAGATGGTCCCTGTTTCTAGGGGCGAATCAATATGAAATAGAATATAAAGGCACGAAACAGCATGGGAACACTGATGGGCTATCGCGCCTGCCACTGCCAACGGTGGAGGAAGCACCAGCAGTGGACCCTATCGAGATATTTTATTCGTCGATAATTGAACGATTGCCAGTAACAAACGCGGATATAGAGAAGGAGGCCCGCAATGATCCGACGCTGTCACGGATATATGAATTGACGGTGAGGGGATGGCCAACACATGGCAACTCACTGTTGCCAGCATTCTCATCCAGAAGAGAACAGCTGTCAGTATGCCAGGGGACAGTGATGTGTGGATCCAGAGTGGTGATTCCACCCAAGTTAAGGGAGAGAGTGCTAAAGGAGCTACATGAAGGTCATCTGGGGGGAGTGAAAATGAAAAGCCTTGCTAGGGCTTATGTGTGGTGGCCGGGAATCGATCAACAAATCGAAGACCTAACTAAGAGCTGCTTAGGATGCCAGACGGTCCAAAATGCACCACCACATGCCCCTCTACACCCATGGGAGTGGCCCTCCTCTCCATGACAACGGGTGCACATTGATTTCGCTGGTCCATTCATGGACTCAATGTTCTTAATAGCAGTGGATGCTCATTCAAAGTGGCCTGAGGTGATAAAGATGTCTTCAACCACTACAGAGAAAACGATTGCAGTCCTACAGACCATATTTGCCAGAAACGGTTTGCCAGAGCAGATCTGCTCTGATAATGGACCACAGTTTGTGTCCAACAAGTTCCAAAAATTCATGAAAAGGAATGGGGTAAGGCATTACACATCCGCCCCGTATCATCCAGCCACCAATGGATTGGCTGAGAGGTTCGTACAAACCTTTAAGAAGTCGATAAAGGCCATGTGCGATGAGGAAATTCCACTACAGCATAAGATGGACAATTTCTTATTAGCCTACTGAAACGCGACACATGCAGTTACCAACCAGACCCCGGCCATGATGTTCTTTAACAGAAGGTTGAGATCTCATCTGGATTTGCTCAGACCAAATGTGCGAAGAAATGTTGAGGACAAACAATTCCAGCACATCAACGAGAAGCCGACAAGGAGCTTCAATGTAGGGCAACCAGTCTTGGCCCATGACTATCGAACAGCGAAGTGGCAACCCGGAACGATAAATACAAGGCAGGGGCCATTAATGTACACAGTGGATGTCGGCGAGAACATTGTGAGACGCCACGTCGATCAGATCTTAGCGTCACAGGAAGGCGTCAACCCCATGTCTCGAGTACCTGGGGATGAACCCGACATACCGGTAGCACCTACTTCAGACCCAGTAGCAGTGGAACCCAATGAACTACCCGATGAAAAGGGTCAGAATCGCCTCTGCACCAAGAACAAGAACCTCCGGAAAGGTGCTATCCCGAAAGGGTCAGGAAGCCGCCCCAAAGACTGAATCTATAAATTGACTTTTTGTTATTGAATGTACATGTAAAAATGTAATTGTTATTTGAATATTAAGGGGGTATTATTAATCTAAAAAGGGAGGAATTGTAGTGTATGTGCTTTAAGTCAGAACTACCTTTTACAGCTCCTGTATACTGTAGTACCGGCAGTAACCACACCGGTATATAAGCTGTGTGCATGCCTCTGTACTCCAGTCTAGAGATGACCCTCCTCCAGTAAAGACCTGTTGTTTGTTTATGTACAGCATCCGTGTAATTCTTTATCCACTGAACCACGGATCTAACAGTGCCATATCGGGCTTAGACCTGTCGGCAGGAGAAGAGCTCGACCTCCTTATCAAATGGCTCAGCCCAGAGTCCGCCGGACAGGCACGCAGGATAAAAGCGGTCAATGTGGGACATCCGCCAGCTGGGTTAAAGATGGCTTGGGCGAGGCTGGAAGAAAGCTACGGCTCGCCTGAAGCCATTGAAAGGGCTCTCTTTGACAGGTTGGAGAACTTTCTGAAGTTGACAAATAAGAAACCCCAGAAGCTCCGCAACCTTGGAGATCTGCTGTCGGAACTCGAAGCCGCAAAGCAGGATGGCTACCTACCCGGCCTATCGTACGTAGACACTTCCAGAGGGGTAAGTCCCATCATTGAGAAGCTTCCATTCAATCTGCAGGAGAAGTGGATATCGTTCAGGTCAGAGTTCAAGCTAAAGCACAAAAGAGGGGTCAATAACAAGGGGGCATAGATTCAAGGTAAGGGGCAGGAGGTTTAGAGGGGATTTGAGGAAGAACTTTTTCACCCAGAGGGTGGTTGGAATCTGGAACTCACTGCCTGAAAGGGTGGTAGAGGCAGGAACCCTCACAACATTCAAGAAGCATTTGGATGAGCACTTGAAATGCCATAGCATACAAGGCTACGGACCAAATGCTGGAAAATGGGATTAGATTAGACAGGGATTGATGGCTGGTGCGGACGCGATGGGCCGAAGGGCCTCTTTCTGTGCTGTATAACTCTATGACTCTATGACACAACGTTACCTTCCCTCCATTCTCTGCGTTTGCCAACTTCATCCATAGAGAAGCCAAAGCCAGGACCAACCCCAGCTTCAACCTCTTCTCCTCCCACACAGCACTTGCCAGAAGAGATAAGTTTGACAGACGTGGAAAGACACCAATATCTGTCCACAAAATGCAAGTGTCTTCAACCGAGAACACAAGGGATCAGAAGAAATCTGAGGATATGAGCAAACAGTGCCCCATCCACAAGCCCCATCCATTAAAGAAGTGCAGAGGCTTCAGAGAGATGTCCCTGGAAGACCGAAAACAGTATCTCAAAGAGAACTCTATGTTTCAAGTGCTACTCTTCCACGAACCATCTCGCCAAGAACTTGAAGGTAGATGCAAAATGCACAGAATGTGAAAGTGATCGGCACATTTCAGCACTCCACCCAGGCCCAGCTCCTTGGAAGTCAGAGTCGCCTCCTCCCGCCTCAGAGCACGGCGGGGAGAGAGAGGGAGCTGCCGGTCCGGAGATTACATCCAGGTGCACCGAGGTGTGTGGAGAAGGAGTGAGCGCAAGAGCATGCTCCAAGATATGCCTCGTTAATGTGTACCCTGTAGGACGTCGCCAGGAATCTGAAAAGATGTATGCCATACTAGATGAACAAAGCAATCGTTCTCTAGCAAGATCCGAGTTCTTCAACATCTTCAAGGTCAAAGGAAGTCCGTCACCTTACACGCTGAAGACGTGTGCTGGACTTTCAGAGACAGCCGGCAGGAGGGCCTGTGGTTATGTTGTTGAGTCAGCCGACAGGAAGATTAGTCTCCCCCTTCCTACACTCATCGAATGTAATCAAGTCCCTGACAACCGTTCTGAGATTCCCACTCCGAATGCAGCTCATCACCACCGTCATCTGGGACGCATTGCAGACGAGATCCCACCTCTTGATCCAGACGCAGACATACTTCTGTTGTTGGGAAGGGACATCCTGAAGGTACATAAGATAAGGAAACAGATCAACGGTCCACATGACGCCCCTTTCACCCAAAGGCTAGACCTCGGTTGGGTCGTCGTTGGAGGCGTGTGCCTCAGGGGTGCTCACAAGCCATCTCAGGTGAGCACACTCAAGACTTCCATCTTGGAGAATGGTCGTCCAAGCTACCTTACCCCATGCAGTAGTCAGATCCGAGTGACAGAGAAGTTCAGTCATCCGGCCCAGCATCAGAACCCCCAGCGCCGATCTCCACAGACAGCACACAGATGATGCTCACTGGAGAGAACCCGGGTCAGTCAGTCTTCTGTCGCACCGCCAATGACCACAAACTTGCTCCATCGATCGACGACATGAGATTCCTCCAGATTATGGACAATGAGGTCTCTCGTGACAGCTCTAACAGCTGGGTTGCACCCTTACCCTTCCAGAACCCCAGACGACGGCTGCCGAACAACAGGGAGTATGCCTATAATTGTCTTAACTCACTCCGTCGCACACTAGAGAAGAAGCCAAAGATGAAAGCACACTTCCTAGAGTTTGTCAAGAAAATGCTTGTCAACGATCATGCAGAGCTAGCTCCTCCACTCCAGGAAGGCCAAGAGTGTTGGTACCTCCCTTCCTTCGGAGTCTATCACCCCAAAAAGCCGGAACAGATCCGCGTGATGTTCGGCTCCAGTGCACCATATCAGGGAGTCTCTCTCAACGATGTACTCCTCACAGGGCCCGACCTCAACAACAGCCTCTTGGGGGTCCTCATGAGATTCAGGAAAGAGCCCATCGCCATCACTGCCGATATCCAGCACATGTTTCACTGCTTTGTGGTGAGAAAAGACCACAGAGACTTCCTCCGCTTCCTGTGGTATCGCAACAACGACCCCAACAGAGACATTGTGGACTATAGAATGTGTGTCCATGTCTTCGGGAATAGCCCATCCCCTGCTGTCACTATATACGGACTAAGGAGGGCTGCCAAGGAAGAAGAAGATGACTTTGGCAGTGATGTGAGAGGGTTCATCGAACGAGAGTTCTACATCGACGATGCACTGAAGTCATTCCTGACCGAAGCAGAGGCCATCAGTACCCTTGGACGAGCTCAGGAACTACTTGCACTATCCAACCTCAGGCGACACAAGATAGCCTCTAACAGACCAGCAGTGATGGAGGCATTCCCCCCATAAGATCATGCTAAGGATGTCAAGGATCTAGACCTCTTCACTGATGACCTCCCCCTACAGCATAGCCTAGGAGTGTCTTGGAACATAGCAACAGACACGTTCACGTTCCAAGCCTTAGATGCCAAGAAACCCTTCACACATAGAGGAGTGCTCTCTACAGCCTATACGACCCTCTCGGCTTTTTAGCTCCTGTCACCATACAAGGCAGGCTGCTCCTCAGGGAACTCTCCACACGCGCTGAAGAGTGGGATTCACCCCTCCCTGAAGAGATGGAAGCAGAGTGGGACAGATGGAGAGACTCACTTCAAGACTTACAGGAGATCCGAATACCTCGCTCCTATACGTCCTTCTCTCCCTCATGTGCCCAATTCAAAGAGCTTTGTGTCTTTGCAGACGCATCCGCTAAGGCCATTGCAGGTGTGGCTTATCTGAAGGTCACCACTCAAGATGGACAAAGCAAAGTCGGCTTCGTCTTTGGTAAGGCCAAGTTGGCACCCAGCCAGACCTCACCATACCCAGATTGGAACTGTGCGCAGCAGTATTAGCAGTTGAGATTGCAGAGTTCAGAGCAGAGGAGATTGATCTGAAGTTCGACAGCATCACATATTATATAGGCAACAAAGTGGTGCTAGGATACATCCATAACCAAAGTAGATGGTTCTATGTATACGTGAACAACAGGGTCCAACGTATTCGACAGTCCACATCCCCCGACCAGTGGAGGTACGTCCCCACAGACCTGAACCCAGCTGACCATGGGTCTAGATCTGTAACAGCGTCCCTTCTCGGCAGCACGACTTGGCTGTCAGGACCTGCTTTTCTTCAGGATCCGTCCCTGCACTCCTCTGAACTCAATGAGTCATTCGACCTCCTCAACCCTGTTTCTGAGTCCGAGATACGCCCACAAGTCACAGCGAACGTTACTCAAATCTCTAAGGACCCGATGAGCACCAAATGCTTCGAGCGTTTCTCCAAATGGAACACTCTCATAAAGACGATAGCACGCCTAACCCACATAGCTCATACCTTCTCCCAGCCTACACAAGAGAGTAGCTGCCATGGGTGGCACATTTGTCATAAGAGTCCCTCTGAAGAGGAGCTCAAGAGAGCCAAAATCCTTGTGATAAAGAGTGTCCAACATGAGTGTTACTCAGAAGAGTTGAAGTGCATAGCAGCAGAATGCAACCTACCCCCTCACAGCAGTCTATGGAAGCTGCATCCTATCGCTGACACCGACGGACTTCTCAGAGGTCGTCCTTCTTTTGTCGCCAGAGGACTCCAGTGACGAGTAGAGTTAGGATTATGTGGAGTCGTTAACAACCCCAGATGGAGTGTGTTCTGGACTTATTACATGCAGATAGCACCCTCTAGTGGTAGTTAGTGTATAGCAGTGTTAGTATATAGCAATATGTTATTTGACCTTTCTTCCTGTTTTACCTGGAAGTAGTATTCCGGGGAGTGTTCCTGCTGAGTTATGAAGAAGCTCACATGAAGGATTCTCAATCCTGTTCCATCCCATCTTATATGCTAGGCAAGATGCAATGTCTGTGAGTAACTTTGTTTAATAACATGATAACAACCTTGTCAGTGTAGTATTTTGACAATACTTTGTCTATAAGAAGTTATTAGCTGTTAGTTACCGAGGTTTAGCTTCAGTGCTAGTTAGTCATACAATTAGTCTATTCTGTTGTTATAAATATGTTTATATCTTATGTAACATCTACTGTATAGTACTCAGTTCTATGTACAAAACATACTTTGTCTTTGTTTACAGTTTTACAAATTTGTTCAAGTAAAGCTTCAAAACAGCAAACCCGCTTCTCGAGGAATTATTTGAATGAGTGTTTAGCTGGCTGGATAACTAGATAGGAGTACGTCTAGCGAGACCAGTACATGGTGCACATGTATATTTACAGCAAGTGCTTCTTACTAAAATAATGTGTACTCCAGTGTCTCAGTGCTGTTCATAAAGCTATCCTGGTGATGTGCCAAGGTGATAGCTGAGGGCCGGGGATGCCAGAAGCCCCTTGGGACTGAGATGGTCCTCGTCCCTCCTATTCCATCTCTCTGTTACGAGGGCATGCAGGTCTGGCTGCCAAAAGTCTGTGGCTCATTTCTTCGATCTGACTGCCATCTTTGTCACCCAGGTTGCCTGCTTCCTCCGGTGTTGCCATTGCCTCTTTGAGTAGCAGCAGGTTTTACATCCTGCTGTTGTACCAGGTCTCTGCCTCTCCTGCAGCTTTTTACTGGCCCCATCCCCATCTCCTGTTCCCACATCTACCTTTAGCTATATTCCTGTCCACTTTTCTGCATGGTCCATTTGGGGCCTAACTCCCCCACCAAGCTATTTTCGATCGCTTCCTGCTCTCTCACCTTCTCATCCAGCACACCCGCTTGTCCCAACTCATTATGGGTAAATTTCATTTTAATGCCATTCTAATTGACATGCAAAAACTAATTATTGCTACTTTTGGTTTGATATACAGTTATTTATGTATTTGGAAACCTAGAACACATTTGAAAGTGTGAAAGTAATTTAAAGCAGGGACAAGAATCCTTAAATGATTGGACGAAGTACTTTGATATTAAAATAAGTTCTATAGCATTGATAGACTTATAATGAAACCATATGTTACATTTAATAAGTACATTTACAAACATAAACCATATTTAATTCTGGACATTTATACAATTATTTTGTGAATATATGGATGTATTAAATGATGTTGAATGAGGAATATTCACATTCTAACATCTACATCTCCCAGGCTTACACAGTGACAATATCAGCCCTTGTACCAAAAACATGAATTTCACAAACTCCAAATGAACTATGCACGTTGAGGCAAAATACATAATTACAGTTTTTATCTATTCATATTGATTTAAGGAAATATTAAGATACTATCAACAGTTTACAAAAAATATATAAAAAATGTAATTTGGCAAATGATGATTGTAGTTCTGTAACAACAGAGAACGTTTTCAGTTTTCAGCAACATGCGAATATTTAATAAGGATTTTTGCAGTTAACTTTACATCAGTCACCACACACACACACACACACACACAAGTCCTTTTTCTCCTCAGCCTACCTTTTTGTGACTCAGAATATATCTCATGAAATTCATATTATCTGATTGATCAACACACGTCCTTTACTGTTACTGTAACATCAGATTTCTTTCCACATGGCCAACATTTCATACACCATCAACTTGTCCCATCCCCCAATGAACCGTACATGTTGGAACTTATAGTGCAGTCACAATGTGATATGAAAATGTCTCTTCTCAATAAAATATAACATTTGATTGTAGTTCATTCAACTGAACACTTTTCATTTTGTTAAAATAATTCCGTTTAGTTGTTTTGCATTCATCCTTATTATGAATATAAACCAAGAATTACTTCCATAACCATAAATGATTTAAGGCAGGTATTGAAATTCACCCTCAGATTCATCGTCTGATTCACCTAATTAAAACAAAATTTAAACAAATTAAAACCCAAAACAGAAACAAAAAAGAAAAACTGTCAAATTAAAAATCTCGTGAAAAGTCTTTAAGAGAAAGGATATGTTTAAATCAAAGACTGATTAACTTAGAAGCTATTCTACTCAATAACATTTAGCAACAGATTATTCAAAAGGTGTTCATACTCACTCCTTGTGTTAAATATGTTGCAGGTAGAGACATCACAATGTCCCGGGGCACCTGGTGGCCCAATGGAGCCAGGAAAACCTGGCAGTCCAGGACGGCCTGGTGGGCCAGGCAAGCCCTGTGATCCTTGTTTTCCACGTTTTCCTTCACCACGAGGACCTACACAAACAAGTTAAAGTTAGAACTTTGTTCAAGCAAAAAACAAAATTACTGGGGTATTATATCATTCCATGAAGTGGGAGCACAGCAAGGTCTGGTGGTGTACTGGGTTTACAGCATCTCGTTTCACCTCTGGGACTACGGATCAAATCCAATTTCAGACTGACAGGATGAATTGTGTCTGTTGGCTCTCAGAGCTCAACATGGAACTAATTTGGGTATTTCCATTCCAACTCATGGTGGAGAAGAAACTACTTGACACAAATTGCCAATCTTCTTCAGAAAGGTCGCAGGAATGGCGAATGTGGGAAGTAGTAAAGTTCACACTGAAGCAGTATGGGACATTTTTCTGAGGTTGGAGTAGAATAATGGCCCCAAAATTCGGGTCTCCACGGGTGAGTATGCATGGGGTACTCACCCATAAGCCCAATGGAATTGCCGGTTTCGTGCATGCACTGCGTATGCGCGGGAAACCGGCACTTCCGTTCCCCTGGAAGAAGGGGTTAAGAGGTGGAACAGGTGCATGGGAGAGGCAGCGCGTGCGCATCGAACTTACATTTTTTTTGCAGGTTGTAAGTCTCCAAGAGTTACACTTTTAAAAAGCAGGCGCAAGGCCTGCTTTTTACAAGGTAAGTGGTGAATTAATTAAAATTAAAACATTTTTTCCACAGGTTTATTATTTTTAAATACTTTAAAGAAAGGTACGTTTATTTTAGCCCTGTTAGAAAATGTAATTAATTTTTTCAAAAATTTAAATTGTTTAAAATAGTTATTTCATGTAATTTATAGTTATTTTAAAAATGTGATTTAAAAAAAAATTTATTTGAAGATTGTGATGTTTTGGGGCTTATAGTATTTATAGGTTTGACAGGTCTGTCAAACTTATGAATGAAGCATTCCCTGCTACCATTCGCTCTCCATGGCCCATGTGATCCCAGGGGACGCATCGAACTAACTGCACCCCTGGGATACGCAAGCACTGCGCGCCGGCAGTTGGAGGAGGCCCAGGATCGGAATCCCACGCGGGCCCACAGCTCAACGGCCGGCGCGGTAGGTAAGTGCAGATCGGGGGCTTGCACCCGCGGGAAGTCCCCGACCCGAATTTCTGGGCCAATAAAGTTTTCATCCAGCCACCCTATCCCTAATTTAGGAATGCTTGGCACAGGTACTCAGCAAGAAGGAGAAAGAGTTCCATTTCCAGTACTAACCTTTCTTGTCGAATCTGGTGGAGGTGAGGGAAAAATCAGTCAAATTAAACTTTGCGTAAAGTATAGAGAAACATATTTGAGTAAAATTTTCAGGAATTTATTAAGTAGAGGTAAAACCCTGAGACTATTGAAGAAACAATTGGATGACACAATGGGAGGACTTTCCAGGTGGATGAACTTAAATGAGCCAAATATCCTTCCTCATCTAATTTATCTGATGATACTGTTTGCTGGTGAATAAGGGAATTTTTCCTCTTGTCTTTTAATTAGTTCATTCATATTTAAATGTGCAGTATCAGCTGTTAAGTCGAGTTTCAGTAATTAATTGGGTCAGATAAACTGGTGAAGCTGTTCTTACACTGGCTGGAGTTAAAGAACTCAATTATTCCTAATTAGTGTTGTGTCAACGAGGCAGGTGAAGTAGTGCTTCTCTTGTTATTAAGCTTTAATTGTAACTAGAATCCTCTAAATCTGAGTAACGGCACAAACCCCACAATTTCCACCTGCTTTCAGTATGAATTTTAGCCTATTTTTGAAGTCTATAGCTCTACCACAGAGGTTGACAGATGATAATAATCAGCATCATTACCTGGGATCCCTTTTGGTCCCTCAGAGCCTGGAGCATTGGTTCCTGGGCTACCCTTCTCTCCTTTATTACCTGGTTTACCTGTTAACAAAAAGTTTCAAACTTCGACAAAATTGAGACTACATACGACTGGCAGAAACAAGTTCTTTTTAATTCATTTATGGGATCTGGGCATCGCTGGCAATGCCAGCATTTATTGCCCATCCCTAGTTGCCCTTGAGAAAGTGGTGGTGAGCCACCTTCTTGAACCGCTGCAGTCCATGTGCTGATGGTACTCCCACAGTGCTGTTAGGGAGGGAGTTCCAGGATTTTAACCCAGCGATGATGAAGGATCGGCGATATACTTCTAAGTTAGGATGGTATGTGACTTGGAGGGGAACTTGGAGGTGGTGGTGTTCCCATGTGCCTGCTGCCCTTGTCCTTCTAGGTGGAAGAGGTCGCAGGTTTGGGAGGTGCTGCCGAAGAAGCCTTGGTGAGTTGTTGCAGTGCATCTTGTAGATGGTACACACTGCAGCCACGGTACGCCAGTGGTGGAGGGAGTGAATGTTTAAGGTGGTGGATGGGGTGCCAATCAAGCAGGTTGCTTTGTCCTGGTTGGTGTCGAGCTTCTTGAGTGTTGTTGGAGCTGCACTCATCCAGGAAAGTGGGGAGTATTCCATCACATTCCTTACTTGTGCCTTGTAGATGGTGGAACGGCTTTGGGGAGTCAGGAGGTGAGACACTCGCCGCAGAATACCTAGCCTCTGACCTGCTCTTGTTGCCACAGTATTTATGTGGCTATTCCAGTTAAGTTTCTGGTTAATGGTGACCCCCAGGATGTTGATAGTGGGGGACTCAGTGGTGGTAATGCCACTGAATGTCAAGGGGAGGTGTTTAGACTCTCGCTTGTTGGAGATAGTCATTGCCTGGCACTTCTGTGGTGTGAATGTTACCTGCCACTTATCAGCCCAAGCCTGAATGTTGTCCAGGTCTTGCTGCATGCGGCCATGCACTGCTTCATTATCTGAGGAGTTGTGAATGGCGCTGAACACTGTGCAGTCATCAGCGAACATCCCCATTTCTGACCTTATGTTGGAGGGAAGGTCATTGATGAAGCAGCTGAAGATGGTTAGGCCTAGGGCACTGCCCTGAGGAACTCCTGCAGTGATGTCCTGGGGCTGTGATGATTAACCTTCAACCACCACAACCATCTTCCTTTGTGCTAGGTATGACTCCTGTAGCAGTCGGCGCAGACTTCATGGATTTTTAAAAACTGGCAGGCTGTTTGTGGGGGAGGGGGAGGGGGGGGGGGGAAGCAGTGAAAAACCACCCAAGCTGAAGGTGACTCACGTAACCAGGTTGCATTCGTATGGAAATGAACTGTCCTTGGGAACAATGGCCCGAGAGGCCCACAGGAACGATGGCCCGAGAGGCCCACAGGAACGATGGCCCGAGAGGCCCACAGGAACGATGGCCCGAGAGGCCCACAGGAACGATGGCCCGAGAGGCCCACAGGAACGATGGCCCGAGAGGCCCACAGGAACGATGGCCCGAGAGGCTCACAGGAACGATGGCCCGAGAGGCCCACAGGAACGATGGCCCGAGAGGCCCACAGGAACGATGGCCCGAGAGGCCCACAGGAACGATGGCCCGAGAGGCCCACAGGAACGATGGCCCGAGAGGCCCACAGGAACGATGGCCCGAGAGGCCCACAGGAACGATGGCCCGAGAGGCCCACAGGAACGATGGCCCGAGAGGCCCACAGGAACGATGGCCCGAGAGGCCCACAGGAACGATGGCCCGAGAGGCCCACAGGAACGATGGCCCGAGAGGTCCACAGGAACGATGGCCCGAGAGGCCCACAGGAACAATGGCCCGAGAGGCCCACTCCCAAGTCTTGATTAACAAGGCTGATGACTTTCTGGTCAAGATGAGCTCGTTAAGTTAATCAGCTGGGAGATCGAAGTGAGTTCTAAAACATCAAAACCTGGGAGGAAGCCTGGAAACCACTTCCCTGAGGCCATGCGTCCATTAAAACCACAGAGAGCGGTCTGTGTATTGGAGGGGTATATCAGAGAGCAGTTTGGATCACTCTCTCTCTCTCTCCTGCCCTCCACACAATGGAATGTCAAGAGGAGCAGAGCCTTGCTCTTCCAAACAAGACGGACTTCGACTAAGGCTGGGACTCGCATGCCGCAAGGCCAGTATGGAACCAGGTAGCCGAGACGTACGGGAGGAAGCTGCAAGCAAGATCAAAAGGGCAATCTAGGTGAGCACTGCCAAGCCTACACACCCACAAGATCACTTAGCTGTGTGATGGGGTGCCTGTATGTTCCTACCAAACCAGAGGGGGTTTAGCGTTGGAAGCGTCCTGTGATAGTTTAGTTCACGGGAGGGTGTTTTTAGGCCATGGTAAGTCAGCACGGCAGGGGCTTGTTGGACAAGTCAGGGTTGTACTGTTTTAAACTGTACTGTTGTGTTCACACCGCGTGTACTGTATGCGAGTGGAGTGGTTTTTGTCAACCTTAATAAACACTATACGGGTGAGCCCGAAAACGCTGTCCGTGTTCAAATCTGTCCTCAGTAATCCCTATCGTCCAGAACTTGTAGTAAGGGGGTTTGCGTGCTCGCTACGGGTGGGGCGAAACCACTTACAATAATTGGCGATTGCGGCAGGGGCCATAGGAAATTGGCCACCGCAAAAACTGGTTACACTCCAGCCAGTGGAGACTTTTCCCCCCGATTCCCAATGACTTCAGTTTTACTAGGGCTCCTTGATGCCAGATTCGGTCAAATGCTGCCTTGATATCAAGGGCAGTCACTCTCACCTCACCTCTGGAATTCAGCTCCTTTGTCCATGTTTGGACCAAGGCTGTAATGAGGTCGGGAGCCGAGTGGTCTTGGCGGAACCCAAACTGGGCACCAGTGAGCAGGTTATTGGTGAGTAAGTGCTGCTTGATAGCACTGCCGATGACACCTTCCATCACTTTGCTGATGATTGAGCGTAGACTGATGGGATGGTAATTGGCTGGATTGGATTTGTCTTGCTTTTTGTGAACTGTTTCCACATTGTCATAGATGCTAGTGTTATAGCTGTACTGGAACAGCTTGGCTAGAGGCGCGCGGCTAGTTCTGGAGCACAAGTCTTCAGCATGATAGCCGGGATATTGTCAGGGTCCATAGCCTTTGCTGTATCCAGTGCGCTCAGCCGTTTCTTGATATCACGTGGAGTGAATCGAATTGGCTGAAGACTGGCTTCTGTGACTGGTACCTAAAATAAATATAAATGAACCAATTGCTGGACATCTGCGTAAACTAAATAATCACTTACTATGAACACCATGGGGCACATTTTGCCAATTAGCGCTCTGTACAGAGCATGGTGTGATGGGAGTGCATCAGAATTCTGGCATGGAGGTCAGTGCTCTCTGCCCCTCCATTATGGAAGGATATTTGTGTGGGGCTTGATGACCTCAATGCCTAAAGTCAGATAAGCACTACCATCATGTAAAGCTTGGCACTGGGGGCAGTAATTTCCAAATATACTTCTGTATTTTAATGCTATGATGATATAAATCCATGTTTATTTGGACATTATCTAATTTTGGATGTAGAGACAATAAATCATTGTTGGTGCTGCTTACTGGGTACAGTATATAAATTGCTTTACCATCTCTCTATTTCATTATGAGGACATAAGAAAAAAGCCCATTCAGCCCATCGAAATTTATCCCTCTTATAGCCCAACTCTCTCATTGAAGCCCATCTGGTGTTCCCCAGGGGTCGGTACTAGGACCACTGCTTTTCTTGATATATATTAATGATTTGGAATTGGGTGTACAGGGCACAATTTCAAAATTTGCAGATGACAAAACTCTGAAGTATAGTGAACAGTGAGGAGGGTAGTGATAGACTTCAGATGAAATTTAATGCAGAAAAGTGCAAAATTATGCATTTTGGTGGGAGGAACAAGGAAAGGCAAAATAAACTAAAGGGTACAATCCTAAAGGGGGTGCATGAACAGAGAGACCTGGGGGTATATGTGCACAAATCGTTGAAGGTGGCAGGGCTGGTTGAGAAAGCAGTTAAAAAAGCATACAGGATACTGGGTTTCATAAATAGAGGCATAGAGTACAAAAGCAAGGAAGTTATGATGAACTTTTATAAAACATTGCTTCGGCCTGAACTGGAATATTGTGTCCAATTCTGGGCACCACATTTTAGGATGGATGTGAAGGCCTTAGAGAGGGTGCAGAAAAGATTTACGAGAATGATTCCAGGGATGAGGGGCTTCAGTTACGTGGATAGACTAGAGAAGCTGGGGTTGTTCTCCTTAGAGCAGAGAAGGTTGAGAGGAGATTTGATAGAGCTGTTCAAAATCATGAGGGGTCTGGACAGAGTAGATAGAGAGAAACTTTTCCCATTGGCGGAAGGGTCGAGAACCAGAGGACAAAGATTCAAGAGTGATTAGCAAAACAACCAAAGGTGACATGAGGGAAAACTTTTTTACGCAGCGAGTGGTTCGGATCTGGAATGCATTGCCTGAAAGGGTGGTGGAGGCAGACTCAATCGTGACTTTCAAAAGGGAATTGGATAAGTACCTGAAGGAAAAAATTTGCAGGGCTACTGGGAAAAGGGTGGGGGGGTGGGATTAGCTGAAGTGCTCTTGCAGAGAGCCGGCACGGGCTCAACGGTCTGAATGGCCTCCTTCTGTGCTGTAACCATTCTATGATCTTTGTATTCCCCTAAATCTCCCATTGAATCCCATCCCTCTAGCATTTTAACCATCCCATCAAAGATTATTGCTGAAGTACACAAACTCTTGCAGTCCAGCATCCAATCCTGCTTCCACTGTTAATGATGACTAGATGATACAATCGTGGTCTCTTACAGTTCTTAAGTAAAACTCTTTTTTCAGTGATTAAAGAAGAATCAAAATCAGAGGAGGCACCTTTTACACAGGGAAACGGGGCACGTTATTGAACTTTTGCCCAAAATAAGTACGAAGTTGGTGGTGTGCCCACAGCAGCTGCTTGATGGATTAAGCAAGGAGCCTGACCCATTTTCTGCTTTGGGCCCCATTAGAATACAGTCAGTGAGCTGCCAGTGCTCAGCAAGCACTAACTGTCAGCTTGCTGAAAGAGAGTGGGCAGAAAACCCAGCAGCTCCGTAAACAAACTGAGGCAGGAGTTGGCAGTAAAGGAAGGGGTGGGGGGAGCACCGAGGCGGGGAGGGCCTACCCAACTAACAGCAGTGGGCTGCTGTATTGTTGCATTCCTGCTCCTCCTGGCTTTACAAACATTCCCCCCAAAAATGATCCAGGCCATTTTACGAGCACCCTCCAGCAATTGCTTTAAGGATCACTGGTTAGGCTGCTAACTGCTGGTAAAAATAGGCAGAGGATGTGCAGTGTACGCTTTGCCTATTTGTTTTTGGAAATTAGAAAAAAGCTCCTACAACCGGATTAACTCTAATTTGTATATGCAAGCAGTCTCCTACCTGTTTGCTGGCGCCCATTTTAAGGCTCACCCGGCAATTTTCAATTGAGCACCTTTTAAATGGTTAAAAATTATCCCCAAGGTGGCTTATATGATTGACGGATCTATTTGTTAATTTTCTCCTCTCCTCTTGCTGGGGTACTGTCACACGAGTGGCAGCCTTCCTATACCTTGCCCAAGTGCCTGAAATTCATCGGTCAGTCTAGGCAGTGAATGTTGATGGGCTATTCCGCAATGAAGGGCATTCCAGTCAAGCCTGATACTGCGCTCAGCAGACACGCACCCATGCTGGTCACTCGATATCACACAGGAATTGGAAACCTGGATCATTCTGCCATTTCCTAGCAATCAAGAAAATTGTCACACCCAAACTGCTGGGGTGGCAGCACAGGTTGATAATGTGAGGGCAGGAGAGCTTTGAGCACAGAAGCCTGTGGCCTACCACGCACCCGAGGCACTCAGCACACCTGAATGCAAGCAGCAAGCACAAAGGAGCCCGAGAATGTATTCACTGCCCTGTTCCGTTTAAATTAAGCGGCTACCCTATAAGGTGCCCAGAGCATCTGAGCAGTAATCCATCCAGAAAGAGCCGGAAATGTGGAAAAAGATATTCAGGCACCCCCAACTTTGGTACCCCTTCAAACGAATGAAAATCAGGTTGGTTGTGCAAAGAGCATGTAATCCATCCCACCAGATTACCACCCAGGG
Source organism: Somniosus microcephalus (assembly GCF_052327205.1). Classification (NCBI taxonomy): domain Eukaryota; kingdom Metazoa; phylum Chordata; class Chondrichthyes; order Squaliformes; family Somniosidae; genus Somniosus; species Somniosus microcephalus. Next base: position 156,112,481 of record NC_140999.1, read on the forward strand.
AGTGAAAACAAAAACCTAGGGGGAAAAATTCGGTATCGCCCCATTTGGGGCGTTATTATTGGCGGTGCGCAAAGTTTAGCACCTGGCGCTAATTATCGCCTCCAACAGCAAAATTGGCTTTTATCGCCCCTGGAGGTGATTGGAGCGCTGAAGAATGGTCATCGATCTGAAATGTTAAATCTGTTTCTCTCTTCACAGATGCTGCTTGACCTGCTGAGTTTCTCCTGCATTTTCTGTTTTTATCTTAAAGGGGAGGGTTGATCTTGCTCTCCATCCACATCCTGCTCATTGCAGCCTTGAATCTCGGCCTGAATCTCAGCCTGGAGAGACCTGTACATCAAATCTGCTGGAAAGAACAATGGAGAGAACCAGGGGAAGAGCTCAGAGTGCAGACCCCATAGTCTCTTCTAAATCGATACAAGGAAGGGCAAATCAAAACCAACCTGCAAAGTGCTGCTCAGTACCCAAAACTCCTTCACACAGCATTGAATCTCTCCAGAGGTCTCTCTCTCTCTCTCAGAATGCGTGGTGCAAAAATGTCACCGACAAAAAAAGGCAGGAAGTGGTTGCCTTTAAATAGCGCCCCCCTAGTCCCTTTCTGACAGCATAACGCTCCCCTCAACCTGTCGTTGCTAGCGGCAGGCGGTAAGGCAGGGGGTGCCACTCAATTTCTGGTCCGGGACGCTAACGGGGCGTTGCGCACTTGACTGACGGCACGATCTGCCGGCGCAGGAGATCGTGGCGGTATTGTTTAGCGCCGCCGCAAAATGTCTGGTCAATTTCGCGAGAGGCGCAGATATCGCCGCGCCCGGGCGCTAGTTGCTTTGCGCCCCACTTAGCGCCCTCTTAAGGTGCTAACGGGTGGCGCTACCAACTGAATTTCCCCCCCCTACTCCATTGTCTAGTTAAACTGTAGCAACTAACTATCTCTCTACGCTGGCAATATTTTCCAGTAATGAGATTAAGTTGCTTTTTAAAATATGAGCTAGGAGATGTAAATTACCTATCTCTCCCGGATAGCCAGCCTTGCTAGCATCTCCAGGCATGCCAGGTATTCCCGGAGGCCCTCGACTTCCAGGTGGTCCTGGTCGCCCTGGGTGTCCGACTTCACCTGCTGGTCCCTGAATGATCCGTACAGGTGCTGGGTTCCTTGTAAACTCATTCAGGATCGAATCAAATCTGATCATGTGATCTAGTAGTTAATAAATATAAAAGTGAGAATTATTACAATGGAATAATAGTTACGTTTAAACCCGCCGATAAACAGAGTTAAAATGCACTCAGCTGCCTACTTAATAGGCATTTATCCCTGAAATTGTGAGACACCTGTCCCAGCACAAAGTCTCACTCAGTGGGAATGCAGAGTCTCGCAATTTTGAGGTATATTAACTTTTCCTTGGACTCTTCAGGTTGTAGGTTTTATGCAATAATAGTTACATAGTGAATTGCTAAATTACAATATAAACATGGGATTCAAATGCGGTCCTAGACAACAGGTGTTTTATTTTCACGGGTCCTGAAATGAGACCGTGGGATACTAACGCACAAGTACTTAACCTGTTTGTTTGAAATTCCTATCTGTGATTTTACCTATTTTAAATAAATGGGTTTACAGCTCCCTAAAATAGTGGAGGAATGTCAATGGCGACAGCAAGTATTCCTACATTAGTATCCCACGGTGTGGTCTCTCCATCACCCTGCGCTGCACTCTGTGCTCACTGATTTCCATTGGTGGCCTATCCCCCAAAACACTGAATTCCAAATTCTCATTTATAAATCATTCTATGGCCTCACCACATCCTCTCTTTGCAACTTCCTCCTGCCCTACATCCCATTCTGCGCTTTTTAGTTCTCTGGTCTTCTATGCATTTCACCCTTCCTCTACTCCATCATCAGATGTAGAACCCTCAACCATCTCAGCCCCACTCTCAGAATCTCCCTCCCTAAATAGCTCCACCTTGATACTCCTCTCCCTGCCTTTAAAAGTGTCCTAAATACTGATCTTTTCAATCATGCTTTCGATCTTCTTTCTAAACGAAGAACATAAGAACATAAGAAATAGGAGCAGGAGTAGGCCATTCGGCCCTTCGAGCCTGCTCCGCCATTCAATGAGATCATGGCTGGTCTTCTGCCTCAACTCCATTCACCGGCCCTATCGCCATATCCCTTGATTGCTCGGCATCTGTTTTTTCCTTTGTGAAGAGCATCTACATTAACTAGTAGGATGGATAAGGGGAAACCAGTGGATGTGGTGTATTTGGATTTTTAAAAAGCATTCAATAAGGTGCTACACAAGAGGTTATTACACAAAATTAGGACTCATGGTACTGGGGGTAATATATTAGCATGAATTGAGGATTGGTTAATGGACAGAAAACAGAGAGTAGGAATAAACGGGACTTTTTCAGGTTGGCAGGCTGTAACTAGTGGGGTACTGCAAGGATCAGTGCTTGGGCCTCAGATATTTACAATCTATATTAATGACTTAGATGAAGGGACTGAGTGCAACGTATCCAAGTTTGCTGATGATACAAAGTTAGGTGGGAAAGTAAGCTGTGAGGAGGACGCAAAGAGGCTGCAGAGAGATATAGACAGGTTGACTGAGTGGGCAAGAACATGGCAAATGGAATACAATGTGGGGAAGTGTGAAGTTATCCACTTTGGTCGGAAAAACCAAAAAGCAGAATATTTTTTGAATGGTGAGAGACTGGGAAATGTTTGCACTGAGAGAGACCTGGGTGTCCTTGTACATGAATCACAGAAAGTTAACATGCAGGTACAGCAAGCAATTAGGGAAGCAAATGGTATGTTAGCTTTTGTTACAAAGGAATTAGAGTACAAGAGTAAAGAAGTCTTACAATTATACAGGGCATTGGTGAGGCCACAGCTGGAGTACTGTGTACAGTTCTGGTTTCCTTACCGATGGAAAGACATACTTGCCTTAGAGGGAGTGCAGCAAAGGTTCACCAGACTGGTTCCTGGGATGAGGGGATTGCCCTATGAGGAGAGATTGAGTAGACTAGGCCATAGTCCTGAGAGTTTAGAAGAATGAGAGGTGATTTCATTGAAACATATAAAATTCTTAAGGGGCTTGACAGGGTTAATTCTAGGAAAATGTTTCCCCTGGCTGGGGAATCTAGAACATGAGGTCACAGACACAGAATAAGGGGTCGGCCATTTAGGACTGAGATGAGGAGAAATTTCTTCTCTCAAAGGATTGTGAATCTTTGGAATTCTCTACCCCAGAGGGCTGTGGATGCTCAGTCGTTGAGTATATTCAAGACAGAGATCGATAGATTTTTGGATATTAAGGGAATCAAAGGATATGGGGATAGTGCGGGAAGGTGGAGTTGAGGTAGAAGGCCAGCCATGATCTCATTGAATGGCGGAGCAGGTTCAAAGGGCCAAATGGCCGACTCCTGCTCCTATTTCTTATGTTCTTGCGTTAAGGATGCTATATAAATAAATGTTGCTGCTGTTGTTGTTCAGGTTTCTAAACTTCATAGGTTATTACATTACAGTTTTTACCTTCTCAGAAGTGTGCTATATTTCTAGTTTACATTATTTTTGTATTTAATTATAAAATTATACAGTGGTAGCTGTTGTGTATGTACCTTTAAGAGAAGAACTGATTCTATACTGCAGTCCCGGCAGTGACCACCCCTGTATATATTAAGCCATAGCAGGCTTCTGTACTTCAGTCTTGAATTACTCTCTGTTCAGTAAATACCTGTTTTATTGTTCTCCTGCAGTCTGAGTATTATTGATCCTCGGACACTACACTGGCGACGGGCAGGTTTGAACTCACCTGCAGTACTGCATCACCTCACGGGGATCTTTTCCCTGAAGAGAAGCTTCTTGGAGGTTGAAGTCAGCACGGCGGGCGTTGACCGCGGGCAACCGCCCAGGGATCCATCGGAGAGTTGCAGGGGAGGCTGTGGAGAGCTGGGCCTGGCTCCCCAGTCGAGGTGTTCCAGCAAATCGTGCTGGTAGCAGGTAGTGCGCTGACCCTTCCGGACTGCGGCGGGCTTGGGCTCGATCGAGCGGCTCTGCAAAGGGGCCGTGCAGCGTCGTCGGGAGGAAGAGAGAGAGGGTGGAGCACACAGGGCGCGGTCGGTGCTCAAGAACAGGGCAGCGTGGAGAGGATAGAACGCGGGGAAGGAAAAGTGAGACGCGCCAAAGCCGCGGGTCGCCGCCATTACCCTGTAGAACGCTAGGAGCAGCGTGGCAGCAAGGGGAAGAAGGAAAAGCGCGGGAGGTGCCATTTTATTCCATTGGGGAAGAAGGAAAAGCGCGGGAGGCGCCATTTTATTACATTGGGGAAGAAGAAAAAGCGCGGGAGGCGCCATTTTAAATCACCCAAGATGCCGAAGAGTGGCAGTATCACTGCTTTTGACAACGAGGTAGAAGACTGGACCACGTATGTGGAAAGAATTGAAGTGTACTGCAATGCCAATGAGGTGGCCAATGGAAAGAAGGCGTCGGTATTATTAAATTTGTTGGGCGTGAGAATGTACGGCCTATTGCGGAATTTAATTACCCCAGCTAAACCAATGGAGAAAAATTTTGAAGAGATTGTTAATAACTTACAGGAACACCTAAACCCTACACCGCTGCTGATAGCAGAAAGATTCACGTTCCATAAAAGAAACCAGCACAAAGATGAGAACAATGCTGACCATCTTACACAACTATGCAAGTTATCGAAGCACTGCCAGTTCAGAGCAGGACTGGCAGACACCTTACGGGATAAGTTTGTCTGCGGGCTCCAGAGTGAAGGAACCCAGAAACGACTACTTTCGGAAAAGGACCTGACGCTAGAACAGGCTTTCAGCGTGGCAGTATCCTACGAAGCAGCAGCACGGGGAGCTGCGGAAATACAACAGAAACCACAAGAATACAGCGCTAACGAAATGGCGTATGGAGCAGAAAAGTGCTATCACTGCGGCAGAACAACCCATGAGCAGAAGGACTGCTGGTTTAAGGACAAAGTATGCAGGCAATGTGGGAAAATGGGACACATAGCAAGAGTCTGCAGGTCGGGAAAGAAAACCAACACGACAAGAACTACTAAGGAAAAGTACAAGAAAGTAAAGAAATTGACAGACAGTAGTTCGGAAGACCAGGAGAGTGATAAGGACTTCGGGAGCAGGAGACTAAGTTGTCTAAAGTTACACAACGTGATCGCAAAGGAGGATCACCGAACCATTTGGGTCACCCTCATGATAGCAGGGTCCCCAGTAAAGATGGAATTGGACACAGGATCAGCCCTATCTGTCATGAATCGACGAGACTATGAGCGGCTATTCCCACACATGCCCTTGAAGGACACGTCCATTGTATTGAAGACATACACGGGGCAAAAAGTCTACCCAAGAGGAAAAATAAGGGTGCCAGTTGAATACAATGGCAAGGAAACACAGAAACTGTATCTATATAAACTACCAGATGGAGGACCACCATTATTGGGACGTGAATGGATCCGAAAAATACAATTGGATTGGCATTCCATTCAGGCGCTAACTGTGACTGATAAAAAGGATGATGATGTCACACCTGGACGACTGTCAAAGATTCTAATTGACGCGAAAGAGGTGTTCCAACAAGGACTTGGGACTCTAAAAGGAGTAACGGCAATGATAAAAATCGAAGATAACGCAAACCCAAAATTTTTTAAAGCCAGACCGGTACCTTACGCGATCCGCCCAGCCGTTGAAGCAGAGCTGGAGAGTCTGGAGCGTTCGGGTGTGCTGTCCAAGGTGGACTGAAGCGAGTGGGCCACACCCATCGTTCCTGTAATGACGAAATCATTGAGCAGCATGCCTGGGGAACCGAAGAAGGTTCGCATCTGTGGGGACTTCAAGGTAACTGTGAACCCAGTCCTGCACACAGTACAATATCCACTTCCACGGATAGAAGATATTTTCACCTCACTATCTGGAGGGAAACGCTTTACAAAGATTGATCTGGCCCAAGCGTATCTACAAATGGAGGTGGAAGAAGCATCTAGGAAATACCTCACGATAAACACTCACAAAGGCCTTTACCAGTACAATCGACTGGTATTCGGGGTAGCATCAGCCCCGGCTATTTGGCAGAGGGCGATGGAACAAGTCCTGCAAGGGATCCCGGGGACCCAGTGTTATTTGGACGACATCCTGGTTACGGGCGAAAATGACAGTGAACACCTTGCCAACCTGGAGCAGGTGCTCACGAGATTACAGGAATATGGGCTACGAGCCAACCGCCCCAAATGCGAGTTCTTCAGGAGACAAATCTCGTATTGTGGCCACATGATTGATGAGGAAGGGTTGCATAAGTCGCCGGACAAGATTGAGGCGGTAGTCAAGGCTCCAGCACCGGAAAATGTGTCGCAACTGAGGTTGTTCCTCGGGTTGGTGAACTACTACCATAAGTTCTTGCCGAATTTATCTACAATTCTGCACCCACTGAACGCCCTACTGCAAACTGGAGTAACATGGAAATGGAGTGATGAGTGTAAGCGTGCCTTTCAGAAATGTAAATGCCTAATCACTTCAAAAGAAGTATTGGCCCACTACAATCCAACACTACCGATTCGGTTAGCATGTGATGCGTCTCCCTATGGCATCGGAGCGGTGCTGTCACACAAATTCCTTGACGGTTCAGAGAGGCCAATAGCCTTTGCGTCGCGCTCGTTAACCTCAGCTGAGCGTTAACTACGCCCAGATTGACAGGGAGGCCCTCAGCCTGGTGTGGGGGGTGAAGAAGTTCAATCACTATCTGCACGGGCAGAAATTCACCCTACTGACTGATCATCAGCCCTTGGTCTCCATTTTTAACCCAAAGAAGGGCATTCCGGTGATGATGGCACAACGGCTGCAAAGATGGTCCCTTTTTCTAGAGGCTCATCAGTACGACATAGAGTACAAGGGTACGAAACAGCATGAAAACGCTGATGGGCTGTCGCGCCTACTGTTGCCTATAGTAGAGGAAGCACCTGCAGTGGACCCTGTTGAGATATTCCATGCGACCATAGTCAAATGTCTACCTGTTACAAACTCAAGTATAGAGAAGGAAACCCGAAATGACCCGACACTCTCTCGGGTCTATGATTTGACGGTGAAGGGATGGCCAGCACATGGCGACTCACTGTTGCCAGCATTCTCGCCAAGGAGAGAACAGCTGTCAGTGTGCCGGGTGACCTTGATGTGTGGATCCCGAGTGGTAATTCCACCCAAGTTGAGAGATAGAGTGCTCAATGAGCTTCATGAGGGTCATCTGGGAGGGGTAAAAATGAAGGGCCTAGCCAGGGCAGTTGTGTGGTGGCCGGGAATCGAGGATATGACCAAGAGATGCACAGGATGCCAGAAGGTCTAAAACGCTCCACCACAGGCCCCGCTACATCCATGGGAGTGGCCCTCATCTCCATGGCAATGGGTACACATTGATTTTGCTGGTCCATTTATGGACTCAATGTTCCTAATCGCTGTGGACGCCCATTCAAAATGGCCAGAGGTCATCAAAATGTCCTCCACCACCACGGAGAAAACTATTGCAGTCCTACGGACCATCTTCGCCAGGAATGGCTTGCCAGAACAGATTTGCTCCGACAATGGGCCACAGTTTGTATCCGAGGATTTCTGGAGGTTTCTGAGGAATAATGGGGTGAAACATTACACATCTGCCCCATATCATCCAGCCACAAATGGATTGGCTGAGAGGTTTGTTCAGACCGTTAAAAAGGCAATAAAGGCAATGCATAAGACGACATACCACTACAACACAAGGTGGATAATTTCTTGTTTGCTTACCGGAATGCGACACAAGCAGTCACCAACCAAACTCCAGCCATAATGTTCTTCAACCGAAGGCTAAGATGTCGCCTGGATTTGCTCAAACCAAACATAAGAGATGTTGAGGATAAGCAATTCCAGCACATAAATGAGAAGCCAACCAGGAGCTTCAAGATACGGCAACCAGTCTTGGCCCGCGACTACCGAACAGAAAAATGGCAGCCAGGAACGATATGCACGCAGCAGGGACCACTAATGTACACAGTGGACGTTGGAGAGAGCATCGTGAGATGCCATGCTGACCAGATTCTAGAGTCACAGGAACAAGCCAAACCCATACCACGAGCAGGTGCACCTGGTAATCAACCCGAAGTACAGATTGCGTCTACCTCAGAAGCAGTGGTATTGGAAGCTGACGAACCAACCAATGACAATGAGCCAGAATCAACTCCGCCATAAGAACAGGATACTCGAGAAAGGCGTTATCCAGTCAGGATCAGGAAGCCTCCTCAAAGACTGAACTTATAAATGATTATTTCAGTTGATGTATATAGTACAGAGAAAATTGTAATTGTGATTAGTTATTATTTAGTTGTTAAATGAATGTTATGTACTGTTTATCTAAAAGGGGAGGAATTGTTGTGTATGTACCTTTAAGAGAAGAACTGATTCTATACTGCAGTACCGGCAGTGACCACCCCTGTACATAAAGCCATAGCAGGCTTCTGTACTTCAGTCGTGAATTACTCTCTGTTCAGTAAATACCTGTTTTATTGTTCTCCTGCAGTCTGAGTATTATTGATCCTCGGACACTACAGTAGCATCTGCAACAGCAATAGAACTGAAGCCATCACCAAAGCCACTGTGTGACATAAAACATAACGCATGCCAATGGTAAAGTGTTAAAAAGATGTTCTTTTTGCAACATACTTCTGAGCTATATACTTTGCAAATTCAGAAACAATTTCTTAAATGCTACAATAACACACAAATTACCTTTTGTTTCAATCTTGGGCCAAATGTGATTTCTGAGCCCTGACAATCTGGAAGTAACTGATTTCTATTTGCACTTACTCGCTGGTTTGACCTGTTTGAATTTTGTGATTCTGGAGGTTTGGAAGGAGCTGTTTTTAGCATTGTTGCATCATTGGTGGATAAATCCTGAATCAGTATACCAAGATCTATTAGCATCAATAACTTGAGATATATGCAAATTGAAGGGAACATAAATTTAAACTTTTTATGTGGCTCATAAGACTCTGTGGTATGCAACTGTGCAGCCCATGAAGACAGCTTGCTTCAGATAACTAATCCTATCTGAAATCCTTGTGTAAATCTCGAAGAACAAACTGAAAGCATAATGTACAATTTACAAAATGTATAGTACAAGTTGCACTGGATCTGTTGGACATGATTTTTACACTCACTGGTTTAATCCTGTTAATGAGTACTTATGGGAGAGCAACTTAAACAAATGGGCTAGTTGTCTCGATTGTGTCTCCAGCTGAGCATCTACATAAAATGTCTTCCCTGTCCCATTATTACAATACTCATGTACATGGAACAAATGGTAGCTATATTACTAGGACATCACTGAAGTTCTAAGGTCCTCTATTGCATAAAATTGCTACAACATACAAGTAGAACCCCCAGCTTAAAATGCATAAACTTCTTGTGGCTACTGTGAACCCAGAGCTTGTAAAACTACTCCACCAGTATACCTAATTATATTGACAGGCTCACGATATCAATGTATGCTCCTGCAACAACTATATTTAAAAACTGCACCAATGTGCAAGCCACTGTATGATTCTTCTCATCAATGAAAACAATTTTTAAAAAGTTTCCTCAAAACAAAGATTCAAAAACAAAATTCGCAAACAAAAGTGTCCACTGGGACATAATACTTATCAACAAGTGGACGGACATTATAATGTGCTCCTTATTTTGTGACATGTGTGTTTTCAGACAAGTTGTTCTTTTGATAAATACCAAATCCAATAGGGCCCTGAGTTCTACCCTTTGAATCTGGAATCTGGTTATGTTACTTACTCTGAACAAGCTCCTCACAAGCTTGGGTGACCAGCTGATAAACTGTAGCGAGGGACTGAGGTTCACCCTGAAAGTGAAAAACAAAGTCGAAGTGTTTTGGATAATTCCCGAATCTTTTTGGTTTTGATGGAGCCTTTTCACTGGTATTAGAAATAAAAATACCAGGAAAAACAAATAAAACAAGAAAATTCACCTTCTCGCCTTTTTCCCCTTTTGCACCAGGGAGACCCTGTGGAAATAATTAAAAATGTAAATAAGCAATTGAACCACACACATTTAATACTTAATAATACTAACAGCCAAGGTGAATAGACGTGATTTAATTTCAGAATCGACTGGAAAATTTTAAACCAGAATTCTGGAACATGGATTTAAATTTCTATTAATTGTTTCACACAGGAAGCTAGTGAGTCAGTTATATAGTACTTACAGATGGTCCCACTTCACCTGGTAGGCCTCGTTCCCCTGGATAGCCTGATGGCCCTGTGATACCTGCTGGTCCCTAAGAAACCATTACAGAATTTAATTCAGTAACAGTTCTGAAGTCAAAGCCAAAGTCTTTAAAATTCCACTGTGGCAAACAAATATACCAATACTAAGAGTATTGTTTGAAATTTTTCTCTGCTATTTTAGGGGCTGTATTAACTCACTAATTCTACACAGGTTAATGCCTTGTTATAAAACAACGGAAAGAGGAATGTCAGCTGAATTTTTAAAAATTTGTTCCTGGGACGTGCTCGTCGCTGGCATGGCCAGCATTAATTGCCCATCCCTAATTGCCCTTGTGAAGGTGGTGGTGTGGCTTGCTAGCCCATTTCAGTAAACAGTTAAGAGTCAACCACATTGCTGTGGGTCTGGAGTCACATATAGGCCAGACCGGGTAAGGACAGCAGACTTTCCTTCCCTAAAGAACATTAGTGAACCAGATGGGTTTTTCCAACAATCCGGTAGTTTCATGGTCACCATTATTGATACTAGGTTTTTATTCCAGATTTATTTAATTTACTCAATTTAAATTCCTCAGCTACTGTGGCAGGATTTGAACTCATATCTCTCAGATCATTAGTCCAGGTCTCTTGATTACTGGTCTAGTAACATAACCACTATGCTACCGTGCCCTTGTATTTAATGTTTGTGCGTTAGTATTCCGCAGCATCATTTCAGGGCCAAGATTTATAAATAGCTCAGAGAGCAGCTTTTAGTGTTTTCCACATCACTTATTTAAGGAGTAAAATGTATCTGTTGCTGACACTACACATTTACAGGCCCTTCACAACGTATACTCAGCTATCACTTTGTCACTTGTGAAATGCTTTGTAATATCACAGCATCATTTCAAAGTAACTTAAATTTTAAAGAAGAATGCAGCATTAATTGGAAAATGCTATTTTTTTAAAAATACCCTGCTCTGCCATTCAATAAGATCATGGCTGATCTTTGATCTCAACTCCACATTCCCGCCTGATCCCCATATCCCTTGATTCCCCTAGAGTCCAAAAATCTATCGATCTCAGCCTTGCTGAGTCATTGGGCTGGATTTTGAAACTGGGGCAGGCTGGGGTCGTGTAATCCGCATTTTGTGTTAGCCACCCGATTCTAACTTGATGTGGGAGAATGACGAAATTTTAACTTAATTGGCCAATTGAGTTCCAACGTGTGGGAACCCATGGCCAATGAGTTTTTCCAGTCTGAAAGTCGCCTCCGATTATGTCATCATTCCTGCTGCATTTAAGGTCTGCAACAAGCCTTGCTTCTTCTGCAGACTGCCAACCTTTTGGGCTTTGCAGTGAGAGGCACCTGCAGGCAGAATGGCCAGCCAGAGACCTAGGTCTGCACCCCGCTTCGATGACGTTGCCCTGCAAGCTTTAGTAGAGGGAGCAAGAGCACATAAAGAGGTGCTCTTCCCTTCTTCAGGGAGGAAGAAGCCTCCCAAGCAAACCAAGGCTGTGTGGATCCAGGTGGCTGAGGAGGTCAGCTCCTTGTCAGCAACCCGCAGAACCTGGTTTCAGTGCAGGAAGAGATTTCATGACCTTCTGCGCACTGGAAAAGTGAGTATGAATTTCCCATCACCCTCACTCTGATCCCCACTGCCTCTCCTCACCAGCACTCAGCTTTAGCAATCTCTTCCTCCACATCCCACTTGACACTGACATCCATGCACCCTTACCCATTCCCTCTCTATGGTCACATTCACCTAACTATTCGACTATGCAGCCCTCACACTCCCTATCACTGTGATGCAATTACAACTTACAACACACAGGGAGGGCGCTTGGTCTAGCCACCTCACTCCATCTTTGTCTCCTTCTAAGCATCTATGCTATGGATTCTCTACACTCACTCCTTCATTCTCACTCAAACTCCACTTGTCTCCCTCATTGCAGGAAAGAGAGCTCACAATAAAAGGGAAAGATCGAGGAGGGCCACCCTCAGTAGCCCAGCTCACCACCTGGGAGGAGGCGGTCCTGGAGATCGTGGGAGTGGAGGAAGATTCCCAAGTGGGGGACGGATTGATGGGCGCATCACAGCAAGCTGGTGAGGGAATAGTTTTCCATCTCTCTCAATGACATTGCATGAGTCGCTGATAATGATTCTGAAGCTCTAACAGATGGACTTATGATCATCTGCAATATGCAATGTGCATGTAACCTTGGCATCACATCTCTGATTCTTTCCTTTACTCCCCCACAGGACCATCACAAGCACCTGTCCCCACTAGCCAGGAGGAAGATCCTGAGCATCCAGACTCCTCAAAGGAAGCTGCAACAACTGAGGGCGCAGCGTCACCAGAATTCAACGCACCCGGCACCAGCGCAGACACTCACACCTCGGTGGGACCATCGCGAGATAGAGTAGTGTTGTCACCTGGTGTATCACAGCTCACAAGTGAGCATCAGCAGATTGTGGAGACAGGGACAGCAGTGGAGAGTCCTAGTCGGAGGGCGCAGGACTCTGCCAGCTCGGCTTAGCTGCATGTCGACCCTCTGCCTCTGGGTCCATCCATAAGATCAGCGGTGCTGAAACTGGTAGGTTTTGTCTCAGGGTCGCTGCGAGTGTGAAGCGAATGGAGGAGTCCATTGCGAACATAAGCAGAGCCTTTGTGGAATCATTGGTGCATGAACGCATCACCATGGAAAGGATGGCAACTTCCATGGAGGTGATAAGTCGCCAGAGTGCAGAAAACATGGTGAGTGTTCTGAATAGAATGACATCTCTGGAGGAGCGATGGTCATCTATTGAAAAGAGAAACCAGACCTTCATGGAAGTCCTTCTGAGTAGGACTGCCAGTGCAGATACAGGTCCCCATGGCCCCCCTGATGTGCAGCAAGGTGCTCTCAAGCCACTTGCAAGCATTGAGGGGGACCTGACCCATGAGAGGGAAGTTGGTGGCAGACATCAAGGAAGTGGGGGCTCCTCTCCAAACGCTCACACTTGCATGCCACTGCAGAGCCCTTGGTCAGAGCCCCACCAGAGTCCACACCCAACTGAGATCGGTGTCTCAACCCCTGCACAGCCGCAGGAGCAGCAGACTGTTGATGAGCCCTCACATGTTCGCAACCCCAGAGGACGCCCGCCAAAGGTGTCGAGACAGGAGCAGCAAGAAAGTGAGCAAGGGGCCTCCACATCTGCTGAAGCCACAAGGGAAGCACCACGTAGGAGCACGCGTAAGAGAAAGATACTGCACAAATAGTCACAAGGTTAGTCACTTGGGTGAAATTTGATGTTTTATGTTAAAAAGCCATCAGATGATTACTGTAAATAAAATATCTGATGGCTACTGCTGTAGTTGTGGCATGTGTCATTTCGCGAATGGGACTTCCACATTGAGGGCTTAGCATTACTTGCAATTGTCAGTATGGTGATCAAATTGCTAGGAATCCGTTCATTCTTGGCCATTGTCGATGCTCAAGTAAGAAGCTGCAAGGCAAAAGTGCTTGATTGGCTAGACTAAGCAAATCTGGCCAAGATGAGTGCGTTCCTTGCATCCCGGGCAGCTGTGTTCTCGCGTACTGCTGCCGCTGGTTAATGGGCCTCTGCAAAATGTTCGTTTTCGCCCTCCTCCTCCTCCTTCTCCTCCTCCTCCTCCTCATCTGAGGAGGATATGTGACAAGCCACTTGGTCCTCATGAATCTGCAAGCCATGACGCTGTGCCAGGTTGTGAAGTGCACAGCAAACTACAATGATTCTGGAGACCCTGGCTGCTGAGTACTGCAGGGCTCCACCTGATCTATCCAGGCATCTGAAGCGCATCTTCAGCAAACTGATGGTTTGCACAATTATGGCTCTGGTGGACATGTGGCTGAAGTTGTAGCTCTCCTCAGCTTCGTTGGATGGGCTCCTCAACAGCGTCATTAGCCACATCTTCAGGGGATAGCCCTTTGTCTCCAAGTAGCCATCCGTTAAATTGGTCTGGCGGACTGAATAGTGGAGGCACACTAGATTAGCACAGTATGAAGGAGTCATGGCAACTGCCAGGGTACTTGGCACAAACATGCAAAATTTCCTTCTTGTGGTCACACACCAGCTGAACGTTAAGGGAGTGGAAGCCCTTGCGGTTGACAAAAATACCTGGATTACGAAGGGGTGCCTTAAGGGCCACACGTGTGCAGTCAACGATGCCCTGCACCCTTGGAAAGCCTTGCCAGATTAGCTAATCCAACCGCACGTGCCGTGACACTTGCTTGATCCTTGGTGAAATGGATGTGATTGTGTGCGATGGCAAAGAGGGCATCGGTTACCTGCGTGATGCAATTGTGTGCGGCCGCCTGGGTGATGCCGCTGATGTCTGCTGCTGATCCCTGAGGCAAAAAAGTTGAGTGCGGTGGTGACTTTGACGGCCACTGGTAAGGGTTGGCCACCTGGTCCTCTGGGCTGCAGGTCTTATTGCAGCATTGTGCAGATGTCACCCACTACCTCTCGCGAAAATCGGAGCCGCCTTTGGCACTGCTGCTCAGTCATGTTGAGGTAGCTGACCCTGTGTCTGTAAACCCTGTTTGGGGGGTATCTCCTGTGCCGACAGGCTTCCATGGGCTGGCGCATTCTGGCCTGTGCAGCTTCAGGTGGGGGAGCAGCAGCCTGGCGCTCCTGCTGGTGCTGCTGCTGTTGGTGCTGCTGTTGTTCATGGTTCTGCTGGTGCTGCGGCTGGTCTTCGTTCTCATATAATGTCCAGAAGGGAAGGAAATAAATGGCTCCCATGCTTCTGGTATATGCCTCAGTTGAGGAAGCACTCAGTCAAGGTGGCGAGAGGGGTTTCCCAGGAGGTCACACTGGAGATGGGTGTCAGGCTCCAAACTTCCACAGCTGTGATTATGCCTTCTAAAAGTTCCCCCAGACCTGAGACAACAAAGTCCTGCCACCTGCAAATGATGGCTGATCAAATCTCCTATTTAATGGTTGAGCTACAGCTGATAGTTAGCAATCCAATTGTTTCACCGTCGTGTTTCAGAACAGGCGTGCTTCACGTGGGAAAAGTTAAAATCGCAAAGGCCTATCAAAATGGCAATTTAGTGCTTGTTAAGGGCCTTAATGGTCTATCCCATCTCTTGGAGGTGGGACGGAGACGGGATCAGCAGACACGATTTTTTGAAAATTGCTTGGAGGTGGGGTTGGGCCCGCCTGCCAGTTTCTGCAATTTTAACCCCCCACACGCCTCCAATCCCGCCTCAACGGCCCGATGAAAATCCAGCCCATTGAGTATATTCAAGGCATATGCATGAACAGAAAGACCTGGGGGTATGTCTGCATAAATCTTTGAAGGTGGCAGGGCAGGTTGAGAAAGCAGTTAAAAAGGCTTACAGGATCCTGGGCTTGATAAGTAGAGGTATAGAGTACAAAAGTGTGGAAATTATGATGAACCTGTATAAAACACTGGTTCGGCCCCAACTGGAGCACTGTGTCCAATTCTGGGCACTGCACTTTAGGAAGGATGTGAAGGCCTTAGAGAGGGTGCAAAAAAGATTTACGAGAATGATTCCAGGAATGAGGGACTTCAGTTATGTTGATAGACTGGAGAAGCTGGGGTTGTTCTCCTTGGAGCAGAGAAGATTGAGAGGAGATTTGATAGAGGTGTTAAAAATCATGAGGGGTCTGGACAGATTAGATAGAGAGAAACTGTTCCCATTGGCAGAAGGGTCGAGAACCAAAGGACATAGATTTAAAGTGATTGGCAAAAGAACCAAAGGCGACATAAGAAAAAACTTTTTTACGCACCGAGTGGTTAAGATCTGGAATTCACTGCCTGAAAGGGTGGCGGAGGCAGACTCAATCTTATCTTTCAAAAGGGAGTTGGATAAGTATCTGAAGGAAAAAAAATTGCAGGGCTACGAGGAAAGGGCAGGGGAGTGGGACTAGCTGAGAGTCGCCACAGGCTCGACAGGCCAAATGGCCTTCTTCCATGCTGTAACCATTCTATGATTCTAAGGCTGAGATAGATAGATCGGTGGAAGGGCCATACGGCCTACTCCTGCTCCTAATGCTTATGTTCTTATGCCCAGAATCTCTCACTATTCCTATGTGGAGAAGGTAACACACAAAACTGGAAACTAGTGAAGCAGCTTAGTGATCAGACCCATCATAAACCACAAAAATGAAGCTTGAGTAGCTCATCAACAAGACATCTTGGGTGCTCCTACGACAATTGCAGCAGCAGCACTTAATGCAGCAAAATGTTCTAAGGTACTTTACAACTGGGAGTTGGTGCTGAGCAGGATTAAGAGGGGACTAGGAAATTATGTCAGACAGATAAGCCCAATTCTGAAGGTGGAGAGAGATGTACCAATGTGAAGGGGTTCAGAACTTATGTCAATGAAACACACTATAGCTTGTGTTGTTCTTTATAATGAATGCAGTCGCAGTTCCTAGGACTGTTCTTACCATTTTCCATGTACTGTAATAGTTTTCTTTTTGCCAGGTGCAGTTATCAGAGGGATGACAACATTAAAAATATAAAGGCAGAGGAATATTATACTAGTGCATTACATACTCTTCTGCTAATACTAACAGTACTTTCTACACTACAATCTGAAACCAAACATAGCCACACTTTGTGGTTGAGAAATAAAGTAACTCTGCTGGGCTCCACACTAACAAAGTCCATGATGAAAAAGATAGGTTTCCAATTCACAATTGCTTGGTGTGAATGTAGTCACTTGCGTTATTTTAGGGTGGATGTTAACCTGATTGTGGTGTGGATAATTTCTACCAAAATATCTGCTAGTGAACTGTGGTCAAAGAAAAGATTTCATAATGTGGTCTCGCTTTGGTCAGAACTGGACATGACATAATGATGACAATCATGTAGATGGCACCTTTAATGTAGAACAACATACTAAGGTGCATTACAGAAGGAAACATTTTTTCAGAAAGATTAATTACAGCTAACAGGAAATTGATTTTTCACATTGTACTGACTAATTCTGAATAGAGGTATTGAGGGTCATTTTCAACCCCCCCACACCCCAATTGGACCTGCCCAATTTCCATTCAATTGAAAACAATGGAATGAAAATTGGGCAGGTTCTACAACAGGCAGATGATCCGCCGTCAGGTTACCACCCGGCCACTGAGGTTGAAAATTACCCTCATTGTTCAATAGTCTTGTGTCACAGTGCAGACACAGATAAAATTATGTCAGACTATTTATTAGCTATCTGTGTGCAAAAAGTGATGAGTTATTTGACTCCTTGGGATGTGTAAACAAAACAAAGTGGATACAGAATAGCTAGAAGTGAAATTATTCAGCTTGGGAGAGTTGTGACCAACAGCTCCATTTTAAATTCATTCAAAATCAAATCTAATTCATTAAGTCTGACTTGCGCACTGAGTTCCTGAGTGTGGATAAGATCAGGGTTTACTTTTGACATTATCAGAATCTGTATTCACAGACATATCTACCCTTGGAATGGGAATTTTGCAACCTTAATTCAACTGAAAGTGTAATAACTTCATGAAATAAATCATACCCCATGCTAAGGAATTCAATATTAACAATTCAAACAACAAACTTAATTCTAATTTTTACACTAAATGTGTTGCCACTAGCTGGCTCTATGTAAACATTGCAGGGCCCTGAAATTTCTATGAATGATGTTACTACACTTAGAATAGTGTGTACAGTTCTGGTCGCTGCAGTAACAAAAAGGATATTGCAGTTATTGAAAGGATACAGAAGCGAACAACCAGAATAATTGAGGGGAAGGAGTGATTGGATTACGAGGAGTGATTATGTAAATTGAGCATGTTCTCACTGGAAAAGAGAAGGTTGAGAGGTGATATGATTGCTGCTTTTAGGATTCTAAAAGGGACTCGATAATGTAGACCCTGATGAGCTATTTCACCTTGTCCAGAACAGTAGAACCAGAGGACACAGCCTGCGGTTGAAGGGGGGTAAATTCAAACCTAATCTGTGGAAACAATATTGTAGTGAGTGCTTAGTTAATCTATGGAACAGGCTCCCTCGGGAAACGGTGGAAGCAGTTAGTATTGATTCATTCAAATGCAAATTAGATAGATTTCTTTCCGAAAATAACATTTTGGGATACAGTATATGAGTAATTTGAGACATGACATGGTGAGTGTAGCTTGCTTGGGAGGAGCAGGTGACTTTGGACCTATGGTTCCCAAAGCTCTCCACCACTTATGTTTTCCTCTCATCATGTCTGGGTCTGTTGTAGATTAACTGATAAAGATTGATTGCTATGCTTAGTCAAAAACTCCATTGTTGTTGTATCATGCGACTACCAGGATGGCAGAAGACAAACTAGAAGGACCTTGGCCTTTTACTGTCCAGCAATTCCTATGTTCCTATTGCATGAGCCCTTAGCACATTAGTATCTAATTTGTCTCTTCATAGTTTAATGGAGGCACTATCTGATTTATTTTAAATGGATAAACATCTCTGTTAAAATGGTGCAGAGAAGAACTGAATACTAGTGTTTTTATGATAAAATTGCCAACAGTAATTTCTAGGTTTATAGCTTTGCCAAAACCAGGAGTAGAGATAATAAATGAATAAACCCTGACTTCAATTGAGTTTTCTGTTCACAGTACTCCAGAATAACCAATTATTAATGCATACCACAAAATGTTAAAGTGATTTCCTTAGTATAAACTAATCTATATTGTGGCATTGCTGAGTTACATTTCTAGTATGAAAAATATGAGATATATGTGAGAAAATAATTCACATTTACAAATAGTAATGAAAAATAGAAAATCAATGTTCTGTAACAGTATAATCCAAACAACCTAATGATTTCAATTCTAATCAAATAGTGGAAGGGCACGCGATCATCCTCTAAAAGATTCAATGTGGAAACAAAATATTTTTGTTTTGCAGGCAACTGGTCAAGAAATTTCTGAACATTTTGTCCTCAGAAATGAAGTGAAATATATTTTGTTACTTACGACTTTTTATAAAACCAAATCCCTTGTAAATAAAACTTACTCTTGGTCCAGGAAGTCCTGGGGGTCCTATTGCGCCTTCCAGTCCTCTTGTACCCTAAAACATTGACACCAATTGACAATCTATATCACAGAACATCTTTATTGGTGATACCCAAATTAAAAAGAACACAGTTCCGCTCCACCCGTGCCTTATTCTATAGTGAGCAGGAAGGCTGCCCTCAGCTTGGCTGGCAATACAGGATTTGTTCCCTCCGTAAACGTAGCAAATACATCCATCAATTGAAATTAAACCCAGATACTTCTATATTAGGTGATGGAAAACAAATGGCAAATTATTTACCAATTTGATTTTGAAACAATAAAGATATCTCGGGTACAGTTTCAATATTTTTTTGAACTACACATGAAATGTTCCATAACACATCATGCTACATTCAAACTGGGTCTGATAAAGTTCAGCGGAACATAAGCAATCTAATCAGTATCTTGTATTTAATAAATATAGAAAATCATGGACCTGAAGCCATCCTTGTCACGGTTATATCCACTGGTTTGATGTAACTTTTAAATAACACTATGCAACTTGCACTTATATAACACCTTTAATGCAGAAAAACATCCCAATGGAGGGAGGATGAAGGTGGAGAGTGTGGGGAAGGAAGGAGGAGTTAGAAGAGTTAAGGAGGTGTTCAAAAGAACAGATATTGAGAAGGCTTTTGGGGTGGAGAGAGAAGTAAAAGGCCGAAGGAGTTTGGTTTAGGAAGGGAATTTCAGCGAACACGCTGAAAGATCTGTCACCAATAGTGGACAGGTGAAGGGGAGCAGCTTAAACTAAATAAAACTGCTTCAAATGTTGATCTTAATGAGAAAATCAAAACAAACCCAGGGGGTGAGGTTCTAAAATGATTTGTATTATTTTACAATTAGTTTTCATGTTATTTTTAACTGATTAGATATATAATTTTTAAAATGTTTGTTCCAGTTTTCGGAAAATGCTGACTCTTGCTGGGGTACCAGTCTGTGGATGGAAGCAGTCTCCAGCCCCCCTCATCTAAGTGGTCACTTCTCGAATGTGAATCTAAACAGCAAATGTTAGCAGGCTATTTGATTGTGAACGGCATCACGGCCTATCCAGATACCATCAGATGCACTTTTCAGCCAGAGTATTTGGACACTCAATGACATTTCTTTTCACTAGCTCAGTGATATTAGTTGTAGCATCCCAACAGCTAAAATCAGCAGAGGCAGGGAACTGAACCTGGCGTAAATACCCGCATCACGTGCTGCATTTTCCACTCATCCATCAAGGGAGTCTGCAAGCTTTTTTTTAATATACTTTATCGAGAAATTTTAAATGCCTCACCGTTAATCATTGGCCACCTTGCTACAATTAAAAATTATGGCATTAAACAGTTTTTAGAGTAAGAAATTCAGCAAAAATTGTTAATGACAGGAATGAGTAATTACAGTGAAAAACTATTGAGGATACATTTCAGAAACTGCCCCACTTCTCGTGCTAGAAGTGAGTGTTATTCAATTGGGTATCATTAAAGGAAAAGGAAAGTCTAAGATTGGGGGGGGTCCAAATTGTGCGAACCAAACGTAGCTCTTTAGCCCTAACAATCCAACTCTCAAAGCTCAGGCAATTCAGTCATACTTGGGCTAATATCTCTTATTCACTGATTTCTCCTGTTTAAATTTTGTGAGTCTGCAGGTTTGCAAAGAGTTGTTCTTATCTCTGTTGCCTCATTGATGGGTTAATTAGATCACCAAGATCTGTTAGCATCAACAACCTGAGACATATCCAAATTAATGGGACTATAGACTTAAGCTCATCAGCAGTGGCTTAGTAGTACCACTCTACTGCCTCCGAGTCAGAAGGTTGTAGGTTCAAGTCCCACTCCAGTGATTGGGCCCCACTCTTGATTGGGGTGGGTTTTGTGAGCCAGAGTGGGGTGGGGAGGAGTTTAGTTCGGGCTGTAGAGTTTTGACTCCACAGCGTACGTCTCTTTTTTCCAAGCAGGTTCCCCGCCCAGAAGCCAGCCTGATTGACAGGCTTGGATCCCTGTCGGGCGGGGAACGCTCCTGAGGAGGCCCAAGCCCAGGTAGGGAGCTTGCAGCTGGGTTAGTGGGGGCATTGGGGATCCGGACCTTGGGGGTGGGGTGGTCACCGATCCCTGGGGCGGGGAGGCATCCGATCTCCGATCCTGGGAGGTCCGATCGCAGGGGCCGTGGGGCTTTGTATCCCGGGGGGGGGGGGGGGGGGGGGGGGAGGGTTTGATGGCCGGCAAGGAAGAAGGTAAACTTGGTGGTCTGGGTGGAAGCACTCCTGCTCCTCCTGGCCCACAAGCAGCGCTGTAAAGGCACTTATTTTTTCCACAAAGCAGTCCTTGCCTCCCTTTAGCTGTCGGGTTTCTTGAGGCTTGGGAAACCCGGTCCAGCCAGGGTTAAACCTGGAAGACAGGTTAAATATGAGGCACCCAAATTTTAACATCCCACATTACCCCAACTCACCTGTTGTTTGTGGTTAAAATTACCCACTTGAGCACAAAATCTAGGCTGACACTCCAGTGCAGTACTGAGGGAATGCTACACTGTTGGAGGTGCAGTCTTTCGAATGAGACCTTAAGCCAAAACCTTGTCTGCCATCTCATTTGATTGAAAAAGATCCTATGGTACTATTTCAAAGAAGAGCAGGGGAGTTTTCCTCAGTGCCTTGACCAATATTTATCACTCAAGCAGCATCACTAAATCAGATGATCTGGTCATTATCACATTGCTGTTTGTGGGACCTGTGGGCAAATGGCTGCCGCATTTCCTACATTACAACAGTGACCACACTTCAAAAGTACTTCATCGGCTGCAAAGCCCTTTGGGACATCCTGAGGTTCTGAAAGGTGCTATGTAATTGCACTTATTTCTTTTCTTTCTATAATTAACTCAAAGGCTCCATAGTATGAATAATATGATCCACAAAGACAAAAAGATTGGACACAGCTAATTTGGAGAGCACTTTTTATTGCAGTATTCCCCTTTTTATAGAAGAAAGCTTACCTTAAGATTATTTGTCCTTTTTCTACCGGCATGAAGAGCCTCAAGTAAGTCATTCTGCTGGTGTCAACTATTCTAGTGCAGCTTAATGGCAAACAGGGGAGGCATGACTTCTAATTGTCCTGATGGGCACCCCACGGCCACCCAGAAAACCACACTATGGTGGAAGAATTGGCAAAAGCATCTCTTTCTCTGACTAAATGTGCTTACATGTTCACTTCACCATTTTTTCTTTTTTTTGCATGACAAAAACCATAAATTAGTAGTCTTAAATGCCAATCATGAAAATTGGACTAAAGCAGGTAGCAGACCCATCTCATTCTGGATCATTGCAATGCAGCTTTCATGTTTCGGTCATAGTTTTCAAATTCAGCCTCCATGAAGTCGAAGTGTTTTAGCATCAGGTGTAATCAGTGACTTTGTAGCATCAGTCCGGTCACTGTGCAATCTTCCATTTAGAAGCTTGGGAAAGTGGATTCTCAATGTTGACTCCCCTTTAATATGCCATGAAATACAGCGAAACTGTGTATTTTGCATTTTTTATATATAGAACTATCTGTTGTTTGGTTACTTCTACACAAATGTTGGTTTACCTTTGGTCCCTGAAGTCCATCTCTCCCTGGAGGACCTTGAGGACCTGGGAGACCCTATGGAGAAATAAAGTAAGTTAGGTTTGATAATGTGCAATCATGTATTGTTCAATTAGCAAGCTAATAATTGCGATTTTATCTTCCCTTTCCCACCAATTATCCCCTTCCCAACACATTGGGCTGGATTTTGTCAATGAGGAGCTTTTGGAGGCGGGACTCCCACTTGTCGGGTTTCAGTCCCACCTCCATCAACTTCTGGCCAACCCATGCTATTTTCCCTTGATTGACCTTGTTAAGCCCACCCAGCGGGCTTAGCAGGCCAATTAAGGGAAAGCCAGTTACAGAGAACGTCAACGTATGATGTTTCATCTGTCACTGAATTGTCATCGTTTGACAGCTCTGTGAAGCTGTCAAGCACTGACATTCTCTGTAGTTTGGTGAGTTCTTGAATTCAAGACCTCATCAAACCTCTTTCTTTTGTAGAAATTAGATGGTTGTTGCATTGGAGAATGCAATGGCCATCTGTCATCTCTGCCGCAGAGGTGCGAGACTCTCCGCATACCCACCGATTGAAGCCTGCAGGAAGAAACAAAGGTAAGTACACTTTTTCTAACACTTTGCACTTACCTCAGATACTCACCTCTCCACACTTGCACCCATCACTCACCTCCACAGCACACTTTTGGACCCCTCCGAACCACTACTCGCCTCGGTGACCCTCGGAGCATTCGGGAAGCCCGCACTTGTGTGGGCAAAAAGGGGATAATCCTATTTTCTGCCGTTAACTACCTGTAATCCCTTCCCGCCTCCAAGGAGACGGGACCCGGCGCGGGACGGCTACCCGCCTCCTGGCAAGATGGCATGGAGACGGGTTGGGCACCCGCCCCCAAATTCAGCCATTTTCCCGGCAGTCCCGCCTCCAAACCCGCCTCCCCAGGGCTGGCAAAATCGCCCTCATTGACTCTTTTCTGGGATATAACTCCATGGGTGCGGAGCACCTGCTGGTACCTCACAAGTGGTGAGCCCACACCATGATTGCTGACGGGTTACCCAATTACGAGGACCATCACATCCAAGCCCATTCCTGTCTCCAACTAAAGTCCACAGAGGAACACTTTAGTATTCAGATTCTGCTTCCATAAAGTAGAAACATTTTAGCATTAGGTATAATCAGTGACACTGCAGCACGAATCCTCTCAGTGCACAGCTTTCTGTTTACAAATGTGGGAAAGTGGCTTGCAAGTTATTTTATTTATTCCCATAATATATCATGAGATAGAGCAAATTCAGGTCACAGGATAGTAATTAGAAGCATTTTTCTCTCCCTGCCAGAGAATGCTAGATCAGTTATAGCGCTCCTACCACTCCAGCTAAGATCAGTTAACTCAGCACAGACTCGAAAAGAAAGACTTGCATTTATATAGCGCCTTTCACGACCACCAGACATCAAAAAGCGCTTTACAGCCAATGAAGTACTTTTTGGAGTGTAGCCACTGTTGCAATGTAGGAAACGTGGCAGCCAATTTGCGCACAGCAAGCTCCCACAAACAGCAATGTAATAATGACCAGATAATCTGTTTTTGTTATGTTGATTGAGGGTTAAGTATTGGCCAGGACACTAGGGCTAACTCCCCTACTCTTCTTCAAAATAGTGCCATGGGATCTTTTATGTCCATCTGAGAGGGTAGATAGAACCTCGGTTTAACATCTCATCCAAAAGACGGCACCGCCGACAGTGCAGTACTGCACTGGAGTGTCAGCCTAGATGTTTGTGCTCAAGTCTCTCGAGTGGGATATATATAGGGAATATTGCATTATCACATTCATACATAGTTGACCATATGATAATGTTGCATGTTTGTTTATGTCTCTTTGAAACTGCTATGACAATAATTTGCTGAAAATTCTTGCAATTGAAACTTTTTCTTTTATAGTTTTAAAGGAAACCACGAGGACAGTTTAGGGAGTAATGTTTAAAGCTAGATAATTAATAGGCAATATGCATCACCGGTAAAAATTCTCATTTTATTTGAAATAAGACAGAGTAGAACCATTTGCGCTATATATGTTTCCCATAGCTAAAGAAACCATTCAAAAATAATATGGAAGATATCTTAATCTTTGGTCCAATTTCCCAGAAGTTTTGTTTGCATTGCAACAACTTATAGTTGCTAATGAGCTCTCAGCAAACGCTGTAAATGTGCCAAATAACAAAGTAGACAAACACTGGCTGTGTGGGAAAAATTATCACTATAGGTTAGATAGTACTGTCATTGATGTTATATATATATACTGCGTGAATTCATTATCTAGCTTTAATGTGCTCGTATTAACTTCCTTACTCTGCTATTTAATAGGCTAATTTTAAATAGGGTTAACACTGCTGTTAAAATAATGAAGATAGAAATTTCCACAAATTGATTGACTCAATCAGTCTAATTTCTCTAATAAATGTTGGCAAACTGTATCTGGTTTGATCACCTCTAGCAGCGTAAAATGGGACTTTGTAATCTAGCACAATCTCAGACAATGACGACAACTTGTATTCGCACAATATCTTTAATGTAATAAAATGTTTCAAGGTGCTTCACACAGGAGAGAGAAACAGACCAAGTAACAGTAGAATAATTAGGCACAATGACAGAAAGCAAGGTTTTTTGGGGGGAGTTTCAGAGGCTAGGACCTAGATGGCTGAAAGCTTTGCCATGAGATGAAGAACACTGGAGGGGTGGGTTAAACAGGAGACTGGAGTTGGAGGACCACAGGGTACAAGCTGGGACATAGGGCTGGGGAGGTTGCAGAGCTATGGTGGTGTGAACCCGTGGAAAGATTTTGTAAAAAAGAGCACACGGATTTTGAATTCAGTGCATTTAGAGCCAGGGAAGGCCAGTGAGGCCAGGGTGATGGGCGAGCAAGACTTTGTGCAACAGCTGCTTGGCAACAGCTCTGTAACCAGAGACAAAGAGAAAAAGAAAATTACAGCTCAACTCAAGAGAAAACACTTCTTGAATTCTGGTTGCACTAATCGCTCCTGAAATTTGTAAATCAAACTGCATCAGAACGGAATTATCTTTCCTCTATGCGACATTTCCAAACTGGGGCGGGACATGTGCAGGAGTTCCCATTAATCAGCTGCATTGGATAAGTAGGCCTCCAGTCACTTATTACCTTACTCTCCCCCACCCCAAACATCGCCATCTTCAAAACTTCCTTCCCTTCACAAGATGCTAAATGGACTTTATTTTTTACCAACTCACAGGTTAAATTATTATTAAATTTGCTTTTTTGGAAGAGCCAATTTTTCATAATCTTTAGATCAATATTTTACTGAGCCTTACAATAGTTTAAAGTAAAAGTGGTTCTACTGACTATAAGTATTTAATTGAAAAAGTTAGCAGAAAGTATATTTCTGTTTGAATCTTTACCTGGTTGCTTCTTTGTCCAGGCTCACCTTTGTGACCTTTTTCACCAGGAGGACCCTTTTTAAAAGGAATGAAAAGTAAGGACATTGGTAAAATATTCATAATTTTCTCCAATAAGTTAATTATATTTTAATTCTAAACACTACCAACAAATGAGGCATCATGTATGTATACTTTAAAAGATAATTTTTATGTATTTTAAACATTTTAACATGATTTTTTTGTGTTTGTTTTGTATTTATGAATATAGCATACATACTGCAGGTCCTTGCATACTGAGTCCTCTTGGCCCCGGAGGTCCGGGTTGACCCTCTAATCCCATAGGCCCTGTGTTACCAATTGGACCTTCTTGACCCTAGGGAACAAATGTTGTGTTAGGACTGAAGGAATTTCTGAAAGTTGATTCATTTCCAGTAAACAAATGCTTGTTAGTCCATTATTGAAACTCAAAGTTTGGAATCAAGTAGAACATCATTGTACAACATGTTCATACACCTACCTGAGGTCCAGGCTCCCCAAGTTCACCCTGGGCACCTCTTAAACCAGGAGGTCCCTGCAGAATTGGTTAAAAAGTGCAGGATTAAGAGATCGAATTTATATTATGTTTTTAATGCATTTGAACTCTTTAAGGAAGGAATGAATGAATGCATTCAAACTCTTCCGGCAGTGGACAAAGCATGGAGCATCTTAATGGAAGATGGGTCTGACGACTGGACTTAGGTTCAGATGCTGTCAAGTTAATCACGTTCTCAAAAATACAACCTTATCATTACATTATCTTCAATGACTACACTTCAAAAGTACTCCATTGGCTATAATGCATTTTGGGATATCCTGAAGTCGCAAAAGGTATTATAAAAATGCAAGTCTTTCTTTTAAGAAGAATTTCAGATAGACACGATATTTGTTTTGACACTATTATCCCACAGGGCCAAAGAGGAAATAATAGATGATCAGGCATCAGATAGAATACCACACTGAGCAGTGTATTCTGCATTTCAGATCACAAGTATATAAATTTGAGTGATATGAACACCACTACCTTCTGACTCTCTTATGAATGGACTTAAAGCAATTGTCAAAAAAGGTTCTAAGACAATTAACACTGTATTAAAAACAATTTTGATATTAGCTAGAAAATCCTGATGAAAACAAATGGCTATTTCAATGTGAAATTAAAAAAAGTGATTTTGCAACAACAACAACTTGCATTTATATAATGCCTTTAACATAGTAAAACATCCCAAGGCATTTTCTCAAATAGTGCTACTCATTCTTTTATGTCCACTTCAGCAGACAGATTGGTCTTTGATTTCACTTGCCAACTGAAATAGTTGGGGGTCTAAATTCAACATCATTATGCCCATTCTATGGGCGTTAAACAGGTGCAACAATAACGAATTTAGCAGAGACACATTCCGCATTTGATTTATGCTGCCGCTAAATTCATCGGGGCCTTTTTTTTTTTTTTAGGTAGCCCTGGCGCCCACCTGAATTGAGCACAGGACCCTCCTTCAATATTTCAGGAAATTGGTTGAGACGCAGCACAAGTTCTGACTAGTTTTTCAGGCTCTGCTGTAGCTTAACCAGTGGTCCTTGAAGGGGCCAATGGAGGCCACGCAAGAAACTTACCTCAATGTGGAGTTAGGAATGCACATCAAGTTCCCACAAAACAGCTCCACCTCCCCAACCCCCCGCCATCCCATTTGCTTCCTCCTGGCCAAAATTTGAATGGCCCGGACCGGCGAGCTGGGTTCGAGCGACTTATTGGCACCCACAGCTCGCCGGATTTATTCCAATGAGGCCCGAGGACAAATGTAAGATAGTCCTTGGGCATCTCTCTTCTAAGTTCAACGAGCTGATTACTTTTCTCCCATTATCAGGCGCTATCGAATTGACCTTTTATTCTGAAAGATCTCAACAGATTGATCTTGAATTGGAAATTCTATATGGAGCCTGAAGTATTTAAACTGCTCCTGAATAATTCATATATTGAAAATCTTATGCCAGGTCTGCAGTTAAGACTGTTTCAATGTGTTTCCATAATTGCTTATCTTTCCCAGAGCGATAATAATTAGTTTATCCATTATGTTGCTTAATTATATCCGTCAGGTATGGTGACTTCATTCACTCTCCACTGCAACATTTCTTATCTCTATTTTATCAATAGCATTATGGTCATTCTGCGCTGTGTGATAAAAGATGATAAACTTACTGGTGGTCCTACAAGCCCTGGTCGTTCCTTGACAGCTGATGAACAAGTGCAAGCATGGAAACGAGGAGGACACTTCACTTCATCTCTCTAAAACCAGGAAAATACTTCAATTACTACAATTTATGGAGCACATGTAGAACAGAGACAGGCAGATCCCAAAACTGAAAACAAACAGTAGTGTTGAAAATGATACTGCAATGGAGTTTCTATTAATCTGTTTTAGTGACTTTATTTCAATATAATTATCTATCCATTACATACATCACACTCCAGACATCACATATAGTTGCAAATGCAAAGCAACCAGAAAACCAGACACTTATCAATGGGCATTTTTTGACCTGCTGTCTGAAATTTACAAACACCTTCTTAGCTGCAAATTTCTCTCAGCAAACAGTGAATAAACTCTGATTGTTTTTAAGTAAACACAGGTAGGGTCAAAGGCCGGAATTTTGCCTACCTCGATGGGGTCGGCGTGGCGGGTCGTGACTCTGCTGTTGACTCCATCCCACTGCTGAAAATTACTTTCCCTTAAGGGGGCCTAGTAAGCCCATCCAGCGCATTACCTGGCCCAATTAAATGGAATGGGTCTGGTGATGTCATTCATGACGCGTTTTCAGCTGGGATCTTTAAAGGCACCACGGCCACATTACATTTGACGTTAATCTAACATAGTGCTGTCAGTGTACTATAGCATTGAAGTGCTGCAAACACTGACAATGACTGCACAGAGGCAGAGGGCTGCACCCAGGTTCTCCCATGACTCCCTCCATATGCTTATGGAGGGAGTCAGAGCAAGCAGGGAGGTCCTCTTCCCTTCCAATGGGTGGAAGAGACCCCCCCAGGAGACAAAAACAGCCTGGTTGCAGGTTGCACAGGAGGTCACAGGCAGGGATGTTGTGAGGAGGACCTGGGTGCAGTGCCGCAAACCTTTCAATGATCTCACTAGATCAGGAAACATTAGTACAAAGCCACACTCAACTTCATCCTGCTGTGCCTCTCATCAGATCCCCATCACTCTGCCTTCCCTACCCTACTCCTGCACATCCTCACTCACAACAACATACCTTGCACCTCCACCCATCCCTCTCTATCTACATTACCACTTCCCCATCTCACTAGCCACCCCTCATCCTAGTGCAATCATACCAACTAACAACACACAAGGGTAGCCACTTGAATGTTTTATCCAATGTTCATGTAAAGTTTCTGTTAATGTGCTGTCAAACATTGAAATCTTTATTTTCAACACTTTCCGGTCTTGGACAGATTTTTGTGCACCTTTGGAAGTGGCTTAGTGAGTTACAGTAAATGGCGAGACATAACGGTAGCCACCCCCCCCCCCCTCCACCCCACAATGGTGATGAGTGTGAAAGGAATGGCTTGGTCGTTGTAGGGATGCTTTATGGTGGTGGTGTGGGGTGGTGCCAACCTGGCGCATTATGTGGCAGCCATGGTGTACAGCATAAAGTTAACTAAATCTGGCCATGATGAGGCCATCCCTGGCCTCCCAGGCAGCAATGTGCTCAGGTGCTGATGCCCTATGTCCTGTACAGAATCAGTTGATTGCGGAGAAGGTTGGTGTTGTTGTTGGTGCTGCTGGTGTGCCTGGTGCTGCTGATGTTGGGGCTGATCGTCATCCGATTCTGAGGACCAAGGTGAGAGAGTATAAAGGGCGCCCATGTTGATGGAATAGATGGCAGGTGAAGTACAGATGACAGAAGCGATCTGTCACTGGTGAGAGAGTTCTTCCAATGAGGTGGGACCGGATGGAGACTTTGCTGGAAAGACTTGCACCCTGCAGAATCTGTGCTGGAAATGTGTTGTGTATGTCCCTTTAAGGGAATAACTGGTCTCAGACTGCAGTACCGGCAGTGACCATCCCTGTATAAAAGGCCCTGGCAGGCTTCTGTAGTTTCAGTTTCCAGATTGTCTTCATTCAGTAAAGACTTGTTAAACCAACTCCTGCATTCCGTGTCTCCATTAACACACGGATTTAATACTGGCGACGAGTAAGAAACGAACTTACCTGCAACTCGGCAGCACCGCAGACGACGTTATTGAAGGTCGAAGCCAGAAAAGAAAAAAAAAAATAATCCAAAGAAACTCGAGAAACGGGCGTCGACCGTGGGCAACCGCCCTCCAAATCATCAGATTGAAAACTTGCAGGGGAGACTGTCAAGAGCCAGGCTTGGTTCCTCAGTCTGTGGTTTCCCAGCTAATCGGGCTGGTGGCAGGTAGTGCACTGATCCTTCCTGGGCTGCAGTGGGCTAGAGCTCGATCGGGTGGCTCTGCAACGGGGCCGGGCAGCGAGTCGGGAAGCAGAGAGAGAGAGAGAGAGAGGGTGGAGCACACAGGGTGCGGCCGGTGCTTTGCAGCCGGGCAGCGTTCGGACCTAAGAAGAGGGAGGGAAGTGTCCCAGAGGGTCTGCTCCACGACGGGAACGGTTAAAAATAAAAAATACCGTGGAGAGCGGCGTTGACAGCAGCGGCAGCGGCGGGAAAGCGCGGGAGGCGCCATCTTAACTCGGCGGGTAAGAAGGAAAAGCGCGGGAGGCGCCATTTTGATCCATCGGGGACGAAGGAAAAGCGCGGGAGACGCCATCTTAGATTTTCAAGATGCCAAAGACTGGCGATATCACTGCCTTCGATAATGCAATAGAAGACTGGACCACGTATGTGGAAAGAGTCGAGGTATATTGCGAGGCAAACGAAATAGCCGAGGGGAAAAAGGCATCGGTATTGCTAAATTTAATGGGCGCAAGAACGTACGGCCTATTGCGGGACCTGATTACTCCAGCCAAACCGAAGGCGAAGAGTTTTAACGAAATTGTTGCTATCCTACAGGGACACCTAAATCCTACACCGCTGCTGATAGCAGAAAGATTTAAATTCCACAGGAGAAATCAGCATAAAAACGAGAGCATTGCTGATTACCTTACGGAACTATGCAAGCTATCAAAGCACTGCCAGTTCGGAGCAGGACTGGCAGATACCTTACGGGACAAATTTGTCTGTGGACTCCTGAGTGAAGGAACCCAGAAGAGGTTACTCTCAGAGAAAGAGCTGACGCTAGATAAGGCTTTCAGCGTGGCAGTATCGTACAAAGCAGCAGCAAGGGGAGCTGCGGAAATACAACAAAAGCCACAGGAATACGGCACCCACGAAATGACATGGGGATTTGCAAAATGTTATCGCTGCGGCAGAACAAACCATGACCAGAAGGACTGCTGGTCCACGGACAAAATATGCAGGCAATGCAGAAAGATGGGACACATTGCACGAGTTTGCAGGTCTGAGAAGAAGACCAACGACAATAAAAAGGCTACTAAGGAACCGTACAGGAAAGTACAAAAGATGACAGACAGTAGTTCCGAAGACCAGATGAGCGATAGTGAATCCGGGAACAAGAGACTAAGCTGTCTCAAATTTCACAACGTAATCGCAAAAGAGGATCACCGAACCATTTGGGTCGCCCTCACGATAGCAGGGTCTCAAGTCAAAATGGAATTGGATACAGGATCAGCTCTAACCGTCATGAATCGATGAGACTACGAGCGGCTATTCTCACACATACCCTTGAGAGAGACATCCATTGTCTTGAGGACGTATACAGGGCAAAAAGTATACCCCAGAGGAAAAATAAGGCTGCCTGTCGAATACAACGGCAAGAAAATACGGAAATTGTATCTCTACATTCTGCAAGATGGTGGACTACCGTTATTGGGACGTGAATGGATCAGAAAGATAAGTTTAGACTGGCACTCCATTCAGGCACTGACGGTGGCTGGTAAAAAGGATGACGACGTCACTCCTGGACGATTGTCAAAAATCTTAGCTGACGCCAAAGAGGTATTTCTACAAGAACTGGGCACTCTTAAAGGCATAACCGCCTCGATAAAAACAGAGGAGAATGCAATTCCCAAGTTTTTCAAAGCAAGACCGGTACCATATGCAATTCGCCCAGCCGTCGAGGCAGAGCTGGAGAATCTGGAGAATGCAGGCGTGTTATCTAAGGTAGACTGGAGCGAGTGGGCGACACCCATCGTTCCTGTCATGAAGAAAACGTTATACAATAAGTCTGAGGAGCCAAGGAAGGTTCGCATCTGTGAGGACTTCAAGGTGACAGTGAACCCAGTCCTTCACACAGTACAATATCCTCTTCCAAGGATAGAAGATATCTTCGCCTCACTATCCGGAGGGAAGCGTTTTACAAAAATTGACCTAGCGCAAGCATATTTGCAGATGGAGGTTGAAGAATCCTCTAGGAAGTATCTCACGATAAACACTCACAAAGGTCTTTACCAGTATAATCGACTGGTATTCGGAGTAGCATCAGCTCCGGCGATATGGCAAAGAGCGATGGAACAAGTCCTGCAAGGGATTCCGAGGACTCAGTGTTACTTGGACGACATCCTAGTGACAGGTGAAGATGACAGTGAACACCTTGCCAACCTAGAGCAGGTGCTCACTAGACTACGTGAACATAGGCTATGAGCCAATCGCCCCAAGTGCGAGTTTTTTAAGAAACAGATATCGTATTGTGGCCACGTGATTGATGAAGAGGGGTTGCATAAGTCCCCTGACAAAATTGAAGCAGTAGTTAAGGCTCCAGCACCTGAAAATGTGTCACAACTGAGGTCATTCCTCGGATTGGTGAATTACTACCATAAGTTTTTGCCGAATTTGTCCACAATTCTGCATCCACTGAACACCCCACTACGAACGGGAGCAGCATGGAAATGGAGCAATGAATGTAAGCGGGCCTTTCAGAAGAGTAAGGACCTAATCACTTCAAGAGAAGTATTGGCTCACTACAACCCATCACTACCGATAAGACTGGCGTGTGATGCGTCTCCCTACGGCATTGGGGCGGTACTGTCGCATAAATTCCTTGATGGTTCTGAGAGGCCGATAGCTTTTGCGTCACGCTCGTTAACTTCAGCCGAGCGTAACTACGCCCAGATTGACAGAGAGGCCCTCAGCCTGGTGTGGGGGGGGTGAAGAAGTTCAATCACTACCTGCACGGTCAGAAATTTACTCTACTAACTGATCATCAACCTCTCGTCTCCATTTTCAACCCTCAGAAGGGCGTACCGATAATGACGGCACAACGGCTACAGAGGTGGTCCCTTTTCCTAGGGGCACACCAATATGACATTGAGTACAAAGGAACTAAACAGCATGGGAATGCTGATGGATTGTCGCGCCTACCGTTGCCGACAGTGGATGAAGAACTGGCAGTGGATCCAGTGGAGTTATTCCACTCGACTATTGTCGAATGTCTCCCTGTGATGAATGCAAACATAGAAAAGGAAACACGAAATGACCCGACACTCTCCCGGGTCTATGATTTAACGGTGAAGGGATGGCCAGCACATGGCGAACCACTGCTGCCAGCATTCTCGCCGAGAAGAGAACTGCTGTCAGTGTGCAGAGGAACCTTAATGTGTGGATCCAGAGTAGTAATTCCACCCAAATTGAAGGATAGAGTGCTCAATGAGCTTCATGAGGGTCATCTGGGAGGGGTAAAAATGAAGAACTTAGCCAGAGCGTTTGTGTGGTGGCCGGGAATCGATAGAGAAATCGAAGAGATGACCAAGAGCTGTACAGGATGCCAGAAGGTCCAAAACGCCCCACCACAAGCCCCTCTACATCCATGGGAGTGGCCCTCATCTCCATGGCAAAGGGTGCACATTGATTTTGCTGGTCCATTTATGGACTCGATGTTTTTAATTGCGGTGGATGCACATTCAAAGTGGCCAGAGGTAATAAAAATGTCCTCAACCACCACAGAAAAAACTATCACAGTCTTACGAACCATATTCGCCAGGAATGGGCTGCCTGAACAGATTTGCTCCGACAATGGACCACAGTTTGTGTCTGAAGAGTTCCGGAGGTTCTTAAAGAACAATGGTGTTAAGCATTACACATCCGCCCCATATCATCCAGCCACTAATGGATTGGCCGAGAGGTTTGGTCAAACATTCAAGAAGGCTATCAAGGCAATGTGTAATGAAGATATGCCCCTACAACATAAGGTGGATAACTTCTTGTTTGCCTACCGGAATGCGACACATGCGGTTACCAACCAAACTCCAGCCATGATGTTCTTCAATCCAAGACTACGATGCCGCTTGGATTTGGTTAAGCCAAACGTCAGAAGAGATGTGGAGAACAGGCAGTTTCAGAATATGAATGAAAGGCCGACCAGGAGTTTTAAGATAGGTCAACCAGTTTTGGCCCGGGACTACCGCACAGAGAAATGGCAGCCAGGAACGATCTGTACACAGCAAGGACCTCTAATGTATACTGTGGACGTTGGAGAAAGCATTGTAAGACGCCATGCTGACCAGATTCTAGAGTCACTGGAAAACCTCAACTCCACACCACGATCTGATACACCTGGCGATGAAACCGAAGTACCAATTGCATCTGCCGCAGAATCGGTGATATTGGAAGCAGACGAACCAAACAACGACATTGATCCCGACTCAACCTTGCCAGAAGAACCTGATATCCCAAAGAGGCGTTATCCAGACAGAATCAGGAAGCCTCCTCAAAGACTGAACTTATAATTGCTTAACTTCAACTAATGTATCTAGCAACCGTAATTGTAATTGTAATTAGTTATTATTTAGTTGTTAAATGAATGTTATGTACTGTTTATCTAAAAGGGGAGGAATTGTTGTGTATGTCCCTTTAAGGGAATAACTGGTCTCAGACTGCAGTACCGGCAGTGACCATCCCTGTATAAAAGGCCCTGGCAGGCTTCTGTAGTTTCAGTTACCAGATTGTCTCCATTCAGTAAAGACCTGTTATAACCAACTCCTGCATTCCGTGTCTCCATTAACACACGGATTTAATAAAATGGACTGAGCAACAGCTTCTGCCTGAGGAAAGTGATCATCTGTCAGGTGGGAGCTTTTACTGTACATTTGATGCTGTCAAGTAATCAGCTGGAGCAATGGCCATGGAACTCCCGCCTCAGGTTGACAGACGTGGTTCCTGAGCAGCATGGTTGCCCTGGCCATGCAGTTAAATTTAAAAAGTGAAAAAACCTCTCAATTGGGTCGCCCGCTGGTCGGGTCAGCTCCGCGATGACAGACGTGCCTGGGGGAAAGGTGGGTGGGGGCGGGATGACAGCGGGTTCCTGACCCGCTGGCAAAAATAACAACTTTCCTACCCAATCCACCACCGATCGCGCCCGCTACCACCCCGGAAAATTCTGGCCAAAGATTCTTTGTGCTTCTGAAGGGACACAGTTCTGTTATAGCAGCAGAATAACACATTGTGCATCATATGGTATAACACTTTTGTCATTCTCTCAACTCACTTACAGTAAGCAATGATATGAGAAATCCACCAATCTATATTAATTTGTTTATTTTCATATGTTATCACTCACTTTATATGCTAATATGGACCTAAAGAGACAGGAAAGACGAGCATATGGGTAAATAGCTTTATCTCCAGTGAAATTTGAAGAAATATATGAGTGTTTCAATTAAATCATCATGGATATTATTGGGCTGGCTAGGTTGAAAAGAGGAGCTAAATGTTGCTTGGAGGCAATTATAAAAGATTTATGACTCTGCAAGTCCATTTTCTGATTGTGTCCTATCCATCTGGGCCAATTGTACTTGTCAAATACCAATGACAGCTTGGCTCAGTCAGTAGCACTTTTGTCTCAGTCAGAGAGTTATGGGTTCAAGCTCCACATCGTAAGCACATAATCTAGGCTGACACTTCAGTGCAGTACTGAAGGAGTGCTACATCATTGGAGGTACCACTTTTTGGATGAGATGTTAAAGAGAGGCTCTGTTGTACTACATGCAAAGGATTCCATGGCAGTATTCAAAAGCAGGCAGTTTCTCCAATGTCTAATCAACATTTCTGCCTCAACCAAATTAAATCAGTGTCATTTGCTTTTTGTGGGACCTTGCTGTGGGCAATTGCTTACCATGTTTCAGTGCATAACAGGCTAAGTGTTTGTCTGCCAGCATCCCATGGCTTAATAAGGCTTCAATTTATTCATTTGACTAACTCACCAGTGCAGGTAGATCACAGCATTTGTCCATGTCAGCCCAGGAAGTATTGCAAATCATTTCAAACGCCTGTAACTGAAACTGAACAAACAATTCAACAGAGTCAAAAATATCAACAAAATGAAACATGTTGAAGGGGTTAAAATGAACCCTCTCAGAATTCAGATAGCCGAGGTAACCACTAATTAAGTGGTGCCAGCAGAATTAAAATCAGAACAAAGGAGTGGGGTCATGTGAATATGAACAAGAGCCAAAAGAAACCAGGTGGCGATAAGAAATTTCACAATAAAAACTGACTTACGTAAAAAGGCAAAATTAAACAAAGGACAGACTAAAAAGTGCTACTTTCTTATGTGAAAAAGCAGAACTAAACAAAGGACAGTGTGTAGGGAAGCTTTGCAAAACAAAGATAAGACGCAGCTGTGGGACAAGACAGAATATGTGTGTTTTGAGTAAGCGATAAGGAATGTGCTGCTTTAGTTAAAAATTGTAGACACAGCAGAATATAGGGGTCATGGGAATTTGACATGTGACCAAAGGCATAGTAAGATGTAACTAACCTTTACTAATACTGAAAAGAATAAATAAGCCATATGTGATCAGGTGATTATTGTAATACAATGTGATTGGATGAAAATAGAATAAAAAGCTGTACCAACCAAGAGAGAACGAGAAGGGCATCACTAGACCGCGGGGTCTATGACCTTCTCCCAGAACGTTCTGTTAATAAACTGTACTTTTACTTTAAGACAGACTCGAGTGAATTTATTTTTCACCAACAATGTCAAAGAAATGGAAAATCTGATCCTTAATCACTTACTGGTGCTGAACCACTGTTGGGGCCCCTGGTTTTTACCAGTTTCCCGAGCATCTCAAATCCTTCTGTGGAGATTTTCCCAGCAACATTAATGAACTTCTCTCCAATCTCCTTGCAGTCAATATAAAGCTTGACATTTGTCCTACTCACTGCTATATGGACCTAAAGGGACAGGAAAGACCAGTTTTGGTTTAGTATTACTTGCAATGAATATTTTATTCATAATATGATGAAGGCCAATTAAATACCATCTTATGAGGCTTGTAACCATACAAAAGATGCAAGAATGTCTAACATATTGCAAAGGGAAATACAGGACTGGAAATGATTCTGCAGTTCATCTGGCCAGTCCCAAAGATTAATACCATTCAGTTGCTCACTTTCTCACATATTTCTCCTTAAACTTTCCACGCAATTTTCCTCAGCTGCCTCTCTGGTTCACCGAATGGTTAAATCTAAACTGCCTGTGCACCTTCCTTCTTCTAAGCACATGCTTGTGTCCTTGGTTCTGGAGTTTGTGGCAATCTTGAACATATTATCAGGATTAAATTTATCTATTCCTCAAGATTCTTGGTTATCTCCCCTGAGCATTCTCTTCTACACAATAAACAATCCCAGACTCTTCAAGCTCTCATCAAACCAAGGATGCCTTCAGCTACACATCAGTTTGGTTGCTGTATTCTACATAGCCTTCAATGCCTGGATATCCTTGGTGTAGTACAGTGACCAGTACTAGAGGTGTGGCCGTACCACTGCCTTGTACAGACTCATTATCACCTCCTGCGATTTATGCTCTCTCCCTCTGGTAGTACTTCCCAAGATCCAGTTAGCTTTCCTTACTAATGCTGCACACTGCATTGTTGGTATCAGTAAACTATCCACCAATGCTCCCACATTCCTCTCCTGTGTTGTGTCTTGTTGCCTAGAATTATTTAGTTTGTATTCCCACTGTTTATTTCTCTTCCCTTGTCACGTTACCTTATATTTGTCTACATGAAATGCCATTTGCCACTAAGCAGCTCACCTTTCCAACCTATCTAGGTTTGTTTGTATTTGGTTTGCCTGTTCCCTATTGTGTGAAGTTCCCCCTCCCCCAATTTAGTGCTTAGCCTTCCTGTAACATCCTCAGGCTCACCTAGTATGGCTCCCTCCCTCCAGGAATTCATTCTGGGGAAACTGCCTATGGACTCTATAAACACAGGGAAGAATTATTCATTTAGCATTGTTTAATATTCCCTGTTATCCTAACCTGATTTTCTATTTTAATGCTCCTAACCACTTTCTTAATCTCCTTTACCTTGTTTTCATATTTGTCTTGATCCACTTACTATCCATAGCCTTATCCTTTTGGAACAATCTTTTTTACCCTTATTCCCCACATTACTTTCATTGTTGCCGAGTAACTAAAGATGTGAGATTGACGAATGAATGGTGAACACATTTGTGTGATCTTCCTCTGTCCATTATTTTAATGCACTATTTGAAATGGGATAATGCCCTCTCCCGACCAGATAACAGATTGTTATACAAAAATATTAAATGTCTGTTCCATAATATCACCAACAGCCACTTCTATTTTTATTTCAAGTTTTATTCTTTGAATTTACCGACTCTCCTATATGATCATATAATTGCTTGGAAAGCACTGTAAATATGTATATATAATCAAAACATCAACATTTTACTTTCATACATACACAAAAATTAAAAGTTACTGCACTACTGAGTTCTAATCAGACTCTAAAAATAAAATATGTACCTTATGAAAACTTCCAAAGAAAATCCTTTTAACTTCAGGCTGGTTAAAAGTAACTCCCTGAAATTCACTCTTATAATCGAGATTAAAATAATTGAGAGTTTGTTGGTTATCTGAAAGTTGAATGGGATAGCATAAATTAGAATGATGCTACTTTAAACATAAAGCAAGCATCAACTAGTAACCTTCAATATTTTTGAGGGGGTTATTTTACAAAATTGTACCCCCAGCTGGGAGCTCTATCCACTGGGAGGGCATATTGTGAATTTGGGCCATTCTACTCTTTTCTGTAACGTTCCAATTCATGTGTCCTTGAATTCCCATTATACACTCCCAGCCAGCAAGGCTCCCTTTTATAATATGGTTTCCTGTCGGAAGTGCAATTTTTTTTTTAATCACCCGTTTGATCTAATTTGAGTATGAAAGTCTTACGGTCAAGCACCACTCCAACAAGAGGCTGAAAATCTTCATCCACAATCTGCCAAATTGCATATGGTTCTTTAGGAGTATTGGGCAGCAATCGGAACAACAGTGTAATAGTGTGCTCTGGAGGTAGTCCTGTGGGGTGGATATTCCTAGACAAAAAAATACAGCAATTCAAAAAACAAATCAAAAATATATGTTCTTGAAATCTTATTTTTTAACAGTTGTATTTTAACTGATAAATGGGGACAAAGTGGGGCGGGGGTCGGGGGTATAGCAATTGACTGATTAACTTTTGTCAAGTCCACTTCCCAACACTGCCCAGGCCTGCTGGAAAGCCACACTCAGGAATGCCATAACATGAAGTGATGCAACCCAGGTCTGCCTCTGCACTCCACAGTGAGCTGATGATTTTAATCAAGTGGACAGTTCCAAGGAGGCCAAGCACTTTCTGACAGTTCCAGCCAGGCAGGCAGTGAATGGAAGGAGGCGCAATTAGTACTGGCCACTGTAATGATATCAGCAAATAGTGATGGTATTTGCCTGTTTGATTATGATGCCTTACCAGCATATTTGCCTGTTTGATTATTTATGCCTGACCAGCAGAGGGCATGTGAGAGAGAGAGAGTTTAGTTTTATTTTAGATGGATCTCTAAGATGGTGTCTCCTGTTTAGCTGTTAACTGAGTTGAGCATACTTTAGATAAAAAGTCATTCTCTTTCATGAATGTGTCGTCATTGAACCCACAATACAAATCAATACAGCCACATGTGCTGGAAATGACCCATGCGCTGTATTGTGATTGCTTTTGATTTAATTGTTTTTACAATGCTGCACTATATTGCTAGGGAGTTCTTTCAAACATTTTGAAGTATTCTTTATTTTAAATCCATTTTTTTCCATTCAGTGTTTCCCAATATACTCATGGGAGGTATTTGTTTGTGCACAGTACAAAGTTTCAGCCTGCTTAGCTTTGCTTGCTGGGGATATTTATAGATTCAAGCCTAGTGTCCTAGTTTGGCCTAATGGATGCTCACAAACTGCAGTGTAATGTAGATTCATTGCATTTTCAAGGAATTCTAGCAAAGGCTTAAGAACAGCAAGCTTTTCCATACACCAACTGCCTAAAATTCTTTACAAATAGTAAAGGCTGTTTCCAGATTCTATCAACATGAAACATGACACAGTTATGACTTGGTGTATTGTACAAACATAATGCAGTATGGCAATAAGCAATTTACAATTAATACCAGCTAATGTAAAAGTTCCATTACAGTTTCTGACTTTGCACATTACATTACATTCTTTAACTCCAATTATTGTAGTTTTAAATATGAGCTCTTGCCATGACAGATTTCTGAACAATTGTTTGACAAGGACATAAGGATTGTATAACGGAATTGGTATTAAATGGTGGTACATTTAGCTATAGTTGGGTGTAAAGGAAATGCTGGCTAAAATATACATTCATATAAATGATAGAGAGAGAAATCACATACAAATTGAAGTTACATTGAAATTGAAACATAATGAATTGAAATTATTGGATATAGTTGAAAACTCTTTCCAACTGTTGTGATGTAAAAGTATCTATTTAAAGTCTAGGGGGGGGAAATTGGGTTGGTTTGCACCTCTCGTTAGCGTCCCCGGGGGGCGCAAATCCCCTTGTGCCTGGATGCGGTGCCACTGACGCCTCCCATGAAATTCAGTGGGCAGTTAGCGGCGGCCCCGTGGCGCTGCGCCACCGGCGATGATATCATCGCCAATGATATCATCGCCAAACGATGCGGCCCCTTACCGCCCCATGGCAGAAATTCGCCTGTGGCCTGTGAAGCTGCTGCAGGCAATGTCAGTGACAGCCTCATGGGTCACGAACCAGGCTGACCTCGGTTCGCGAGGCGGTAATTAAAGGGGAAGCCCAGCTGCACTCCGCAC
The DNA here is from genome assembly GCF_052327205.1 of Somniosus microcephalus. Lineage (NCBI taxonomy): Eukaryota > Metazoa > Chordata > Chondrichthyes > Squaliformes > Somniosidae > Somniosus > Somniosus microcephalus. Next base: position 156,153,969 of record NC_140999.1, read on the forward strand.
CGCCATTTCATTGATTTGGCCGACCTCCAGGTCTGCCCCTCATGGCGGCCCTTAGCGTGGGCCGTGGCTGCCATCGCGCAGCCCGGCATCACGTCTCGGTGCCGGGCTGCGGCCACGGCACCACACCACCCTGTTGGGCTAGTGGAGGCCGTCAAATGGCCTGCAGAGTGCACAGCGTCCCTCCCCTTTAACGGAAGGGGAGGGGTGATGAAACGCATCAGCGCTACGCAGAGCAGCCGCATAGTGCTCTGGCACCACCGTGCTTTGTGCCCCAGACACTGCCCCGAGAGGAAGTGGAGCACCCGAGATAGCGCTCCGCTTCCTTGCCGGGGTGGTAAGCCCAATTTAACGGCCGGGGCGGTACTCCCGCGCCGGGCGCTAAATGGCTTGCTAATTCAGTTACCGCCCCCAAACGGGGCACAACTGAATTTCTCCCCCTAGGCTTTTGAGACGGGCTATGGCTTGAAGTATAAAAACAATCAAATTGCTAAATTTAATCGTGTTATTTCAAAATGTGCATTTTAGGGCTTCAATATTTCAGTTACTAAGATAAATTGGCAGAGGAATTATTTTCAAAAGACATTTTGAGTCATTCAATTGGTTTATTAACAAACTGTGACGGTGAACTGTTTACATACAATTTTCTCATTATTAAATGTTTACATGCAGAATCATGTAACTGTTTACACAGGCAGTCCATTGTAAGTGTCAACAGAAAAAAAAATTACAGGGAGAAAGGGTTGTGAATATGAAGTGTGCACCACATGCAAAATTTGTAACATAGAAAAATATTGTAATGTACCTCCTGTGGTGCTGCTCATAGCAAGTCAGATGATATTGTTTTATAAGGAATATTATACCATGTAAAACACGTATTATTCTGCTGCTAAAGTGTAGGTGTTTCTCCTTTAAGGCTATAAAGTCTAACGGATATTAAGAATACACAGGATGAGTTTATTCAAAGGTTAATTTCTATTTATGTTGGAAATCAGAACCATGGCTTTATTTATTGAGAAAGTCAATTAAGAGCTTGCAGATATTGTGGCTTCTGTATGTTCTGTTCCATGGAGAGTTTTTCTGTATGTTGTTAATGATTACCTTTACTACTTTATATTTTTTTTAAATGTGACACAGAAATATGCATTAGACAATGTGTGATGGCAAGGAAATGCAAACATGTAGTGATTCTTTTTATAATATCATAACAACTTGCATTTGTACAGCACTCCACAAATGAAGGATATTGTCTGCGAGCACTTTACAAAAACAAGGAAATGAATATTGTGGAAACGGTTTTGTGGGAAAGGAGGATAGAGAAGCTAGGATGGGAAATTGAAGGGATGGGTGGGGGAAACAATTCTAAGGCTACAGGAGATTGCAGAGATAGGAAGGAGTGAGGCCATAAATGCATTTAAACACAGAACAGAGGCGATGGATGAATGATACTTGGTATAGGACTGAAGTTTATGGAAGGTGGAGAATGGAAGGCCGACCAGGTGAGCATAAAGCATAGTTAAGTCTAGAGGTGACAAAAACATTGATGAGGGTTTCAATGACAGATGGGCTGAGGAGGGAGCAGAGGTGGACAATGTTACAGAGGTGTTTTTTTAGATGGGAGAATATGGAGTTGAAGCTCATACACACCTGGTAGCCTGTGTAAGCTGAGCATTTTCAAAAATACTATATGATGGTGAACCTGTAAAGATATCAGACTCCATAGAAACTCCTTCAAGTTCTGAATACTCTTTGTCTACTAAGCCGAATGCCTCCATCATGTTAATTCCTATAAGAGATATATCAAACTATAAATGTGATTTGCCGACATATAAAACCAGTTTTGGTATATAAAAAAAATTGAGAAGCCATCAGAATTTTAGTTCCCATTTTTATCAGTATTATTTCCAGAATGTTAGAATTAACACTTTTTGTAGAATTGATACAACTGAATCAGAATAAACTACATTCACTTCATACCTGGTACGACAGTGCCTCTAATATTTGTCAAGGGGCAAGCTGAAAACAAGTAATGAGAAGTCAATTATTCACAAATTACTAATCTTTGGAAGAAAAGGTTTTGTAATTATGTAAGACGTCACTCAAAAATATCCTAAAATGCTTCATATACAATTAAGTGCAGTGACTGTAATGCAGGTCAGCTCTGCAATTTTACACACAGCCAGGCCATCAGTAAAGTAAATGACCAGTCAATATGCTTTTGGTGTTGTTCGTTGAGGAAGCAGAAAATGGCCAGGATATCGAGAGAACTCCCTGCTCTTTGAATAACACCATGGGATCTTTAGCATCCAGCAGGAGAAGCAGACAGTTTAACATCCCATTGGAAGAATGGCACCTACCACAATGCAGCGCTCCCTCAGTACTACATTGAAGTACCGCCTGCTAACTGGTGAAGTCCTGCAACTGAACCCACGATCATCTGAATCAAAGGTAGAATAATACCAACTGAAAGCAGTCAGCAATTGGAGAACAGATTCAGTTATCACACATATCTTTCAATAAACCAACAGATTTATTGGGCGCTCGGTTAATGAATAGCTTTTACTTATTTGGAGGGGGGGGAATTAACAACTCAAAGTAATAGAAATGAAGCAAGTAAAAAATAATACAAGTCTTTTAAAGATTGTGCAAGTTACCCAGTCAATATTTATCGGTTGTGCTTTTAAGTTGACAATTTTGAAGAACCTAGGGGATAAAGTGTATGATTTAACACTCTCAGTGCAGACCTTCACTCAATGGGAGTTCACATCACAAATTCAGGTATAGACCTCAATACCCTCAACTTGCAGCCCACACATTTTTAATTGATGGACAATCGTACGGGCTGCAACGTGGCACTCCTGACCTCTTCAATGGGAAATCCTGCACCAGGACCTCTAAGTTGCAAAAGTTATTCTCATCTTACTAAATAGACAGCAGTTCATATGAATGTGTCAACCAAAGCTGCAGTTGGCCTTTAGTGGTTAAGAGGATCAGTATTGTATAACCACAGTATTGCTGAAGCTCAGTTTCCTTAAACATTCCTAAGTTTTGTATTTCCTGTAAGGGCAACAAATATGCAGTTTGAGAAAGTAAAACACTTACTTGTAGAGACAGTCTGGCAAATGGATGCAATTAATTTGTTTCCAATCGTGCTTAAATCATTGAGATCATCTACATAAAAAACAGTTCTGCTGCTGGGCATGCTTGCAATTTCATTCATTTTCTCCTCATCAGCATCATCAACCCCAAGAACAAAGATAAAGAACCCTGTGTAAAAACAATTGGAAAAACTTTACAATGACAAAACTTTTGGCATGCAGATATTATCTGCTGCCCATTGTGATGCTGCCTATATTATCCTTGGTACAAATTACAGTACTTGTCACATTTAGCAAACTAGATATAAATACTGGTAATACTTTTTACACAAACTCTGATATTCCTTATATATAAGTTTTGTATCTAATGTGCAACTATCACTCTTCAGATAGCACAATTTTTATAGAAGTATGGAGATAAAGAAAGCCAGTCATTAACCTGGAGCCTGAAATGTACAAGTTTCCAACAGCTGCCCTTTGAAAGAGCTCTGCAGTTTACAAGTATCAACATTTACTTGGATTTGTCTACTGAGACCATTTTCCCACTTGAGCAGTGACCTTAAAGGGACAGGATGGCTCAGCAGCTAAATGTCAAAACTGTGCGTCAGATTCCAGACTACTCATGAAGAATGTCACAGGAGGTCCACTAGCACACTTATGAGTTCACATTGGCTGAGTCATAGATGAATAATAATTCTTCAATAAAATGTCAAATACAAGAGGGCATTCTTAAAGCATCAGGCAGAGGGATCTCATTGTTACGGTGCGAGTCATTTGCGGTTTTGTGAAAGTAAACCCAGTACAGTTCCACAGTAATAGATGTTGCCTTCACTTCTCCCGTCTTCCAAACTGTTTTATACACAAATACGCTAACAGAACATTACCACTGATCCTCTGTTATTTTCTTTTACAAATATGCACCTGTAACAACTGCTTCAGCCCTTAATTTATCATACAGTTCTATTCTAGAAATATTTTAAGCATTAACAATGATTTATTTAGTAACAGTTCATTTCATTGAGTGGTAGTTGCCTATAGGATCACCTTTCAGTGCCAACTGTTGTACAGTTTGGCTTATCTCACCAAGTACAGTCCCACGAGAGATTATGATCAAAATTTTGTGAACACCTCTCCTTCGCATTGTTTCTTCTTTGGAAAACAGATCATTAGATGTTACGCCATTCTTGCCTATCAAACAAAATAAAACAGCTTGTGATCAAGAAGTCCTATATTAATAACCATTTAACTAACAGCTACGTGAATGTAAGCATAGATTTCCAATAGGGGGCTGTCTAATTTTGGGGGGGCTAATCAGTGGGAAATGTGGCGGAGATCAATTACCCCTGATCTCTGCCCACTTTGCCCCATGTGAAATTTCCTATAGGTGTGGAATGCCAGCAAAGGGAGTGCCCATCTCAAACAGATGAGTACTTCACTGAAATATTAATTTGTGGATGGGAACATCCTGCACACCATTTCCTGATGTTCTGGCATGCAATACTTCAGATGTAAATGGACAGCCAGGGTTGCTAGGTAATGTTAAGTATATGGAGGGTAAGCATATTGCAGCCATTTCACAACTTTTTTTATTCTTTTCCTGTTGAACAAACCTCACTTCGACAGATAATCCCATTTCCAAAGAAAGCTGGGACAACATATCCAATGGCACCACTATGGTATGCAATTGTCTGACTAACCTCAATGTTAGATGCTTCCTCAGATGTACCCCACTGACAGTATGTCATACTTTCAACCAGAATACATGAAAGAAGGCATGCCAAGGTGATCAACAGCCAGCATAACCTGACTGGGAACACATGCCAAGATTCCACCAACCATATTTACAAGCCCTGGCACAACTACCTGGCAACAACTGCACGGAAATGTCTTAACCGGATCTAAGTCACCAGAAAGCCAGATGCAGAGCAGTATCATCTGCTACAACGGCACCTTAGAATTTAAGTTAAGCCAATTAAAAACGAGTGTTGGAAAAATACCTTCACCCAAAAGGTTTGTGAGAATGTGGAATGCATTGCCTCAGAAGGCCACAGATGCAAAGTCAACTGAAGTGTTTACAAGGAAGATCAATACTTATTTGGGAAGTAAGGGTATTAAGGGATAATGGAAGGGCAGTAAATTGGGATTAAAGAGATAGAGCTGCTATGGTTAGCAACATTTTCTACCACTGTTTCTATGTTCCCAACTGAAGTGTGGAGAAAAATAAAATACTTTGCTAAAACAAAAGTTGGAGGATAGACCCCAACCTGCTGAGGATATTTACCTCGCATACACATTTCACGTTGTGCAAATGGCTGCAGTTGCAATAAAACCACACACGGCATAATTTATTATTTATATATATTAAAATAACTCCATTAATAGTGCATGCTAGATACAATGCTAATTCTTTCTTTAGAAGTACTGGTACGTGGTGGAAGGGGTGGAGGATGGGCCACGTTTGTGCTCCTGAATAAGTAAGTGGTTGTGATTTTGGAGGCAAATTTAGTCTGTTCACTTAACAGAACATGTATTGAATGTAGGATTGTTGGATCATCAAAATAAACCCATCTATTTTTTTATTTGGTGGAAGCAGATTCAATAACTACTTTCGGGAATTGGATAAATATTTGAAAAGGAAAGATTTTAAGGGCTATGGGGGAAAGAGTATGGGAGTGGGCCTAATTGGATAGTTCTTTCAAAGAGCCGGCACAGGCACAATGGGCCAAATGGCCTCATTCTGTACTCTATCATTCGATGATTCTATGATCCTGAATAAATGATAAAAGTTTCCGATGTACTGATTGCAGAGGACTGAATTTCAAACAAAATGTTATAATTCAGAGTTTAACGTCAAACAGTATCTTAGACGATTACAAGTCATGGGCCTACAATTGTGACCTGTCAGCAGTGTCTATACCTGTGTTAGAGTCCGCTCCTCTGTACGGTATGTCATAGATTGCTCCCAGTAATCTCTCTCTATTTTCAAAGGTGCCATACTGAATTTCATTTCTCATGTGACCACTAAACTGATTCACTGACACCTGTGAAAAATAAATCAGCATATTAAAAAACATATTCTCTACTGATCATTTTCAGTATAGAAAAATGGACATGTGATTTTGAAAAACAATTATTAATGCAAATAAGCAGTTTAATTACTTTTTATTTAAACAGGAAAAGTACAAGCTAATAACTTCCTGTTTTAGGATGAGCTGTAGATGAGTTTTCATACAAGTCCTTTATACAGAAAAGGTGATCATGATTTATGAGAAGCTTGTGAGCAGGATCACAAAAAGATAACAGAAGAAATGAGAAAATATTGGGTCCAGACATCAAACATTACCTGTATTCCTTCTGGGCCGATTTTGTCAAAAACACTAACACTGTCATACAGGAAGGCAATGAGCTTCTTGAAGTTTATTCCTCCGACAAACCGGGATCCATCGATTATGAACTTTAAGTCTGCTGTGATATCACGGCAAGCTAATGGAGAAAGGGAAATGGATTGTTTCTATCACACAACTTGATTAAACAAAGCTGCAAAATATTCTCTAAACTAAAGGCTTAAAGCTTTGTTCTGTTAACCTTGAACAGGCAGGTTAACATAAAAAAGGATTGCTGACTTGGATTTAGAAAAAAGATTTTGATGATATCTTAAACCATTATGTGGCCAATTAACAGAACCACTGGGAATATTTTTTTTTCAAAAGACACGTTTAAAATTTCACTAGAAATACCAAGCTGAAGGATTCTTTATGAATATGTTCATGATGTCACTACAGAGGTAACCTTACAACCACAACACGTGCCTTTAAATCACTACCAGTATTACTTACTTTTATAATGAGATCGTTATAGTTTATCTATTGTAAAAACAAAAGGCCTGATTTTAATCCTGCAGGAATGGGGTAAGCTGGTGATTAAAATGATAATCGGGCGCTTCCCGCAGTGTTCCCGATGAGTTTGCGCCTACTACCATATTAACACTGCCAATTCCAGTCACGGGGATGGCACCCGTTGCAGGCAGGTAGGGGCCACATCAATACTTAAATTTTGAGGTCCAATGACGTCATTCTGACCCCGACATGATGTTACCGCTGATCACAGCCATGGGCTCAGTGCCGGAGCTGCCAGTGAAACCTGGCGACAGACAGGATCATGGCCAGAAGAGCCCAGGTAAGTTGGATTTTTAATTTTTTTTAAAGCCGAGAGGAGCAGAAGTGCCGAACACGGTTGCCAGCTCCTGCTCGCTCCCCTCCCCCACCCCCACCCCCTCCTGATCATTCCCCACCACCCCCCTCCCGGTCGCCCCTCCCTCCCCCAGGACCTACCAGAGGGCCGCTGCTGTTGAAGTAGTAGCCCAAATTTAAATCCACTTCACCAGCAAGCATCTCAAATAAATGAGGCCTGAGGCCCATTATCGGTTGTGCCTCGGGCCTACCCATTCCAGCAGAGGGATTGCAGGCGCAAACCATTTTCCAGGCTGCTGTTTCTATCTACTCTGTCTCATCCCTTCATAATCTTGAACACCTTTATAATATCACCTTGTAATATCCTCTGTTCTAATGAAAACAGCCCCAATTTTTCAAATTCAGTTCCTGCATTAATTGGTATTACAAGTTTACTTTCCAGCAGTAAATTACCAGCAAATAAACCATTCCTTCTAAATTAATGAACAATAATAACAGCAATGACAAGTAGACAATCAGTCTGCCATCATTTTTACATGAAAAGCTACTTTGGAGTGTTTGCACAGGGCTGACTTCATATAAACAGTTATATCCTGTTTAAACCAATTTTTCTCCAAAATAAATGTTTTACCATTGGCCTGTTGCCTGCCTGATTTCACTCCCCTCCTCCTCCCTGGCAAACAGATAAAACACAAACCCATTGACTGTAAACTTATGGAAGTAAAAGTCAGAAACAGGAGCCCAGACATGGGGAGGAAAACTTAAATTTGAAACCAACAGTGGGGAAACTGCAGAAAGACATCAAACACATGCATCACAAAAGGATATGTAGAATGAGACAAGGAAACAAAGATACAGAGACCTAGAAAAATATTAAGAAACACAGAAAGAGTACCAGAAAAAAAGAAACACAGCAAATGGTGGAGGGTTTCAATTACACAGAGTAGAAAATCCAAAACTATGGTAAACAAACGGAGCATCTGGAAAACAACAGAAAAGAGCCCCAAAGGAAGAAATAAATGTACTTAAGAAATAGCTCATACAGAGAGTGAACAACACATAGGGCTAGATTTTCGTGGAGCCGTCAGGCGGGGCTTCAGGCGTGTGGGGGGGGAAAATCCCGAATTTGGGGGTCCCGACACCATCCCGCCCAAAACCCCGCCCCACGTAAGTTTCAGGGGCAGCGGGTACCCGCCCCACACTGGGACCCGCCGAAACCAGGCGGGAAGGGATTAGTGCCAATTAACTGCCTGTTAACAGGTAGTTTTTAGCCTAATCCCTATTTTGAGGGGTTTCGTGTGGGTTTCCCGACGGCTCAAAACCACGCCAGGTTAGAGCAGGTGGGCCGTCGGGTTGAAGGAGTTGGAGGGGTCGCGATGTCGGTGCTCAGGTGAGTGATGGGTGCATGAGTGTAAAGGTAAGTGTGTTTGGTGTGTCTAAAGTGTGTAAAGAACTTTTACTTACCTGTACTTACCTTCACAGCCTTTCTTCCTGTAGCCGTCGGGAGCGCATCACTTAGCCGGAACTGAAAGCTGAATGGCTGCGATCTGTCAAAAGTGACAGCCTTCAGCTTTGAGTGCCGGTGAGAGTTCTAACTGAGTCTGTGCAAAAGGACTCATGTTAGAACTCAGAGTGTCAGTGTTTCACAGCTTCAAACAGCTGTGAAACACTGATATTTCATCTGTCAAGAACTCTTGACAGATGAAATTTCAGTCTGTGACGTCACCTGTTGCCGGGTGGCCCTTAATTGGCCTGCTGAGCCCGCTGGGCGGGCTCAACAAGGTCAATCAAGGGAAAATCGCACAGATTGGCTGGACATCGAAGTAGGTGGGTCAAAAACCCGAAGGGGAAGTCCCGCCTTCTTCCCGACAGGTTCGGGAAAATCTACCCCATGGAATGGAATTCTGGGCAGATTGATGGAGGCGAAAACCCTGGGATCATTTAAGAAACAAATGGATACTACAACAGTTTCCCCACTGTTGGTTTCAAATTTAAGTTTTCCTCCCCGTGTCCGGGCTCCTGTTTCTGACTTTTACTTCCATAAGTTTACAATCAACGGGTTTGTGTTTTATCTGTTTGCCAGGGAGGAGGAGGGGAGTGAAATCAGGTGGGCAACAGGCCAATGGTAAAACATTTATTTTGGAGAAAAATTGGTTTAAACAGGATATAACTATTTATATGAAGTCAGCCCTGTGAAAATGCTCCAAAGTAACTTTTCATGTAAAAATGATGGCAGACTGATTGTCTACTTGTCATTGCTGTCATTTAGGATCCTTCGATACAAGAATTAAGATGGGAGAAATGACGATCCTCATCAGTAATAATCTTGTGAAGACAAACATGAGTTACCTGCACATAACAAGCATGGCTGCTCACAGTTGTTACAGGAAACTTTCGATTAACCGGCCCCTAAATAACCGGAATGCTCTATCCACCGGCAAAATTCAGGAGTCGGTTCAGGTAACTTTTACTTTTAGTTACTTTTTTTACTCCATTTGTTGCTGTGCAAGGGTGTAGCTGAAGCTGTTGCTAAGCTACAGAGACGCTTGCAACTTGTGCCGATTGTTTTGAAGGTAAGCAACAGGGTTTGTTGCTTTATACGGAGCTCTGAGCTCTGTTTCTTTTACTATAGCGTTCGGTTATCCAGAATTGTTGATGAACCGGCACCACGTCGGTCCCGTCCGTGCCGGATACCAGAAAGTTTCCTGTAGTAGTTTCTCACTGCATTGCAAAATTATAACCATGTTTTAGTAAGTTACTTTTATTATGGGATAGATCTGGTTATGACCTTTTTCAACATGCCCTAGAAGGTCCAGCACTGACTGTCCCAAAGGTGCTCTATGTATCTCAGTACCAAATTCACTTTTGAATCCAACACCTGTATACCTGCTACCTCTAAAAACTGCCCATTTATAGTAGGTACATAGAAACATGACTATTACCTGCCAAGTCCATTCCTTCCCTCCAGTAGCTGCTTCACATTCCAGTCCAGCAATTTCTTCCTTTAACCTACCTTAGCTTCTGCATGGATACTTACGTGGACAAATTAAGACAGATAAAAAGTTACTGAGGTACCCGAGTGGTGGCTGCACTCTGGTGGGAACCAGCCAACTTGCTGAGTGACGTCTGATAACCTAATTGATCAGGAGTATGTTGACCTTATATAGCATTGTTACTACTCAGAAATCCGCATTTAGATTTGTTGGGGTGTTATTGTTGTCCTATGTGGGAAATGGTGAGGCTGTTATACAGTGGAACCCAAGTTATCCTGCATAATATAGGAAGTCCATCTCTATTGGACAATGCAACTTGGCAGACAATCAAGAGTCCCTGGGGGAGAAATTCAGTTTTTAGCGCCAGCCATTAGTGCCTTAAGAGGGCGATAAGTGGGGCGCGAAGCAGCTAGCGCCCGGGCGCGGCGAGACTTGCGCCTCTCGAGAAATTGAGTGGACATTTAGCGGCGGCGCAAAACCGCAACGCCCGCTCAGCTGCACACGCAGATCCTTACGTCATTTCATGGTGCAACGCCCTTGGTGCGCCCCGAACCGGAACTTCAGTGGCGCCCCCCTTTCCGCCTGGCGCTCCCAGCGACTGGTTGACTGGAACGGTTCCCAGTCGCTGGTGGGGGTGCTATTTAAAGGGGGCTCTTCCTGGCTTCTTAGTGGTAGCCATTTTTGGACGACTCCTTCTGTGTGAGAGAGAGAGAGATTTGCAGAGAGTCAAAGGGAGAGAGCTTTCTGCATTGAGTCAGCGCTCGCACAGGTACTTCTGGCTTCAGCCCAGAACTTTGCAGTTGGATTGATTTTTCAGTGCCATAGCCTTGAGTGGCCACATACTATGGGGGCTGCAATGGGTGGAAACATTGGGTTTCTCCATTGCATTGAGAGGGCTCAGAGACGCCGAGAGAGAGTGCCAATTATGGCCAGGCGGAGGAGGGCCAACAGGCGTCGGCACAGGAGGCCTTACCCTCCCAGGGTATACCGCCAACAGTTCTCATACCTCAACATGTCTGAGGAGCAGTGTATTCGGAGGAACAACAGAAAATGCTGGAAAAACTCAGCAGGCCAGGCAACATCCGTGGAGAGAAATTAGAGTTGCCATTTCCAGTTGAAACCCTTTTTCAAAACTGGAAAGGAAACAAAATAGATCGAAGTCAGGGCTGCGATAGAACAAAAGAAGTAAAAGAGACATTAAGAGGTATTCAAAACCAGACGAGATGCTAATAGGACAGTGGAGACAATGTATTCGGAGGCTTTGATTCAGAAGGGAGGTGGTCACTGAGCTCTGCCACCTGCTTCAGACAGATCTGCAGCCTCAGCTGAGGAGCAGGACGTCTCTGTCGGTGGCAGTGAAGGTGACGGTGGCTCTCAACTTCTTTGCCACCGGCTCCTTCCAATCCGCTACTGGGGACATTGCCAATGTCTCCCAGTTCGCGGTGCATTGCTGCATCCGCCAAGTCACGAATGCCCTCTTCAAAAGGAGGCATCAGTACATTTCCTTCCCCATGACCCTGGACAAGCAGCAAGAGCGCGCAATGGGATTTGCAAGAATAGCGGGCTTCCCCATGGTCCAGGGCGCCATTGACTGCATGCATGTAGCTTTGCGGGCACCTCAAGAGAAGGCCGAGGATTACCGCAACTGGAAGGGGTTCCATTCGTTGAACGTGCAGTTGGTGTGTGACCACAGACAGCTGATACTAGCTGTCAATGCCCGCTTTCCAGGCAGCAGCAACGACGCCTTCATCCTGCGCCAGACTTCTGTGGCAGACCTTTTTGAAGCCCTGGCTCACCCAGGAGGCTGGCTTCTCGGGGACAAGGGCTATCCTTTGTGCACCTGGCTGATGACCCCACTCCGTGCGCCCAGCACCCCTGCTGAAGAACGATACAATGAGAGCCATCAAGCAACCAGGAACATCATTGAGCACACAATCGGCGTGCTAAAGCAACGGTTCCGCTGTCTGGACCATTCTGGGGGAGCCCTTCAGTACTCGCCTGAGCGAGTCTCCCATTTCGTTGTAATGTGCTGCATGCTGCACAACCTGGCTATCCTCAGCAAACATTGGAGGATCACCAGAGCAGGAGGAGGAGGAGCACCAAGACGGGAGGGAGGCACAAAGTGCAAGGGCCGTCCATCAGCGGCTTATTGCAAGTCGGTTCTAGGCCCCCTCTGAGGGAATGGCTTGTGCCATTGAAAGAACACGAATGGAACCGTTCCGCAAACCCTGAGCCCGTCAAGGCAACAAATAGTTCAACAAATAGAGCAAACATGCACAATCTGAATAAAGACAATTATTTATTTAACAAACTCTGTGCCCTTCCTGCATGACAAACAAATACAGAGAACCCCCCCAAAAAACAGTCAGACACATAACTGGCTCTCACAACCTGGAGACAATGAACAAAAGAGTTAACCAAAAATGACCATGATCCTCGGCCTTCACTAAAAAAATTCACAACATTTTGCCACACCTCCTACTTTTTGGCCTGCGAGGGTGATCTGCTTCGCTTGCGAGATTGGTCCCTTCCCACCCTGCAGCTCATCCACAATGGGACCCAAGTGGCTGCAGCAAGCCTGGGGGAAGGCTGCTGAGTGTCAGAAAGTGAGTCGGCAGATGCCCTTGGGGGACGGCCTGGACCAGCTCTGGGCCTGGAGAGCCCGGCTGCTGACTGCTCCAACTCTGGTGTGGAGATGCCGGAGTTGGACTGGGGTGGACAAATGTAAGAAGTCACACAACACCAGGTTATAGTCCAACAGCTTTATTTGAAGTCACAAGCTTTCGGAGCGCTGCTCCTTCATCAGGTGAAGTGGAGAGATGCATAAAGGCACAGCTTATAATGTCAGATGTTTACAGGTAATCTTTCTAACTGCCATTTATCACACCTCGGCAGAGAGATAATCACAGCAATCAAAGGTGTCCAAACAGGTCAGTCAGGAAAACATTACATCAAAGAACAATGAGGTGGGGTCAAATGTTGCAGATGCTGGGGTCTGTGTGAAGAACAAAAAGACAGACAAAAAACATTTTTTTTGCTGGAAATCACAGCAGGTCCGGCCGCATCTATGTAGAGAGAACAAGCCAACAACGATTCGAGTCTGGATGACCCTACGTCAGGTGGGGTTACATGTAGCGTGACATGAACCCAAGATCCCGGTTCACCACACCTGACGTAGGGTCATCCAGACTCGAGTCATTGTTGGCTTGTTCTCTCTACACAGATGCGGCCGGACCTGCTGTGATTTCCAGCAAAAAAAATGTTTTTTGTCTGTCTTTTTGTTTTTCACACAGACCCCAGCATCTGCAACATTTGACCCCTTGTGACCCCACCTCATTGTTCTTTGATGTAATGTTTTCCTGACTGGCCTGTTTGGACACCATTCACACCTTGGATTGCTGTGATTATTTCTCTGCCGAGGTGTGATAAATGGCAGTTAGAAAGATTACCTGTAAACATCTGACATTATTCTCTGACTATATAAGCTGTGTCTTTATGCATCTCTCCACTTCACCTGACAAAGGAGCAGCGCTCCGAAAGCTTGTGACTTCAAATAAAGCTGTTGGACTATAACCTGGTGTTGTGTGACTTCTTACATTGCTCCAACTCTGCATGGGCGGCAGCAGTCTGTCCTATGCGTGGTGGCAGCTGCAGTGGAGGAGTGACAGTGTTGGCAGCAGGAGTGCTGCCATCCTGACAGAGCACAGGCACTCCCTGGTCGGACGACACACTGGCACTCGCACGGGGCAGCACTGCAGCATGCGGAGCAATCTGCTGAAGCACAGACTGCTGGCGTGTGCGGCGCAGCGAGGGCCCCGGCGAATCCTGCCCGATCCAGCGAGGGTGGCAGCAGTCAGTGCTCGTGTGGCCCTAATCTGTGTCTGCACCAGACCAGCCACTGACTGCATGGCACCACTAAGCACTTGCGTGGAAGCCGCTTGTGCTGCACCGAAGTCCTGCAGACTCCTTGCCTGTGCTGCCCCGAATTCCTGTACACTCGTTGCCAGTGACTCTATGGAGTCAGGCATCCTTGCCACTGCAGCCATGAGCTCAGTGTGCCTATGCTCCGTCTGGGCGCCCATTTCAGCGAGGAGCTGCACCTCCTCTGCGCTCACTGTGGCAGGACTGGAGGCCATACTCTCCCTCCGGGGAGAAGGCCACCGAGCTTCTCTACCGCCCGCCCCCCACGTTGCTGCAGCCTGCTGGGCCCCAGAGCTTCACCCTCCTCAGACCCTTCCCCCCTGCTCCCCTCCAGGGAAGACGTGTCCCCATTATGGCCATGGGCTGCCTCGGCTGAGAGTGGCACTGATGGTCCGGCTTCTTCCTCTTCCTCCTCGCCTTCAGAATCACTCACAGTGGTAGCTTGAGGGCCCGTCTCCTCACCTGGCGAATCAGCATCTGAAAGCAGGGAGGTACAAGAGTTGCTTTAGCGTGAGGACAGGGCGGCAGTGAGGGAGGCATGAATGCTGCAATGCACTGTATTGGTTCGACAGTGGCAAAGGATGCTGGTGTGAGGCACAAGTGGAAGGAGAGAGGTCAAAAAGGTGATGACTGTAGTGTACGTACTTTGCAGAATGAACTATATTCTGCAGCCCCTGTATACTGCAGTACCAGTAGTGACCACCCCTGTATATAAGCCCGTGTAGTAACTTTGCATAGTTAGTTCCAGTTTGTCTCCACTCAGTAAAGACCTGTTATAACCAACTCCTGCAGTCCGTGTCTCAATTACACACGGACATAATACTGGCGACGAGCAGATCCGAACTTACCTACAGTCTGCACCACCTCATGGGGATCCATCCCTGAAGCGAAGTTGTCAGAGGCCGAGGCCAGAAGAAAGAAAGAAAAAAAATTAAAATAAATAAAACGATCAGAAGAAACGGGCGTCGACCGTGGGGCAACCACCTCTGCTCCATCGGAGTGAAAGATTTGCAGGAGAGGCTGTCGAGAGCGGGGCTTGGTTATCCTGTCGATGGTGTTCCAGCTAATCGGGCTGGTGGCAGGTAGTACACTGATCCTTCCTGGGCTGCGGCGGGCTAGAGCTTGATTGGGTGGCTTTTCAACGGGGCCGAGCAGCATTGTCGGGAAGAGGAGAGAGAGAGGGTGGAGCACACAGGGCGCGGCCGGTGCTACGAAGCCGGGCAGCGTACAGACCCGAGAAGAGGGAGGAAAGTGTCCCGCAGGGTTGCTCCGACGACGGGGAAATAAAAGAAATTAGAAGCGCAGAAAGCCGCGAGGAGCTGCCGTTTGCCATGGGAACCGTGGAGAGCGGCGTTAGCAGCAGCGCGGGGGGAAGAGTGCGAAGACCATAGGGCGTCGCCATCAAGGCATAAAACGCCAGCAACAGCGCTAGCAACAGCGGAGAAGACGGAAAGCGCGGGAGGCACCATTTTGTTAAATCGGGGAAGAAGGCAAAGCGCGGGAGGCGCCATCTTAGATTTCCAAGATGCCGAAGACTGGCAATATCACTGCCTTCGATAATGCAATAGAAGACTGGACCAGGTATGTGGAAAGAGTCGAAGTATATTGCGAGGCAAACGAAGTAGCCGATGAGAAAAAGGCATCGGTACTACTAAACTTAATGGGCGCAAGAACGTACGGCCTATTGCGGAACCTGATTACTCCAGCCAAACCGATGGCGAAGAGTTTTAACAAAATTGTTGATATCCTACAGGAACACCTAAATCCTACACCGCTGCTGATAGCAGAAAGATTTAAATTCCACAGGAGAAATCAGCATAAAGATGAGAGCAATGCCGATTACCTTACAGAACTACGCAAGCTATCAAAGCACTGCCAGTTCGGAGCAGGACTGGCAGATACCCTACGGGACAAATTTGTCTGTGGACTCCTGAGTGAAGGAACCCAGAAGAGGTTACTCTCAGAGAAAGAGCTGATGCTAGATAAGGCTTTCAGCGTGGCAGTATCGTACGAAGCAGCAGCAAGGGGAGCTGTGGAAATACAGCAAAAGCCACAGGAATATGGCACCCACGAAATGACACGGGGATTTGAAAAATGTTATCGCTGCGGCAGAACAACCCATGACCAGAAGGACTGCTGGTCCAAGGACAAAATATGCAGGCAATGCGGAAAGATGGGACACATTGCACGAGTTTGCAGGTCTGGGAAGAAGACTAACGACAACAAAAAGGCTACTAAGGAACAGTACAGGAAAGTACAAAAGATGACGGACAGTAGTTCCGAAGACCAGATGAGCGATAGTGAATCCGGGAACAAGAGACTAAGCTGTCTCAAACTTCACAACGTAATCGCAAAAGAGGATCACCAAACCATTTGGGTCACCCTCACGATAGCAGGGTCCCAAGTCAAAATGGAATTGGATACAGGATCAGCCCTGACCGTCATGAATCGACGAGACTACGAGCGGCTATTCTCACACATACCCTTGAAAGAGACATCCATTGTCTTGAAGACGTATACGGGGCAAAAAGTATACCCCAGAGGGAAAATAAGGGTGCCTATCGAATACAACGGCAAGGAAATACAGAAATTGTATCTGTACATACTGCAGGATGGTGGACCACCGTTACTGGGACATGAATGGATCAGAAAGATAAGTTTAGACTGGCACTCCATTCAGGCACTGACGGTGGCTGGTAAAAAGGATGACGACGTCACACCTGGACGATTGTCAAAAATCTTAGCTAACGCCAAAGAGGTATTTCAACAGGAACTGGGAACTCTTAAAGGCGTAACCGCCTCGATAAAAATAGAAGAGAATGCAATTCCCAAGTTTTTCAAAGCAAGACCAGTACCATATGCAATTCGCCCAGCTGTCGAGGCAGAGCTGGAGAATCTGGAGAATGCAGGCGTGTTATCTAAGGTAGACTGGAGCGAGTGGGCGACACCCATCGTTCCTGTCATGAAGAAAACGTTAAACAATAAGTCTGAGGAGCCAAGGAAGGTTCGCATCTGTGGGGACTTCAAGGTGACAGTGAACCCAGTCCTTCACACAGTACAATATCCTCTCCCGAGGATAGAAGATATTTTTGCCTCACTATCTGGAGGGAAGCGTTTTACAAAAATTGACCTAGCACAAGCATATTTGCAGATGGAGGTTGAAGAATCCTCTAGGAAGTATCTCACGATAAACACTCACAAAGGTCTTTACCAGTATAATCGACTGGTATTCGGAGTAGCATCAGCTCCGGCGATATGGCAAAGAGCGATGGAACAAGTCCTGCAAGGGATTCCGGGGACTCAGTGTTACTTGGACGACATCCTAATGACAGGTGAAGATGACAGTGAACACCTTGCCAACCTAGAGCAGGTGCTCACTAGACTAAGAGAACATGGGCTACGAGCCAATCGCCCCAAGTGCGAGTTTTTTAAGAAACAGATATCGTATTGTGGCCACGTGATTGATGAAGAGGGGTTACATAAGTCCCCTGACAAAATTGAAGTGGTAGTTAAGGCTCCAGCGCCTGAAAATGTGTCGCAACTGAGGTCATTCCTCGGATTGGTGAATTACTACCATAAGTTTTTGCCGAATTTGTCCACAATTCTGCACCCACTGAACGCCCTACTACAAACTGGAGTAGCATGGAAATGGAGCGATGAATGTAAGCGGGCCTTTCAGAAGAGTAAAGACCTAATCACTTCAAGAGAAGTATTGGGTATTGGCTCACTACAACCCATCACTACCGATAAGACTGGCATGTGATGCGTCTCCCTATGGCATTGGAGCGGTACTGTCACATAAATTCCTTGATGGTTCAGAGAGGCCGATAGCTTTTGCGTCACGCTCGTTAACTTCAGCCGAGCGTAACTACGCCCAGATTGACAGAGAGGCCCTCAGCCTGGTGTGGGGGGTGAAGAAGTTCAATCACTACCTGCACGGTCAGAAATTTACTCTACTAACTGATCAACCACCTCTTGTCTCCATTTTCAACCCTCAGAAGGGCGCCCCGATAATGACAGCACAACGGCTACAGAGGTGGTCCCTTTTCCTAGGGGCACACCAATATGACATCGAGTACAAAGGAACTAAACAGCGTGGGAATGCTGATGGATTGTCGCGCCTACCGTTGCCGATGGTGGAAGAAGCACCTGCAGTGGATCCAGTGGAGATATTCCACTCGACCATAGTCGAATGTCTACCTGTGACGAATGCAAACATAGAAAAGGAAACACGAAATGACCCGACACTCTCCTGGGTCTATGATTTAACGGTGAAGGGATGGCCAGCACATGGTGAACCACTGTTGCCAGCATTCTCGCCGAGAAGAGAACAGCTGTCAGTGTACAGAGGAACCTTGATGTGTGGATCCAGAGTAGTAATTCCACCCAAATTGAAGGATAGAGTGCTCAATGAGCTTCATGAGGGTCATCTGGGAGGGGTAAAAATGAAGAACTTAGCCAGAGCGTTTGTGTGGTGGCCGGGAATCGATAGAGAAATCGAAGAGATGACCAAGTGCTGTACAGGATGCCAGAGGGTCCAAAACGCCCCACCACAAGCCCCTCTACATCCATGGGAATGGCCCTCATCTCCATGGCAAAGGGTGCACATTGATTTTGCTGGTCCCTTTATGGACTCGATGTTTTTAATTGCGGTGGATACACATTCAAAGTGGCCAGAGGTAATAAAAATGTCCTCAACCACCACAGAAAAAACTATCACAGTCTTACGAACCATATTCGCCAGAAATGGGCTGCCTGAACAGATTTGCTCCGACAATGGACCACAGTTTGTGTCTGAAGAGTTCCGGAGGTTCTTAAAGAACAATGGTGTTAAGCATTACACATCCGCCCCATATCATCCAGCCATCAATGGATTGGCTGAGAGGTTCGTTCAAACATTCAAGAAGGCTATCAAGGCAATGTGTAATGAAGACATACCCCTACAACACAAGGTGGATAACTTCTTGTTTGCCTACCGGAATGCGACACATGCGGTTACCAACCAAACTCCAGCCATGATGTTCTTCAATCGAAGACGACGATGCCGCTTGGATTTGGTTAAGCCAAACATCAGAAGAGATGTGGAGAACAGGCAGTTTCAGAATATGAATGAAAGGCCGACCAGGAGTTTTAAGATAGGTCAACCAGTTTTGGCCCGGGACTACCGCACAGAGAAATGGCAGCCAGGAACGATCTGTACACGGCAAGGACCTCTAATGTATACCGTGGACGTTGGAGAGAGCATTGTAAGACGCCATGCTGACCAGATTCTAGAGTCACTGGAAAACGTCAATTCCACACCACGATCCGATACACCTGGTGATGAAACCGAAGTACCAATTGCATCTACCTCAGAATTGGGAATATTGGAAGCAGACGAACCCAACGACGACGTTGATTCCGAATCAACTTTGCCAGAAGAACCTGATACCCCAAAGAGGCGTTATCCAGACAGAATCAGGAAGCCTCCTCAAAGACTGAACTTATAATTGCTTAACTTCAGCTAATGTATATGACAACTGTAATTGTAGATATGTTATTTAATTATTAATCGAATGTTATGTACTGTTTAGCTAAAAGGGGAGGAATTGTAGTGTATGTACTTTGCAGAAGGAACTATATTCTGCAGCCCCTGTATACTGCAGTACCAGTAGTGACCACCCCTGTATATAAGCCTGTGTAGTAACTTTGCATAGTTAGTTCCAGTTTGTCTCCACTCAGTAAAGACCTGTTATAACCAACTCCTGCAATCCGTGTCTCAATTACACACGGACATAATAATGACCTTACCATTGCTGTCCAGAACGGGGTCGGTATCTCCAGTGGCGACGGGGCCAATCATCCGGCCTGCCATAATCCGTTCCACTCGCTGCTCCAGATCGCTGAGATCTTTAAGGTCAGGACGGCCTCCCCCGGTATGTTGCTGCTGCCTCCTATTGTGCGTCAGCTTGCCCTGCAAGAGAAAGGACGGGCTCTGAGTACAGTGTGAAGCCCTGATCTTGGCTGCACTGCCTCCCATGGTGGAATAGCCCTTACAGTGTGAAGCCCTGATCTTGGCTGCACTGCCTCCCATGGTCGAAGAGCCCTTACAGTGTGAAGCCCTGATCTTGGCTGCACTGCCTCCCATGGTCGAATAGCCCTTACAGTGTGAAGCCCTGATCTTGGCTGCACTGCCTCCCATGGTCGAATAGCCCTTACAGTGTGTAAAGTGGTGAATGTGCATGTGAGTTTCATAAAAGGCCCATAGGTGTTGGATGAGGGCTGGGCATTGGGGCTTTCAGGACCCTTTGGCCATAAAGTGAGGTGCACATGCAGGGATGAAGAGGATACTGGAAAGGGTACTCACCCTGACAGCCCGAGTGAGATCGTTGAACTTCTTCCTGCATTGCACAGGGGTCCTAGGCACCATGCTGCTGGAGGTCACTCTGTGTGCCACCTCCCTCCAAGCTGTTCGATATTCGTTGGGCAGCGGCCTCCTGCCACTGTCCGGAAACAGGATAGATCGCCTGCGCTCCACTGCGCCAACCAGAACCTTCAGGGCCCCCTCACTGAACCGCTGCGCTCGCTCCCTGGCCCTCTCCATGGTCCTAGGTGTTAGAATGTCGCAGCAGGTCTGTCCAGGCCGAGAATCAGGGCTCCAATGTGCAGGGCGTGGCTGCAAGCCAAATCGCTAACTGGCCGCACCTGCGCTGTGCGCCCGCCCTCGGTGGTAGCGCCTCGCCTCTCCGGCTTAGCGCCTTAGGACAGTCGTGCAGCGCCTGCTTTAGCGCACCAAGCACCTCTTGGGGCGATGCAAGTCAATTTCGCTGAAGGTGGCGATAATTTGCGCCAGGCGCTAAATTTAGCGCACGCTCGACTATAATGCCCCAAACGTGGCGATACTGAATTTCTAGGCCCCTGAGTTTTTCTTTTATGCATTTTAATTTTTTTATTTATTCGTTTTTTATGGGATGTGGGCGTCACTAGCAAGACCAGCATTTATTGCTCATCCCTAATTGCCCTTGAGAAGGTGGTAGTGAGCCACCTTCTTGAACCGCTGCAGTCCATGTGGTGAAGGTACTCCCACAGTGCTGTTAGGTAGGGGGTTCCAGGATTTTGACCCAGCGACAATGAAGGATCGGCGATATACTTCTAAGTCAGGATGGTGTGTGACTTGGAGGGGAACTTGGAGGTGGTGGTGTTCCCATGCACCTGTTGTCCTTGTCTTTCTAGGTGGAAGAGGTCGCGGGTTTGGGAGATGCTGCTGAAGAAGCCTTGGCGAGTTGCTGCAGTGCATCTTGTAGATGGTACACACTGCAGCCACAGTACGCCTGTGGTGGAGGGAGTGAATGTTTAAGGTGGTGGATGGGGTGCCAATAAAGCGGGCTGATTTGTCCTGGATGGTGTCATGAATCTTACCATTCGTGTAGAAATGACGCATGAGATAACACTGGGCGGCCAGCTGGTGGCGCCGTCCAAGGAAAGTATAAATACTCGGGCGTGGGCCCAGCTTGCTCAGGACGTTTTTGTAACCAGGAACTAGTGATGTAACTAGAATCTCACGGTTGTGAAACAGTTGATTAAAGCCTTGTTTTATACTCAAACCAAGTGCGTAGTAGTTTTCTTACGTCAGATGGTGTCGAGCTTCTTGAGTGTTGTTGGAGCTGCACTCATTGAGGCAAGTGGAGAGTATTCCATCACACTCTTTACTTGTGCAGAAATACCCACAGGACAGGAATTAAGACAAGAGCAATACACAGAACAAAATAAATATTTGTAAGCTGGGAGATGAGGCAATGCTTCAATCAAGGCCTAATCCTGTGAAAATTCTGGTGGATCGGAGTGCACTATTTTCTTATAGCTATTATGGCTATGGTTAATATACACATTATTTCATTCATTTTACTGTAAAAGAAATTGAAAATGCCCATATGCAGGATTGATTATTAGGATGGAATACAAATTGTGTGTACATTTTTCTAATGTGGACACTATTCACTGCTTCAGATAAACATTTTATTGAAGAATATACATAGATTTTCAAATTCAAATTTACAGGATTCCGTTACACTGAAAGTCAGTAGGAAGTCAAACAAAATCAATCAATCAATCAGGCCTCAGCATTGCTTCAGTTTGTGTGACGGTGACAAGAAAGCTTAACACTACAGGGCACATTGTGTCTGTTTCCAGAGATCACAGCACAAGTGCAGCAGTAGCGATAACCCAAGCAGATTTAATGACTTTAATATAAATGAGTTGGAAATCTTCGACAGACTAAAAGGGCTCAAAACAAATAACACTGCAGGGATGGATGGTATTTATCTCAGAGTATTAAGACAGATAAGGCAGGAGATTCCGGAAGCACTGAAGGTCATTATGAGAGAGTTGAACGTAGAGGAGATACCAATAGTTTGGAAACAGGATGCTATGGTGCCCATTTTCAAAAGGGGCAAAAAAGTTTTATTTCAACCTGTGTAAAATAATGGAATCAACTATAGATGTAAACTTGAGGATTATCTCTACAATAACAGCAGCTAACATGGTTTCAGACAGATATACCCTGATTTATTAGAACCTATAACATCCCAAGTGGACTGTGGAAAGCTCTACAATGTGATACACCTCAAATTTCAAAAAGCATTTGACATGAAAGACTACAAGTTCAGTTCAAAGCTGTGGGGATTCAGGGTAAATCTTGGGCATGGAGAAGAAATTATCCGCAGGGTAGAAAACAGCCAGTACTCTCTTTAGAGTACTTATGTGAAGGGGGGAGGAAGGTGAAGAAATGCTGAGTGGGGTGCCCCATGGATCAGTATTGGAACATCAATGACTTGGATTCAGAAACTCTACAAATTGGTCAGATTTGCAGATGATACCAAGCTAGGAGGGGCAGTTGATTCTAAGGGGGAAATACAAAATAAGTTGCACAAATGTAAATGGGTGGAACAGTGGCAGATGAAATTTAATGCAGACAAGTGTAAAGTGCTGCAAATAAGAAGGAAAAATGGACAACATACAAACTCTGCAAATGGTGTCGAAACAGCTAAAGATTTGGTTGAAAGAGATCTATGGGATTTAGGAGACACAATATTCAACATGTCCAACCTCTCCAGAACAACGATCAACAAGCAAATATAATATTGGTAAAACAGTACAGGACAGGCCAGAGAAATTCATGCCAAAACTGTATGGTGCTCTGGTCAATTGACATCTTGAGTACTGTGGCCGGTCTGGTGACCAGAGCACCGGGGAAATATTCAAACACTGGAGTACAGCCACAAGGCAGATCCTTAGGAGGAGACAGGCATGAAGAAAGACTGCAGAAACTTGGGCTCTTTGCCCCCAAATGGAGCAAATGAGAAATGATCTTATTCAAGTATATATCATAGTAAACTGTATGGAAATGGTAGATTCAGAAAATTACTTCAACTGATGTGTAGAGGTAGGACAAAGGGAGACAGCAGCAAATTAGTCAAAAGTAAACTTGGGACTGATGTCAGGAAGTTCTTTTTCACACAAAGAAACTTGGCTCTGAGTGATGTAGTGCCAGCAAAAACCCTGGAATTATTTAAGAAACAATTGGATAACCACAACTGGGGGCATTGTAGGCTCTTTCTGAATAGATGAACTAAAATGGGCTGAATGGCCTTCCTCATCAATTTACAGCTTAATCTTTATCTGCTAGCGAGTGTCAGAATAGCAGGGTCTGTTGTGTTTCGCCAATCAATCAACAGGATACTTAAGGCGGGAAAGAGTTCCTGTAAAACGATGTCATGTCTCAGAGATTGCTGCTGTTTTTAATTACCTGTAACCCAAGGGCTTATGGGGCAGCAACATCAGCACAACTGACAGCAGTTTCAAAGATACTAGCTCCTTAATTTTCTAAGTGACTAATTTGCAAAATGAATTGATTCTCTGATTCACTGCAAATACACAGCTATTATTTGAGAAAAAGGAATCATTTGGTAAACTTCTAAAATAATCAAATCACAGTGTTGAAAGAGCAACAGCCCCACCTTGTGGTCATAGAATGAAAGGCACCTTTCAACACATCTTTAATTCTACAAACACAGGGATAGATTTTCAACTTGATGTCCAGTCATAAAACTGGAAATGAACAGCTTCTATAACAGCAACCAATTTGGAAAATAATGTTTTATACCTGGGCGGCATGTTGAACATCTACCCCACTATTGTCAAATCACAAATACATTGGGGAGTTTACAATGCTGGCAATAACCTGCAGACTAGAGAAAACTTTGACAATAATTTAATGTGAATAAACTGATCATATTTTTCCTTCTTTAAAAGCAGAATGATCTGCACCAATATGAGCTGTGGTTGATGTAACCATTTTATTAGCTACAGGTTTAACTGTAAATCAATTTTAGTTTCTAAATAATGGGCCATAATTTGCTGTGGCCGGGCATCTAACAGTGTCTGCTGTTAGTTAGATTTGCCCTTGCACGTTTAGCTTTTAAAATTTTTTGCGTGGCACGTTGCTGAAAGTGCGAGCTGATAATGTCACAGCGAGGGAAATGGGGCATCTGGGACCTGAGTGAACAGAACAAGCAATTGTGTATCTCCTTAACTAATCAGATTGAAGGACTGAGAAATTAACGGTGCAAGGACTGAGAAGGAAGTGTAAGTCAGAATAGTGAATTCAATGTGAGAAATAAAGAGAGGGAAAGAAAGATTAATTATGAGAGAGGAAAATAAGAGACAGAAAGGAAAAGTAAAAAAATTATTTTAAATTTGACATTTAAAAAAAATCTTCAACAACAATTAAAACCTGAAGGAATGAGACTGCACACTTGTAATAGTTAATTTTCAGTACCAGAGATGTTGATTGACAGTAATTAACAATGTTCACGTCATTAAAAGGGTATTTAGACTGAAATGGACAAGACTTACCTTTCGTGGCAAGTTTAGTTTGTATTTACCACAAATAGAGCAACTTCACACCGCTCAATGCATTTTAATGGAGAGCCAGTCGGTGAGATGCCGATTTCGCAAAGCTAACAGCGACAGACGCATCTCAGACTGAAACATCTGGATTGCTGCGTTCTGTAGCATTTGCGCATAAATAGCGGCGGGCGCCATTAGCCTCGCTGTTACTTTGACAGCAAATTATGGGTCAATGTTTCTTATTTTTGAGGCTTTGTTTTAAAACCTCTATCCTATACAAGTGATATACTTGTGAATACATAACAAGTGCATATTTCTGTGAAGTGAGTAGAAATTCAAAACTTTATTTGTTCACACTGTCCCGATGAGTGTTGAATATTTTTTAATTCCTACCAGATACACAGGTTTGCAGAGATTACTCACCTCCAATAACAAACTCTACATTCAGTCATGTTCTACATCATCTGTTCAGTGGCTGCTGCAACAAGTGACATTTCTCACAGTCATCCTATGGTGGACAACTCTGGGAGCTTTTGAAACTGGGCTTCACACTAATCTGCAGTCATCCTGCATCAGGTGTGAAGCCCAAAGATCGATATCTGTTCAAAACTGATTTGCATCAACCACAAAAGGTACAATAAACTGACTCAATGGGCTGGACTTTGCTGTAGAAATAACGGTGAGGCTAACAGCGCTCACAATTATTTCCCTTACTGCCCTTGAGAAGGTGGTGGTGAGCCACCTTCTTGAACCGCTGCAGTCTGTGTGGTGAAGGTACTCCCACGGTGCTGTTAGGGAGGGAGTTCCAGGATTTTGACCCAGCGACGATGAGGGAATGGTGATATATTTCTAAATCAGGATAGTGTGTGACTTGGAGGGGAACTTGGAGGTGGTGGTGTTACCATGTGCCTGCTGCCCTTGTCCTTCTAGGTGGAAGAGGTCGCGGGTTTGGGAGGTGCTGTCGAAGAAGCCTTCGCAAGTTGCTGCAGTGTATCTTGTAGATGGTACACACTGCCACGTTATGCCGGTAGTGGAGGGAGCGAATGTTTAAGGTGGTGGATGGGGTGCTAATCAAGCGAGCTGCTTTGTCCTAGATGGTGTTGAGCTTCTTGAGTGTTGTTGGAGCTGCACTCATCCAGGCAAGTGGAGAGTATTCCATCACATTCCTGACTTGTGTCTTGTAGATGGTGGAAAGGCTTTCGGGAGTCAGGTGGTGAGACACTCGCCACAGGGTACCCAGCCTCTAATCTGCTCTTGTAGCCACAGTATTTATGTGGTTGGTCCAGTTAAGTTTCTGGTCAGGATGTTGATGGTGGGGGATTCGGCGATGATAATGCCGTTGAATGTCAAGGGGCGGTGGTTAGACTCTCTCTTGTTAGAGATGGTCATTGCCTGACACTTGTGTGGCACAAATGTTACTTGCCACTTAACAGCCCAAACCTGAACGTCATCCAAATCTTGCTGCATGCGGGCATGGACTGCTTCATTATCTGAGGAGTTGCAAATGGAACTGAACACTGTGCAATCATCACTGAACATCCCCACTTCTGACCTTATGATGGAGGGAAGGTCCTTGATGAAGCAGCTGAAGATGGTTGTGCCTAGGACACTGCCCCGAGGAACTACTGCAGCGATATCCTGGGGCTGTGATGATTGACCTCCAACAACCATAACCATCTTCCTTTGTGCTAGTAATGACTCTAGCCAGTGGAGAGTTTTCCCCCTGATTCCCATTGACTTCAATTTTACTAGGGCTCCTTGATGCCACACTTGGTCAAGTGCTGCCTTGATGTTAAAACTATCAGGAACTATCCAGAAAAGGTTTGAGCTTGTCCATTCCGGTGTAAGTACCCATTCAACAGCGTGGTAAGTCTTAATTACTGCCAAACAACCTCTCTGGCACTGAAAATTTACTTATAAAAGTGCGGAGTTTCATTCCTTCAGATTTTAATTTTAAAAACTAAAAGAAAATTAAATAAAACTTTTTTTTTACTTTTCCTTTCTGTCTCTTTTATCTCTCTCTCTTAATCCAATCTTTTCTTTCCCTCTCTTTATTTCACTTCCTGTACCTGATTTGAAATTTAATTCAATATTCTAACTGATGCTTCCTGGTTCAGACTCTGCGTTGCTCATTAACGATTCTTCAATCTGATTGGTTGAGATATATAGTTGCTTGTACTGTTCACAGACGCCCCATAGGGGGCGTTGTGCTTTTTGGCTCTCTAATTACAGTAAGTTCCAGTGCAAAATCCCATAGAAAGCCTATGGGCAAGTGCAAGTGTAATGAATGGCTCGCACCATTCGTTCACCGCTGAGAGCAAAATCTAGCCCATTAGATTAACATCTCCAGGTCCTGCACAAGGAGATGCAACGATAGCAGTTTCACATACAGTAGCTCTCGGATAGAAATATAATTTAAACAGCAACAATCTTACCTTTTAAAGCAGCAGGAACAGCACTCGAAATAAATGTAGACCTTGTCGGAAGTGGCACTAGCAGCAAGAAAAGAAACCATGGTTTATATTTTAATAATTGAAATACAAGTAGAATCTTTGCAAGTTAACCTTGTTTTAGCTAATTCTACTAAAGTGTTCATTTAACTTAATTCCAACAACAGCTCCCAACATGGGCTGCAAATAATAACATTACAATGGCAGTCTGTGCTACAGTATCACTTGTGTCCTAATTTTACATATTCCATGCATTGTAATGCGTAGGCAGTGTAGATTGGTGTAGAATTTAAGATATTATTTATAATTTTTAATATTCTAAATTTTTTCTTCTAAATATAAACTATTATCCATTTCCTCTTTTATTTTATATGTGAGAAACCCTATGCTAACAGTGGCCTTGAAATGACTGTTGGTGATGTTAGCAGATGAATGTTAGCACATTCATACAATAGTCTGCTATTGTAGTCAAGGTGCTAACCCATTCAAAATAAATGGGTTAATATCTCTGTTAACATTGTAGACAGAGGAATCTCATATGAACTCATTAGGTGTTTGTCGATTGTTGATACCAACTTTAGTATTTCTATTAACTCTTGGGTGATGGTTATCAATTTAACATTCAAGAGTGACTATACTTCAAAAGTACCTAATTGGCTGTAAAGCGCTTTGGGACGTCCTGAGGCCATGAAAGGTGTTATATTCTGTCTTTATACTATTGATTTCTAAAGGTCTTTAAACTACTTTTCTTTCTAATACTAGTGGAGGCCATTATAAGTGGGTGTGGGGCTTTATTACTTCCACAACCGCGTGAGATCACTTTTGTCTCACTACATGCATGTTTGGCAGCTACTGTGAAAATCTAATAAACAGAGATTTCAGGAAAACAATTTAGGGTATTGAATCTCATCAGAAATTTGTGTTGCTATACAATATTGCTTCATAACTAATTGCAGGAGTACTAATCCTTGTCGTTCTGGTGGCCAAATTAGTTCATTGCTTTCTAGATAACACCAGAAAGAGTTAATGGGGATGGAGAAGAAAGAGCAGATTCAGCTGTGATGTCAATTCGTAAGCAATCTCTGGTTAACCTGCAAATGTTACACCCTTGTTCAAAAAAGGGGAGAGGGATAAACCTGGCAATTACAGGCCGGTCAGTTTAATGTCGGTGGTGGGGAAGCTTTTAGAAACAATAATCCGGTAGAAAATTAAATGCCACTTGGGCAGGCGTGGACTAATAAAAGGAGAGCCAGCACAGATTTGTTAAGGGCAAATTGTGTTTGACTAACTTGATTGAGTTTTGTGATGAGGTAACAGAGAGGGTGGATGAGGGCAGTGCAGTTGATGTTGTGTATGTGGACTTTCAAAAGGCGTTTGATAAAGTACCACATACTAGGCTTGTTAGCAAAATTGACGCCCATGGGATAA
This sequence comes from Somniosus microcephalus, assembly GCF_052327205.1. NCBI lineage: Eukaryota > Metazoa > Chordata > Chondrichthyes > Squaliformes > Somniosidae > Somniosus > Somniosus microcephalus. The sequence goes on from NC_140999.1 coordinate 156,182,933, forward strand.
AAGGGGCAGTAGCAGCATGGATACAAAATTGGCTAAGGACTAGAAAACAGAGAGTTGTGGTGAATGGCTGTTTTTCAGACTGGAGGGAGGTATACAGCGGCGTTCCCCAAGGTTCAGTACTAGGACCACTGCTGTTTTTGATATACATTAAATGACTTGGGCTTGGGGGTACCGGGCACAATTTCGAAATCTGTAGATGACATAAAACTTGGAAGTGTAGTAAACAGTGAGGAAGATAGTAATAGGCTTCAAGAAGACATAGACAGGCTGGTGGAATGGGCGGACACATGACAGATGAAATTCAGTGCAGAGAAGTGTGAGGTGAAACCTTTTGGTAGGAAAAATGAGGAGAGACCATAAATTCTAAATGGTACAATTTTAAAGAGGGTGCAAGAACAGAGAGACCTGGGGGTGCTTGTGCACAAAACTTTGAAGGTGGCAGGACAGGTTAACAAAGCATATGGGATCCTGGGCTTTATAAATAGAGGTATAAGGCTGGATTTTGTCAATGGGGACGTGATGGAGGCGGGACTCCCACTTTTTGGGTTGTAGTCCCGCCTCCATTGATTTGTGGCCAACCCACGCAATTTTCCCTTGATTGACCTTGTTGAGCCCGCCCAGCGGGCTCAGCAGGCCAATTACAGAACACCCAGTTACAGGTGATGTCAGGGATTGACATTTCATCTGTCAAGAGTTATTGACAGATGAAATATCAGCATTTGACAGCTCTGTGAAGCTGTCAAACACCGACAATCGACTTCTAACTTGAGTCCTTCTCCACAGACTCAGTTGGAAATCTCTCCAGAACAGAAAGCTGAATGCTACAACTTTTGACAGCTCACGGCCATTCTGCTTTCTGTGCCGGTGAGATGAGGGACTCCCGAGATCTGAAGGAAGGAAGCCTGCATTAGTAAGTAAAGGTAAGTAAAACTTATTTAAACACTTTACACACACCAAACACACTTACCTCTGCACTCATGCACCCATCACTCACCTGAACACCAGACATCTTGAACTCTCCAAGCCCTTCAGCCCGACGGTCCACCTCGCTAACTTGGCGTGGTTTGGAGCCGTCAGGAAGCCCACACTTCAGGGCTAAAAATAGGGATTAGGCCAATAACTGCCTGTTAACTACCTGTTAACAGGCAGTTAATTGGCACTAATCCCCTTCCCGCCTCGGGGAGGCGGCTCCCAGCACAGGTCGGGTACCCGCCTCCTGGGAAATGGGCATGGAGGCGGGTTGGGGGCGGGAAGGGTTCGTGCCCCCCGATTCCGCAATTTTAACACCCCACACGCCTCCATTCCCGCCTCTACAGCCTGGGAAATTTGAGCCCATAGAGTACGAAAGTCAGGAAGTTATGCTAAACCTATATAAAACACTATTTCAGCCTCAGCTGGAGTATTGTGTCCAATTCTGGGCACCACACTTTAGGAAGGATGTGGAGTCTTTGGAGAGGGTACAGAAGAGATTTACTAGAATGGTTCCAGGGATGAGGGATTACAGTTATGTGGATAGACTAGAGAAGCTGGGGTTGTTCTTCTTGTAGCAGAGAAGGCTAAGAGAAGATTTGATAGAGGTGTTTAAAATCATGAAGGGTTTAGATAGAGTAAATAAGGAGAAACGGTTTCCAATGGCTGAAGGGTCGATAATGAGAGGACACAGATTTAAGGTGATTGGCAAAAGAACCAGAGGTGACATGAGAAACTTTAACGCAACAAGTGGTTAGGATTTGGAATGCACTGCCTGATAGGGTGATGGAAACAGATTCAACAGTAGCCTTCAAAAGGGAATTGGATAAATACTTGAAGAAAAAATTGCAGGGATATGGGGAAAGAGCAAGGTAGTGGGACTAACTGGATTGCTCTTCGAAAGAGCCGGCGCAGTCTTGATGGGCCAAATGGCCTCCTTCTGTGTTGTACTATTCTATGATTCTATGAACCAGCCAATTTCATTGGATAAAAGGCCATACAAGTGGTGTAAGGTTTACATAATGAGTACCCTATGCACTCTGACATTTTCCAGTAACTTATTTAACCATTAATAAAGTGATATTGATAATTCCAAAATGCACTGTAATTTACTATTTTGCAAGTTTATTCCATGATGATTTGGGAGACTGAACTCCTACATTTCTGATATCTTACAGAAGCACAGTCTGAAGTGGTTTTGACCTGTAGCCTCCATTACTTGTGAATAGCTGGCTGGGTGGGTGCTTACTTAGTGGAAACAGAATGTAATGGGGGAAGACAACAAAAGGGCTTCATGAGTTCAGTGGACAAACTGCTATGCCAGGGTTATGAATGTGAAAACAGATTGAGGAATATAGGATTGACAGGGCCAAGTCTTACTGGAAATCATTAGTGTTGACTTTATGAGCTGTACAGGAAACTCCAAACTCTTGGCCTGAACACTTCCCTCTGCAACTGGACCCTGGGCTTCCTAACAAACAGACCCCAATCTGTCAAATTAGGTAACCACACCTCCCCCCCCCCCGACCCTGAACACGGGGGCCCCACAAGGATGTGTGCTGAGCCCCCTCCTCTACTCCCTCTTCACCCACGACTGTGTGGCTGTTCATGGTTCCAACACCATCATCAAGTTTGCGGATGATACCACGGTAGTAGGCCAGATCACCAACAACGATGAGTCAGCCTACAGGGAGGAGGTCCAGCATCTCGTGAAGTGGTGCGCCGATAACAACCTGGCCCTTAACATCAAGAAAACCAAAGAAATCATTGTGGACTTCAGGAAGTCTAAAGGCGGAAGTCACACCCCCATCCACATCAATGGGGCTGTGGTGGAAAGGGTGGACAGCTTTAAGTTCCTCGGAGTCCACATCATGGAAGACCTCTCCTGGTCCCTCAATACCTCCTCTCTGGTGAAGAAGGCCCAGCAGCGCCTATATTTCCTAAGGAGGCTGAAGGGATGTAACCTGTCACCCCTGATCCTCTCTAACTTTTACCGCTGCACAATAGAGAGCATCCTGACAAACTGTATCACAGTATGGTATGGCAGCTGTAGCTACTATGACTGGAAAGCCCTGCAGCGGGTAGTCAAAACTGCCCAACGCATTACCGGCACCCGGCTACCGACCATAGAGCACATATACCAGAAACGCTGTTTACGGAGGTCACGGTCCATCATCAAAGACCCTACCCACCCCAGCCACAGTCTGTTCGCCCTCCTGCCATCTGGGAGATGCTACAGATGCATTCGCACCCGTACGACCAGATTTAGGAACAGCTTCTTTCCCAGGGCTGTCGTCCTACTGAACTCCACAAATAAACTCTAAAGCCTGCACATCTGCCAATGCACTTTATTATGGTTATGTTTACGTTAATGTATTACAAGCCAAATGTATGTTGAATGTTTAAATGTCTTAATCTAAATGTACACTCTCGGGAGCCGCAAGCCTACATTTCGTTGTACTGCACTTGTGCACTAACAATGACAATAAAAGTTGATTTGATTTGATTTGATTTGAACACCAGGTTACAGGAATACGAAAAGACCACTCTGTTCATAGAGTTCCTCCATCAGCCAGGTCATGTGTCAGAACCTGATCTGACAATTTTTCATCATTTTCAACCCCAAAGCTCTAGCCCCCACTCTTTACTGAATGAGAATTGTTTGTAATTCATTTTAACTGCTTGACCTAAGCCACCATTCACTACAATAAATTAGGGATTCCAGATTTGCAGACATTATTCAGCTGTAACATGTCTGTGGAATGCAGAATAAATCCACAGTCAGAAGTAGGCATTAATAAAACTTAACTTGAACAAAATAAGGATCTTACAGATATGCAGGATTCAGCTCCTCGGTAAAAAATCTACTGGGTTTCAGGTTAGAAACTAATTTCCAACTTTTAAACATTGCAGACTTCAGACTTGTGAATTCTATCTGCTGTCTTCGGACTTACTGCACAACTTCAAGGCAAAACTCTTGTATTCAGACACATGATGCCATGACATCAATCTCATTGTGACTTGTTAGCATATCCTTTATACCCAATGTTACTGTGACAACAATGACATACGGCCTGTTACAACCCCAAATCAAAAAAAAAATTGCCAAACATTTTTTTCATGAAGATATTACACCTTTAAACAGCAGAATCCATATTCCCCAACCACAAGATGGTGGCACTAAATGTTGTCACAGGTTAACCATTAATACATTAATAGACTACATCAATGAGCATTCCATTAGATTAACCTAATTATCCTGTCTGCTATATTGTGATTTCAACAGAGAAAATCGGTCAAGATGACTTCAAACCAGGAAGTTACTCAGTAATTTGTACATACTCCTCACAATTGGTCTCCAATAAATCAATGGCCAGCAAAAATGGCAAATAGTCTCAATAGCCCACAAGTAGTATCTACCTGCCTAACGCAACCAATTATTTTTATTGGTCTCACTGCTAAATAAAGCACGACAGTGTATCTAATGAACTTGTAGTCCCAGTGCACAGCTCCATGTGGTGGAAGTACGGGTCGGAAATCCAGGTGCAAAGGTCAATGCACTTTGCACAATTTATTTTTATCCTAATGAATAGAAAGCAATGTGGGATATGCTGACTTCCAAACCTAGAATCTACGCTCACATGAAAGAAACTGTCTCAAAAGGTTCTCACTGCTACTCAGGTGGATAGTGCTTAATATAGATCTTGATCGTCATTTATCGCACAACTGAAATGTATTGAATTTCAATTATAATTTTGCAATTAAATTTCCTGGTGAGAACTGCCCAATGGCTCAGTATATAAAGGCCATACAGACCAGATTGACTACAGTTCAATCTCTGATCTATGCTCAGTTAGCTGATCTCAGCCACCGCAACAATTCAAGAGCTACCTCTGACTGAGTACCTCTGGGTAGGAAGGCAAAAAGAAAATCTACACTTGGATGTTGGATGACAAAGGACTGGGCTTGGCGATGGCAAGAGTGGCCACTTCCATAAGATCTCAGAGGACAGCCATCACTCCGGAAGCATACCCAGCATGAGTTATCTTAATCAGGAGAGGAGGGGAGTACATAGGATGGAAAAAGGAGAATGTATTGATGGTGAAATAATATTACAATGGAAAATTGTGGGAAACGTGCATCCCAATTCTCAATGTGCACTCCTGGTGGATGAGGCTCCCCACTGAAAGCACAATTTCATAAAACTGGCCTTTATATTACACTCATGATATTAATGGGAATGGTGGAATTACCAAAATATGAATTTTATTTCCACCTATTGGGAAAATGTTGCAGGAAGAATTCCCTGTCATAGAATCATAGAATGGTTACAGCACAGGAGGCCGCCATTTGGCCCGTTGAGCCCATGCTGGCTCTCTGCAAGAGCAATTCAGCTCATCCCCCTCCAGGTACTTATCCAATTCCCTTTTGAAAGCCACAATTGAATCTGCCTCCACCACCCTTTCAGACAGTGCATTCCAGATCCTAACCACTCACTGCGTAAAAAAGTTTTTCCTCATATCGCCTTTGGTTCTTCTGCCAATCACTTTAAATCTATGTTCTCTGGTTCTCGACCCTTCCACCAATGGGAACAGTTTCTCTCTATCTACTCTGTCTAGACCCCTCATGATTTTGAACACTTCTATCAAATTTCCTTTCAACCTTCTCTGCTCTGAGGCAAACAACCCCAGCTTCTCCAGCCTATCCACGTAACTGAAGTCCCTCATCCCTGGAATCATTCTCGTAAATCTCTTCTGCACCCTCTCTAAGACCTTCACATCCTTCCTAAAGTGTGGTGCCCAGAATTGGACACAATACTCCAGTTGAGGTCAAACCAGTGTTTTATAAAGGTTCAACATAACTTCCTTGCTTTTGTACTTTATGCCTCTATTTATAAAGCCCAGGATTCCGTATGCTTTTCTAACCACTTTCTCAACCTGCCCTGCCACCTTCAATGATTTGTGCACATATACCCCCAGGTCTCTCTGTTCATGCACCCCCTTTAGAATTGTACCCTGTAGTTTATATTGCTTTTCCTCATTCTTCCTACCAAAATGTATCACTTTGCACTTTTCTGCATTAAATTTCATCTGCCACGTGTCCGCCCATTCCACCAGCCTATGTTCTCTTGAAATCTATTACTATCCTCCTCACTGTTCACTATACTTCCAAGTTTTGTGTCATCTGCAAATTTTGAAATTGTGTCCTGTACACCCACATCCAAGTCATTAATATATCACGAAAAGTAGTGGTCCTCGTACCGACCACTGCGGAACACCACTGTGTACCTTCCTCCAGTCCGATAAACAACCGGTCACCACTACTCTCTGTTTCCTGTCACTTAGCCAATTTCAGATCCATGCTGCCACTGTCCCTTTTATTCCATGGGCTTCAACTTTGCTGGCAAGCCTATTATGTGACACTTTATCAAACGCCTTGTACATGGAAGTCCATGTACACCACATCAACCACGTTGTCCTCTCTGTTACCTCATCAAAAAACTGTCCCGAGAGCTGTCAGGACAGCTCTCAGGAGATTAGTTAGGGAATTCATAAGAGAGCTTCACTGAGGAACCTGGGAAGAAAGATTGGTTTAAGAGATCACTTAAGTGTAATGCATGTTTGGGAGCTCTATTGAAAGTACTTTCCTGTTAACATAACACCAATTATATTTTAAATACTGTAGTTATATTATTTGATCTACATGAGCTTCATACTGTCCAAAATAAAATACCTTGACACAACCTGTGTTATTGTGAGCTTCATTAAATTCTTCATGTACAGATTTTTTATTTTGAATAGGATAAAACTTAAAGCCGGAACTTACATGTAGACTGAAGAACAGAAACAGCAGGTCCTTCCATGTCTTGCAGGCGTGTGTAGACAGTGATCTTGTACTGAGTATTGGGAAAGAGCAGCCTGAAACAGTACTTGTCTATTCCTGCATGCAAAGTGTTTTCCTGTGTCTTTCCATCTGTAATTGAACAGAGAAGATATTAAAGGTAAAGATGCTGCTTGTCTAAGGGGACGATGATGATGAAGAATTAGTTTGCGTTGTAATTTGAAGTTTCTGCATTAATTTGATAATCTCATTCAGGGCAGGTACAATGATAGCTGGTGTGGCATTTCCACAGTATCTAAATAAAGGGTGCTGTTCAGAGGCTAGGCTCTGACCCATAGTATATCTCACCTTCAAGTGTTTGATACTGATGTTGGAACAGGAGCAAGTGTTTGAAAAGTCAATTGCACAGCAAAAAACATCCAAACCTTGGTAAGTAAGATATTCCTCCGCCTCATCAAAATTAAATAAATGTGAGGTGTAGAAGAACATGTGCAAACAATCCTGAGTTTTATTTCTCAAGCTAAAGTATCTTGTAACTGAAATTGTAGCATGACTGCATTATCACAATTTCACTCCAAGCATCATTCTTTTGGCATGAGAATTCAGTTGCCATGTACTTTAACAGTAAACAGAGATGAGTACAAAGACAATGGCCCCCAATATTTAGGGGGAGCAGGAAGGGGGTGGGGGGGGTGTTTCTACGGCTGGGAAACTCGGAAATGGCGGGAACTTCATTAGGGTTTTATTTACTCAGTTTCCCGCCTGGCAGCTGGTCAGATTGAGAGTGTCATCCTCGTCCACATCTGGTGCAGTGGAATGTCTCCCCTCGAGATATTGAAACTTCTGCACAAGAGAAAGCTCCAGCTCTTAATGAACAAATGTAGTAAATGTATTCACTTTCCACGATGTGTATAAATGTACAAGAAAAATAGTTAAAAGGAAAGAAATTCATTTTGCGAATACTTCAAACAGAAAAATTAAATACAAGTTTCAGTTTCAGTGAAATGTACCTTTCATTGACTCTAAGACAATCCTGTAAGCTAAGGCTCCTGCATGTCCTTCCCACTTAGCACACATGGTGGTCAAGTGGACCTGATAGGTACTAAGATCAGTTACTTTCAAGTACACTGCAAAACAAAACATCCACTTTAGGTAAATAAGAGACTGGCAAAATCTTACAACCCTTAAAGTAAACATTCAGCATAGACTGCTGTTTCCAGTACACGATAGCAGCATTCTCACATTTGTGTGATGAATGAGTTTAGTTGAACTGTAATTGTGGAGTAATACGTTAAGATTCCATTAGTAGTTTTAATTGTAGTAGAGCTCTCATATTGTCATATCCCATTTGTCAGTGTAATTCACCTGCTAAATTCTATTGCAAAGTATTTAAGGGGGTAGTTCTCACCTTCACCCCTTGGGCAGTAAACTGCCTGTTAAAGAACTTGCCTGATTTTCATTGAGATGATAATTGTGTGGGTCCAATAATGGGCAGGCAATCTGCTCCGGCAATTTTCTGCCAAAGTGGCAAAGCTGAAAATGACCTCCTATGTGTTCTAAGCAGAGGGTACTGTATGATTCAATCTGTGATGTGACGATCCCACTATGTCACTAGCTCTGCCTGTCCTGAACTTTCCTTTTATTTTGAAGCTTCAAACGACTCAGTGAAAGGTTTGTGGCCGAAGTTATTGCACCAACTGAATACATTTAAACAATTCTCCAACAGGATGACAACCTCCAACAAGATGTTGTACAACAGTAAGCTGGATATTAAAAGCAAATGAAAATTAATACTAAACAAAAAGCAAATAGATGAAACAAGGAGATAGGTGTACTGTAAAGAGCTACAGCTGCATTCACACTCCAAGTGTAACATTGGTGCGAATGGGCTTGGCTTCACAACGATGCTGCATTTCAGTGTAAGTGTAACATGAATCCAGCCTGTGAGTGCAAGACCCAACCTGACACTGGAGAGAAGTGGAGAGTGACTCCCTGTAGGAGGTAGACACACTCTACTTCGCTGTGGAGTCAGTTCTGGCCTTGACACCTGATTTACATTCTATGTTTAATTTCAATGTGAAGCTGTTTTCACTTCCACTTCATTAGGACACTTACTGGGCAATTTTAACCTTAAAGGGTTGACGGTTAAAATCGCCAATGGGACTTATCCACCATGGTTCTGCTGTCTTCCTGCAGGTTCCCATTTTAACCTGCTCTTCTCCGTAGATGAGGGGGACACCCACCAGGCACTGGTGCACAACTACCATTCGTATTAATATCGGGGCTTTACTTTTTTCTGCCTCGTTCACTCACACACGCAAGCATACACGTACACACACAGTTAAAAAAAATACTATAAATTTTACCTCTAAAGTTTTTGAAATTTGTCCTCTTTCTCTAATATTTTTCAAAATTATTTGAAGGAAAGTTATTGGGCAGTAAATGCTTGGAGCTGAAGAAAAATGTTCCATTAGTACAGCTGACTGAACAGTACTGATGTATCCTGGGTAATTAGACGCAATACACATCCTCAAACTACACAAATTAAATTCAGCTGGTAAGAATTGAAATAACAGCGTTCCTCTTAGAATTTCTGTTACAGGAATATTTTTTAGTTATTTAGCACCTTATCAAACCTCTCAGAAAGGTTCCAAAGCATTTCACATACAATGAGTTACTTTCAAAGTGCAGTTACTGTTGTTACGTAAGCAAACATAGCAGTAACCGAGACATCGGGAAAACGCCTTGTTCTTCAAGCAGTACCACAGGATCTTTAACTTCCGCCTGAACAGGCTTTAGTTTAACATCTCATCTTTGACAATCCAACACTCCTTCAATACTCCACTGATCTGCCGGCCTAGGTTATGTGCTCAGGTCTTGGAGCAGTGTTTGAACTCCCTACCTTCTAACTTAGGGTGCTACCAACTGAGACAAATTGACACCTTATAGAGTTAGAACCCCTTGATTATTATGACTTTGTAATTTCCTCCTGCCTACAATCTGTCCTGTATTCAAGCAATAGGAACCTACATGTTGTAGCTTTTCCTTCAATAGTAGTACTGTTGCCATTTGGATAGACTGCAAGTACTTTGACATTGTATTCCAGGCCATTCTGCAGGTTCTTAATTACTATCGAGTCTGCATCCTCTCCAGTCATTACTTCCATAGCCTGACCTGCAAAAAAGAGAAAGCCTATAATTCTTCTCATGTGCAACATACAGGAAAAACAACACTGAAGAATAGGTTAGTGAGTTTGGCAGGTCTTTGCACAGAAGCCAAGCTGATTATTGGAGATGATACGCAGAACAAATTTCAAATTATAAATCTTAATTGAACCAAAAGTTATAGATAACCATATAAATCTGACTGTGACCACAATACAGGATCATTAAGACTTGGAGCAGCCTCTAGTTTTGAAATAAGAGTACTGTGAAAGTTCAAATGGATGATTTTCCAACCTGTCTCTTCTTTACATGGGACATAATTTGAAGTAATATAAAACATTTCCCTCTGTAAATATGGATAACTGAAATAAATAGTCATGGAAGTGACTACCCGTAGTCTCATGCAAAGGGATTTGGGTGTCCAGGTATCCAAATATCACTAATAGCTACTGCACAGGTACAAAAAATAATCAAAATGGCAAATGGAATGATGGCCTTTATCTCAAGGGGCTCGAATGCAAAGGGGAGGAAAGTATGCTTCAGTTATACAGGGGGAGAAATTCGGTATCGCCCCGTTTGGGGCGCTATTATCAGCCGGGCGCAAAGTTTAGCGCCAGGCACTAATTATCGCCTCTGACTGCAAAATTCACCACTATCGCCCCTGAGGTGATTTGAGCGCTAAATCAGGCTACATACCTCTCTTAAGGCGCTAATGTCAAGGAGCGAGGCGTTACCTCAGAGCGCTACCGAAGCTCAGGTGATGTCAGTTACCGTGGAAGCCAGACAGACTGGCGCCATCCAGTTCTTAAAGGGGAGGGGTCATCTTGCTGGCCAGCCAATCCCTGCTCATTGCAGCCTTGAATCTCGGCCTGGAGAGACCTCAAAAGCAATTGTGTTGGAAGCACTAATGGATAGGCCCAGGGAAAGATCTCGGCGCTTAGGAACCTCAAAAGTGGTGCTGAGGGCCAAAACTCGTTAGGACAGCATTAAAACCAAAAGTTTTGCTGTCAAGGAAAGGCAGGAAGCACCCGCCTTTAAATAGCGCTCCCCCAGCCCCTTCCTGACTTGAAAACGTTCCCCTCTACCTGTCATTGCTAGCGGCAGGTGCTAAGGCAGGGGACGTGACTCAATATCTGATCTGGGGCGCTACTGGGGCATTGCATGCTTGACTGATGTCACGATCTGCGGGCGCAGGAGATCATGACGGTAGTGTTTAGCGTCGCCGCAAAACGTCTGGTCAATTTCACGAGCGGCAGTAAAATGGCTATGCTCGGGCGCTAACTTCCTAGCGCCCAGTTAGCGCCCCTGGAGGTACTAACGGGAGGTGCTAAGCAATGAATTTTTCCCCCAAAGAGTCTTGGTCAAACCCCATCTGAGAACTGCATTCAGTTTTGGGCACTGCACCTCAGGAAAGATATATTGGCCTTGGAGAGGCTGCAGCATAGATTCACCAGAATGATTTCAGGGTTAAATTATGGTGACAGTTTGCATAAACTTGGCTTGTATTCCTTTGAGTTTAGAATGTTGAGGGGTGAGCTAATTGAGGTGTTTAAAATGATAAAAGTATTCAATAGAGTAGATACAGAGGGGTCGACTTTGTCAAACCTGTCGGGAAGAAGGCGGGACTTCCCCTTTCGGGTTTTTGACCCGCCTACTTCAACATCCGGCCAATCCGCGCGATTTTCCCTTGATTGACCTTGTTGAGCCTGCCCAGCGGGCTCAGCAGGCCAATTAAGGGCCACCCGGCAACAGGTGACGTCACAGACTGAAATTTCATCTGTCAAGATTTCTGACAGATGAAATATCAGTGTTTTACAGCTGTTTGAGACTGTGAAACACTGACAGTCTGATTTCTAAGATGAGTCCTTCTGCGCAGACTCATTTAGAAATCTCAGCAGCACTAAAAGCTGAAGGCTGTCACTTTTGACAGATCGCAGCCGTTCAGCTTTCAGTTCCGGCTGAGTGCTGCGCTCCCGACGGCTACAGGAAGAAAGGCTGTTAAGGTAAGTAAAGGTAAGTAAAAGTTCTTTACACACTTTAGACACACCAAACACACTTACCTTTACCCTCATGCACCTATCACTCACCTGAGCGCCGACATCGCGACCCCTCCAACTCATTCAACCCAACGGCCCGCTGCTCTAACCTGGCGTGGTTTGGAGCCGTCGGGAAACCCACACGAAACCCCTCAAAATGGGGATTAGGCTAAAAACTGCCTGTTAACAGGCAGTTAATTGGCACTAATCCCTTCCCGCCTGGTTTCGGTGGGTCCCAGTGCGGGGCACGTACCCGCCACCCCTGAAACTTACGTGGGGCGGGGTTTTGGGCGGGATGGTGTCGGGACCCCCAAAGTCGGGATTTCCCCCCCCCCCCCCCACACGCCTGAAACCCCACCTGATGGCTCCCCGAAAATCTAGCCCTCAGAGAATCTATTTCCTTTGTGGGGGAATGCAGAACAAGGGGGCACAATCATAAAATTAAACCTAGGCCATTCAGGAATAAATCAGGAAACAGTTTTTCATACAATGGGTCTGAATTTGTGGTTGGCGGCCTCCTGCAGGCGAATGCCTCCGAACCACAAGAAAAGTATGAACCTACCTGATGGTCCTCAAGGTTCGTAGACTCGAACTCTTAGGCCTCTACAGATATGCATGCATAAAGGCCCACGTACCCTGGGTCGCATGTGGTTCGCAAGCATCCCTGGGATCACATGGGCCAGGCCAACCAATGAAAAAGAGGGATCCCCATTATGCTTACGGGTACGGTAACATTGTGGTAATCCGGAATGGCCTGGCCTAATGATCTGGAGACGCGAATTCAAATCCTCCCATGGCAGCTGGTGAATTTAAATTCAGTTAATTAAATAAATCTGGAATAAAAAGCTAATATCAGTAATGGTAACCATGGAACTATTGGATTGTCGTAAAAACCCATCTGGTTCTCTAATGTCCTTTAGGGAAGGAAATCTGCCGTCCTTACCCAGTGTGGCCTATATGTGACTCTAGACCCACAGCAATGTGGTTGATTCTTAACTGCCCTCTGAAAAGGACTAGCAAGCCACTCAGTTGTATAAGGCGGCTCACCACCACCTTCTCTAGGGCAATTAGGAATGGGCAATAAATGCTGGCCTTGCCGGCGACGCCCACATCCCATGAACAAATAAATTACATACAAAATCCCCATAAGCATGAATAGGAAGCCCCTAAAAAACACAATTACACACCAGTGAAATAAAAATAAATCACATGTTCAAATTTAATTAAAATACAACTAAATTAAACATTTAAAACAAAAATGTAATTAAAAAAAATTTAAACATGTTAAAGGGGCTAAAAATAGCCTATATCTAATTGTAAGGTTTTTTATGTTTAAATAATTTTTTTTTAATGTAATATTCATTTGAACTCTAACACTGGTAAAAGAAGACCCTACAACTGCTTTTACCAGGCATAAAAGTTTCACAGGCATTCGCTGGGCAGTAGCTGGGCAACTAGCCCAACTCTCCGCCTGCGAATGTCCATTTCCCAGGGATGCGGTGGATCTGTCGAGCTGAAACTTGACAGATCGCAAGTTCCGGGTTTTTGCACATGCGCATCGCATGCGAAAACCCAGACTTGCGGGGCACTTACGGCCACGTACACACCGTGTACACGGTCATAGGCCCCGGAAAATCTGGGCCAATGGTAATTCTCTCTCCTAAAAGACTTTGGATGCTGAGTCAATTGAAATTTTCAAGACTGAGATCCTCAGATTTTTATTAGGTAAAGGTATCAAGGGATATGGATCAAAGCCGGGTAAATGGAGTTGAGGACAGATCAGCAGAATGGGCTCGAGGGGCTGAATGGCCTACTCCTGTTCCTATGGTCCTATGGTCCTATCTGCAGGTGCAATCTATCTGGACCAGAGTTCTTGTCCACCTCACATTTGGCTAGTTTCTCCTTTCTTTCTTGACTTCTACTGCTGTCTTTTTTTCCTCGTTACCTCTTCAGTGAAAACTGAGACAACGTAAATATTCAGTGTCTCTACCATTTCAGTATAATTTCCTCAGAGTTTATCTTGCTCATCCCTTAATGGCCCTATCCCTATCTTAATTCTCCTTTTGTTACTTATGTCCCTATAGAATGCATTACTATTTATTTTTATATTCTTTGATATTTTCATTTCACATTTCCTCTTTGCCTTCCTACTTGTCTTTTTACCTTTTTCCCAACCTCATCATATTCCCTTTTGACATCCTCTCCTTTATTATGTACTTTGAATATGCCTTTTCTTTAGATTCAAATTTATCCTCATCTCTTCATTTATCTATGGCATCTCATTCTTGGCTAGTTTGTTCTTATTTTTTAGTGGAATATATTTTTCCTAAATTCTATTGATCCCTCCTTTAAATATTGCTCACTGTTGTTCTACCTCTTTGCCTCAATATTTTTCTCCAGTTTACCTTTCTTAGCTCCATCCTCATTCCCTCATAGTTGGCTTTGCTCCAATCTATTACTTTTGTCTTTGTACCATCTATATCGCACTCAATCATTATCTTAAACCTTATATTGTAACCATTACTCCCTAGGTGTTCTCCCACACTTACTTCTCTATCTGCTCTGGTTTATTTCCCATTACTAGGTTGAGCTGTGCTTCCTCCCTTGTTGGGTTTCTTACAAACTGGATCAGAAAGGAGTCTTGTACATGTTGTAAAAACTCCACCCTTTCTCCTCTTTCACTCCCTTTATGAATAAAAGATCTTGAAAAGTGAAATGGTTCTAAACAGGAGATATCAGAAGTATCTTTATATTGCTCTCATTAATATAGATTCTTTAATAATTTCAGGTAGGCATGCTGTGTGAAGTGAGCTTCCATTCAGAATTTTCTGACTAAACTAAAATTTTAATCCTAACTCTTTAATCAAGGAGAAATCCTAACCCCTTCCACAAATCAAAGTGAAATCCACACTTACCAGAAGCTGTCTGATAAATCACAGCGTATCCCATAGGTTGTGTATCAGCTTTATCCCATGTGACTCGAAAGTGATTGTACCATACTTCTGAGATACGTAGGTTAGTTGGCGGAGCAAATGGCACTGAAGGGGAAAAAAGCTTAATATAGCACCAACTGACATGTATAATTGCTAATGATTATTAAGAAATAAAATTGGTAAAGGTGATAACCATACATTTATCATGAATGCTACAGTATTATATATCACAAGGTTTTAACTACTCTTCTTGTAGTTAAACATACATTTTTCTTCCAGAGCCCAATGGTCTCTTGCCTGGATACTATTTTTGATACTTAACGGCCAAAGAATTGTGGTCGACGGCGTAGCTATGGAGTACACCACCCACCTCAGAAAGGAATTCACGCTTAGCTGGTGTGAGGCCTCGTGCATAAAATTGCTGTCACACGCTGCAGAGTTGTGCACAGCGTATTGGCCCACGGATCCCAGGGGTGCACTGTGTGCGTAAGTGTACCTGGGATCATGTGGGGCAGTGCTTCAATCAGGAAACAGAAGGTCTCTCATTCACCCCCAGGCTGGATTTACATTCTTAGAATTAGAAGTGAATTTTAGGGGAAATGATCAATAGACCAGAAGCAATCACACAGGCTGCTTAACAACTTTATTTAAGCAGAGATATACATTTGGATAATATTCAACTGAACTTTTGGAGGTTTGCTAATCCTTCAGGCAGGCTCAGTGTAAAGGGCAAACACATGTATAGTAATTTAAACAAAAAAAGCATCAGATGAAGATTTATCATCATGACGGGTGTCCCCTTATGCGGTTCAAACAGGCTCCTGCGCCTGTTTGCACCAGTCGTAAAATGTCCATGCATAATTGCTGGGCAATTAGCCCAACTCTGTGGCAGCAATGAAGATAATACAGTCGGATTTTATCCAGAACTTGCTGTCCATTTCAAAGGTGGTATGACAGTGTACTCTGAGAGTACGCCATCATACTGACCGCAAATTCTGCTCCAATATGTCAGTTTATAATTGTGGCTCTTTCAGCTTGCCCTAATGTTAGTGGCTATAATGTGAACACTGCATGCTTGGGTCATTCATATAATTAAACAGTTGCAGCGAATAATTTTATAGACATTTTACATTTAAACAAATGACAACAAAAGTTCCCTCACTGATACAGTAACATAAATTTTCTGACTCCTCTTGCTCTGATGGCAGTGGAGACCCAGGCTTGAAACTTTACTGTGAGATACTAATGTATTCATCTGAAATTTCTTACTCTGCTCTTTTAGTTGAGGGGCTAATCCATTTAAAATAGATGGGTGAATACTTCCAAAGAGAGGAATTTAAGACAAATTTGCCAGGTGTTCCTATGTTATTATTCCACGGTGTATTTGCAGTGTGTTCTATGAATCTTAGGAACTTCTGCCAGATTTATCCTTTCTGCTTCTGTCTGACATTTGATGGACAATAGCACCAGGTGGAAGTGCAAATGTGTGAGCACAGCACTGAAAGGCTTATATGGCAGCACCAAAACCGGCACTGAAATATAAAAGCATCTTGTAAGAATGTGACTGTTTCAGAATCAGCAAAAGGGTTCTGAAAATGGCTGAGATTTGGACTTGAATAAAATACAAAGAAAAATAGAAACTGCACCTCCATTAGGTATTTTCTGGAAAATGGCTCTTAAATCCCTTGCCTTGATAACCTATTATTATTTTGAAAGAAATGATCAACCGCTTGCCATTTAGATTACATACCACGGCACATACTTTACTGTACTCTTGTTTATTGTGAAATCATCGTGTCCAAAATAGTGAGAGGGTTCATGAAAAACAACCGGATATCATTATACTTACAGGTTTTGCCCTCTCCGGATATACTGGCCTCATCACCTGAAGCATAGACAGCAGTAACTGTCACTTCATATGTAGTGTCGGAGATTAGTGGCTGTATTATTATGCTGTTTCTCTTAACAGGTGTGATCTGGAATATTAGAAAACTTTCATTTAACAAATGTTCAGGCTTTGCTCATTTAGAAAAAATTTACAAGCAGCCACAAATCTATAAACTTCTCTTACTGACAGCAGTGAACCATTTAACTGCAGAATACAGCAATTAGACTTTGTGGCCTTAACAAACAGCCCAAGTTAAACACAGCTCCAGCATATCAGCAGAATACATTTTGTGTTACATGGTAAACATCATGTCCTTATGAAACAATGGGCTAGATTTTCGGGGGGCCGGCAGGCGGGGTTTCAGGCGTGTGGGGGGGGGAAATCCTGACTTTGGGGGTCCCGACACCATCCCGCCCAAAACCCCGCCCCACGTAAGTTTCAGGGGCGGCGGGTACCCGGCCCGCACTGGGACCCGCCGAAACCAGGCGGGAAGGGATTAGTGCCAATTAACTTTTGTGTGGGTTTCCTGACGGCTCCAAACCACGCCAGGTAGAGCAGGCGGGCCGTCGGGTTGAATGAGTTGGAGGGGTCGCGATGTCGGCGCTCAGGTGATGAATGGGTGCATGAGTGTAAAGGTAAGTGTGTTTGGTGTGTCTAAAGTGTGTGAAGAACTTTTACTTACCTCTACTTACCTTAACAGCCTTTCTTCCTGTAGCCATCAGGAGCGCAGCACTCAGCCGGAACTGAAAGCTGAACGGCTGCGATCTGTCAAAAGTGACAGCCTTCAGCTTTTAGTGCTGCTGAGATTTCTAAGTGAGTCTGCGCAGAAGGACTCATCTTAGAAATCAGACTGTCAGTGTTTCACAGTCTCAAACAGCTGTAAAACACTGATATTTCATCTGTCCAGAAATCTTGACAGATGAAATTGCAGTCTGTGACGTCACCTGTTGCCGGGTGGCCCTTAATTGGCCTGCTGAGCCCGCTGGGCATGCTCAACAAGGTCAATCAAGGGAAAATCGAGAGGATTGGCCGGATGTCGAAGTAGGCGGGTCAAAAACCCGAAAGGGGATGTCCCGCCTTCTTCCCGACAGGTTCGACAAAATCGACCCCAATGTATCATCTGGCTTATTGTGAGCAATGTCAGGAGAGATCTACTAGTATAACTTTTAAAAGCATACTATTTTATTTTGATTTTTTTTTCGATAGTAGCCAACATGAACATAAAACTGGTTATCAAGAAACAATTCAACTGAAGCAATTCATCAGTCTTACCGCCCTGTAATAACAGTACGTTTTTATAAGCGATTCAAAATACCCAAACTTGGAGACATGGCAGCAAACTTAGTGGGATAGATTTTTGTCTTTTCCATCTGGACATTAAGCATCATTTAGGTGGACCATAAAAAGGAAAATCTGGCCGAGAGGATCATGATAACTGAGCCCACCTGAAGTTCTTTCCTTTGAAATTAATGAACGGAAAATCTGCTATAGGCGTGTGGTCTTCCACTCCAAATGTTCAAAACATAATAGTGTGCTTTTGGCCCAGAAATTCGGGTCGGGGGCTTCCCGCGGGTGCAAGCCCCCGACCTGCACTTACTTTGCGCGCCGGCCGTTGAGCTGTAGGGCCCCGTGGAATTCCGATCCGGGGCCTGGTCCAGCTGCCGGCGCACAGTGCTTCCGTATCCCAGGGGCGCAATTAGTTAGATGCATCCCCTGGGATCACGTGGGCCATGGGCAGCCAATCGGAGCAGGGAATGCTCCATTCATAAGTCTGACAGGAAGTGCTGTCAAGACTTATAAATACTACGGCCCCAAAATAGCACTATACCTTCAAATAATTTTTTTTTTTAAATCACATTTTTAAATAAACTATAAATTACATGAAATAACTATTTTAAACAATAATTTAAATTTTTGAAAAAATAATTTTATATTCTAACGGGGCTAAAAATAAACTTACCTTGCTTTAAAGTATTTAAAAATAATAAACCTGTGGAAAAAATGTTTTAATTTTAATTAATTCACCACTTACTTTGTAAAAAGCAGGCCTTACACCTGCTTTTTATATTTCTAAATTCTGCAGGCTTACATTCCCGGAGAAACCTGTAAAAAAAACCTAAGTTTGATGCGCACGCGCAGCCTCCCTCGCGCATGCGTTCGACCTCTGAACCTCTTCGTTCAGAGGAGCGGAAGTGCCGGTTTCCCGTGCATGCGCAGTGCATGCAGGAAATCGGCACTTCCATCGGGCCTACGGGTCAGTACCCCGTGCGTACTCACCCATGGAGACCCGAATTTCTGGGCCATTAGATCAGCTCTCATGGCATCTCACCCTCTTTTCCCTTCTCACCCTCACACACTATGCATGACAAAAGGCTGGTGCTTTCAGCAGTCACTCATCTGTCTCTGCTTACCCCTGCCAGAAACTGCAAACCCTTCTCCCTCTTCCTTACCTTTCAGATCCTAACACTCTAGAGGATGCAGCGGACCGGAGGAACAGGAGGACATACCTCCAGAAGATCCAGCGTCACGCAACCTTGCCCAAGCAAGCACCAGCTCAGAGACTGGCACCCCATGTAGTTTAGAGGCTAGAGTGGAAAGGTCTGCACTGTGAAGTACACTGAGCACAAGTGCTCATTTAAGGAATGGAATCCTTTCCTGTTGTAATAGTGGGCTTGATCCTACATGGGAGCTTGCAGGGCCACGTGGGTTCTGTCGATGATCCCCTGCAGCTGAGTAAATATTCAGTAGTATTCAAAAAAATCCAATAATGCACAGAGAAATGTATCTAAAAGATTAGTTTATCAGTCCCTGAAGAGATTCACCTTTATAATTCTGTCAATAAGAGGCATCAATAGCGCTAATTAATACATTGTCTGTGACAGGTAAATAATTTAAACATCCTATTCTATCATTCTTTATTTTGAATTTAATGCTTTTAATTTCAGGATAACAAATTTTGAAAGGAAAATTAACTTCCAATAATAGGGCTATAACCTTCTGAGGAATATAGAAATTACATTATGATGTACAGTATAAATAGCACTTACCGTCTCTTCAGCATGGTCACCTTTAACAGTCATATATGATATCTTGTAATGCTGCACATTCACGGTTGGATGATCCCAGCTGATTTGAAGGCTAGTTGGTGTCTTGGCTTCTACGAGAAGGTTTGTTGGAGGATCTCTGGAAACTAAAACAAAAAACAGTATACAGCTCAATAAATTAAACACAATTTGTAAAATGAAGGCAAAATTTGTGTCATAACATTTTTCCAAATTTCATGGAGCTGATTTCACAATTGAAAGAGATGGCAACTGAGGACAGTGGGCTAAAAAGCAATTCATGGTAATAATCTGTGCGAAATGTAGTTCTTATTTAAAATTCACATTTATATTTTATCCTATTAATGCTCAATACAAGGTGTATGTTGAAGAGCTGCACGATATGGCCAATATCACACTTATGGGGCAGGATTTTCATTCAGGAGTTGGGTTGGAGGCGGGATGACAACTTTCAGGGTTGTAGTCCCGCCTCCATCGAGATGCGGCCAATCCACATGATTTTAACTTGATTGACCTTGTTGAGCCCGTCCAGTGGGCTCAGCAGGCCAATTAAGGGCCACCCGGCAACAGGTGGCATCACAGACTGAAATTTCATCTGGCAAGAGCTTTTGACAGATGAAATATCAGTGTTTCACAGCTGTTTGAAGCTGTCGAACACTGACAGTCTTACTTCTAACCTGAGTCCTTCTCTACAGACTCAGTTAGAAATCTCTCCTGCACAGTAAGCTGAAGGCTGTCACTTTTGACAGTTCGCAGCCATTCTGCTTTCTGTGCCGGTGAGATGAGGGACCCCCGGGACCTAAAGGTGTAGTGTATGTGCCTTTAAGAGCCCCAGGTGTACTGTAATGCCGGTAATGGCCACTCGGGCTATATAAGCCTGTATATTGTGTTGTATCAGTTAGTTCCCCTGCAGACTTTGTTTAGTAAACACCTGTGAAACCAACTCCTGTCTTCAGTGTCTCTATCAACACACGAACACAACAGTGGTGACGAGGATGGGATACGGACTTACTTGCAATTTGGCAGCACCTCAAGGACATCGATTCCTCTGGCGTCCAAAGTTGAAGAAAAATCAAGAAAAAGACAAAGCTGTGGTTTCACCAGCTAGCCAAACTGGTGGCAGGTACTGCAATAATCCTTCCTGGGCGTCGGGCTGGGGCTCCAGCGGCTGGCTCTGCAGCTAGGCCAAGCAGCGAAAGCAGAGGCAAGCAGTAACAGACGGGGAGGGAGCACTCGGGAGACGGCCGGCGCTGCAAGCAGGTCGGCGTTCAGACCTAGAGAGAGAGTCCGGCGGGAACGAGTCTCCAACTGTAAATAAATAAATAAAAAGAACGGAAACCGCGGGAAACAGCGTTGTCATCGGCAGCAGCGGCGGGGAAGCGCGGGAAGCGCCATATCTTTTCTGCAGAAAAGAAAGAGAAGCGCGGGAAGCGCCATTTTTTTTCTAGGATGCCTAAGTCTGGCAATATTGATGCTTTTGATAACGAGATAGAGGATTGGACCACATATGTGGAAAGAGTGGAGGTATATTACACCGCAAATGGAATAGAAGATGAAAAAAAAGCTTCAGTACTGCTAAATCTAATGGGCGCAAAGACATACGGGCTGTTACGAAATTTAATCACTCCAGCCAAACCAAAGGACAAGAATTTTAAAGAAATTGTTGATACCCTACAGGAGCACTTAAACCCAACACCGCTGCTGATAGCGGAACGATTCAAATTCTTCAAGAGAAATCAACACAAGAATGAAAGTAACGCTGATTACCTCACCGAATTAAGAAAGCTATCAAAACACTGCCAATTCGGGGCAAGACTAGCAGATTATCTTCAAGACAAATTCGTCTGCGGTCTCCTAAGTGAAGGAACACAGAAAAGGCTGCTTTCTGAAAAAGATTTAACACTGGACAAGGCTTTCAGTATGGCTGTATCATACGAAGTGGCCGCAAGAGGAGCGGCAGAGATACAACAAAAGACACAGGACTTCGGCACCCATGAAATGACACAGGGTTTCGAGAGATGTTATCGCTGCGGCAGATCCACCCATGACCAGAGGGACTGCTGGTTCAAGGACAAAGCATGCAGGCAATGCGGAAAGATTGGACACATTGCACAGGTATGCCGATCTGGACAAAAAAAATCCATGGACAGGAAAAAAAAAAATCAATAAAGAAAAGTACAGAAAGGTACAAATGATGACGGACAGTAGCTCCGAAGACCAGAAGAGCGATAGCGACTCCGAAAACAAGAGACTAAGCTGTCTCAAATTACATAATGTAATTGCCAAAGATGTTTACCAGACCATTTGGGTTACCCTCACGATAGCAGGGTCCCCAGTTAAAATGGAGCTAGATACAGGATCAGCTCTGACCGTCATAAATCGACGGGATTACGAGCGGCTATTTCCGCATATACCTTTAAAAGACACATCCATTATCTTGAAAACATATACGGGGCAGAAAGTATACCCCAAAGGAAAAATAAAGGTGCCTGTTGTATACAACGGCAAGGAAATACAAAAGTTGTATTTATACATCCTACAAGATGGTGGTCCACCGCTGTTGGGACGTGAATGGATCAGGAAAATACGTTTCGACTGGCACTCCATTCAGGCACTGACAGTGACCAGTAAGAAAAAAAACGATGATGACGTCATACCTGAACGATTAAAAGACATCTTGGCCAACGCCAAAGAAGTGTTTCAAGAGAAACTAGGAACCTTGAAAGGCATCACCACCTCAATAAAAGTGGAAGATGCAGCAATTCCCAAGTTTTTTAAGGCAAGACCGGTGCCATACGCAATTCGTCCAGCAGTCGAGGCAGAGCTGGAGAATTTGGAAAAAGCAGGCGTATTATCCAAAATAGATTGGAACGAGTGGGCAACACCCATCGTCCCAGTCATGAAGAAAGCATTGAATAATGATAAATCTGAAGAACAGAGAAAAATTTGCATCTGTGGAGACTTCAAGGTGACTGTAAACCCGGTCCTTCACACGGTACAGTAAGATATTTTCGCCTCACTATCCGGAGGGAAACGTTTCACCAAAATTGACTTGGCACAGGCATATCTACAGATGGAGGTTGAAGAGGCCTCTAAAAAATCTCACGATAAATACACACAAAGGTCTGTACCAGTACAATCGACTGGTTTTCGGAGTAGCGTCCGCTCCAGCTATCTGGCAAAGAGCTATGGAGCAAGTCCTCCAAGGGATTCCGGGGACTCATTGCTACCTAGACGACATTCTTGTAACAGGAGAAAACGACAATGAGCACCTTGCCAATTTGGAGCAGGTGCTCACTAGGCTAAGAGAACGGGGCCTACGAGCAAATCGCCCCAAGTGCGAATTTTTCCAAAATCAAATATCATATTGTGGCCACATAATTAATAAGGAAGGGTTGCATAAGTCACCTGAAAAAATTGAAGCGGTCATAAAAGCCCCAGCACCTGAAAATGTTTCACAATTAAGATCATTCCTGGGATTAATAAATTACTATCATAAATTTTTACCAAACTTATCAACTCTTCTGCACCCTCTTAATGAACTGCTACAAACAGGAGTAATTTGGAAATGGAGCGAAGACTGTAAACGTGCCTTCCATAAGTGCAAAGACTTAATCACGTCCAAAGAAGTTTTGGCTCATTACAACCCATCACTGCCAATCAGACTGGCGTGCGATGCATCCCCTTACGGCGTAGGAGCAGTATTATTGCATAAATTCCCTGATGGCTCGGAACGGCCGATAGCTTTTGCGTCACGCTCATTGAACTCAGCTGAGCGTAACTATGCCCAAATCGACAGGGAAGCACTCAGCCTGGTATGGGGAGTGAAGAAATTCAACCATTACCTACACGGACAAAAATTTACCTTGTTGACTGACCATCAACCCCTCATCTCCATATTCAACCCTAAAAAGGGTGTTCCCATTATGACAGCGCAAAGGCTACAGAGGTGGTCCCTTTTTCTAGGGGCACACCAATACAACATAGAATACAAAGGATCAAAACAGCATGGGAATGCTGATGGGTTATCGCGCCTACCGTTGCCAACGGTAGAAGAAGCACCTACCGTAGACCCAGTGGAGATTTTCCACTCTACCATAGTCGAATGTCTACCAGTAACAAATTCTGCCATTGAAAGGGAAACTAGAAATGACCTGACTCTCTCACGAGTCTACGATTTAACAGTGAAGGGATGGCCAGCACATGGCAAACCACTGTTGCCAGCATTCTCGCAAAGAAGAGAACAACTGTCAGTATGCAGAGGAACCTTGATGTGTGGATCCAGAATGGTGATTCCACCCAAACTCCAGGATAAAGTTCTAAAGGAGCTTCACGAAGGGCATCTGGGTGGAGTGAAAATGAAGAACCTAGCCAGGGCGTTTGTATGGTGGCCAGGTATCGATGGAGACATCGAAGAAATGACCAAGAGCTGCCTAGGATGCCAGAAGGTCCAAAACGCTCCACCACAAGCCCCTCTACATCCATGGGAGTGGCCCTCATCTCCCTGGCAAAGGGTACACATCAACTTTGCTGGTCCATTTATGGACTCAATGTTCTTAATCGCGGTTGATGCACACTCCAAGTGGCCGGAGGTAATAAAGATGTCCTCCACCACCACGGGAAAAACCATCACAGTATTAAGGACCATATTTGCCAGGAATGGGCTGCCTGAACAGATCTGTTCTGATAATGGACCGCAATTTGTGTCCGAAGAATTCAGGAAGTTCTTAAAAAACAATGGGGTTAAGCACTACACGTCCGCCCCATACCATCCCGCCACCAATGGATTGGCTGAAAGGTTTGTCCAGACCTTCAAGAAGGCCATAAAGGCCATGGGTAATGAAGACATAAAACTTCAGCACAAGGTGGATAACTTCTTGTTCGCATACAGGAATGCAACACATATGGTTACAAACCAAACTCCCGCCATGATGTTCTTCAATAGAAGCCTAAGATGCCGGCTGGATTTGATCAAGCCAAACATCAGAAGGGACGTGGAGAACCGGCAATTTCAAGGCATGAATGAAAGGCCAACTAGAACCTTCCAGATAGGTCAACAAGTTTTAGCCCGGGACTACCGTACCGAGAAATGGCAGCCTGGAACTATCTGCACACGACTAGGACCGCTGATGTATACCGTGGACATCGGAGAAAGCATAATAAGGCGCCATGCTGACCAAATCATAGAGTCATCCGAAAAGGGACAACCTACACCACAACTCTATACGCTTAATGATGAAGTAGAGATACCCATATCTACCTCCGATCCGGTGATACTGGAACCAGATGAACCCGACACTGGCATTCAAGCCGAATCAGCCTTGCCAAAAGAACCTACTACACCACCAGAAACTACTACACCACCGAGGCGTTATCCAGACCGAGTCAGGAAGCCTCCAGAGAGACTGACTTATAATTAATTAACTGCAGCAATGTGTAGATTATTTTTCTTGTAACATGTAATTAATGATTACTTAAAATATTATGTACTGGTTGGCTAAAAGGGGAGGAATTGTAGTGTATGTGCCTTTAAGAGCCCCAGGTGTACTGTAATGCCGGTAATGGCCACTCGGGCTATATAAGCCTGTATATTGTGTTGTATCAGTTAGTTCCCCTCCAGACTTTGTTTAGTAAACACCTGTGAAACCAACTCCTGTCTTCAGTGTCTCTATCAACACATGGACACAACAAAAGGAAGGAAGGCTGAAAAGGTAAGAAAAGCTCATTTAAACTTCTTTAATCACTTTAGACACACCAAACACACTTAACTTTGCACTCATGCACCCATCACTCACCTGAACACCGACATCTCGACCCCTCCAAGTCCTTCAACCCGACGGCCCGCCTCCTCTAACTTGGCGTGGTTTGGAGCCGTCGGGAATCCCACACTTCAACCTTAAAAATAGGGATTCGGCTAAAAACTGCCTGTT
Source organism: Somniosus microcephalus (assembly GCF_052327205.1). NCBI lineage: Eukaryota > Metazoa > Chordata > Chondrichthyes > Squaliformes > Somniosidae > Somniosus > Somniosus microcephalus. Next base: position 156,208,756 of record NC_140999.1, read on the forward strand.
AACTACCTGTTAACAGGCAGTTAATTGGCACTAATCCCTTCCCGCCTCGGTTGGGTGGGTGCCAGGGCGGGGCGGGTACCCGCCTCCTTTGAAACTGACATGGAGGCGGGTTTGGGTGCGGGATGGGGTCGGGACCCCTGATTTCGGGATTTTAACCCCCCACACGCCTCCAATCCTGACTCCACGGCCAAATGAAAATCCTGCCCATGGTGTTTATTATTCATGCACAGCTTTATCGCTTGTTATCAGTTCAGCTCTCATGAGATTTAGGGCAGATCCCATGGCTTACTCACTTGTATTCTTTCTGTCACATGTAAGCAAGAATACACAAACAGCAAAATTATTTAGTAGTAGAAGTCCATAATTTATCGTTTTAAGAGTTATTTTAAACCCACTTTGAAGTGAGATCTCAAAGTCTGTGTCCTTCTAGAAAATCAAATAAATACAAATTATTAATAACATTAGTAGCCTTCTGTTTTCTACAAACTTTGGTTTTTAATTTTTAGGAGGGTGGGGGGAGATGAGTATCAGGGTTTGGGACTAGAGCACTTTCTGCACTTTTTCCATCCACATCAGGTTTATCAGATGCAAAGTAAACGTCACTTTACTATTACCCAATAATGTGCCGTAACCTCAACTTCATTTCATCTATCCTACTATTTTTTCCATTTCCCACAACAATCGTTATTATAACCTTCCTGATTAAGTTGCCAATTTTTGTCAAATTAAAGGTAGTTTTACGGTTGTTTGTTTAATCAGACCGGTGTCTGACACTCCAGTTAAGAGTCTCCAAAACAAAGCTACTGAGAAATCCACACAGGTAGAGTTTCTGTTTGCCTGATATAAAGTGCACACACTCATAAGCACAAATCCCATTTATCTAAATTCAGAGAGTTTAGCAATAGCCAAGGATTAGGGACCGCCAGGTGTGTGCAGGGGCATTCCTGGAAGAAAACCAGCTAAACCCGCACAGCTTACTACCACAAAGCACCAGTGAGGTACCTGCTTTTAAAAATCAGGAGCATTTTCCTTTTGTTTTCTAATGTTAGTGCTCATCAAGAGTGAATAGGGATGTCGTCTAAATGGACTTCCAGAAGGCATTTGATAAAGTTCCAGATGAGAGATTATTAGCAAATTTAGTCCTGCAAGAATGTTTCCACTTGACCCACCCCCTGCCCACACAAAACCCACTGGCCTAGAAATTCGGTAGGCTTAGCGCCGCATTTGAGGCGCGAGAGGGCCTAGCGCCGGAGTTATGGCCAGTTGAGAAATTCCCTGGGGCCCTAAATCGGCGTTGCACCGGTAGCGCTGCGCCGGCACCGATGACGTCATCGGTGTGCGCAGCGTCCCGGTTGCCGTGGTAACCCGGCCCCAAGCCGAAATTCAGTTGCGCCCGCCTCGTCCATGGCAGGCGCAACTAAGACTCTGGCAACAGAGTCTTCCCCCAGTGTGCGCCGGCGCATAAAGGTGGAGCGGCGGCCGGCCGCGTTCCCGGCGGCCGCCTGCCCGCACCTCCCTTCCCGGACTCCTGCATTCCCCCCCCGCGGCCCTGATCAGTGTCTCATGCGAGCCCGGCACTTCCCCGAGGTGCCGGGCTCAGATGTCGGGTCAATCCGCCGGACAGTTGTCGGCTGCAGGCAGCTCCTCCTTAACAGGAGGAGGAGGCCTGCAGTTCCCCCGCCTGCCGCACCGCATCGGGTGCCGCAGCGGGGGATTAGCGCCGGGAAACCCAAGTTCACGCCCGTTTTGAGGCGCTAAAGGAGGGTTTTAGCGCCCGCCGCCGTCTGGGCCCGGCGCACCCGAATTTTCGTCGCGCGCTGCCGCATTACCGCTGGCGCAAACTTTCTGGCGCTACAGCCCTGGCAAGACCAGAACCCAATTTCTAGGCCACTAGGTGTTAATAAGTCAACAAATATAGAATTCTGATGACAGACAGGCAGAAATCTGATAGCCTTGGGGATGCCAGCTGCAAAATTCTGGTGAACAAGGGCAGCGTTTAGACCATCTTGTCAATCAGGGTATTTTTAAATTATTTTCAGAAAGAAAGAACAAAGTTGGATTTATATAGTGCCTTTCACAACCTCAGGCTATCAAAAGCTTTTCATAGCCAATGAAGTACTCTTGCACTGCTGTAATGCTGGCAAAAGTGCAGCTAATTTGTAAATGGGATTTTTGTGTAAAAAGTTGTTTTACACTAATGACACGTAATTAAAATGATCCAAATGCCAGCACTAGATCCTTCTGTACTGTAAAGAGATCCAAAGATAATGATTTTAAATAAAGGAAACTACGATGGTATGAGGCGCGAGTTGGTTGGATTGATTGGGGAATGTCACTCAAAGGGTTGACGGTGGATAGGCAATGGCAAACATTCAAAGACCGCATGGATGAACTACAGAATTTGTTCATCCCAGTTTGGCATAAAAATAAAACAAAAAAGGTGACTCAACCGTGGCTAACAAGGGAAATTAGGGATAGCATAAGATCCAAGGAGAGGACATATAAATTGGCCAGAAAAAGCAGTAAACCTGAGGATTGGGAGCAGTTTAGGATTCAACAAAGGAGGACAAAGGGATTAATTAAGAAGGAGAAAATAGAATATGAGAGTAAGCTTGCAGGGAACATAAAAACTGACTGTAAAAGCTTTTATAGATATGTGAAGAGAAAAAAATTGGTGAAGTCAAGCGTAGGTCCCTTGCAGTCAGAATCAGGGGAATTTATAAGGGGGGGAACAAAGAAATGGCAGACCAATTAAATACATATTTTGGTTCTGTCTTCACAAAGGAGGACACAAATAACCTCCCAGAGATGTCGGGGAACATAGGGTCTGATGAAAGGGTGGAACTGAAAGAAATCAATATTTGTAGGGAAATGGTGTTAGGGAAATTGACGGGATTGAAGGCCGATAATCCCCAGGGCCTGATAATCTACATCGTAGGGTACTTAAGGAAGTGGCCCTAGAAATAGTAGATGCATTGCTGATCATCTTCCAACATTCGATGGAACCTGGAACAGTACCTATGGATTGGAGGGTAGCTAATGTTACCCCACTATTCAAAAAAGGTGGTAGAGAGAAAACGGGGAATTACAGACCAGTAAGCCTGACATCGGTAGTGGGGAAAATGCTAGAGTCCATTATAAAAGATGTATCTTGGAAAACAGTGACAGGATCGGACAAAGTCAACATGGATTTACAGAAGGTAAATCGTGCTTGACTAATCTACTGGAATTTTTTGAGGATGTAACTGGTAAAACAGATAAGGGAGAACCAGTGGATGTGGTGTATTTGGACTTTCAAAAGGCTTTCGATAAGGTCCCGCATAAGAGATTAGCGTGTAAAGTTAAGGCACATGGGATTGGGGGCAAGGTATTGATTTGGATAGAGAACTGGTTGGCAGACAGAAAGCAAAGAGTTGGAATAAACGGGTCTTTTTCCGAGTGGCAGGCAGTGACTAGTAGGGTACCGCAGGGATCGGTCCTTGGACCCCAGCTATTCACAATATATATTAATGATCTAGACAAGGGAACTAGATGTAATATCTCCAAGTTTGCAGACGGCACAAAGCTGGGTGGGCATGTGTGCTGTGAGGAGGATGCCGAGAAATTCCAGTATGATTTGGACAGGTTGGGTGATTGGGCAGAAGCATGGCAGATGCACTATAATGTGGATAAATGTGAGGTTATCCACTTTGGTGTCAAAAACAGGAAGGCAGATTATTATCTGAATGGCAATAGATTGGGAGAAGGGGAAGTGCAATGAGACCAGGGTGTCCTTGTGCACCAGTCGCTGAAGGTAAGCATGCAGGTGCAGCAGGCGGTTACGAAGGCAAATGGTATGTTGGCCTTCGTAGCGAGAGGGTTTGAGTACAGGAACAAGGATGTCTTGCTGCAGTTGTACAGGGCCTTGGTGAGACCACATCTTGAGTATTCTGTGCAGTTTTGGTCACCTTATCTGAGGAACAATTTTCATGCCATGGAGTGCAGCGAAGATTCACCAGGCTGATACCTGGGATGGCAGGAATAATGTATGAGGAGAGATTGGGTCAATTGGGCTTATACTCGCTGGAGTTTAGAAGAATGAGAGGGGATCTCATTGAAACTTATAAAATTCTGACAGGACTGGACAGACTAGATGCAGGAAGGATGTTCCTGATGGTCGGGGAGTCCAGAACCAGGGGTCACAGTCTAAGGATAAGGGGTAAGACATTTAGGACAGAGATGAGGAGGAATTTCTTCACCCAGAGAGTGGTGAACCTGTGGAATTCTCTACCACAGAAGGCAGTAGAGGCCAATTCATTAAATATATTCAAGAAGGAGTTGGATATATTTCTTAAGGCTAAAGGGATCAAGGGATATGGGGAGAAAGCAGAGACCGGGTACTGAATTTGGATGACCAGCCATGATCGCATTGAATGGCGGAGCAGGCTCGAGGGGTCAATTGGCCTACTCCTGCTCCTATCTTCTATGTTTCTATGTTTAGCGCTGACAGCAATGTCCATTTCAATCTATGCAAAAATATTAATGTCTGTTTTAGGGTACTGAATGCTACCTCTTTAAAGCAAATCACCTACATGTGTTATAGCGCAGAACAATGGCATTGCTTTTGGCTGTGTCATTATACAGTGCAGACAGCGACACTTGATATTCTATGTTCTTGTCCAGACCCTGTAACACTGCTGTGTCCGTGTTCCCTTTGATATCGAGCTGTAAGCAAAATATCAAGACACATATTTAAAGCAGGCTTGTCAGCACATGAAGAAAAGACAGATTAACATTTCGGGCATGGCTCATCCTCAAAAGTTCTATTTACAGATGCTGACAGTTCTGTTATACATTACTAACATTTTCTATTTTTTCTTCAATTTTCCAGCATCAGCAATTTTTCTCTTTTTAACAAGACAAAGATTTACATGTGTTACTCTTACTTAGTGATTAGTAGAAGATATTAAATAGAAATTAATATTGATTGATCCAAAACACAGAAATTTAACTTATCTATTCAGAACAGTACAGGATGGTGATGAATGTTTTAGGTAAATGTAACTAATATAACAAATGCAACCATTTTGCTTTATGTACATTGGCTGACTGATTAATCTTACAAGTGCTGAATGTTTTCTTTTCGGGGTCTTTAAATTGGTCTTTTCATTTGGACTCTGGGAGCCAGCTAGTGTTTGTGCAGTGGACTAGATGAAATAACGGAAAATTTTTAAAAAGCAAATTAAATTGCAAAAAAATAGAAAAAAAAATATCGCAAGTGAAAAGAGGTGGAAGGAATGAGAATTGGTAAAGAAGCCTGAAGAAACAAAGAAAATAAAACAATCAGCTGAGGCCCCAGCTGACTGCTAAGAAAGTAAGAGTAATTCTTGGAGGAATTTGGACTAGTTACTTCGGGGGAGATTTTACCAGCCCTGGGGAGGCGGGACTGCTGGGAAAATGGCAGAATTTGGGGGCGGGTGTCCAACCCGCCACCAGCCTGCCTCCATGCCATCTTCCTAGGAGGCAGGTAGCCGTCCTGCGCCGGGTCCCGTCTCCTTAGAGGCGGGAAGGGATTAAAGCCTATTAACTGCCTGTTAACAGGTTGTTAACAGGTAGTTAACAGGCAGAAAATAGGATTATCCCCTTTTTGCCCTCACAAGTGTGGGCTTCCCGAAGGCTCCAAAACCCGCCAGCTCAGCGAGGCGAGTACTGGGTCTGCGGGGGTGCAAAAGTGTGCTGTGACGGTAAGTGATGGGTGCAAGAGTGTAGAGGTGAGTATCTGAAGTAAGTGCAAAGTGTTAGTAAAAGTGTACTTACCTTTGTTTCTTCCTGCAGGCTTCAGTCGGTGTCTATGCGGAGAGTCTCAGACCTCCATGTTGCAGATGAGAGATCTGTATTCTCAGATGCAACAACCATCTCATTTCTGTAAAAGAAAGAAGTTTGATGAGGTCTTGAATTCAAGACCTCATCAAACTACAGAGAATGTCACTGTTTGACAGCTTCACAGAGCTGTCAAACGATGACAATTAGTCTGTCAAAAAATTTTGACAGATGAAACGTCATACGTTGACGTTCTCTGCAACCAGCTTTCCCTTAATTGGCCTGCTAAGCCTGCTGGGCAGGCTTAACAAGGTCAATCAAGGGAAAATAGCATGGGTTGGCCACAAATCGATGGAGGCGGGACATCGACCCGCCAAGCAGCAGTCCCGCCTCCAATGTGCCCTCATTAACAAAATCGCCCCTTTCGCATCAGGGCTCACAAATTTATGGAAACGTGGCTTTCGCCCCCCTCACCTCAGTATAAGTTTTTTAAATGGGTAAACTGTTTTCAATGCAAGATGATGAAGTGTATATCTAGAACTTTTATTCCAACAAATAAATAATATTGTAACACGTGAGTACACACTGGGTACTCACGCGTAGGCCCAACGAAAGTGCCGGTTTCGTGCATGCACTGCACATGCGTGGGAAACCGGCACTTCCGTTCCCCTGAAAGAAGGGGTTGACCGGTGGAACGCATGCGCTGGAGAGGCAGCGCGTGCGCATCGAACCTACGTTTTTTTTCCAGGTTTTTCCGGGAGGGTAAGTCTCCAGCAGTTACACTTTTAAAAAGCAGGCGCAAGGCTTGCTTTTAACAAGGTAAGTGGTGAATTAATTAAAATTAAAACATTTTTTCCACAGATTTATTATTTTTAAATACTTTAAAGAAAGGTAAGTTTATTTTTAGCCCCGTTAGAAAATGTAATTAATTTTTTCAAAAATTTAAATTATTGTTTAAAATAGTTATTTCATGTAACTATTATAGTTATTTTAAAAATGTGATTTAAAAAAAAAATTATTTGAAGTTTTAGTGATGTTTTGGGGCTTATAGTATTTATAGGTTTGACAGCTCTTCCTGTCAAACTTATGAATGAAGCATTCCCTGCTACCATTGGCTCTCCATGGCCCACGTGATCCCAGGGGACGCATCGAACTAACTGCGCCCCTGGGATATGCAAGCACTGCGCGCCGGCAGTTGGAGGAGGCCCAGGATCGGAATCCCACGCGGGCCCACAGCTCAACGGCCGGCGCGCTAGGTAAGTGCAGGTCGGGGGTTTGCACCCGCGGGAAGCCCCTGACCCGAATTTCTGGGCCAAATTGACTTTCCTACTTTTATTAGACAGCATTAGGAATTTAAGTTCCTGATTTCAGGGACATTTGCCTATCCATAAGAGAGATTTTGTCATGTACTTGTGCCCATTTCCTTCTACCCCATTCTTTCAAAATTTATCCAAGTTTTAAAGAACTAATCACAGAAAACGTTTTTTCCTCCTTTTCCCCTTTCTCTAAAAAATAATTAGGGAACCAGTGTCCTCTGCCTGACTGGAGAAAAATAACTGTTTCACCCCCCCACCCCTTGACAAACTTTACCTCTGGCTCTCAGTGAAAAGTCTTTGCCTGCAGAAGACTAAGGCCTCAAACTATCCTTTGGCAAAATAGTGCAGGATTGTTTGATGTGTTCATCCTGAATTCATCTCACTGCAATTTGAGAGGAATTTCAAATAAACGTGTTAACAGTTCACACTTATTGTCCCACAGAGTAATTTCAAGGCCACAATCTTTCGCTGGTTCTTCTCTGTTCTGCAGCAGAGGCTCCAAGATATTCCAATTCTCTTCATTTCATTCAGATTCTTCATTGAATTAAAAAAGGAACTCCGCTGCCATTCAGGTACATTCAATGCTAGAAATGTCAGCTATCAGTTCGTCCCCAGAGTCCTGAACCTCTGCCACTGCTGTTCAATGCAATGACCAATGGAAATAAGGCAAAAAAGGAACATAACCTACATCGGTTAACAAATGGAATACTGTCTAAATGCATTCATAGCTGCACTGTTTTAGTATACAGTATCCCTTCATATATTGCTGCCTATAATGACAGTCAGAACAAATTAATTGGCTAAATGTATAACACAGACCTCTTTTAATTTTCCTCCGCTAAGTGGAATCCATTTTATTTTATATAGAACGACATCGCTGGCCGCATGTTTCCATGTAATCGTTAAATTGGTGCCTGCAAATTCAGTGACTTTCAGATCTGATGGAGGTGGAACCTTGACTAAGAATAAAACACCCAGAATATTACCTTTATTCAAATATAACTGGTTCTTTTTAAATCAACCACAAGCAATTATAAGCAAATGAATGCTAGATATGAAAGTACATACATGTTTCAGCAGTGATGGTAACAGGCACAGAGGACCCAGTATCATAAATAGAACGTACAGTAATCACATACTTTGTCAATGAGGTCAGGTTTTTCAATAGTACATTTGTAATGTTCCCAGCAACTTCAACCTGGAATTAAAAACAGCCAAAGATGAATACCTTACTATAATGATTCCACATACAAAGCTCACTGAGTTTATCCAGTGAGTGGCTGAGCCATATGGGCCAGGAAGATCCCAGTTTCAATCCCTCGTCTGAACTCAATCAGCTGATCTCAGCTTGATGGGTTAAGAAGGGGGAAATATCAATCAGCCTACCAGGGTTTCTGCTCCTGATTGTAATCCAGCAATCCTTGGTGGAAGTGTGCACACATGGACATCAGTTGAGGACAGAATCAGGTTCAGCTGTGATCTTCTTCACAGTGAAAAAGCCTGTTCACACTTACTGTCAGGGCTCATACATGAATGATGGAGGTTTGGACTAGGTAAAGGAGGTCACCCAATGCCTATGGATCCAATCCCCAGTAAGGCATTAACACCTACTGCTGGGGTGGAAGGGAGAAGAGAGAACTTTGGCTGGAAAAAGTGCATCCAGGAAAATTCCACAAATATGACTAATATATTTCAGAAGTAATTGGGGCTCTCCAAAGCAGTACACATCTATAGAGTAAACAGATAGAGAATTTAAACTCCCTCCGCCTGGTGGAATCCAGGCAGAATAGGAGTTAAAATCAAACGGCTGTATTTTCCACCCCATTCCCACACTGCAGCAAGTTTAACCCTGCTGTTTATTGCTGGCGGCTGAGGTGCCCAACTGACTAAGCTGGGAGCTCATTAACATATGCTAATCGAAGTCCTAGTGCGTGCTCCTCTGGACCTCACAAGGAATGTCTGGGCCTCTGCTGTCCCTGGCCACCCCCTTCCCACCGATGAGATCTTGTTGAACTGCATCCCATGCGTGCCTGAGTGCCTGAGTGCCAGCGTGCGGCCCAAAGGCCACATGGTCTTCACCTGCTGCCAGCCAGCCAGCTGTTTCTTTACGCCCATTTTGAACAGGCAGGTGAACAGTGGTAGGTAAATGAGACCTGGCTGTTAATATTGGCCGGGGCTCCCACAGCTTCCCGCTTGAGAGTTAAAATTCCCGCTAGTAGCTGATCAGAGATGCAACATTCAAGATATTCCTTATTCGTATGATTAATAAATAACTCAGGTCTCAGTTAGTGAGATCAAGACCTTTGACATTTGTGCAAGTCACCAGCATGAGCAACATATCCTTGAGTAGCTCAACATAAATCTCACCTGTTTGGGATCATTCCCATTGGCTGTTACATACATGATACGATGACCTCTCACTTTCCTTGAAGCTGTCTCCCAGTTTACTTTAACACTACTGTGATGGAGTTCAGTGAGATGTACATTTTCTGGGGGGTTCAGTGATACTACAAAAAAATAACATAGTATTTCAAAACCTAACTAAATAAAATAGGCACATTCTAATTTAATGCTCACCAAGACCAGCTACCCTGAAATCCTACTAAAAATGGGTGTTCCTTTGCAGCCTTTACAAGTCCTGGCAGTGTTACACTTGGCTTGTAGTTGGTTGCACAGGACCTGAGCTTTGGTACAACTCTGCTCCTGAGTCTGGCTTTTTATGTATTCCCCTGCCCTTCACCCCACCGCGCCTTCAGCTGTCTAGGTTGCACTCTCTAGAATTCCATTCCTAATCCTCTCTGCCTCTCTCTTGTCCTTTAAGATCCTCCTTAAAACCCACTTCTTTGCCTCCTAATCTCTCCTTCTTTGGCTCAGTCTCCATTTTCCTTATGCCTCTGTAAACCACCTTGGGATATTTTTCGATGTTAAAGGTACAATATAAATGTAAGTAGTAGTTGTTGTTATATCATGTAACATACAATGTATAATAATATAGATTTCTCGTGGCATTGTATAAAGGTGAAAAATTATTATACATTTCTATCCTGTAATTGCGTCTCTGCTCTTTATCCATTCCCTAATTCTGTGTTGCTCATTCCCTGTCCATCATCCTCTCCATCTCCATCTGGCTGTCTCACACTTTTCTCATTCTGCTGTCTGTATATTCTGTTCAACTCTTTTTCTCACTGTTCTTCTTTCAAGCTTTCTGTAAGTCTTGTCTCCCCAGTGTTTCCTCCTTTCTCTATTTCTATATCTGTATGGCTCTCGTATATTCCTTTACTGATGTACTCAATGGGGTGATTCTGTGATCTGACAGATGAAAGTGTTAACACTGTATTAGTGATGCACTATCAACAACACCAAAGACTACGAGTTGAACTTATACGAAGTAGGCTTTTATTGACTAAGAACTGGAGCATGCCTCTGTTAGTGGATCCATCCTAAGAGCTCCCGGGGGAAGGGTGGTGAGTCACCTTTATACCCGGGCTTAGGGGTGGAGCCAGGGGCGGAGACGTGCCCGGACCTGTACAGAGTTAACAGTGGTTTACCACACAGACATGTACAGAGTTAACAGTGGTTTACCACAATTAGTATATTATAAAATATAATATACTAGCGGTTAGAAATTCCTCCATGCATTACATTTATCTGAAGGGAAAAATCACAGTGGGTCCATGACTCTGTCCACGGTATATAGAGAGATTTCTAGCCACAGCTCAAAAGAGTGCTTTGAAGTCAAGGCCTCGGGGATTATTTTCCAAGTTTGCTCCTCCAACAAATTGTTTCACCCGGCAGCTACACATGTCGGGAAATCAATGCCGATAATTTTCTATTAATAGATGGTAACACAAATTTAAAAAAAATCTGCTTTCTCATCTCTTCTTGAAATATTTTAAATTTTGCCCATGGCACCATCACCGTTTATTAATAGATCTGATGAGTCTGCTGACAGAATAAATAGAAGTAAATCATCCAGAACATTGCTTATAATGACAGCAGCGTTACACCATGTAATGAATAGCATAGGTCTCCCACAACGTTGTTCACGATGAGCCGGATGTTTTATAAGAATAGGAGTGTTATGCCAAAGAGCAATATCAGCGATACTGATTTGTCAGCAATAAGCAGAGCCCTGAGATCCAGGCACACTGGAGAGGAAGCCCAAGGTCTGGCAGTGCTGGGATGGAGCTTCACAGATTAGAGGCACTTTGAGGGCATCCCAACATCTGGAAGTGCTGGGAGAAGGGTTCTAAGATTCTAGAAACACTACCAATGGGGGCTAATGGGAACACTGGGGCAGATTCTGGGATAACTGAGAGAGGGGTCCTGGAATCTGGAAGGAATGAAGGCAGAAAGCAAACAAGCAGGGGAAACTAAATAAAGCAAAGGTCAAGCTGCATAAACTCCTGACTTTACCTATTTATTTCAGCAGAGGACAGTAAGAAGATTTTGCCAGGCATAAAAGTTCTAATTTCAGAGGCTGTAAGCTAAGGTGGAGTGGGCTCAGAGCCCAGCAAACAGTGGCAGGACAGCCAAGCTGAACAGTGGAAGCTCTGTAGAACTCTAGCCCCACACCGCGGAGGGGCAGGCCTATGTACAGGAAAGTTATATCAGGAATTTCAATTACAAAATCATTAAGTTACTAGCTAAGTTTAGTGATTTCTTGGCGAATTATTTAATTTTGTGCGTGTTTATTATGTTATAAATTTAATCTCAAGTCCACAGCTCATAGAATTATGCATGGAAACAGGCCATTTGGCCCAACAGGTCTATGCCGGTGTTTATACTACACATGAGCCCCCTCCCACTCTAATTAACTCTTTCTGCTCTGCCCCGCATGCCGCTATTCATCTTTTCCCTTAAAACTCATGGCTTTACCTATTTGCTCAAAAACCAACATGGCTGCCAAAAGAAGTTAGAGCAAAGGTTTTAGATTTTTTGACACATGGGCACTTTCCATATGTAATAGATGTGACAAGCTTGTACTAGAGGCAAATCTTTTAATCGGTGGGAAAGCAAATTGTGTGGAGAACGCAAAGAATCTCCAAAGGGATATAAATAGGCTAAGTGAGTGGGCAAAAATCTGGCAGATGGAGTTTAATGTGGGAAAATGCGAGGTTATCCACTTTGGTAGGAAAAATAAAAAAGCAAATTATTATTTAACTGGGGAGAGATTACAAAATGCTGAGGTACAGAGGGATCTGGGGGTCCTTGTACATGAATCACAAACAGTTAGCATGCAGGTACAGCAAGTAATTAGAAAGGCAAATGGAGTGTTGGCCTTTATTGCAAAGGGAAGCGAATATAAAAGTAGGGAAGTCCTGTTACAACTGTACAGGGTGTTGGTGAGACTACACCTGGAGTACTGTGTACAGTTTTGGTCTCCTTATTTAAGGAAGGATATACTTGCATTGGAGGCAGTTCAGAGAAGGTTCACGAGGTTGATGCAATGCAAGTATATCCTCCCTTAAATAAGGAGACCAAAACTGTACGTAGTACTCCAGGTGTGGTCTCACCAACGCCCTGTATTGTTGTAACAAGACTTCCCTACTTTTATACTCGAGGTTAATTCCAGAGATGAAAAGGTTGTCTTATGAAGAAAGGTTGAGCAGGTCGGGCCTATACTCATTGGAGTTTAGAAGAATGCGAGGGGATCTTATTGAAACATATAAGATTCTGAAGGGGCTTGACAGGGTAGATGCAGAGAGGATGTTTCCCCTCGTGGGGGAATCTAGAACTAGGGGGTATAATTTCAGAATAAGGGGCACCCTTTTAAATCGGAAATGAGGAGGAATTTCTTCTCTCAGAGGGTCGTAAAGCTTTGGAATTCTCTTCCCCAGAGAGCTGTGGAGGTGGAGATAGACAGATTTTTGAACGATAAGGGAGTCAAGGGTTATGGAGAATGGGCAGGAAAATGGAGTTGAGGCCAAGATCAGATCAGCCATGATCTTATTCAGGCTCGAGGGGCCAAATGATCTACTCCTGCTCCTACGTCTTATGTTCTAATTGTGTAAATATTGTAATTTTCATCACTATTGCAAGAAATTTCTGTATGATCTTTTCGACATGAAAAGCAAATACTGCAGAGGCAGCTAAATGAAGCTAATCACAACCATAACCAACACTGGTCAATAAAGAGGTAATTGACAAGAGCATAACTGTAAAACTGGGCTAATTGGTGCCAAAGACAGCCTGTTACGATAGACCTAAGCCTTATCAGGCACGAACCCAGCAATGTAACACATTTGTGTACTGACCTGTCACACTATAGATGTGAACAACAGAGTCCACATGGTGAGTTCCCAATTCAACCAAGTGATCTGTGGGAGATATTGACTGCAGGCAAATTTCCCAGAGTGAGGGTAGGGAGAATTAGGTGTGATCAAACCATGTTACTATTGCACTTCTCCTGGAGCCACTGGCTTGTGACTGGAACTGACAGAACACCATCTTCCCACCCTCTCAGTCAAGAAGTGATTCAGGGAGACATCAAGATTTAGGAGAAAATATAGTAAAATGGCAGAGGAGGTGCAGAATGTTATGCTAAGAGATGCAGATCGATTGCACAACTCACAAAATGGTACAGAAACACAGGCTTGATTAGACTCACGTGTTGCATGCTGTGCGGTCACTGGTTCACTTGTTTCCTCTCCATATAATGCATAAGCCGTTACAATATACTCTGCACTTGGAGAGAGACCTTCTATTTCAATATCTGCGTGCTGAGCATCAATCCTCACCTGTTAGTACAAGAATGATCCAGTTTAAATATTTTGAACCTAACAGTGGCAATTACTTATCATTAAACAGTCGCCTATCTTTCTTCCATAGTCTCTGGCAAATTATTATTTTAAACTTTGAAAAGTAATGATAATATTTCTGTCATGCTTCAGGAGCTACAGTCAACTTAAAGTTGGAGTTAATCCATAAATGTAATATGAGCCCACATTACAGGCCGTGTCTTTTCAAATTCTATTTTCTAAGGGTTTTCACAAACAGATTATTCCAAGCAGGCACACAAAGATTATATGCTGCCTCATTTGGTAGCACTCTAAGCTCTGAGTCAAAAGGTTGTGACTTCAAGCCCTCTCCAGGATTTGAACATATAGGCTGAGAACAGCAGGTAACCTTGTGACATGGGCTAATAATTGATTGGGAGGTAGGAGGCAGAGAGTAGGGATAAAGGGAATATTCTCCAATTGGCAGGATGTGATAACTGGTATTCCCCAGGGATCTGTACTGAGGTCTCAGCTTTCCCCCATTTATACTAAAGACTTGGATGAAGGAATAGAGAGTTGTATATCTGATGACATCCAAGTTTTCAGATGACATAGTAAGTTGTGTAGATGTGAACATAAAGCTACAAAGGGACGCAGAGAGACAAAGCGAGTGGAGTGGTCAAAAACTATCACAGAGGGAGTTCAATGTGGGGAAGTGGGAGTCATCCACTTTGGATTCAAGAAATATAAATTGAAATATTTTCTTAATGGTGAGCAACTATGAGCTGTGGAGGAACACAGGGATTTAGGTGTCTATTTATAAAAATCACTAAAATCTAGTGCACAGGTACAAAGAGTAATCAAATAGGCTAAACTCCTTTGGTATTCCAAACCCCTTTATCTCAAGATGGTTGGAATACCCAAAAGTGAGGAAGTGATGCTTCAGTTGTACAGACCCCATCTGGAGTACTGCATTCAGTTTTGGGTGCTGAACCTTAGGAAGGATATATTGGCCTTTTGGAGTGGGTACAACGTAGATTCATCAGAATTATATCAGGGCTTAAAAGAGTTAAATTATGAGGACAGGTTGCATAAACTTGGTTTGTATTCGCCTGAGGTCAAATGGTTGAGGGTTGATCTTATCAAGGAATTCGATAGGATAGATGCAGAGAAACTATTTCCTCTGGTGGAGGAATCCAGAACAAAGGGGCATAATCTTAAAATTAGAGCTAGGCCTTTTAGGAGTGAATTTAAGAAGCACTTTTTCACACAAAGGGTAATGAAAATCTGGAGATCTCTCCCCCTCGGTGCTGGATCAATTGAAATTTTTAAGACTGAGATTGATAGATCTTTGTTAGGTAAGGGTATCAAATGGATATGGAGCAAAGGCAGATAAATGGAGTTGTGGAACAGATCAGCCATGATCTAATTGAACAGGCTTAAGGGGCTGAATGGACTACTCTTGTTTCTATCTTCCTGTGTTCCTTCCTATGACACTCCAGCACAGTACTGATGGATCACTATTCAAAGAAGAGCACAAAGTTATCTTTATCTCCTAGCAAACTTCCTCCTTCATCCAGCATCACCAAAAGCAAACTAATTGAGATTGATTTCATTGCTTCTGTGTAGTGCCTTCAGACGTTTTTCTACATTAAAAGCACTATATAAATTCAAGCTGTTGCTGTTAAGGTTGAAGCAGTGTAGAGGGAGCTCTATCCCAGATGTCCAGTGCTATATTTGAGGGGACAGGCATCGACAAGGAGGTGGGTAAAAACAGTGCAGATTATCTCTGTAACCTCCTCTAACCCTACAAGCCTTCGAGACCTCTGCACTCCTCCAATTCTGGCCTCTTGTGCAGCCCCGATTTTAATCGCTCCACCATTGGCGGCTGTACTTTCAGCTGCCTTGGCCCTAAGCTCTGTAATTCCCTCCCTAAACCTCTCTGCCTCTCTACCTCTCTCTCCTTCTGTAAGTTGCTCCTTAAAACCTTTGACCAAGCTTTTGGTCATCTGTCCTGATATCTCCTTCTGTGGCTCAGTTTTAAAAATGTTTTTATTGATATCGCTCTTGTTAAGCGCCTTGGGACGTTTTGCTATGTTAAAGGCACTATATAAATGCAAGTTGTTGTTGTTGTTGACTTGGCTTCAGATTCTGCCATCTACCCCAATGGGAAGGGTTCACTTCCAGTCTACAACTGAGATCAAGAATCCACCTTGCAGGAAATCTCTCGTCTAAATGTATCCTACTAGTCTGTGAGCTACTGCAGTATTATATCAATTACCATATAATTAGATAAATACCCATTTTAGTGAACATTTTCATTAGGAAGTGAGCTGATCTATTAAGAAATACTTTTAAAGAAAAATATGAAATATGATCTAATAATATAAAAGCAGAACATGAAAATTCTGATGCTGTAATGGAAATTACCTCTTTTCCTTCATCTGTTTCATCACTAGAAACTTGCTCATACAGGATCATATACTGAGTGGCTCCTTCTTGAGGTTGCCATTTAATTCTCATACTGTTGTGTGTAACATCATAGATCGTAAGATTATTCAGTGATGGGAAAGATACTAAAAATGAAGAATTTTTCAAAATTAACACCAGCTAGGGTATCAATATAAACTGGAAATGACTGTTGCTGATATCCACAGGTGAATATTTAATGCATTTATATGGCATTCTTTTATCTGCTATTTACTGCAGGAGTTAACCCATTTATTTTAAATGAGCTAATGTCTCTGATAAAATATCGGCAAACAATGGCCAGATCAAACTGTTGTGTTTATCCATAAATATCAGCAGCAGTAATTTCCAGGCTTCTACTCCTTAAAGAGCAAATCACATCAAAGGAGACAACCCCTTATATAAAAATCTTGAAATAAATAAACAGAATAAATTCTGTTTGCCAGCAGATTAGTCCTTAAAAGTCACTTAGTTACTTTTTATTTACAGGATGTTCTCCTAATTCTTATAAGAGTTAAAGATACTGGGTAGTGATGCAAAGGTTTGATGTACTTATACTGACGTTAACCATAAACAGCATCCAACCGTTTAGGGTTTTGGTGGGAGGGGGCTGCTAGCTGATTGGCGGTTGAAATAGGATTCAGTGAGTGAGCTAGGATATAAAAGAATGTATCATAGTCAAATGCACAGAGAGTTCAGGTAGAACAAGTAGTCTGTTTTTGTGTCAAAGGAATTGTGACTGTTAGACCACTACATAATATTCAGCTGCTTTAACTATTTTTAACCTGTCTCTGTTAGGATAGGAATGAGATAGAAAAGTTAAATTTCAGCGTGGAATTTAAGTTCTGTAGCGTGCCACTGGGTGTAGTTTAGTTCATTTAGTGACAAAACCTAAAGAACGGCATGCCATAGCAGTAACATTCACTATGGTATATATGACATTCCAACTGTGTTGCAGGATTCATATGGATGCCCAAATACAAATGCATTGGAACACTTGAGATACAAATCATAAAACTTGAGGGGCAATTGGCCACATTAAGTGAACACAGTTGACAGAAATTTGAGGCAACCCCGAGAAGATTAAACCAATAGAGGGCAAGACGTGCTGCACACAGGGAGAAGGGCAGAGTGTGGAGCAGCAATTACCACTTCACCGAAGCTTTGGTCAATATGATGTCTGGTAAGCAGGGAACTGAACAGATGGCTATGATATCTCACAGCACCAAGGGCATTTCAGTGCCAACTGTGAGGGGTGGGGCGGGGATACTGCAGAGGAGATCAGTAATTGTTATGGGAGGTTCAACCCTTAAGTATGGAGACAGGAAGACATGCAGATTAGATCATGAGAATCACCAGGTATTTTGCCTCCTGGGCATAAGGGTGCTGGATCTCAGCTCAAGGGTGAATGACTTACTAAAGAGGTGTAAGGAAATACTTAGCATCTTAATCCACATTGGAACCAATGTCATAGACAAAATTAGTCCAGCAGTCCTTCAAAGTAATTTGAGAGAGATAGGGAGAAAAGCTCAAGAATGCTGTTGCATTCTCTGAAATACTACTAGTGCCATGTGCAGGAGTAGAGAGGTAACCTAAGACTTTAAAATATCGACATATCGACAGGCTGTGGTTTGGAGAATAGTTACAGGTTTCTGGGGAACTGGGTACCTTATAGGAAAGAGGAAGCCTGCACTGACCATATATCCTTCAGTTAAACAGAAGAGAAACAGGGGTACTTTCAGAACTAGGATTCTTCTTCTTGGAGAAGATATGAAGGATGCATTAAAATGAATAAGGCTCAGGTTTATAGAGGATGCATGAAGAATATTTGCTTTTAATCTCTTAAAATTCCTTCTCACATTAATGGTTAATGAGAATGCAAGGTAGCATTTACTCCACACATCAGTGCGTCACCTTACATACAATCTAAATAATATCTCACATTAGAGCTCTTTAACACTAGGTGCTTCTGAAACATACATGTAGTTCCTATGCCTCGGAGACCTTCTCCAACAAAACCTTCATAGATAGGAAATATTGCCATTTGGTATTCAGTAAGGGAGTGTAAATTCTCTAGATCTACAGATGAAACTGCTCCATCCACAATCACCTGAAAAACAAAAACACTTCACAACTCAGAGTAAAAAAAACTATCAATCCATTATAAATCTAGCATCTGTAATTTATGTGATTGTAAAGTTCCATATTGATCTATGGTACTACAAGGAAGGTCATTGGAAAAATATTTGGCTGCCATGATAGTTCCCTATTCACCATTCCATTAAATCTCCACCCTGGACACTCCCATCCTTTGCTCCTTGCCCCACCCCTGTG
This sequence comes from Somniosus microcephalus, assembly GCF_052327205.1. Taxonomy (NCBI): domain Eukaryota; kingdom Metazoa; phylum Chordata; class Chondrichthyes; order Squaliformes; family Somniosidae; genus Somniosus; species Somniosus microcephalus. The sequence continues at coordinate 156,227,393 of NC_140999.1, forward strand.
CTGTCACATGCCCACTCCTATTAGCCCCATAATTGGCCCTATTCCCTCCCAACCCCTCCTGCACTTGGCTGGGCCGAACACAGCCCAACCTCCGCCGCAGCTTTTGATCAACCGCACGGGAAATCTGCAAGCATTTATCAAGTTGTATAATCAGCAACAATATTTATGGAATAAAGGATGGCGCAGTTGTATGTTCTTCCCTATTAATTTTGAGTATCTCATAATTCACTTTTTAAGCACCTTTTCCAATTTGTTGCTTAATTCAATTCTATTTTTTTCAGTGTAAAAAGTAATTTTGACTTATCAGGAGTAAACTGTATCATTTAAAAATCAAGATTATATCCCTCCCACACCACCAAAATAGCCCAAACTAATTTCACAAATAATATTCTCTCATGGTGCATTATCCCTCCTTGTCCAATCAGCAGCCTTTGGCACAGTTGACCATACCAACCTCCTACAACACTCTCTGTTGGATTTACCCTCACTTGGTTCCATTCTTACCTACATCATTTTTTTTTATTCGTTCCTGGGATGTGGGTGTCGCTGGCAAGGCCTGCATTTATTGCCCATCCCTAATTGCCCAAGGTGGTGGTGAGCCGCCATCTTGAACCGCTGCAGTCCGTGTGGTGAAGGTACTCCCACAGTGCTGTTAGGGAGGGAGCCCCAGGATTTTGACCCAGCGACAATGAAAGAACGGTGATATATTTCCAAGTCAGGATGGTGTGTAACTTGGAGGTGGTGGTGTTCCCATGCGCCTGCTGCCCTAGGTGGTAGAGGTCGTGGGTTTGGGAGGTGCTACCGAAGAAGCCTTGGCGAGTTGCTGCAGTGCATCTTGTAGATGGTACACACTGCAGCCACGGTATGCCGGTGGTGGAGGGAGTGAATGTTTAAGGTGGTGGATGGGGTGCCGATCAAGCGGGCTGCTTTATCCTGAATGGTGTCGAACTTCTTGAGTGTTGTTGGAGCTGCACTCATCCAGGCAAGAGGAGAGTATTCCATCACACTCCTGACTTGTGCCTTGTAGATGGTGGAAAGGTTTTGGGGAGTGAGGAGGCTACACACTCGCCGCAGAATACCCAGCCTTTGACCTGCTCTTGTAGCCACAATATTTATGTGGCTGGTCCAGTTAAGTTTCTGGTCAATGGTGAACCCCAGGATGTTGATGGTGGGGGATTCCATTGGTAATGCTGATGAACATCAAGGGGTGGTAGTTAGACTCTCTCTCATTGGAGATAGTCATTGCCTGGCACTTGTGTGGCGCGAATATTACTTGCCACTTATCAGCCCAAACCTGAATGTTATCCAGTTCTTGCTGCATGCGGGCATGGACTGCTTCATTATCTGGGGAGTTGCAAATGGAACTGAACACTGTGCAATCATCAGCAAACATCCCCACTTCTGATTTTATGATGGAGGGAAGGTCATTGATGAAGCAGCTGAAGATGGTTGGACCTAGGACACTGCCCTGAGGAACTCCTGCAGTGATGTCCTGGGGCTGATATAATTGATTTCCAACAACTTCAACCATCTTCCTTTGTGTTAGGTTTGACTCCAGCCAGTGGAAAGCTTTCCCCCTGATTCCCATTGACTTCAATTTTACTAGGGCTCCTTGATGCCACACTCGGTCAAATGCTGCCTTGATGTCAAGGGCAGTCACTCTCACCTCACCTCTGGAACTCAGCTCTTTTGTCCAAGGCTATAATGAAGTCTGGAGCCGAGTGGTCCTGGCAGAACTCGAAATGAGCATCAGTGAGCAGGCTGTTGGTGAGTAAGTGCCACTTGATAGCACTGTCAGCAACACCTTCCATCACTTTGTTGATGATTGAGAGTAGGCTGATGGGGCGGTAATTGGCCGGGTTGGATTTGTCCTGCTTTTTGTGGACAGGACATACCTGGGCAGTTTTCCACATTGTCGGGTAGATGCCACTGTTGTAGCTGTACTGGAACAGCTTGGCTAGAGGCACGGCTAGTTCTGGAGTGCAAGTCTTCAGCACGCCAGCCGGGATGTTGTCGGGGCCCATAGTCTTTGCTGTATCCAGTGCACTCAGCCATTTCTTGATATCACGTGGAGTGAATCGAATTGGCTGAAGACTGGCTTCTGCAATGGTGGGGACATCAGAAGGAGGCCGATATGGATCATCCACTCGGCACTTCTGGCTGAAGATGGTTGCAAACACTTCAGCCTTGTCTTTTGCTCTCGTGTGCTGGGCTCCGCCATCATTGAGGATGGGGATATTCATGGAGCCTCCTCCTCCCCACATTAGTTGTTTAATTGTCCACCACTATTCACGACTGGATGTGGCAGGACTGCAGAGCTTTGATCTGATCCGTTGATTGTGGGATCACTTAGCTCTGTCTATAGCATGCTGCTTCTGCTGTTTAACATGCATGTAGTCCTGTGTTGCAGCTTCCCCAGGTTGGCACCTCATTTTTAGGTAGCCTAGTGCTGCTTCTGGCATTCTCTTCTGTACTCCTCGGGGTTGGTCCCCTGGCTTGATGGTAATGGTAGAGTGAAGGATATGCCAGGCCATGAGTTTACAGATTGTGGTAGAATACAATTCTGCTGCTGCTGATGGCCCACAGCGCCTCATGGGTGCCCAGTTTTGAGCTGCTAGATCTGTTCTGAATCTATCCCATTTAGTACGGTGGTTGTACTACACAACATGATGGAGGGTGTCCTCAGTGTGAAGATGGGTCTTCGCCTCCACAATGACTGTGCGGTGGTCAACTGCTACCAATGCTGTCATGGACAGATGCATCTGCAACAGGTAGACTGGTGAGGACGAGGTCAAGTAAGTTTTTCCCCTTGTGTTGGTTCTCTCACCACCTGCCGCAGGCCCAGTCTGGCAGCTATGTCCTTCAGGACTTGGCCAGCATTGGTGCTACCGAGTCACTCTTGGTGATGGGCATTGAAGGCCCCCATCTAGAGTGCATTCTGTGCCCTTGCTACCCTCAGTGCTTCTTCCAAGTGGTATTCAACATGGAGGAGTACTGATTCATCAGCTGAGGGAGGGCGGTAGGTGGTAATCATCAGGAGGTTTCCTTGTCCATACTTGACCTGAAGCCATGAGACTTCATGGGGTCCGGAGTCAATGTTGAGGACTCCCAGGGCCACTCCCTCCCACCTGTATACCACTGTACCATCACCTCTGGTGGATCTGTCTGCCGGTGAGACAGGACATATCCAGGGATGGTGATGGAGGAGTCTGGGACATTGGCTGAAAGGTATGATTCTGTGAGTATGACTCTGTCAGGCTGTTGCTTGACTAGTCTGTGGGACAGCTCTCCCAATTTTGACCCACATCCCCAGATGTTAGTGAGGAGGACTTTGCATCGGCTGGGTGTGCTGTTGTCATGTCCGAAGTCCAGTTTTTTTTATTATTGTTTTCTGTAGCAGTTTGTTACAACTGAGTGGCTTGCTAGGCCATTTCAGAGAGCAGTTAAGAGTCAATCACATTGCTATGGGTCTGGAGTCACATATAGGCCAGATCAGACAAGGACGGCAGATTTCCTTCCCTAAAGGGCATTAGTGAACTAGATGGGTTTTTACGACAATCTGATAGTTTCATAGCTTTTTATTCCAGATTTATTTAATTAACGGAATTTAAATTCCCCTGCTGTCATTTGAACTCCCGTCTCTGGATCATTAGTCCAGTCTTCTGGATTACTAATCCAGTAACATAACCACTGTGCTACCATTCCTGACAATCTTTGAAAGAAAATCGTAGCTGAGTATCTCTAGCAATGGCTTTTCTTCCCACCCACTACCATTGTCTCAGGAGTTCATTCTGGGCCCTCTCCGCATTCTCATCCACATGCTACCTGTTGGCGACATTGTCCAAAGACATGGGGTCAGCTTTCACAAGCACAATGATGACACCCAACTCTACATCTCCACCACTTCACACAATCCATCCACTGCCTCTGTGCTGTCAGGCTGCTTCTTCAACATCCAATGTTGGATGAGCCATAATTTTCTCCAGATGAACATTGGGAAGATAGAACCCATTGTTGTTGGCCCCCACCATAAATTCCATATCCTCCCTGTCGACTCCATTCTTCTCCCCTGCCACTGTCCTCAGGTTGAACCTATGACTATTTGCCACTTTGACATGCTAGTTGACTTTGAATTTAGCTTCCAACCACACATCCACTCCTTCATAAAAACCGTCTACTTCCATCTCTGCTTTGTCCCTATCTCAGCCATCTACCACTGTAACCCTCATCCATGCCTTTGTCACCTCTAGACTCACTTATTCCAATGCTCTTCTGGACAGTCTATCATCCTCCATCCTCCATTAACATCAGCTCATCTAGCTCTGCTACCTGTATTCTATCCTATGCCAAATCCTGCTCACCCATCACCCTTGTCCTCGCAGACTTTAATTTTCACCCAGTCCCCTGAAGGCAAATTTAAAATTCTCATCCTGTGTTGAAATCCCTCAATGCCTCACCCCTCTCTATTCCTCTAATTTTCTACAGCACTAACCAACCTTCCCTGAACTATCCATTCCTCCGACTCTGGACTGTTGTGAATCACCTCAACTTTCTGCCCTACCATTGGTGATTGTGCCTTCACCAGCCTAGGCCCCATGTTCTGGAGTTCCTTTCCTAAAACCGTCCAGCTCGCCAGCTCCCTCTTCACCTTTAAGACCCTTTGTAAAGAAACACCTCATTGGCCAAGTTTTGTCATCCCTTCCAATATCTCTTTCATTGGCTTGACATCTTTGTTCCCTTTCACCTCTGTGAAGCACCTCGAGATGTTTTTCTACATTAATGGTGCTATATAAATGTAAGTTGCTATTGTTGTTGAATGCTTAAAAAGAAACTGCATTCTTGCATTTTGATGCCAATTACTTTGCCTTTGAATTAACCTTGTATTGCAAAAAGTAAAATGGGGCACTGGATTGTTTTCTTTCCATATGAATGCTCAGTAACATAGTATTTAACTTGTTACCTCTTCTGGTTTTTCCCCTTTAGTTGGGTAATATACAACACGGTATTTTTTTGCTTTCTTTGGGCCATGCGTCCAGCTGACTTTGAAACTCCTGGCTGTTACATCATATATAATCAGATTAGTCGGGGTTGGATATAAAACGATACCACTGTCATGTTCACCTAACAATAGAAATGAGAAACATCATCAGAAGAAAAAACCATTCATTTCACGACAGTTTTATTTTTCTTTGCTTGCTTCGCTGCTTGTCTGGCCACATCACATTAAAACATTTACAACAGCCTCACTCAACTTTCACTTTTCAGCCATCTCAAGGTTTCTAATCACTATCAAATGTGGTGAGCCTGGTTGAGTCAGGAGGGAGCTGCTGCCACTGCATTGCAGGTGAGAGAGGCTTCAAATAAATGTCCCACCAATACTACTGTTGTTATTATGGTCATTGCTTGATCTTCACCCACTAGGCAAGTGATTACTTTTCCCAATAGTAGAGACCAGCATTTTCTCCACCGAAGGGTTGTGTCTTTGGAATACTTGGAGGCTATTGTTGGCAATATTACCAGATGAGTATTTCACAGAGGAATGTTATATATTTGCATTAAGTGTTTGTTCGCTAATATTACCAACAATAATTTCTAGCCTTGCAAGTGAAAAGCAGAGGCTGCACAGTGTTTACACCCTCCATAAAATCTGTTAATAGTGAAGAACATATTCATTATAAAATAAGTTTGTGATATCCTTCTGCCAGTCACCTAATGTGATCTCTTGCTTACATCACAATGATTTGTACTATACACTCACTGACATCACCTCATGAGAAACATTCAATTGTGTTGATCTCGTGTAATGCCTCCTTTTACTAATCAATTATTTTGTATTTAATGGTGTGTGTTTCAAACAGGCCTACCAGTAAATGCAGGCAACACAGCAGTAAAACAATGAATGAACTAAACAGGCAGTTAAACTGGCTGGACCAATCTTTCACCATAGTGATTCCCTACCAGAAAACGGCTGGTGCCACTTCCTATGATAATTCAGATCAGACTATTGAACCTAATTACCACTACAATCCAATACTTCCAATATTGACTTCTAACTCACCACACTGATTCAACTGCCATCTAAATTTTGTTCAGCTGAAATAGTTCATGGGCCCCAGAATTCATGGGGTAACAGAGGGCAGACCTGCGGTACAGTGGTACCAGGTGAGGGGATCAGAATTGAGGTGCAATTTGGATCCAACAGGGTTATGCCCCTTTTCAGCCCAATCACAAATCCCAGCATTTTCAAGGGTAGGCTCATAATACACCGTGGGCAGGTGTATTAAATCCAATTTTCCAATACCACACTATATTTCACAATTATACCCTTAGCAACTATGGATGCCAGGAATGTGTGGAGTCCCTGGTATCAGTGTTGCTAGGGATGGGGTGGCAGTGTTGAAGCTTGCTGAATTTGCAGTTCAATTGATGGCAACGTTGCTGAAACTGGTAGAAGGAAACACAGGAAGATTTTTAAGATTTGAAACATTAGCGGAGTCCTGAACACCTGCTAACTCTGCAGTAAGGTGCCGCAGCAAAATTCCTCCTCATGCCGGTTGTGTCTGAAAGGGAGTAGTGCCTGGCCAGGATTGGCAAATTTGCCTAACCATGGGATTTCCAATGGGACAAAGGACAAACATCAGCGTGTGGATAGAAGTTCCACTTCACTCAGATTTGCACCCCGGAACCTTCCCAGGAATTTCACGGTCCAGGTGTTTTCGTCTCCTTCACGACTAGTTTATTTAGTGGCCTGCAGTGCAACACTGAGTTATAATTGGCCAAATAGAAATGACACCAAATGACATTTTTCAGTGTAATATATACTTAGCAAGTTCTATACTGCATCGAGCCACAGCAGTGAGAATCCTCACCTCCAGGCTAAGTATCATCCTAGGATCAATTCAAGGATAGTAAAGTGTAAAATACAATATCCCGGGAGGTCCACCCCACCTGCCATAGACCCTGGCCAGAGAGCCCACCCCAAATCTCAGAGACAAGGTCATCTGCATGGCCAGGGTGGGCACACCAGCGATGCCTGCCTTCAGACACCCAGAATGTGACAGCAGGCCACGCCTCTCCAACTGTGGAGAGGAGGCCCCGCAGAAACAGATTCCCTTTGGAAATAATTACCTTTTGGGGTCTTTTTCCAGACCTCAATAAGACTCACACCAGCTCAGAGTTCCATTGAGGCCTATAGAGTCCATAAAGGGTCGAATTCACAAGGTAGCCTGGGAACTCCCATCACACACTCCCTTGATATAGGAAGATCAGGCCATGCCCTTCCCTCGTAAAATGGTGGATGGAAAACAAGGGGCGGAATTCCAGCAGGAACGGGCTCCACCCCCTTTTCTGACACCCGATCCAGAGTTCCAGTAGGATTCCCCAATCAGAATATCAGGGCCAATGAATTTGCTGCTGAGCTAACAATCCCAGCAGCCTCTATGCTTCACTGCAATGTGTACTACTAATGACATATAGAACATTCCTGAAAAGCCATGTCATTATGTAATTGGAAAGCCAAATTTTCTAATGAAGTCATCACTTCCTTTTGCATGCTTAAGAAAAAAGCACAATGATACTTGAAAGGCCCCATTGAGAGCTTCCAATGTAAATGAGGCAGCTGCACTGGGTTTAAGATTGATATTTGAATAAGGAGGTCAAAGTAGGGTTCCTGCAGTCAGTGCAAACATGGATAGATTCATGTCTACCAAAAAACATTTCATTCACAACAGGTTTGTGCAGCAAAAGGGAACAAGTTGCATCTTTTAAGAAACACAATGAATTTAAATGATTACTTTTCACTTTGGTTGCCTTTGCCTTCATCTGTCCACAAAGAATTGTTGTGAGTCTGTCACTAAGTGAGTCAAGAAGACTAAACTCAAGTACATTGTGCACATGGAGTTCAAGTGGATCGGATGCGATTTGTTTCAGCTCAGCTTCATCAGCATTCTTTACACCTAGAACAAAAAAATACCACCAGTGTCAGCCAAAAGAGACTGTTTCTTGTGGATAATTCAACACTGCTTTGTTAAAATCCCGTCTCCTTGTCGCTGGCCTACAAGCATAAAATCTCAAATCCCTGCATTTGGGATTGGCAGGGGCAAGGATGTTGGTGTTGCTTGAGGGATTGATGTTGGCCAGAACACTATGAGAACTCCCTTGATCTTCTTCAAATAGTGCCACGGCATCTTTTACATCCACCTAAGCAGGTAGAAAGGGTTAATATCTCAACTGAAAGGTGGCACCTCCGATAATAAAATATCAGCCTGGATTAAGAGTTCAAATTCTTTAATGGGGCTTCAATCCACAAGCCTCATATTCAGAGGTGACAGTGCTATGATCTCTACATTAGTTACGTCTCTATGGCATAGATATTCATCTTTACGGCCTGAATATTAAGCATTGCATAGGTGGAGTGCAGGAACTGACAATTGTTGCCGGGAACATCGCACGCTTCTAAAAGACCCTGCCTGATTTTCTTTAATATAAATGAAAGGGAAATCAGAAAGGCTCTGTTACAGGTATGCAATCCCCCACCCGATTTTCCTCTTTGTGCTTCACCCAGATGATGTGTAATACCCAGGCAGCCTATGTTTTTTTCCTATTTTAATTGACTATTTTTATTATTCGCCCATCACTCCTTCCCCAATATAAATTTTCTCTCCAATCACATTACACCAAAAAAAAAATCTGAGGTACAGTCACCATAATATTACCTGTTACACCACTAAGAATTAACTTTGCAAAGCAAGAGAAAAAAAAAATCACAAAACATCGCCTACATTGTACCCAGATTCTGGGGGTGATGCTGCCGGCACTCACCCTCGCAGCCACCTCCATCCAGAACTACTGGATATTTTTCCTGGTGATGCTCCTGTGGGTGCTGGGGACCAGTACCTCCCTCCTTGCCCCGACTCCCTCCACCAGGACCTGCAGGGAGGCAGCCCTCTGACTTGTTCTCCTACTTGATTCTTCTTCCAGCAGTACAACAAGAAAATCAGGTAAATGGAAATACAACTTTGTTTTAAGAGCGGCGACATCAGGGAGGTGCGTCGCTTGCCCCGCCCCCACTGTAACCTACAGGGCTACGGACCGAGAGCTGGAATGTGGGATTAGGCTGCGCAGCTCTTTTAGGCCGGCACAGGCATGATGGGCCGAATGGCCTCCTTCTGTGCCGTAAATTTCTATGATTCTACGAGTCATCGGTCCAATTCCCGCTCTAAGTTAAAATCAGGGCTTTAGTCTGTAAGTTATGCAATTCAAAACACACTTTAAGAAAGAGATGACCTAAATGAGAGCAAAAAAAAAAAATCACGCATTTATAAATGTATTTAGTCAGTTTTTTCTATCTGACTGTCTCAGAACTTTGGTCTGAAATCAGTCAGACCTTTAGGTGATCAGTATGCCACCGTATCCCTCAATTACTGTAAGGTGCCGCAGTCGATGATGAAAGGGGCAATTATGCACTTCCAGATTTCCCCATGCAGGAAGTTACAAAAAGTTTATACTCACCAATAGCAAATATTTCAACGCCAGCGTTTTTCAAGCTTTGAGCTGATGAGTTGACATCATCTTGTGACTTCCCGTCGGTAAGCAGAATCAAGAATTTCGCAGTTTCTGGTCTAGCACCAGCTGAAGGTTTTAGGGTGTTTTTGAAAACATGATTCAAGGCAAGGGCTGAAGAAACAGAAGCAGTGAAATCTATTTGTAGAAATATATACATATTGTATATGCACAATAGTCGAAGACTGTTTTCACTGGTTGACAAATCAGTAACAGGAGGGCACAGACTCGGGATTATCACTAGAAGGACAAAGGGGGAAGTTCGAAGATTTTTCTTTCTGACAAAGGGTTATTGGAACATAAAACAGAAAATGCTGGAAACACTCAACCAGTCAGGCAGAGCTAATGTCTCAGGTTTTGTCAGAACACCATAGAGGGTAGGAGGTTAGAGAGAGGAGTTTAAGTGGAACAGGATTTCTGAAGACAGGAGAAAGGGCCTGCTGTGGGAGGGGGGTAAGCCTCCTGGCCAGAAAAGTGATCATGGAGGCGAAGGCAGCAGGAGAAGAGCTCAGCAACATATTGAGCTCGAAATTGATTGAAATGGAGGGGTAAGGGTGTAATGTATTATCACATGGTTTGTCACATGGTTTAGTATGAGCAAGCTCAGTTCACTCTGGGTAGCAAATGAAGGACAGAGATGATGAGTTACTAGTCAAGTACCCTGATTAGCAACACATCGTATCTCTGTCCTTCATTTGTTCTACCCACATATATTGCATTTTTGGCGACAAGAATGGGATCCCAGAGACATTTTTAAGGTTCACGGAAGGACACAGTGTTCAACTTTCGAGTGGAAAAGTTTAAGTGGAATTTGTGACACCTAAACTGAATTTTTGTGATGTTTTACTGTTAATGCTCATGCAGAATCGTCTGTGCTTCGCCTTCGCGTGTATGTATACACAGCAACAGCAGCGTTGATGGAAACTTGGTTGAGGGGTGATGACACCTTACCCTTAAATGAAGCCTCCCCGCCTGGCTATACCTTTCATCACTTGCCCCGCTCAGACCGCCGTGGTGGCGGTGTGGCTCTCATCACCAAATCACACCTTGGTTGGTCCCCTACTCCTCCGGCACTTTCTCCTCCTTTGAGCATCTCACCTTATTCCACTCTTCTCACCTCTCATTTAAAATTCTTGTTCTCTTACGCCCACCCAAGTACCATGAAAATGTTATGACAGTGATATCTTCAATGCTCTCCTCCCTCAGCCTTTGCACCAAACGACTTCTCATCCTCGGTGATTTCAACCTCCATCTCAATTCACCATGCTCTCTCTCCTCTGAGTTCACTAGCCTCCTACCCTCCCTTAATCTTTTCCTCCATGTAAACTCACCAAACCATATTCACGGCCATCCCCTCGGCCTTGCCATCTCTTGTGGCCTTGCGACTCCCATCGTGTCAATTGCAGATAAGGCCATCTCTGACTACTTCCTTGTATCGCTCTCCACCCACATCCCCCTTCCACCAACCCTCCACTTCCTCAACCCTACATCCTTCGGTGTCCATCCCTGGAAAAAACTGTCCCAACTATCTTACAACTGCACTTATGAAATCCCAACTGTCCAGCCTTTTGCCCTCCATTCACCATGAAATTTCTGCAGCTACCGATCTGCTCAACCACACCCTCACCACCACCTTTGATGCCCTAGTCCCTATTAAAAAACAATTACTCTCTCTCATCCTGGCCATTCCCCCAGTATGGCCCTCATCTTCGCTCCTTTAAGTCCAAGGGATGCAGACTTGAACAGATATGGCAGACAACTGGTTTAGCCATTCACCGCCAGACGGCTACTCTCGTCTGCCAAAATTTCTCACTATTCCAGAATCATTCTGGAATGCAAAGATAAACCCCTGCTCCTAGTCTCTACTGCTAACCATCTTCTTAACCCCTCTCCCCTGTCTCATCTACCCTCACATCCGACAACAAGTGTGAGGAGCTCCTGGACTTCTTTGTCTCTAAGATGCAGACCATCCATTCTGCTGCCTCTGCCACTTCCCTTCCTTCCCCTAGCCCACCAGGCCAAACTTCCTCTAAGGTTCCCCCCTGCCCTAGCCCTGAACTCACATCTTTCTCCAGTTTCTCGCCGATCTCCCCTCATGACCTCTCCACGCTCATCTTGTCCATGAGACCCACTTCCTGCTCCCTCGACCCTATTTCCACCAAACTGCTGACCACCCAACTCCCTTTTCTGGCTCCCATGTTAGCTGACATTGTTAACGGTTCTCTCTCCTCAGGTACTGTCCTCCTCTCCCTCAAATCTGCTGTCATCACCCCTCTCCTCAAAAAAACCCTTGACCTCTCCATCCTTGCAAACTACTGCCCCATCTCCAACCTCCCTTTTCTCTCCAAAGTCCTTGAACGTGTTGTCGCCTCCCAAATCCGTGCCCATCTTTCCCGCAATTCCATGTTTGAATCCCTCCAATCAGGTTTCTGCCCTTGCCACAGTACCGAAACGTCTCTCATCAAAGTCACAAATTACATCCTTTGTGACTGTGACAAAGATAAACTATCCCTCCTCATCCTTTTTGACTTGTCTGCAGCCTTTGAGATGGTTGACCACTCCATCTTTCTCCAACGCCTCTCCACCGTCGTCCAGCTGGGTGGGACTGCACTCGCCTGGTTCCATTCTTATCTATCTAATCATAGCCAGAGAATCACCTGCAACGGCTTCTCTTCCTGCTCCTGCATCATTACCTCTGGTGTCCCCTAATAATCTATCCTTGGCCCCCTCCTATTTCTCATCTACATGTTGCCCCTTGGCGACATCATCCGAAAACACAGCGTCAGTTTCCACATATACGCTGATGACACCCAGCTGTGCCTCACTACCACTTCTCTCGACCCCTCCACAGTCTCTAAATTGTCAGACTGCTTGTCCAACATCCAGTTCTGGATGAGCAGAAATTTTCTCCAATATTGGGAAGACCGAAGCCATTGTTTTTGGTCCCCGCCACAAACTCCGTTCCCTAGCCACTGACTCCATCCCTATCCCTAACATCTGTCTGAGGTTGAACCACACTGTTCGCAAACTTGGTGTCATATTTGAACCTGAAATGAGCTTCCAACCACATATCCGCAGCATAACTAAGACCGCCTATTTCCACCTCCGTAACATCGCCCGTCTTCGCCCTTGCCTCAGCTCATCCGCTGCTAAAACCTTCATCCATGCCTTTCTTACCTCTAGACTTGACTATTCCAACGCATTCCTGGCTGGCCTCCCACATTCTATCCTACATAAACTTGAGGTGATCCAAAACTTGGCTGCCCATGTCCTAACTCGCACCAAGTCCTGTTCACTCATCACTCCTATGCTCGCTGATCTACATTAGCTCCCGGTTAAGCAACGCCTCAATTTCAAAATTCACATCCTTGTTTTCAAATTCCTCCATGGCCTCGCCCCTCCCTATCTCTGCACTCCTCTAATTCTGCCCTCTTGAGCATCCCTGATTATAATCACTCAACCATTGGTGGCCATGCCTTCTGTTGCCTAGGCCCTAAGCTCTGGAATTCCCTGCCTAAACCTCTCTGCCTCGCTACCTCTCTTTCCTCCTTTAAGACACTCCTTAAAACCTAACACTTTTACCAAGCTTTTGGTCACCTGCCCTAATTTCTCCTTATGTGGCTCGATGTCAAATATTTTGTCTTTTAATACTCCTGTGAAGCGCCTTGGGATGTTTTACTATGTTAAAGGTGCTATATAAATAAAAGTTGTTGTTTTTGTTGATTGTCACAGATACACAAGTAGCATGCTGAGTCACTGTTCAACGAGATTGGGACAGGCCGCGCCTACGGGATTCATCGGAAGCCTCGGCATGTATGTCTGAGCTCACGAACCATTCAGTTCTTACACTGAGTGGATGGAGATTTTTTTTAGGGCCAATATCATTATTGAGACCGAAGGTGCAGATGAGAATGTTCAAGCTGAAAATAAAATAATTAATGAACGTAAAAAAGCAATTTTTCTAACGGAGATCAGGCCAGATGTCTACGGAACATTGACAAACCTACTCGCCCCAGGGAAAGCAAAGGATGCGTTGGTTGAAGACATTGTCAAGAAACTCGAGGACCATTTCGACCCAAAGCCCTTAGAAATAGCAGAGAGCTATAAGTTTGGTACCAGAAACCAAAAACAAAGTGAAACCATCAGTGAGCACATTGTAGCTCTTAAGAACCTGTCTTTGCATTGTAACTTTGGCACACTTTTAGATCGTGCATTGCGAGATAAGTTTGTGTGTGGTCTGGTGGATGAGCGCACACAGTCCAAGTTACTGAACGCTCCGAACCTAACGTTTGACAGAACATGCAAAATTACCCTATCTCTGGAGATGGCATCTAAGAATGCTAGGGAGCTCCGTCCAACTCAAGTGACTAGTGCAGCTGAGGTCTACAGTCACAAAGCCACTGCCAAACCTAAAGTTCTGAGACCAAGTCAAAAGCATGTCGGTGTGAGCAGTTCAGTGAATTGTTATCGCTGCAATGGAAAACACTCACCACAGACCTGCCAATACAGAAATGGGAAGTGTTTTCACTGCCAGAAGCAAGGCCATATTTCAACAGCTTGCAGAGCTAGATCGAAAGCAGGAAGCAAGAACCATTTTAGTGGCAATGCAAAGCAGCGACAAAAAAAGGGAGGAGTTCACAATATTGATTGAACACACCTGATGTTGAAAAACTAGACATCTACAGTATCTATGCCACTAGCGGCAACGCTAGCAGTCATAAGAAAGACTTCCGTACAAAACTTTTGATCAATGACCAATATATTGATAAGTGTATCGACTGCTCTATCATAAGTAAGGACACATATGAGTTTAATCAAATACCACTTACAAAGAGTACCATAGTGTTAAAAACCTACCCGAAGAAATCCTAGGGGGTCAATTTTCATTGACCCGTGGAGTCGGGATTGGAGGCGTGTGGGGGGTTAAAGTCCCGAATTCGGGGGTCCTGACACCATCCCGCCCCCAACCCGCCTCCATGTAAGTTTCAAAAGAGGCGGGTACCCGCCCCGCACTGGGACCCGCCTACCCGAGACGGGAAGGGATTAGTACCAATTAATTGCCTGTTAACAGGTAGTTAACAGGCAGTTTTTAGCCTAATCCCTATTTTAAAGCTTGAAGTGTGGGATTCCCGATGGCTCCAAACCACGCCAAGTTGGAGGAGTCGGGCCGTCGGGTTGAAGGACTTGGAGGGGTCGAGATGTCGGTGTTCAGGTGAGTGATGGGTGCATGAGTGCAAAGGTAAGTGTGTTTGGTGTGTCTAAAGTGTGTAAAGAAGTTTAAATTACCTGTACTTACCTTTACAGCCTTCCTTCCTCTAGGTTTCGGGAGTCCATCATCTCACCGGCACAGAAAGCAGAATGGCTGCGAACTGTCAAAAGTGACAGCCTGCAGCTTTCTGTGCCGGTGAGATTTCTAACTAAGTCTGTGTAGAAGGACTCAGGTTAGACATAATACTGTCAGTGTTTGACAGCTTCAAACAGCTGTGAAACACTGATATTTCATCTGTCAAAACGTCTTGACAGATGAAATTTCAGTCTGTGACGTCACCTGTTGCCGGGTGGCCCTTAATTGGCCTGCTGAGCCCGCTGGGCGGGCTCAACAAGATCAATCAAGTTAAAATCGTGTGGATTGGCCGCATCTCGATGGAGGCAGGACTACAACCCCAAAAGTTGTAGTCCTGCCTCCTTCCCGACTTCTGAATGAAAATCACTCCCTAGAGGTATGTGGACAAATGGAATGTACAGTTCAACACAATGGCCAGTCAGTAAAGCTGCCTATTATTGTAGCGAGCTACAACAACAGGCCAACCCTCATTGGCAAAGACTAGTTAAGAAAGTTAAAACTAGACTGGAAAAACATCTTCAGTGTAGATGCTTCAAAGAAGCAACTCAACACAATGCTGAACAAGTATGAAAGCATGTTCACAGACAGTTATGAGGGCATCACTGGGTATGACGCGCATATCCGCATCAAGTCCAACGCAAAGCCTGTCCCCTATGCGATGAAAAGTCAGGTGGAGGAAGAGCTAAAAAAGCTCAGAGAGAATGGAGTGCTAGTAAAAACTGACAAAAGTGAATGGGCTACCCCGATTGTGGTAGTGCCCAAAGCAGACAAAACTGTAAGCTTGTGTGATGACTACAAAGTTATTATCAACCAAGCAGTTGACAATGAACAGTACCCGTTACCTACATCACAAGATTTGTATGCAGCACTCTCTGGGTCAAAGGTTTTCTCGAAGCTTGACCTGTCGCACGCTTATGCTCAGCTGAATGTTGACAAAGAGAGTCAACAGTATCTCATTATCAACACACACAAGGGACTGTACTCAGACACCAAGCTGCCGTATGGTGTAAAGTCCTCCCCCCAAATCTTCCAGGCTACGATGGATAAGATTTTGCAAGGAATTCCAAATTGCTTATGCAATCAAGACGATGTGCTGATCACAACAAGCAGCGAAGAAGAAAATCTAGAAGTGTTAGATTTAGTGCTTGAAAGGTTGAATTCCCGCAATGTAAAATTGAAAAGGAACAAATATGCTTTTGTGCAGTCCGAGGTTGTGTACCTTGGTCTGAAAGTTGATGCAAATGGCTTGCAACCAGTGAAGGAAAAGGTTGATGTTGTCATTAATGCTCCAAAGCCACAGAACGTCTCTGAGTTAAGATCTTTCCTTGGAATGGTCCAGTACTATGCACATTTCTTACCTACCTCGACCATGTTAGCTCCATTGCACGAGCTCCTCAAGAAGGATGTCCAGTGGAAGTGGACAAAAGCACAACAGGAAGCTTACGATGCTTGTAAGCAAAGTCTCTCTAGTGATGCTCTACTTGTGCACTACGAAACAGAGCGTGAGCTTAAGTTAGTGTGTGGTGCTTCTAGTTATGGTGTAGGAGCTGTCATAAGTCACGTAATGGATGACGGCCAAGAGAAACCAATCGCGGTTGCATCGCGAACCCTCACAAAGAGCGAAAGAAACTACGCACAAATTGAAAAGGAAGCACTCGCCATAGTGTTTGAAATCAAGAAATTCCAACAGTTCCTGATCGGCAGAAAGTTTATCCTGATAAACGATCACAAACCGCTCCTAGCAATATTGGGGCCCAAATCTGCCATCCCTGCAATGGCCGCATCAAGAATGCATCGTTGGGCTGTGTTGCAGTGTTGTTGTCACAATATGACAACACGATTGAATATCGCACTTCAAAGCAAAACACAATCGCAGATGTCTTGTCTAGGTTGCCACATGGAGACTCATGTGTTGGGAGTGAAGGTGAGATTTTCACACAGTTGACAAAGACTTTCCCGTGAATGCAACTGAGATTGCAAATGAGACTCAAAAGGACTCAGTACTGAAAAGAGTGTATGAAAACACCTTGAATGGATGGACTGATCAGTGTCTGGACACAGAGTTGAAACCATTCCATAACTGTCATACTGAATTGTCTTTTGAGCAAGGTTGTATCAAGTGGGGAAACAGAGTGGTGGTACCTACTTCTTTAAGAGCAGAACCAAAACAAAACAGCCCGAAAATTGGTTCAACAGCAAAACCTTCTGTAAGGAGATCAGGAATGCTCTGCAAACTTGATATTAAACTGGATTTGTAGTTCATTTAAAAGAAAAAAAGCCAGTAGTTTTTGTTATGTGGTACATGTAATACTGAGAAAGGTGGGACCATAGTTTTGTTGTATTGGAGAAGGGAATATGTACATTTATTTTAAGGGGAAAGCAGTGTAATGTATTATCACATGGTTTGTCACATGGTTTAGTGTGAGCATGCTCAGTTCGCTCTGGCCTAGTAAACAAGCACCTTGACGAGCAACTCATCGTGTCTCTGTCCTTCATTTGTACTACCCACATATATTACAAAGGGGATGAAGCTGAACGCTTTGCTGAGGATGCATTGTCAAATAGGGGAAGGTCAAAGGGGATAGTGAAAATACAATTAAGAGGGGAGATTGAAAGGAGGGATGGGGTCAGAAGAAAGTGATAGGGAAGAAGGATCAGGAGAGATGTTGGCATCCAAGAGTCATTGACGCTTGCAGTCCTTGCTACCTGACAGGAAGAAAAAAGTTTCTTGTTAAAGCACCCGATGAGGTGAATGATGAAATGGAACTGAACACCGGGAGAGCTCTAAAATGAAATTAGTCAGCGGTGCTGAAGAGAAAGGTCGAGAGCGTGCAAATGGTGGCACATGGCGGAGAGGGTGGATCTCATGAGATGGATAAGAGCAATGGATAGAGTAACAGTGAATATCACAGGGATATTTGTGATCATGGGTGGATACGAAACAGGAAGGGTGGGATTTAAGCTGGAATTCATATGTAATGAGTCTGAGCTGGAGACAGACATTGAGCAAAAAAGATGTGACTCCTAAAGTGAGTTTGGCGAACACATGATCAAACACAAGAAGGAAGACAGATACTAATGAAATTGAATAGGATAAAAGAGACAAACAAAAACACATTGAAGAGCAGAACTTCTTCAAGGTGGGCATTCCTGGATGAGAAGTGGCAGTGAATTAAACAATGAAGCAAAAAGCAAAATACTGCAGATGCTGGAAATCTGATATTAAAACAGAAAATGTTGGAAACACTCAGCAGGTCAGGCAGCATCTGTGGAGAGAGGAAGGTCTGGTTAACATTTCAGGTTGATGATCTGCCATCATCTGAACATAGACTGGTTTACCACAAGTGGCTATTGAGGCAAAGACTATGGCCAAGGCTTTCTACCGCCCCACCCACCTACCCAATTGGAGTGCATCTTTGGTTGGATAGGTCTTCTACCTGTCTCAGAGTGTTGACCCTGAGCATAATTCTGACTCCAGGGTCATTTACATGCAGGACATGGGCTTTTGCTGGGGAGTTGCACAAATATCGGGGTGGAGAGTTACTGTGGTTGACCTGGAGGCCTGCCGCAGTGAAAGAGAGCTCGCCAGCAAGTTTTAATTTTGTTCTCCTTGAAAATGCTGGATTACACTAATGTAATGTCCCTGTGTACAAACACACTCTGAGAGCATTTGCAAAGGTCCCTCTTCAATTATTGTCCCGGTGATCCCTCCATCGGTATCTGAATGCTGGGTATCAGAGCTATACAGCAGTCCAAGTGTGCAAATAATGGGGAAACATAGTGGTGGGGGAGATAGGATGGTCATGCTACCCTCATTTGGATCCTTTCACCATTCACCTGTCCACAAATCAGTGAGTAGAGTTTCCCCTGACGCAACTAGATAGTGTAAAACCCGAGAGAGACAGAGAAGCAGCGGAGCACATTCCAGAGTATATTTTTCCAACTGCCCACCCCAGATCCACTGAAAAATCAGTGGGAAGAGGCATAAAGACTATGTTTATATCAAAATTTAAATAGGGGAACTGGGTAAGTCTTTGAAAAGGAAGAATATAAAATGATATGGTGAAAGAGCAGGGAAATGGGATTGGGGTAAATAGCTCCAGTTAAGAGCTTGTCCTGACACAGATGTGATGGGCCAAATGGCCGCCTTCTGTATTGTAATTTCTATGATAATTCATGCCAAATCATGGATAGTTTCATCCACTGGATTTATCCTCACTAGGAACAGTAGAGTCTATCCAAACTCATTTTATATAAAGCCTTTCATCCAGAATAACAAGGAGACTTTCATACCACTAGGCTGGGTTTAAGTCTAACCTGGTAAAACGGCAATGTGTTAATCCAACAGGTCTTCAGCATACCAGTGTTAAAATCAGAAGTAAAACGAGAGACGATATGTTAGCTCAGTGGGCAAAAATGGCAACAAAAATTTGTGAGTCAGCTTGAAGATGGTCGAAGTGCCTAGCCTTTCAGCATGTGTCAGAACTACCTGTGTTGGTTGTATTAAAGTCCCAAACTAAAGCAAAAGAAATGTCAAAAAGTCTTGAAACTTCAATGATGTTCATAATTTGGCAAATATTTAACCGAAAATGAACATTCAAATTACCTCTGGAAGTAATTATTGTATTATTAGCGATAATATACCTGTATATGTGTTGCCTCCCTTGTAGCGTATTTTTTGAACTGCTTCTAGCACTTCATTCTTGGTAGAATAAGCATTCAGGTCCCACTCTGTCCTTGGTTCTCCACTGTATTGAGTTAAACCTGTTATAAGAAGAACAATCTTTAACAGTGAGAGTGCTGTGTTACTGGATGTCACACGTTATCTTGTACATTTTTCTCCACATATTAAGTTACAGACACACCACAAAAGTGTACTGAAGGAATGAAAGTGTTTCTATGCCTCACTCAGTATGTTCTCACTGTGCACAAAGAACTTTTTGTCTTTTCCTCATTTCTCATATCTCCTGAAGGTGCTGACTAGGATACCATTCCATGGGCGCCAGCTGCTCTCCAATATCTTGCTCAAGTGGCCTTTCTTCACGTGTGAGCCCAGTGATACCACAGCTCAGGTCACCATAGCTAAGCCTGGCCCCTTGTCCTCACCCAACATCTGCATTTATACAATTTCTAGCACGGGTCACTGATCAGCAGTCAAGAGTGAGAACCCTGCCTGATTTCTCCCTAATCTCACCCATGGTTTTCGCTCAAGGCTGCTGAGGGTAATTATAGCATCACTACTGCTGTCCCAGGTCAGTCTAGCTGACTGAGCACAGACGATGGAGACATTTTTTGAATCTACAATTATACTAATTTTTTAATAATTCAGAATTTATTTCATTTTTCCCACATTTCCGTCTTGGTGCGCTCTCATTCAAAGAGATCGAAGGGTTATAATGGATTACTCTATGAAACTTCAGCAAAGTTCTCAGCTGCAGTTAAAAAACAAAGGGTTGTAGCATATCAGGTTACATTAGCAGAGGGATGCAGTACAAATCAAAAAGGGTTTTGTTGTTGTGAAAGGAGTTGCTCAGACCTCATAGGAGTAATATATCTTCTGCTGCTACTACCCATAGAGATGGGCACTAAAACAAGCCAAACAAATCTGAGGCAAAGAATAGCAGCAGTCGCTGACAGTATTTCCACCCTGTCAAAGCAGTATGGTCCTGAAATGCCTGGGCCTGAGGGGATGATACAAGAATGTGCATCAGTCTGGGGGTGGGGGCGAAATTTGGAATGGGACCTGGTTTCATTATGTCCCTATCTCGTTTATTTTTGTTGTGAAATTCCAATGGAGGGAGCAGGTACTTCTTGCGCCCCCCCACCCCCCCTCAATCATAATTTCACTCAAAGAAGTGGGACCAGTAGGATGATATCCTCATCTCAGAGATCACATCCATTCCACCTTTAATCCAGCTAGGGGAAAGCATGCCTTCTTAAAATTATTATTCTTCTTGATTATATGTGTACATTAAGTCTTCCCTTTAATTAAATAGAACAGATGGTAAAGGAAACCAGTCAAACTAGTGTATTAAGTTTTAAGCAATGGACACAAATGCAGTACTTACCAATTCTAATTCCATTCACAGCAACATGAAAAGGTGTAATTAAGTTTATCAAAAACTGACGCACCAATCGGAAGTTTACTCTGCCAATACTCCAAGACCCATCGATTAGAATTATAATATCTGCAGCGGTACTCGACTGGCACTTGAACTGAGATCCTGCAATGTCATGACAATGGTCTTTATTTTAACACTGTACTGAGACAACTCCAGTGCTGCTACAGATAGGAAATGTTAACAAAGGTTAAAGCAATAGACAGAGGAACGTCATATAAATGTGTTACTCATTCGTGCACTGACATTGCTATTCAGCCTCATAAAACAAAAATGATTCAGAAAGGATACACTACAATTTTATTGTTTTAATCTTCGGTACTAATAATGGGTTAGAAATTCGTCATAGCCAAGGAATGGGCGGTGTCAGTAGAAAAGATGGAGAATTAGCGCCAGGCGCCAATGCTTTAGAATGCACGCAAAATTTGTCCTCACTACTCAAAAAAATAATTGCAGTCCTAATTCAAGTCTTAAAAACTTTACCCTTAAAGGCTGGACCAATATCGGGTGCAGTCTCATCCCAACTCATCATTGCCACAGGCTTTTTTCACTAGTTAAAGGAGAGGTTCATTGATGCTACAGCACCTCATTCTCAGCATTGCTGGCTGTGCAGCTGCCTCAGCAAGCAGAAGCAGAACAAGGAGAAGGAGCCAGAGGACTGAACCAGGTGTGCTCATGGCAGGTCCACGCCCCAGGAAGAGAGCCCGCAGATTCTCCGATGAAGCACTGGAGGTGTTGGTTTTCGCTGTGTAGAGACGGAGGGCGGTGCTTTACCGGACAAGTGGCAGGAGGCCCACGCCACAAGTCTTCCACACCATGTGGAGGGAGGTAGTGCAGCACGTCTTGGGCAGCACTGTGGTCCCCAGAACCCACACACAGTGCAGGAAGAAATGTAATGACCTCACTCGGGTGGTCAGAGTGAGTGGATGCTTCAACAAATGCTACGTACCACCACTTCCCCCTCACTCCACAAGCGTTTGGCACTTTCCAGCTAATCATGCTGTATGCATGCATTTCTCCCTTCCTGTCCGCCTCCCCTCACCTTAGCCTGACTCTTGTGCCTTTATGCTTTCACATAATCAGCAAGCACCTGAGCAGCCTGTCCCTGAGGGCACCGTAGAGGGCGAGGCGGGAGAAGAGGAGGAGGAAGAAAATACCACGTCACTGCATGTCTCACCCACAGACACCAGCTCAGATACTGGCACTACGTGTTCTTTAGAGGCTAGCATTGTAGCGGGATCTGCACAGGGTGAGGCACCAGGGACGAGTGGGCTGCAGCAAGGCCAGGGTGAAAGGGTAGCTCGGGGGCCAGCTCCCCGGAGAGAGAGTTCGCATGCGAGTTCTGCTGCACAGGATTCAGATGAGGACCTCGATGGGGAGGCGTTTAGAAGAAGGGTGATGGGCATGCACACGGAGATGATAGGTGCAATGACAATGGTGCCCGAGAGCCTCTCGGCAATGGTAAGGAGCGTGGAGGAGTCCGCCTCCAACATTGCACAAGGCTCTGTGCACACCATGGAGCCCATCATTTCCAGTCTGCAAAGGATGGTAGACTCCCAGAGAGACCATGGCGACCCAGACCTGATGCCGCGTGTGATGGGCGATCTGGCAGCTTCCATTGCAGCACACGTGGAAGCGATGCAACGTCTTAGTACTGTAATACAGTCTATGCTTGTTGGCATCGAATCTCAGACCGCTCTCATACAGTCTCAGCTTGATGCCACACAAGCTCTGACTGCTGCCATCGTGGCTGGGTCTACTACCGTCCACTGGGGCTTTCACGGTGTGGCAGCAAGCCAGCAATCTGTGCTGCAACAGATTGCTAGTGATGCTGAGGTGCTGCCCCAGGGGAGTGGCAGAAGGTCAGTGGAGCAGGAACCTGCTGTCCTCTCTCAGGATTACAGCATTTCTGCTCCCACCACTGCCATTCTGCCATTGCCCTTGTCACTGCCTGTCATCCAGCCATCACAGACTGCAGCCGCCCATGCTGAGGTGGTGCAGTCTACAGCCGGGCTTTCCAGGTCCAGAGCTGGTTGAGGGCGTCCTGCAAGGCCATCTGAAGTCTCCAGCATGGACACTCAGCAGCCTTCCACCAGCCCTGCTGCAGCCACTGGGCCAACACTTTGTAGGAGCACTAGAGTAGGAAAAGGCACAGTAACGAGAGGCACTAAGGGATTGCACAATGGTGAATAGTTAATATTTTTGGTGTAAATATGTGTTCACTGATTTTTGATAAATTTATTGATTCACTTACCATTCTTTTGTGGTGTCTAGCATTTCAGTTTTGCGGTGTGATACGGCCTGCGAGAGGGATGGAATGATGGGGATGTGGTGAGCAAAGGGGTTCTGGGCTTTAAGTCATCCTGGTGTGAGGCTGGAGGTCTGTTTGGAGGAGGTAGCAGAGTTCTGTGACCAACTCCTTGGTGAGGCGGAGGTGTCTAATACACTGCTCCTCGCTTAATTGAAGGTAGGAGAAGTGCTCTCGGAATACCCTCCTGGTGAGAGCCCTGATATCCCTCCTCATCTCTCTGCTCACATGTTCCCGTCTTTCTCGCTGCCTACGCTCCCTCCACTATAGATCCTGGAGGGCAAGGTGGCATGCCAGTACAGCCCCTATTAATATTACCAAGTGTAGCAGTTTGATGCTTTGAAGAATAAATGTAGGTACTTTTAAGTTGCCACAAGACTCCTGATACAAAAGAGCTTTGAAATTACTGAATGAAACTGTTAGGTGGCGATTTCTCCTACCTTGGCGGGTCCGTGGCAGGCGAGGTCAGTGGAGGGTAATGGCCACGCTGCTTGCTCCATCTAGGCCTCCGATGTGACTTTCCCCTGATTGGGCTTGTTAAGCCCAACCAGAGAATTTCCCAGTCAATTGAAGGAAGCGGGTCTGATGACTTCATTTGATGACGCGTCATCAGCTGGTTTCCTTAAAGGGACCATGCGCAAATTTACTTTGACATTTGTGCTTTCAGTGTTCTACAGCAATGAGGTGCTGCAAACAATGACAAGCATTGCACAGAGGTGCATGACTGATTCCAGATTCTCCCATGACTCCCTCTATATGCTTCTGGAGGGAGTCACAGCACACAGGGAGGTTCTCTTCCCTTCTGATGGGCGGAAGAGACCTCCCCAGGAGACCAACGCAGCCTGGTTGCACATTGCACAGGAGGGCACAAGCAGGGATGTGGTCATGAGGACCAGGCTGCAGTGGCGTAAACCTTTCAATGATCTCAGTAGATCACGAAATGTTACTGCAAAGCCTCACTCAACCTCATCCTGCTGTGCCTCTCATCACATCCCCATCACTCTGCCTTCCCTACCCTACTCCTGCACATCCTTACTCACGCCAACTTACCTTGCCCCTCCACCCATCCCTCTCTATCTACATTATCACATCCCCATCTCACTAGCCACCCCTCACACTCACCCTCATTCTAGTGCAATTATACCAACTAACAACACACAAGGGTAGGCACTTGGGTGTTTTATGCAATGTTCATTTAAAGTTTCTGTTAATGTGGTGTCAAACATTGAAACCTTTATTTTCAGCACGTTGCATTCTTGCACAGATCTGTGTTCACCTTTGAAAGTGGCTTAGTGAGTTGCAGTGAATTGTGAGGCATAACAGTACCCCCACAATGGTGATGAGTGTGAAAGGAATGGCTTGGACATTGTAGGGATGCTTTATGGTGTTGGCACATCATGTGGCAGCCAGGGTGTACAGCATCAAGTGAAGTCAATCTGGCCATGGTGAGGCCATTCCTGGCCTCCCGGGCAGCAATATGGTCAAGTGCTGATGCTCTGTGTCCTGTGCAGCACCAGTTGATTGCGGAGAAGGTTGGAGTTGTTGTTGGTGCTGCTGGTATGACTGGTGCTGCTGGTGTTGGCGTGGTGGGATTCTGAGGACCAAGGTAAGAGAGTTTCAAGGGCACCCGTGCTGATGGAATAGACTGCAGGTGAAGTAGAGATGACAGAAGCGACCTGTCAATGGTGGGAGAGGTAATGAGGTCAGACTGGGTGGAGACATGTGTAAAGACTTGCAGCATCCTGAATCTGTAGTGGAAATGCAGTTTAGAGAAGCTAATGGTTAAGGGAATTTATCTCAATCAGCTGGGAGCTTTGACTTGACATTTGAAGCTGTCAACTCATCAGCTGATTCAATGGCCAATGACCTCCCGCCTCAGCTTCACAGGCAAGGTCTAGGCACAGCGGGAAACCAGTAGGCGACCTATCAAATCCAAAAAGCTGGGAAAAAAACATTGATAAGTGACAGTAAACAAGCCACTAATGATTTTAATTGCCTCCCCCACCACTGTGTGTAGGGTCTGCTCAGAGCTGACAGACCCGACATTTGGTAAAGACACGTGGTGGCGGGTTCATAGCGGGTTCCCGACCCACTGGGGAAAAAAAATACTTTCCCACCCGATCTGCCACCGATCACACCCGCTGACTCCCCTTTCCCCCACCCCCCCCACCCCCACCCCGCAAAATCCAGCCCAGAGTCTCTGAATTGTCCATCTTTGTGCAACAGTAACTGGCCAAGAGGACACAATTTTAGGTTCAGTGTGCACTCCTTCTATCCTCCCCCTTTCAATTCAAACAGAAAACACATTTGGGATGATATAACCAGATGGGTGAGTGCTATCTCCACCACCTGAAGAGCCAACCTGAAGTGTGCTGGAACATGATAAAACTTGATGAGCAAATAATACTAACATCAGAGATGAGTTGGTAAAAGGAATACTGGGTGTATCCAGGATGCAAAGAATCAAGAGTGATATAATAAGAACATGTCTTAGACAAGAAATAACGTTTATACAGAAGTTCCAAGAAAGACAACTGTGATTGTTTGGACGTGTTTCAAGAATGGAAACAGCTAGAATATCTTTCATGGCCCTGAATACAGAGGTACATGGAACAAGAAGCCAAGGAAGACCAAAGAAGCGCTGGATAGACAACATCAAGAAAGGGATACAGATGACTGAAGCAGCCGGGCTAGTTCAGAACTGACACGAGTGGAGTGAATTCATTTGGCCCCATCGTCACTGCTGAGCAGACGGACGGGTGTCTAGTAGTAGTATAGAGGTACACCAGTTCAGGTAATGGGAATGGTTGTTGGTGTTAGAACCATGGAAACAAAACCTGTTCAACCACAAATAATTTGTTTCATCTTTAAACACATCCATATAAATATGTACAATTTTTAATCAGGTGCAGGTTTGGTATGGTAGGTCAGTATGTGTGACTATGAACTTTCAGGGCCATAGGCCGTGATTTTATTAATGGAGGCGAGTTGGGTGCGGGTCAGGTGGTTTCCGGCTCCCAGTCCCGCCCCCAGCTGCATCCAGCCCACAGACGTGATTTTGCCTTAATTGACCTTATTAAGCCCGCCCTGCGGGCTTGCCAGCCAATTAACAGGAAGCGGGTCAAATGACGTCATTTGATGACGCGTCATCTGCCGGTTTCCTTAAAGGGACCACCGCACAATTTTATTTTGACAGTTGATTTCTCAATGTTTGACAGTATTGAGGTGCTGCAAACGCTGACAATCACTGCACAAAGGTGACCTCTTGCACCCAGACTCTCCAATGACTCCCTCCATAGGCTGGAATAGATGGCAGCTGCAGGTGAGGTGGCAGAAGCGATCTGTCACTGGTGAGAGAGGTTCTCCCAATGAAGTGGCACTGGACATGGATTTAAAAACTTGTAACCTAAAGAAAAGTGTAAATGTATTAAAAATGCAGTTCCCAACATTTTCTTTCCTCTGATACTCACCATGTGCAACATTGGCTCCTTCACACCACTTCTGCAGCTGTCATCAATCCAGAAACATTACAGCAGACTCACAACACACCACACTTACCTGGCGTGGCATCCGGACATTGGGAAACTCGAGCCAGAAAAGGTAAAATTCAAAAATAGGCTGTCAACTACTGGCAAATACCTGTTAATAGGCAGGTAATTGCCTTTAATCCTTTTCCCACCGCTAAGTGTTGAGTTCATTCGCAAATCGGGGACCTGACACTTGGGAAAATTGTTTGGAGGCTGGTTGCCAGTGGGATCGCAACCCGTTTTCAATCAAAATGATTTTAACCTTTGACCCGACTCCAAACCCGCTCTTTGAGCGCTGGCAAAATCGCACCCATAGTGTCAGTTAGACTGGTGTATGAAGTTTCTAACTTTGCCATTGAAACTTGCCCTAACTGAAATGGGTGGCAATCAGTTTGTGTCTCTCAACCTGCACCAATGTTAACACATATTCTGCTGGTTCAGACAGTCCTTTGTCATCCATGGCCATGGTGCAGATGTGTTCCAGATTAATGTTGAAGGGAAGATAGTTGTGAATGATAATGTAATGCAGTACACAACAATCAGTGTGCGTTATTTTGCTGGCTTATATTGTGAAGTCAATACACTGCCCCAAGTGATCAATGTACCACATCAGTGCAAGAGTTTCCTCAAGAAAGTGCACCTGTGAAGGAATAAGCCATATAACCTATTCAGAAAAATACACTATCTTATGAAAGAATTCTGGCCTTGTTAAAACATGACAAACTGGGTTTGGAAATTTAGAAACCTAACTATGAAATAGCTATGAAAGCATTCTAGCTATTGAGATAAGATAGTTGTTGACACTGAATCAATAACCTTATTGAAACAGAAAGTTAAAGGCTCCTGACAGGCTGACCTTTGGGAACGAAACATTGGTTCACCCTGGATAAGGTGTTCTAATTTACACCTCGTAAAGAAGCCTTCGTAAAAATGACATCAAGTAAAAAACCCACCTGCCGTCACACTGTTTTTTATGGTAAACTTAGAACACCTAGAGAGGAGACATAATTCTGTAATGCTACCAGCTGAGGTGACTGTAAGAATTGCAGAAGTCAGCAAAAAAATGACTAGAGATAATTAGCTTACATCAGCAGAAAACTTTAAAGGAAATACCACTGGAAAAAGGGTATAAATATTGAACTCTCAAATGGGATAACAGACTCGCTTTAATTGGGCAAAGCGATTCTCGGCTTCAGAGGCAGCTCTGTAAGTCTCCAACTCTTTGTACCTCGGGGATCAAAGGTATTTGATTTTGGTGGATATCCTGAATAGAACTTTAAGAACTGTAAAACTGTAGCGAAGTTAAGATTTGAAAGTAAGGTTCTCTGATAATAGAATTATAAGCTTTCTCTTTTTGGAACTGTTAATGTTGCGATTGACTCACCAACTGTAAACTGCATGTCGGTTCTTTAATAAATCTATATATTTTTAGAATTGTCTCTCAAGAGACTTCTGTATCAAAAACTCATGAACTCAATCTCTGTGCACTCTTTGGTGAGGTGTTGCAGAATTCTGGGGGAGTTTTCCGGACCCTCATAATATCCGGAACATTACAGTCTAGCTAAACTTATTAAAAGTGCTATCTGGAGGATGGTAACATTTTCAGGTTGTTCCTTTCCTTTAGGGAGAGATAGTCCAGACCTTTAGACCCAATTAAGCATCTTTAGGATTTGGCTACCTCAAACTTTAGTTGAAGGTGAACGTCTGAGGAATACACCTGATCCGGGGTAGCTCTAAAGGGGCTAGGACTAGTAATTATCCGTTCACACCAATACAAATATTAAGACTGCTGCTGTTATTAATGCTACAATTTCTGAATAAATAGAAACCTATATGGTTATAACTATGTTATAGAGTTCAGCTTTAACAGATGTTAAAATTATACAGAAACTACTCACCTTTGATTGGGAATTCTTCAGGCACAGATTCTTCCTTTCGTTTTTCTTGTCCCATTTTGCTTTTATTTTTAGGCAAAGCTTGTGTTGTATTTTTCACCTGTGACATTCTTCCACTTTCACTAGTAGTGATGCTCAATTTCCGTTTCATTTTATTCTCAGACATCTTATCAGCTGACTTTCTTCGTTCTGAGCCTTTCACTGCAATCATTAAACGAAGCTATGACTCACATTTATTCTAAACAGATTGCAATCTTTTCTCCTAATCCCCAAGTGTAAATATATTTCATGTAAAATGATGAGGAAAGATTTCCTGGGGCCAAGGTTAACCCTGGGCGGACATCAGGCAGGCAGTGTGTGGTATGATTGTGCCGCTTATCCAATGTCCTCGGTGGGAAGCCCGTGTCATTTTTACAGCCAGAGTTGAGGCAATCGCTGGGGGAGGGGGGGCACTGGGACACAGAGGGGCTGGCAGTGGGCCGTAAGATTCTTGTGGGACCAGAAGGAGTATTCATGCCCCACAAAAGTTTTTCAAAAACTAAAGCCTAGCTTTTCAGCAGCAGCCTGCAGTGGTCCCTTTAAGAACCGCTGGTTAGACCGCTCAACGTCAGGTACCAATGCTTGGAGTTTATGCAGCACAATCTGCCCATTGGCACCTCAAAATTGTGTTGATTCCTGTGTAAGTCGTGGGACCCCAATCAGCATATAATACATAACTGCCTGCAACAGGCAGGCACATCGGCCGCCCATTTGGAGGGCACAACCAAAATGGTGGCAGAGCTGGAATGGGGCAGTAAATGAATCTGCGATTTTCAGAGCACTACCACCCCATTCTCACTGGGCAGATAGTCAAAACTACTGCCCCCGCCACCCCCCACCGCCACGTGTGCTGGCAGAGCAGGCTCGACAGGCTGAATGGAATATTCCTGCTCCTTTGCTCTTACAAAATTGTAAACATGTTCTTGTTTTGTTTTGTTATGATTTTGTTACATCTAACACACGGAGGATATTTTGCCACTCTACCTCTTTTTGAATGCAATCTGTGTAATGTTTCTGTTTGATCCAGCTCTGTTGCATTGCTTGTAGGGATAGTAAAATCCAATCGAGTACCATTCTCTCCTGCTGCACCTGTAATCTTCTTTTTGTTTTGTTTATGTTTGGAACTTTTTTTTGAATGTTGCTCTTTCAGGACATTTACTGAAGTGAAGAATATAATATGCATTACAGTAAAATAAGTTGGGCAAATTAATTCCTATTCATAAATAAAAGCTGTCATGCTAATTGCTAACCCAAGTTACAGCAGTATGTGTTATTCTAAAAATAAAAGTATAAAACAGAATGGAGTGCTATATATAATGCACATGGCAAATCAATAGTCCAGTACATTGATACAGATACAGTCTGCACCGTACAGTCTATACTACAAACTGCACCACAAATTGTTGGAAACAGTATACACATAGAAACGTCCCCACAATGGTAGGAAACAGGCTATACATATACAATCTATACATACAGGCTACACCATAAATGGGAGGACATCAGTTCACACTATTGATTTCCCACACATCCATGGTGTCTACTTGATTGGTCACAGCAGAGTCCCAAAGCAGTGGCTCTGATCTGACCACCAAGACATAATGAAGAATTAAGAACCCAGAGGGCAACTCAGAGTGGAGCCGCCTGGCCAATCATCAGCATTAAAGGTAGGGGGTCTGAGGAGATACTGGAGAAACTTGGACTTTTCAGTCTTAAAAGGAAGCAATGGAGAGGTGACTTTATAGAGATATATAAGATAGTTAATCCTAACTCCTGAATACTGTTTCAAACTAAACTGTAACAGAAGATCAGGGTTACTCAGATTCAAACTAGTGAAAAGCAAATTTAGGACCAATTTCAACACATGGAATAGACTTCTGGATAAGAAATAGTTGGATGTTGTGATGGGGAGGAACCCATAGGGTATCTGGATTTTTGGCAATGACAAATTCAGAACTTAAGTGCAAACTAGTCAAATTTTCAGGCGATACCAAAGTAGGAGGGGCAGTGAAATCAAAGGAGGCAGAGACAACTCAGAGGTTACAGGTTGAGTCGGACAAAATATGCATGCGGGCAGAAAAATAGCAGATGAAATTTAATGCAGACAAGTCTAAACTATCACACATGGGAAGCGAAAATGAGCGACATGCATGCTCCATGAATGATGTTGAAATAGCTGAGGATTAAACTGAAAGAAACCGAGGAACCTCAACGCTCAATATCTGCAGCCAATGCAGAGCATCAATCAACAAATCCAACAGAATGTTGAACTATACAGCCAAACAGTAGAATAAAGGTCAGGGAAGGTCATGATCAAACTGAACAGTGCTCTCATCACAATGCACCTTGAGTACTGTGTCCAGTTCTGATCACAGAGAAACAAAGCAGGCATTCAAACACTGGAGGCAGTGCAGAGAAAAGCCATGAGGGTGATCCCTAGTGTCCGAGGGCTGAGCTATGGGGAAGGACTGGAGAAACTTCGGCTTTGGAGCCTGGTAAACAACTATCTGAGAGGTGATCTTAGAGGTGCATAAGATCGTCATTTCATGCCTCTTAAGTGGCTTTGCAGCCATTCAACTAGTAAAATATCAGCCAAGGTAATTAGTCCAACTCTAGAGAGCAGAAAACTATAGGAAAGTAAACAGAGCAATGAATGTGAACACCTTATACACTGACATGACCATCTCAAGATTTTGAAAGATTTACAGATACTGTATATGACTTGGAACCAAAATTATTTGCTCTTGTAATCAAACTGAATTTTGAAATCAGAAACAGATATTAAACTATAATGCAAATTTTAATCATTATGTGCACCGGTGTGGATTGTATTGAAAACTGTAGCCTAGATTTTCTGCTTCCACAGAATTGAGGTTCATCTCCAATGGGGTGGGACAGAGATGCACCACAGAGATGCACACAAAGGGTAGTGGAAATCTGGAACTCTCCCCCAAAAAGCTGTTGAGACTGGGTCAATTGAAAATTTCAAGACTGGGATGGATAGATTTTTGATAGGCAACGGTATTACGGGATACAGAACCAAGGTGGGTAAATGGAGTTAAGATACCGATCAGTCATGATCCAAATTGAATGGTGGAATACAGTAGGAGCAGAATGCGTCCCGTCTAATTTCCCCCCACCTCCGTGCCGCCTGTTCCAGATCCACCAAAGAAACAAAAATTGGCAGCGGATAGGCAGGAAATCTAGGCCTATGACCCTAAATTTCTTGGTTAGTTCTAGCCTTCTTTATACTTAATGATTTATGTAAATAACCAACTCGGAGGAGAATGAAACAGTCAGCTGAGCAGCATATCAGTGCTTTTAAAACTGCTTATGTTCATCTGTCGGTAGCTGTAGAGCTACTCAGATGTTCAAAGTGCCAGTGAGTGCAATGGAGGTTGGTCGGCAGAAGCTTAAGGGGGCATTTTAACTCCACCCTGCTCACCCAGCGGGAACAGTGTGAGCAATGGGTTAAGATGGCGGGGGGGGGGTTCATGCCACATTCCCGACTCCTCCCCCATCTTAACATGCCTGAGCTTAGTCACGGGCAGACAGCCTGCCCCAGGGGAGCGGGGGCCAAATTTAAATAGAAGTCATGTCCTGAAGGTGTTATTGGGATGGCACGCCATTTTAATTGTGGGCCCCATTAAGGCACGAACCCGCCAGCTTTTCCTGGCCCAACAAAGATACCTTGCCCCCACAATTGCAGACTTTAGCGATCCCCCACTTCCTCACTTATCAGAGACCATTTCTGTAGGTCCCTGGTGGCAGCCTGATTCAACCCCCCACTGCCCCTCCCCCCCATTTTTTAACTCCACTTTTAGTGGAGTGGAATGATGTGAAGGGTAGGGCTGTGTCTCTGGGATTGAGGCAGTGTAGTTCAAAGAGGATCAGCCCATGGTGGGATTTGTTGAGCACTTCTGGATCTTGGATGAAATGCTTGATTTGGAGGTACTAATTCTACATTTAGCACCAAAAATTATTTTAATAGTCAGTTATTGCTTTCAACTGTGCCGTGTAAACCATCAACGATACTATGAGTTTGACTACCTCGAAAACTGATGTTAATTCTTTAAGAAAGAAAAAATGTACATTCATTTCATTTTTTACACAAAATGAGTTTCAACTGCTCCATTGATCAGGCTGCAGTAAAGTCTGAGAACACTTATGTTAATTCCTGTGGATTGCAAACTAGATTCTTACTGATGAACTTTCTTTTGGCGTAATGGTGTTCCCGGGTTCCATTAAGCAGTAATATTTGGAGTGTGTACTCTTGAGTGGGAGAAAGGCCCACAACAGTTGCTTTTGCTATATTTGTCTTCAGGATTATTTCCCGTTCAGAGGTACCTGTGAAAGAAACAGACTGTAACTACAAAAGTACATTCATAATGGTTACAGAGTAGGACATTTGCCACAAGCCAACATGAAATCAAGCCTCCTTATATTGCTCTAATAGTATACTAGGGCAACATTTCAGCTTCAACCTCCTTTAAGCACAAAGGCCTAGAAATTCAGTGGTGCCCCGTTTGGGGTGCCAGCCTCGTCTGGGTGCCGGAAGTACCGCCCCGGAAGTAGTCGCAGCCGCCCGCCGCAAATTCAGTTTGAGCGCCCCAGAGGGAAGCGCGGCATTACTCGAGGCGCCCCGCATCCCTCTTGGGGCACTGCAGCTGAAGATCGCAGCGCAACGTGCCGCAGCGCCACACGCTGCAGCACGGCGCGCTGCGGTACTGCAGGCCTTCCTCCCCTTCTTAAAGGGGAGGGGCCTGCTGCAGCACGGGCGACGATCGCGAGTGCCGGCAAAAGAGCCTGGCACCGAGGAGAAGTGCCGGGCTCTTGGGACACAGCCGGTACTCCACGCGGGGGGGGGGTGGGGGGGCTCAGGAGGCCGGGGATGGCGGCGCGGAGAGGTGCTGGCAGGCGGCCAGCAAAAAAAATGGCCGCCTCGCACCTCAGCGCCTCTACCGCCGCAGGTAGGCCCCCCTGAACCGGTCGCAAATAGCGACCGGCGTTAAAGCAGGGGGCGCTACTAAATTTAGCGATCGGGGCGGTAGCGGGAGGCGTGGGCAATGGCGTCCAACCCACTAAGTGCCCTCCTAAGGCGCCAACGGGTGGCGCAGCCCACTGAATTTCTAGGCCAAACTGTGGTAGCATGAAGTATCATCCTTACTATTTTTCTTCTGAAGACCTCTAAAAGCAAGACAGCAAATTTAGTGAACAATTTGAGTCTGTGAGCTCATGTCTATTATGTAATGAATGGACCACTTGAAAAATACTGGAACTCTGATGAAGAATTCATTAACCTTGAGGGCCTATAGAGTGAAAGAGCAATAGAGATTACTAAAATAACAACAGAAAACGCTGGAAAAACTCAGCAGGCCAGGCAGCATCCATGGAGAGAGAAACAGATTTAACATTTCAGGTCTGGGACACTTCATCAGAACTGGAAAAAGCTGGAGATGTAACAGATATTAAGCAGGTGCAGAGACAGGAGGGGGGGAAGGAATTGAAGGAATATACTGTGCTTCTGTTAGAGGCAGGAAAAATAAAATGTTGCAAATGGGAATGACAAAATCATACAGCATGAAAAATGGGGGCAGGAGTTATAGATTGAAATTGTTGAACTCAATGTTGAGGCCAGAAGGATTTAAAGTGCCTAATCGAGAAACAGCACCTCATCTTTCGATTAGGCACTTTAAATCCTTCTGGCCTCAACATTGAGTTCAACAATTTCAAACTATAACCCCTGCCCCCATTTTTCATGCTGTATGATTTTGCCATTCCCATTTGCAACATTTTATCTTTCCTGCCTCATACAAAAGCACAGTATATTCCTTCAATTCCTTTCTCCCCTCCTGTCTCTGCACCTGCTTAATATCTGTTACATCTCCAGCTTTTTCCAGTTCTGATGAAGGGTCCCAGACCTGAAACGTTAACTCTGTTTCTCTCTCCACGGATGCTGCCTGGCCTGCTGAGTTTTTCCAGCGTTTTCTGTTGTTATTTCAGATTTCCAGCATCCGCAGTATTTTGCTATTATAATACAGATTACTATATTTGGTATGTCTCTATCTTGCATTGTTAAGATATTGATTAATAAGGTACTGATAGTGATGTGAAGATCAAATGGTGAAGCAGGGAGCTGGTGGATTCAATTCAGAAGTATTATGAGTGTATAAAGAAATCAGCATCATGAATGAATGGCAAGTTACCAACAGCCAACGGGAAGGGCAACTGAAAAACTGATTCAAGATCAAATAAGCAGAGACTAAGGGGTCATTTTGTGAGGCTCCTTTGTCAGCGGGTGAGGTTCCCTGCCGCAGAGTCATACTTGGAAATTTAACTGCTACGTTTGACCACCTTATACTACTTATAAGTGAACATGAATGAAGACGAACGTAACAATACTGTATTCAACGAGTGGTTTACTATGTTTGTGAAATGTGCAGGTTGCTGTGGATGTGGACATGTTCAATCTAATGCACCCTTGAAGGAACCGAGTTATTACAAAGTTTGACCATTTTATCAATCAAATAAAAAAAACTTGTTTTTAAAAAATGTTTTGGCACTTTGTCCCATCAGCATATTGATGCCTTTTTTACAGTACTAACCTGTACAGACATGTAGCACTATTTTGGCAACCTGCCGAGAGAGCATATTTGATACTGAAGGTATTCAAACCAGGTTTGTTTTTGTTTTGGCATGAAAGCAGTTCCTCACTTACACACAGGAACACAACTTGTAACTGACCTCATGCTTAAAAAATGGAACAGCCACTTCAGCCTTTTAAAATTAAATGCTTCAGGGATATATTTACAGGGTGAAATTCCTCTTTTAATGAAAGACAGGGGAATGTCTGTTTTTCTCTGTGATTAACAAGTTGCCAACAAAACCGTGGAATACCCGGCTTTCAAATGCACAATTCTTGAGAATGCAATTTGTTCACACGTTTTTATGGAAAAGGAACAGTAATTGAGAGAATTCTTTCAAAATGGACATTAATGTCACTGCAACTCTTAAGATGCTTTTACATTGGGCCCTTCTGTAGTTTTGATCGCAGGGGTGCTATATGCCAGCTCCTTGGAGTTACATGGCTGAAACAAATCTTCACCCAGACAGCAGAATTGTAAATTCTCAAAGAATCTGGATTTCCCTGCTCATGTGCAAGTGAAATATCATTACAGGTAGACTACCCTTTATCCGGACTTCCGAAAACCGAAACCCTCTAAAAACCGAAGGTTTTTTCGGTCAGCGTAAGTCGTGCGCACGACATGACCAGAGTGGCGCACGACTTACAGGCCTAGCCGGATAAGGGATAGTGTAGCATTTTTCCGCACTTCTGAAAACCGAAATCGCTCAGCGTAAGTGTACCAGCCTTTATCCGCACATCCGAAACCAGAAAACCTCTGAAAGCCGAAAGTGGAGCAAACATGACTTCTGAAAACCGAAATGCGCACGACCACGACCCCCGCCGACCCCCACCCCCGACCCCCCGGCCGAACCCGACCCTCACCGACCCCCGACCCCCCCGCCGTACCCCACCCCCGCCGACCCCCACCCCATTTCGGATAAGAGATAGTGGCCTAGAAATTCGGTATGGCCCCGCCAGGTCTTTTGCGCCCGAAATTTTGCGCCCGCCAGGATTCCCATAGCGCCCGCCTAAAATTCAGTTGCGACGGGCCAAGACGGCGGCGGGCGCTATTGCAGGGTTTGGCCGCCTCGCTACGGGCGATGAATGTCACTTTCAGGCGTCCAGCTCCCGCTGCGGCACCCGATGCGGTGCGGCAGGCTGGGGTACTGCAGGCCTCCTCCTTCTCTTAAGGAGGAGCTGCCTGCAGCCGTCAGATCACCGGTGGATTCCCCCGGCAAATGAGCCCGGCACCACGGAGAAGTGCCGGGCTCGCGGGACTCAGACATCAATGCCGCGGGGGGGTGGTGCAGGAGTCTGGGGAGGGAGGTGCGGGCAGGCGGCCGCCGGGAAAGCGGCCGGCCGCCGCTCCACCTTTATGCGCCGGCCTTTCGGAGCTGCAAGACCCCGTTTCACAAACGCTGTTTGCGGCTGCCACGGGCGAGGCGGCCGCAACTGAATTTGGCCATCGGGCCGGAATAGCATTGCAACCGGGGTGCTGCGCACACCGATGACGTCATCGGTGCCGGCGCGGCGCTACCGGCTAACGCCGACGTTAGGGTCCATCTGAATTTCGGGCGATAAAAAACTTCAGGCGCAAACCACTTTATAGCCAATAAGTGGGCGCAAACGCGACTGAATTTCTAGGCCAGTGTATCCTTTATCCGCACTCCCGAAAACCGAATTACCTCTGAAAACCGAAGTGTTTTCGCGCACCTTCCGAAATCCGAAATTTTCCTAAAACCGAAACACGGCTGGTCCCGAGGTTTTTGGATAAAGGATAGTCTACCTGTACTGCCATTTCATTACAGCTTGTAAACAACAACAACTTGTATTTACAGAGCACCTTTAACCTAGTAAAATGCCCCAAGGCTCTTCAGCAGATCCAGCAGAAATTGACACCGAGCCAAAGAAGGAAGAGACATTAGGACAGGTGACCAATAGCTTGGCCACAGAGGTTGGTTTTAAGGAGCTCTTAAAGGAGGAGCAAGGTGGAGAGGTTGAGGAAGTGAATTCCACAGTTTAGGGTCTAGACAGCTGAAGGCACAGCTATCAATGATGGGGCACTGGAAGTGGAGGATGCACAAGAGGCCAGAGGAGCGCAGAGTACTTGGAGGGTTGTAGTGCTGGAGGAGGTTACAGAGATAGGGAGGGACAAGGCCATGGAGGGATTTGAGCACGAGGATGAGAATTTTAAAATCGAGGCGTTGGTGGACCGGGTGCCAACGTAAGTCAACGAACACAGGGGTGATGGGTGAACGGAACTTGCTGCAAGTTAGGATACAGGCAGCAGAGTTTTGGATGAGCTCATTAAGAGCCTAAATCAATAATAAAGTTAGAGATCATGAAAGACCATAAATGTAACTCAGTAAGTAGGATTTTCATTTCTGTGCTTTTCTGCAACTAGCAGAGCATTTTTCAGAAGGAAGTTCATGATGAAACTGACAGTTATGATAAAACCTGAAATAAACTCTCGTGCTAGGCTATGTTTTCAACATTTTATTCAGATTCAAGCAATGCTGGGTGGAAATATTCTTGTTGGCCATAAAATTAGGAGGAAATTCCACCTATTGACCATAAACAACCCAGAGTGAGGAAAGGTAAATGTCAAATCACTATTTATTAGATTGAATTGTTGAACAAATAGAGAGTCACTGTTTCCTCTGACGAAAGGAAGCCAAATAAATAAAATAGACGCCCCCCCACTCCACTGGAGTTTGTACTTTAGTCACCGTGGGCATGGCCTTCCTGTTGACGTTAGCACAAAGCATCAGCTGGAGCTGAACTTTCCACTGTGAATAGCGATAACAATGCTTGCTACCAGGTTTCCAATCTTTCAAGTGTAGGTAGCTAATTACAGAGCTGGGGGTATGGAGTGAGGGCCAGGAAGGGGGGCTGGGCGGGGGGGGGACGGGGGTGAGAGGCGAGTAGAAAAAGGGGGAGGAACAGTTAAATACAGAAATTAAGCTACTGACCCAATATTTTGGGGTCAATTGTAACCCCAAGCGGGTTTCGGGCAGGCGGAGGTGGTGTGACTGCAAAATGCACTTGCTGGCCCAAGTCTGGGGCAGATGGTATTTTAACTCCCGGACCTCATCTACATGCTGTCGGTCAGTTGCTCGCCCAGAACGGGTCAAAGCGGCAGCCACAGCTGCCCAGTGGACCAAAGAGGAAATTGGGTAGCCAGAGGTTGCCGGCCAGCATTAAGGCAAGGCTCACCTGTAAACAGATAAGTCGCAGGGAGGAGGGTCTTGCGGGGTGGGGTGGGAGGGAGGGGGCAGGAGAGGAAGTTTGTTCCACTGTCAGATTTCGATTAAAGTAGATCAAAAACCAACACACTCCTCACCCCATGAAAAATGTTCAGAATTGAAATCCAGAAAATTGTTCCAGTGCTTCACCAGGGAAATTGCCATTAATAATATTTTTAAATTGTTGTTCAGAAAATAGAAACGTTATAGTGAAAACTAAGGCCTAGAAATTCACTTGGGCGCGGGCAGCTCGCTCGCGCCCAAAAGTTAGCGCTGGGCGGGGAGGCATTAGCGCACGCCGTATATTCGTCTTCTGCGCCCCAATTCGGAAGCGGGCGCTATACCAGGGTGTGCCCGCCTCCGTTTGGGGCGCTGCAACTGAATATCGGCGCGCTAGTTGCCGCAGCGCCACCCGATGCGGTGCGGCAGGCTGCGGTACTGCAGGCCTCCTCCTTCTCTTAAGGGGGAGGTGCCTGCAACGGCCGGAGCCCCGATCGCGAGTGCCGGCAAAAGAGCCCGGCACAACGGAGAAGTGCCGGGCTCCACAGAAACCAGCCGGCAATGCCGCGGGGGGGGGTGGAGGAGGCCGGGGAAGGAGGTGCGGGCAGGCGGCCGCCGAAAAAGCGGCCGGCCGCACCTTCAGCTTTAAAGCGCCCCACTATGGCAGCAGGACGGCCCCGTTTTCTGTTCGCTGTTTGCGCCCGCTTCGGAGGAGGCGGGCGCAAATAAATATGGGGATCGGCGCGGTTTCGGGGCGTTACGGGCCACCGCGCACACCGATGATGTCATCGGTCCCGGCGCAGCACTAACGGCTACCGCCGCCAATACCGCTGCACTCAATTTCCGCGCTACCACGCCGCCGGCGCAAAAGACCTCTTTAGGCGCTAAGTGGGCGCAAGGCCCACTGAATTTCTAGGCCTAACTCTTTAAGCTCAATATTATTAAAATATTATTGAGACTTCGGATTTTTCACAGAAATTGTAAGAACAGCCCAAAAAGTGAGATTTGGCAGAAATTTGAGAAACAGATCCAACCAGAAACAAACACAGAAAAAGGGGGGGGGAAGAGTCCTACACACAATGTATTAATCTACCCCT
Source organism: Somniosus microcephalus (assembly GCF_052327205.1). NCBI lineage: Eukaryota > Metazoa > Chordata > Chondrichthyes > Squaliformes > Somniosidae > Somniosus > Somniosus microcephalus. Next base: position 156,267,153 of record NC_140999.1, read on the forward strand.
TATCTTTACAGATGCTGTGCATTTCCAGCATTTGCAGTTTTTCCTTTTTATTTAGACATACCTTAATGTAAGGCTTGTCTTACTCCTTCTGTCAGCCTAAACTCCAAATGGCTCCGGCTGCTTCATGTGGTTTTATTCTTTCAGTGATGTCAGTAAGGAAGCCCTACAGGTTTAGTTCAGTGAAATTGGGGTTAAATTGCCAAGGGGAGAATTTCCATAGGGATTCAGCTCCCCTTTCACCAGGCAGTAAAATATTGCCAAAGGAACCTTTCCATTATTGTGACTGGGAGGAAGCCCAGAGAATGATGGCATACTATCAATTAACGTGAAAACCCTTAGTTTCATTGATGACTCAATGCTTATATCATTGCCTAAAGTAATGAGACATATACTTCAGGAGGGTCATAGGTTCACTCGCTGGTCGTTACTGTTAGCTGATCTCACCAGGGCAGCAGTAGAAGTGCTGCAATTGGTCTTAGCATCCCTGGGCTAGGAAGGAGAAGTATCAGCAAATATTCCCGTTCCTGATTGTTTTCCATTATTTTCCAAAGGTCACTTTATTTTTTTTGTTTTCCTGTACTACTATATGTGAATGTGAGATGAGGATAGGATTGGGTTTGGCTGAATTATGACCTCATCTTCCCCACACCCAAACATCCTACTAACATTCATTGCCAAGACTTGCACATGATCACTTGGGTGAGGTACTTAAGTGCTGCTGGCACCCATGCAATTGTACCCCAGCATAAGTCACCACTATCAGGAGAGATGAGGAAGAAAATGCTACAAAAATGCATATGTACAGTTTACTTTTCACCAAGGAAGTGTAAAAAAAAAAGTCCCTTTACCTGCTGACGGCTTTACGCGTACTTTATACCCATGTTTGTTTCCATCAGCTTCTTTCCATTTCATCTGCAGCCTGTCTTCAGACAGAACAGTTAATTTCAATCTACCTAATTGCAGGAACAAAAAAAATATCGAAGAAACTGTTTAAAAGAAACTATATAAATGTGTTTTAAGAATTAAAAAAAAAAAATTTGTTTGAAGTAAAAAATGTAACATTAGGATGAGTTAAGAGTTTGGAAATTTGTAATGTCATCAATCTTGGGATTCCACCCATCTGCAGCGCAGTACACCTGCAGCATGGCTGGCCTCCCCAAAAAATGCAAGGCAAGCCTCTCCCAATCATGGTTGTCAGCTCTCAGTGCCTGGGAACTAAGCTCAACCATCAATGATATTGTGGCAAAGGTTGGTAAAAAAACAAAGACAATTTAGAAATGTATAAGGCACTCCAAAGAGGAACATAGAGAAGTGGGGTTTTGTTTTGCTGTAAAATCCAACAAAATATCTAAGGTTGAGAGTCTTCCTAAAGGAGTAAATGATCGCCTGATGACTATCAGACTTTTGTTGTCTTGTAAGAGGTATGCCACCATTATTAGTACCTATGCAGCAACCATGACAAACTCCGATGAAACCAAAAATGAATTCTATGAAGATCTAGAGTATGTCATCTCGCAGGTTCCTAGAAAGGACAAGCTAATTTTCATAGGTGACTTCAATACTCATGTAGGAGTTGACCACCAGTCCTGGAAGGAAGTCATTGGCAGGTACGTCATAGGGAAGTGCAATAATAATGGAACATTGCTCCTTAGGGTGTGTACAGAACATCATTTGACCATCACCAACATCCTCTTCAAGCTTCCAAGCAAATACAAAACGACATAGATTCACCCTCGCTCCAAATCATTGGTACCTGATTGACCACATACTGGTTCGCCAGAGAGATGTCAAAGATGTTAAGATCACACGAGTCATGCTGGGAGCTGAGTGTAGGATGGACCACAGATTCAAACTTGATCCACAGATAACTCCATTTCGACCACAAGGTTACAAACCCCCTAGAAGATTTAATATCACCAGACATAAAGCAGCAGGAGTGGAAGATCAGCTCTGTCAAGCTGTGTAATATCATCTCAGCACTGTCAAATTGGAAATGGACTGGAAAAACTTCAGGGATGCCTTATACTCTGCAGCCAGTAAAACCCTAGTGCCAAAAAAACAGAAAACACCAAGATTGATTTGATAAGAATGACACAGAGATCACTGAATTGGACATTGCCAATCACAACCAGTGCTGTGCTGCCAGACTGCCTATCTGACATCAGGTTATAGATAAGCCAGAATTTTCTCCAACCGAACATTCGTAAGAACAAAGATATCCTATTTGACTCTCACCAAAAGCTCAATACCCTGGACATTGACTCAGCCCTCTTCCAGCTTTTCACTCAGGCTCCCCCAATCCTATGTCCCATCCATAACATTGTCCTCTAATTTTATCCTCCTGTGCATTCTCCTCCCTCCTCCTGCTCCACCATCAGTGGCAGAGCCTTCAGTCACCTTGCTCCCATACTCTAGTATTTTCCTAAAATCCTCTGATTTAATATTTCTCTCCCCTTTAAAAGGCTCCTCAAAACTTTTATTTTACCCATGTTTTTAGTCATCCAGAGCTCTGCTGCTCATATCAAATCCAGAACTACAATAAGTCCCAAACTCCAACGACGCCTGTCACCGACGATCTCTGTTGGCACCCGTAATACATCATTCTCAATTTAAAATCTTTTCACCTTACTCCACCTTAACTCTATGACCTCCTCTATTCCCATGATCCAGCACATACCCTCTATTTTTTGAACAACTTTAGTCTTGTATCCCTTTCCTTCCACTGGGTAGAATTCATGACGGGGAAAATTGGGCCTGTTCATTGTCATTATTAGTGCCAACAACTTGCACCTTTAAAGCAATAAAATATCTCAAAGCACTTCATTGAGGTGAAAATAACCAGAAATCGAGTAGTGCTGTGAGTGTTTTTTTCTGTCTTTTAATACTCCTGTGAAGCGCCTTGGGATGTTTTACTACGTTAAAGGCACTATATAAATACAAGTTGTTGTTGTTGAGAAGAGTTGGGGTAGTGACCGATGGCAAGATCAAACAGGCAGATTTTAAGGAAGCTTTTGAAGGTGGCGAGAGAGGTAGAGAGGCAGGGGGCTCTGGTTCGGATGACAGTTATAAACTGCTTGCAATTTACTTAAGATAACAACTTTTAAAAAGTCAAGGAATTAACAAAGGTTATTTGGCGGAAGATGGAGTGGTGGAGGTGGGGATGCAAAGGAGGTCACAGTTGGAAGAATGGAGAGCACATACTGGAAGTTAGGACTGAAGGAGGGTGTAGAGATGGAGAAGAGGTAAAGCCATAGAGCGAGTTGTAGATGAAAACAAAGAAAGAATGGGGTTTAAGAACCAAATTGCCTTTTCTCATTCCTTAATTCCTTTATGTTTTTATCTTGTTTGAATCTCAAGCACTTTATGACTATCATCTGAACCAGAGATGAGATTATACCCAGTTCTTTAGCTATATCAGAATCCACATGGTAACTTTCATGGGGTAATTTTATCCCACTTTGGTTCTTTTTTACTGGTATTGTGTATTGTGGCAATCGCTGATGGTCAGTGCTCTCAGTGTAGGTAATCAGGTCTCCAGTTTAAATATATCATGCTATATTGTCAAATCACCAATCAAGAATCAAAGTCTATGGCCTAGAAATTCATTAAGGCGCTGCCAGCTTTGCGCCCAGTTAACGCCTAAAGAGTGATTTTGCGCCAGAAATCAGTTTGCGCAGATATTCAGCGCAGCGGTATTGGCGGCGGTAGCCGTTAGCGCTGCGCCGGCACTGATGACGTCATCGGTGTGCGCAGTGCCCCGGTTCCGCCCCGAAACCAGCCCGATCCCCATATTTAATTGCGGCCGCCTCCTCCGAAGCGGCCGCAAACAGCGACCAGAAAACGGGGCCGTCCTGCTGCCTTAGTGGGGCGCTTTAAAGCGGAAGGTGCGGCCGGCCGCTTTTTCGGCGGCCGCCTGCCCGCACCTCCTTCCCCGGCCTCCTCCACCCCACCCCCCCCCCCCCCGCGGAATTGCCGGCTGCTTTCCGCGAGCCCGGCACTTCTCCGTGGTGCCGGGCTCATTTGCCGGCACTATCCAGCGGCGATCTCCCCGTTGCAGGCAGCTCCCCCTTAAGAGAAGGAGGAGGCCTGCAGTACCACAGCCTGCCGCTCCGCAGCGGCTGGCGCAGCGGCGCCAAGAGCGCTGATATTCAGTGTCAGCGCCCCAAGCGGAGGCGGGCACACCCTGGTATAGCGCCCGGTTCCGAATTGGGGCGCTAACAATGAATATCTGACGATCGCTATAGGCTTCCCGCCCAGCGCTAACTTTTGGGCGCTAGCCAGCTGGCGGGGCCATAGTGAATTTCTAGGCCTATGCTTCTTTATTTAATCCTGGGCCTGTAACTTATGAGAAACTATAAATCACATCTTTTAATTATTGAACATTTTGGGGGGAAAATTGGCTCACGCCCCCTTTGGGGCACTAGCTTCGCCGGGGTGCTACTTTTAACGCCCTGAAAAAGTTAGCACCCCCGCGCACGAAATTCAATGGTAGTGCCCGAAGCAGGAGGCGAGGCTCTACTGGAAGCGCTCCCCCTCGCTCTTGGGGCGCTCCCATTGAATATCGCGGCGCTATGTACAGCAGCGCCACGCATGTCGACACGTAGCGCCGCGATACTACAGGCCTCCCTCCCCTGATTAAAGGGGAGGGGCTTAGTGCAGCACGTACTGGGGCCCTGCTGGACCACCGGGGAGGGGGTGCAGGCAAAACAGCCTGGCACTCAAGAGGAGTGCTGGGCTGACTGATCGCGGTCAGCGCCCCGCAGGAGGAGGCGAGAGGGGGCAGGTGCTGGCAGGCCGCCCAAAAAAAAATGGCCGCTTGGCACCTGCCCTTTAATTATCGCCGCTCCGGCCGCAAAAACGCCCTCCTGACCCTGTCGGACATAGCGTCCAGCGGTAGGTCAGGGGGAGCGAGCCAAGTTTGCGGCCGGGGCGCTACACACAGCGATGACGTTATCACCAGAGGCGCAGCACCGCGGGGTGCTAACGGCTACCGCTGCCGCTAACCTCCCGCTGAATTTCGTGGGAGGTGTTAGTGGTGCCGCGCCCAGAGGCTAGTTGCTTTGCGCCCTGTTAGAGCCCCCTGCGCAAAGCAACCAAATTTTTTCCCTTTTGTTTCTAAAGTTCAGCAGATTTTTAAAAAGCTCTGATTAGTTGAAGTGACTTCAAACAATTAGGAATCTCACAAATGAAAAAAATGACTCCCTTGTAGCTCTTTGCATCTCCTGTGATACAAAACATTAAAAATAATTCCCTGTACATTTCTAGCACTAATCTGAAGAAGAGTGTGGATACACAATGGGCCAGAAATTCCAGAACGGGGCTTGCAGCGCGTGCAAGCCCCGTATTTGCACTTACCCCGCGCTCCTGCCGATCAGCTTCTGGGACGCCTGAACTTGGAGAAATTGAAAGCACATTCCCGGGCAGCGTATGACGTCACGCCACCCAGGAGTGCAGCCAGCGCGGACCCAGGAGCGTGCAGTGTAAGTGAGACACGCCCCTTGAGGTCTCAGTTTCACTGGACACGCCCCCAATGTTTCTGTCAAGCTGCTTTGCTTTTTTACATGCAAAGCAGCAGTTTAAATAGGTTTTTGGAAGTTTTTTGAAGATTTTGGTAACTTTTATAAACTTTTTTAAATGTTTACATTATTTTGAGTAATCTGAAGTAGTTTTAAAGAGAATTAAAGCAATTTAAAGACTTTTAAAAGCCCTAAAAGAATTTTTTTAATTCCATTTATTTATTTAGCAATGTCGTCGTCATACGTGTCTTCACACTGTTCCCTTTGGGGAACTGTATGAAGTGGTGGAAGGATTTATGGCCGTGATTAACGCTCATTCCGTGACCGTAACCATCTTTGAACCAGCCATTAGGGCGGTTAGTCCTATGGCGGGAGGGTTTTACGGGCTCCCACAAGCTATACAAGGAGGGGGGGGGCCACCCACACCCACGGACGCAAATATCCCACTGGATGTCAACCCAGAATTTAGAGCCGGAGCTCCGACTCCACTTGCCGGGACTGTCTGGAGCGGGGTTCGAAACCCTACCCTGATCTGGCCCAGTGGCGGGGATCCTACCACTATGACAAACGCCCAATCCGATTAGCTACGTGAAATGGCAGCATAGGGCTCTAGTCACGGGGAGGGAAAAGGCGCAGGAAACGTATGGGTGTCACCTTTTGTGCGGAGTGGGCCTTTTGCGTAGCAGTAAGCATCCCCGCCGTTGGGCCAGAAGGAGTAGGGTTTTGAACCCCACTCCAGACAGTCCCGGCAAGTGGAGTCGGAGCTCCAACTTTAAATTCTGGGTGGACATCCAGCGGGATACTTGCGTCCGTGGGTGTTGGTGGTCCCCCCCCCCTCAGATGGGTTGTGGGAGCCCATAAAACCCTCCCGCCATAGGACTAACCACACTAATGGCTGGTTCAAAGATGGTTACGGTCACGGAATGAGCGTTAATCACGGCCATAAATCCTTCCACTACTTCATACAGTTCCCCAAAGGGAACAGTGTGAGGATACGTGCGATGATGACCTCTTGCGCAATGCACCTCCTTGGACCCTCAGTCGCAGATGCGAGAGGGCAAGTCGTGCAAGTGTTAAATTTTTTATTTTATTGACATGTAAAATGTTGGCCCAATAATTCCCTTCCAAATGCGCTAGTACGGTCGGGGTACTTACGCATCTGGCCGGATGAAATGCCGGTTTTCAGCATGCACAGTGCATGTGGGGAAAACCGGCATTTCCTGTCCTCTGAACGAAGGGGTTCAGAGGCAGAACGCGTGCGACTGCACAGGCAGCGCGTGCGCAGTATAATTCGCCGCTTTCATTAATGCTTTCAGTGAGGTCCAGTCATTACAACTTACACATGAAAAAAGCATGGGAACAGTTGCTACAGAGGCTGCGGAGGAAGATATTTCTTATCGTGGAGCTTCTGAAAGTATGTATGTCTGTATATATTCCTTTGCGTGTTATGTATATATTCCTTTACTTATGTGTATGAATGTATTATTTAATTATGACTTTCAGAGAAAGTAACTTATTGGAAAATCATAATTAAAAACATACATTCATAGTAAAGGAATATAAAACATACATACATATACGTAAAGGAATATATGTGGACATACATACATAACTCATTCTCACATTCCATTCACACAGCCACAATTGCTCCTTCTACCTACCGTTCTGAAAACCCTTTAAAAAAAAAAAAATTTTAACTTTAAAACTTACTTAAAATTTCTTAAAATAACTTCCCTCCCTTTCCCAAACAAAAATATTGCATTTCAAAATCTCCACGATAAAATATATCTTCCTCCGCAGCCAATGAACCACTTTACACTTGCTTTTTTTCAGTGTAACTTCTAAGGACTTAACCTCACGGATTTCATGAATGAAATCCATGAAGTTCACTGCGCAAGCGCTGCCTGTGCAGTCGCACGCGCTCGAGGTCTGGAAATGCCGGCGTTCCCCGCATGCGCTGTTCATGCTGAGCGCCGGCATTTCCAACGGCCAGAAGCGTGAGTAAGCCGACCGCACTCACGCTTCTGGCCTGGAATTTCTGGCCCAATCTTCCATAATACACTATTTTTGGTACAAACTAAAATAAATGTGACTTATTTCATTCTGTTGCAAAAATGTGTAGTCTGTATTTACCATGCCCTCAGAACACCCCAAAGCATTTTAAACCAAGTTTTTATTTATCACCAAAACTTTATGCGATGATAATTTAGAGACACTTAAATAGTACTGTAAATAGATTTAAAATACCATTACAAAAAAATCTGGTTTATTCAGATCAAATCCTTATGTGACTTATTTTAAGCTACTTCGGTTTTAAGTCCATTTAACTGTACTTGTTTAAGCTTTGCTATTTTCCGTTATTTCTATAATAGCTGTGTTACAACAGTAACTACACAATGTTATTCATTCTATGTGGAATGCTTTTGGACCTGTCTGAAAGATTTAATAAGGCACTTTATAAGTGCAATTATTTTTTTAACAGTTAATGTTGCTAAATAAATTCATTTCAGTTCTGAAAAGGGGTCTCCATCGGAAACATTAACTCTCTCTTAATTCTCTTTCAAATGCTGACAAGCCTGTTCTGCAGTTCCAATATTTTCTGTACTTTATTCATGATGTTTTTAATTTCATTGATGCTTTATTACCAAAGAAACAAGTTAAAATCCTCACAATATAATACAGCACTGTAGATGACAATACCATCTTTATTGTAGCACATTACGATGAACAGTCACAAATCTCTGCTAAATGTAACAGCTGTGCTGATACAAACTGGTCTTCCTGGGACAATTACGTTTTGATCTGTGATGAAGTCTTTCACCCTCATAAACCTAATTAGCATTTGCTGGTATTATCTTTGTGTTACTGAAACAGAGTAATCACTCTATCCAGTAACTGGGTAAAAAGAAACAATAGCCATTGCAATGCAATTCCTCCTTAGAAAAGGGAAGGAATTAAAGAAAATCAATTAGACCAGTGCAGAGTGAAAAAACTGAAAACTCTTTCCAGTTATTTAATTTTAAAAACATGAATACATTTTGTAAGATATATTTCAAACAGCAATGCTGTACAGTTATAAACGGATAATTAGTTATGAGATTGTAAGAGGAAAGGCATTACACTGGGTCATTTGATCTAAAAAGTGCTCTGTTGCTGCATTCCTGGTTGGAATGAATACTGAATAGAGTGAATAATTAACAACTACCGGTATTTACTTAAAAAATCACTTTTATCTACAACTATAACTCAGATTTTATACTTACAAAAATGCTGCTCATTTTTCTTATTTCCTGTACAACAGCCATTAAACATTCAAATGACAGAATGAAAGTGAAGACCACAAAGAAGAGTTCATATTGCACATATAAAACACATTTGTCCTGTATATGAATACAGAAATTGTCATGCTGTTAAATGGCTCAGGGGGCACAAGAGAATATTGCACATAAATTATGAACAATCGATGTTATTCAATTCTAACATACTAAAATTGTTAATATAGCATCGTTAACCAAGCGCTTTGACTGACTTCTTAATACTTCAAGTGATAAAATCCTAACATTTGTTAACAATAGTTTTGTATGTGGGCAATAGTCACACCTCTTATACAGCATACATATACTTAGCTTTAAACTCGATAACAATGACAACTGAAGTAAAGACTAAAGCTAACAGCATCACTTTCTGGTTTTATTTCAGTCCAGTTTAATAGCTAGTCTTGAGACAGGCGTTGGTCAAGAAGTGATATCCAGAAGAAAACTGGCATTCAGAATAAAGCGTGCCTCTTTGGCATTTAACAGCAGATCTCCCCTAGTGCTGCTCACAGTGAGTCAGAGGTTATGCTATTTATAAGTGCAGGAGCCTTATGCAATATAATGCACAATGCATTTTGCTCCTTCTAAGGTGCAGCTGTGTGTAATGCGGTCTGTCCCTTTACAGTCACAAGGTCTAAATATGGACATCTTGAGGTCAATTAGAGGCTATTTGCATTTAGGAACATCTTGAGGTTAATTAAAAAGTATTTTCTGTTGCTGGGAAAGTTTTTCCTGTAGATTTTCTTTCCTCATACTTTATTGTAAGTGTGACACAGAAATTTGCATGTTTGACAAAATGTGGCAGCTGAGGTACAATGGAAGGCGTTTGAAACTTCTATATATACAGTAGTGGATTTCCCGTGGCACTGCATATGGTAAGCTGGAAGATATGATCGAGGTTTGAGAGAAATGCAATGAGAGGCAGTGTGGCAAGTGGATAATAAAATTCTGTTTTGATTGGCTCACATTTCCCAGAAACCAATCAGAAAAGTATAACAGGCTTTTTGTGCTTAAAATTTGCCACGTGCTGTACCTTTGGGCAGATTTCTTGCAGTGTTACTGACAGTAAGTTGGATGATACATGGTTTTATAAAGTCAGTAGCAAAATGCACATTGCATTATTCTGCTGCTAAGGAAAAACTGTGTGCTGTTAAGGCTACAAAGTCAAGTAATAGTTAAGTAGACAGCAACTGAATTCATTCAAAGCCTAACTGCTGTTCAGGCTGCAGGTCCAAAGATCGGTTTTGTTTGCCTAAAGGTGATTGGCAAATAAGAGGCTGCAGATATTCTGACTCTGGATTTTTTTGTTTCCTGAAGAGTTTTTTTCTGTAAATTCCAAATGACTCACCTTCATTTATAAAAAGGAGTTTGACACATAACTTTGGAGTATGACATACAAGCATTATGGACAGGAAATGTGCACTGTACATACCACTTATATGACTAGCTGATCTCCTGTGGTGTTGCTCACAGTGAGTGAGAGGCTATGCTATTTTGCTGTCCCGCGGCAGATCTCATTGCAGCATCCATACTAACATGAAAGGTAATTTAAAAAAACTAAAGGCCTTTTTAATTATTGAGATCAAGATTGCTAAGGCACTTAGACTTATGCTCTACATGGATTAATCACTTTAAATGTATGGCTGCTCTGTGGCAGATCTCTGTGCCACCTACACCGATGTTCAATATTTGAACTAAAAAGTGGCTATTAATTTGCCACAGCACTTAAAGAGTAAATAGTATATATTTGGATAGTATTATAACTCAACACGCCTGGTTCCTCCTTATCCACATACTGAATATTTTTGCACCACCTCTGTAACGTCCGTGTGTAATTGAGACACGGACTGCAGGAGTTGGTTACAACAGGTGTTTACTGAATGGAGACAAAACTGGAACTACTATACAAAGTTACTACACAGGCTTATATACCGGGGTGGTCACTACTGGTACTGCAGTATACAGGGGCTGCAGAATATAGTTCCTTCTTCAAAGTACATACACTACAATTCCTCCCCTTTTAGCTAAACAGTACATAACATTTGATTAATAATTAAATAACATATTTACAATTACAGTTGCTATATACATTAGCTGAAGTTAAGCAATTATAAATTCAGTCTTTGAGGAGGCTTCCTGATTCTGTCCGGATAACGCCTCTTTGGGGTATCAGGTTCTTCTGGCAAAGTTGATTCGGGATCAACATCGTTGTTTGGTTCGTCTGCTTCCAATATCACCGATTCGGAGGTAGATGCAATTGGTACTTCGGTTTCATCACCAGGTGTATCGGATTGTGGTGTGGATTTGACGTTTTCCAGTGACTCTAGAATCTGGTCAGCATGGCGTCTTACAATGCTCTCTCCAACATCCACGGTATACATTAGAGGTCCTTGACGTGTGCAGATCGTTCCTGGCTGCCATTTCTCTGTGCGGTAGTCCCGGGCCAAAACTGCTTGACCTATCTTAAAACTCCTGGTTGGCCTTTCATTCATATTCTGAAACTGCCTGTTCTCTGTAATGATCAATAACATGTCATTCTATAGTGGACACTAGGTGGAGCCGTAGAGCTGTGTAGAGCTGTATATAAGACTACACTACCCAGCTGTATATATATTAAAACTACATTACCCATGAGGCACTAGGCTACCCACAAGGCAGCAGTCAAAATGGAAGCCTCCACAGATACTGTACCTAGTCCACATGGGCTCAATAAAGTAACTAGCAAAAGCTAGCTGTGTTCATAATAAGAATGTCTATTTATTAATGAACATAAGATGGTACCAGGGTGGTGAAGATCTGCTGAAAATTGTGAAAACGACATGGAGAATTTGAAGCCACTAGAGCGTTTGAAACTCACAGAAAAAATCGACTACAATTGGCAGACTTTTAAACAACAATTCGAACTCTACATTGCAGCCATCGGATTCGGTACTAAGCCAGACGCAAAGAAGATAGCGTTGCTGCTTATGGTTGCAGGCCCACAGGTGATAGAGGTATTTAATACATTTGTATTTAATCCAGATGAGAACAGAGAAAAATTAGAAGATGTGCTAAAAAAATTTGATGCACATTGCTCTCCCAAAAAGAATGAGACGTATGAAAGATACATCTTCCGTTCTCGGACACAGCAACAAAATGAGACTTTTGATAGCTTTATAACTGATCTGAAACTGAAAGCACAGACATGTAATTTCTCTGAGCTGAAATCATCCATGATTCGTGACCAGATTGTGTTTGGTATTCATGATAAAAAAGTCAGGGAACATCTGTTGAGAGAAACCGAACTAAATTTGGAAAATGCAGTGAAAATATGCCAAGCCAGCGAGCTAGCTCGAAAGCACGCGAAGACTTTCAGTGAAATCAATAATGATGTGATTGTAATGAGTGATAATGCTGCTGTCGGTGCTGTGTCCTATAAGGGGAAGAAACATGGGCAGAACAGAAATGAAAAGCAATCGGAGGATGAAATTTTTAATTGTAAACGCTGTGGTTACAAACACCAGTTAAGACAATGCCCAGCGTTTGGAAAAATGTACACAAAGTGTAATGGAAAGAATCACTTTGCCAAACAATGCTTTTCAAAAGTACAAACTAAGAAAGGGCAACGAGTTAATGTAATTGAGGACACTGATTTAAGTGAGACATTTTCTGTAGGAATGGTGTCATGTGACAATATCAAAAAGGATACAGAAAATGTGCAGCCCTCAGAAATGGACAATGCTCAACATAAAGTTAATGCAGTAAAAGAGGACAAATGGATGATCCCACTGCAGGTAAATGGAGCATTAGTTACCTTGAAACTAGACACTGGGGCAAAAGCAAACTTAATCAGTATGAGTGACATTAACAATATGAAAGAAAAGCCAAAAATACAGAAAAAGTCAGTACTACTGAAGGACTATAATGGACAGAAAATAGATAGCTTAGGTGTATGCAGACTTAAAGTGACAGTCAAAGACAAAGTGCATCATCTCATGTTTTCTGTTGTGGCTGAAAGGCTTGATTCACTACTGGGTGACAAAGCTTGTGAGGACTTAGGACTGGTCAAAAGAGTCTACCATATAAACTGTGCCATAAGCAGACCAGATGACTCGATGGATTCTGTAGTGAATAATTTCCAGGATGTGTTCAAAGGATTTGGAGTTCTACCATTCACTTACAAGATCCAGCTAAAGCAGGATGCTCAGCCAGTGGTACATGCTCCACGAAGAGTTCCAGCACCCCTGCATGACCGGCTCAAGAATGAACTGGACAGAATGACCACACTAGGAGTCATCAGGAAAGTCGAAGAGCCAACAGACTGGGTTAACTCCATGGTATGTGTAAAGAAAAAGAACAATGATCTAAGAATATGCATGGATCCAAAGGACTTAAATGCAAACATAAAACGTGAACACTACCAGATTCCCAAGCGAGAAGAAATCACCAGTGAAATGTCAGGTGCCAGATACTTTACAAAGCTCGATGCCTCACAAGGATTTTGGCAACTAAAACTGGATGAAGAGAGCACCAAATACTGTACCTTCAACACACCATTTGGCAGGTATTGTTTCCTCAGAATGCCTTTCGGGATAATATCTGCATCTGAAATCTTTCATAGAGCGATGGAACACATAATTGAAGGTCTGGAAGGAGTTTGGGTCTATGTTGATGACATCATCATCTGGGGCTCCACACTGAAAGAACACAATGAGAGACTGACTAAAGTGCTACAGAGCATACGCCGGAATGGACTGAAGCTCAACAAAGCCAAGTGTCAGTTTGGCGTCCAGGAAGTCACTTTCCTAGGAGATAATCTATCTGGTAAAGGAATAGAGCCAGATATGGAAAAAGTAAACGCCATACTCAACATGCCCCGACCCACTGACAAAAAAGGAGTGGTACGCATCATGGGGATGATAAACTTCATTGGAAAGTTCATTCCTAACTTGTCAGCCAAGACAGCCTGTCTGCGAGACCTGCTACATAAAACAAATGAGTTCGCATGGACAGAAAGACATGAACAAGAGTGGATAAACCTCAAAACAGTGCTGACAACCACACCTGTACTGACCTTCTTTGACCCAACAAAAAGAATCAAAGTGTCAACGGATGCATCAAAAGATGGCGTAGGTGCGGTCTTGCTACAAGCAGAGGGTGAAGATTGGAAGCCTGTTGCCTATGCCTCCAGGTCTATGACTGATACTGAGTGTCGATACGCCCAGATTAAAAAGGAATGTCTAGGCTTGGTAGTTGGACTAGAAAAGTTTCATGGCTACATATATGGACTTCCCACCTTCACAGTTGAGACAGACCACAGCCCTCTGGTTGCCATCATAAAAAAAAACCTGAATGAGACGTCTCCAAGGATTCAACGACTCATGATGAAGCTGCAAAGATATGACTTTGAACTGATCTACACACCAGGCAAATACATAGTGTTAGCAGATGCACTATCCCGAGCACCCACAATGAGTCATGTGAGCTCTACTGAAGAAGACGTGGATGTTCATGTGAGTATGGTCACTGCTGTGCTGCCCGTGTCAGACACAAAATCAAAGCAAATAGCAGAAGAAACAGTAAAAGATACAGTATTACAAACAGTAATAGAGAACATTCATCATGGTTGGCCAAAAGGTTCCTGTCCAAAATATTTTCACATAAGGTCAGAATTGAGTGTCGCAAGTGGACTATTACTAAAACAGAACAGAATAGTCATTCCACAGGCTCTACGTCAAGACATGCTCAAAAGGATTCATGAGGGACACCTCGGAATTGAAAAATGCAAAAGCAGAGCAAGAGACACTGTTTATTGGCCTGGCATAAATAAGGACATTGAGAACATGATAGGCAAAAGTGAGACATGTCAGAAACACCAAAACAAACAAGCAAAGGAACCAATGATAGTAGCTGACATACCAACAGCACCATGGCAAAAGGTTGGTATGGACCTTTTTCATTTAAATGGTAAAGACTATCTAATAGTGATTGACTACTATTCTAACTATCCTGAGATGGCGCTGCTCTCAAGCACCACAGCAAGCAGTGTCATAATGCATGTGAAATCCATCTTCGCCAGACATGGAATTCCCAGGATTGCCATTAGCGACAATGGTCCGTGCTTCAACTGTAAGGAGTGGCAACAGTTTGCAGCACATTATGACTTTCAGCACATCACATCCAGTCCTTTGTATGCTCAGTCAAATGGTAAGGCAGAGAAAGGTGTTCAAGTTCTCAAGCAGCTACTGAAGAAAGCGACAGAAAGCAAGTCTGATCCTTATCTCGCCCTGCTGAGCTACCGAGCCTCACCTTTAGACTGTGGTTCTTCACCTGCTGAACTACTAATGGGTCGCAAGTTGCGCACCACGCTACCCTGCTGTGCAAAAGAACAGCAAAGTGAGGAACTGAGACAGAGACTTCAACTGTTAAAGCTGAAACAGAAATCATACTATGACAAGTCATCCAAAACTCTAAAACTATTGACAAGGGATGATGTTGTCAGGATTGAGGATCCAGATGCATGGAACAGGAAAGCTACAGTTCTTGAGGAAGTAGGACCAAGGTCATACACTGTTAGAACTGAGGAAGGACAGATTCTAAGGAGGAACCGCCGTTCCCTCCTAAAAACACAAGAGACTATTCAAGACCAGATTGATGACAATGCCACAACAGCATCTTGTCATTCACCGCCAGAACAATCTCATGAAGACACATCAGACTTACCTGTGTTGAGAAGATCCACACGTGAAGTAAAAGAGCCTGATAGACTTAATCTTTGAGTACAATGTAAAGCTTTGAAAATGTGTTGACTGTTTTGAAAATGTTTATGTTTATAGAGCACTAACAAAAGTGTTACTGATATTATCTTTATTGTTTTCTTGAAAGTTGATTGATATTGATTTTGTTAAACCTCAAAGAAAGGGGGATGTAATGATCAATAACATGTCATTCTATAGTGGACACTAGGTGGAGCTGTAGAACTGTGTAGAGCTGCATATAAGACTACACTACCCAGCTGTATATATATTAAGACTACATTACCCATGAGGCACTAGGCTACCCACAAGGCAGCAGTCAAGATGGAAGCCTCCACAGATACTGTACCTAGTCCACATGGGCTCAATAAAGTAACTAGCAAAAGCTAGCTGTGTTCATAATAAGAATGTCTATTTATTAATGAACATAAGATCTCTTCTGATGTTTGGCTTAACCAAATCCAAGCGGCATCTTAGTCTTCGATTGAAGAACATCATGGCTGGAGTTTGGTTGGTAACCGCATGTGTTGCATTCCGGTAGGCAAACAAGAAGTTATCCACCTTGTGTTGTAGGGGTATGTCTTCATTACACATTGCCTTGATAGCCTTCTTGAATGTTTGAACGAACCTCTCAGCCAATCCATTGGTGGCTGGATGATATGGGGCGGATGTGTAATGCTTAACACCATTGTTCTTTAAGAACCTCCGGAACTCTTCAGACACAAACTGTGGTCCATTGTCGGAGCAAATCTGTTCAGGCAGCCCATTTCTGGCGAATATGGTTCGTAAGACTGTGATGGTTTTTTCTGTGGTGGTTGAGGACATTTTTATTACCTCTGGCCACTTTGAATGTGCATCCACCGCAATTAAAAACATCGAGTCCATAAATGGACCAGCAAAATCAATGTGTACCCTTTGCCATGGAGGTGAGGGCCACTCCCATGGATGTAGAGGGGCTTGTGGTGGGGCGTTTTGGACCTTCTGGCATCCTGTACAGCTCTTGGTCATCTCTTCGATTTCTCTATCGATTCCCGGCCACCACACAAACGCTCTGGCTAAGTTTTTCATTTTTACCCCTCCCAGATGACCCTCATGAAGCTCATTGAGCACTCTATCCTTCAATTTGGGTGGAATTACTACTCTGGATCCACACATCAAGGTTCCTCTGCACACCGACAGCTGTTCTCTTCTCGGCGAGAATGCTGGCAACAGTGGTTCGCCATGTGCTGGCCATCGCTTCACCGTTAAATCATAGACCCTGGAGAGTGTCGGGTCATTTCGTGTTTCCTTTTCTATGTTTGCATTCGTCACAGGAAGACATTCGACTATAGTCGAGTGGAATATCTCCACTGGATCCACTGCAGGTGCTTCTTCCACCATCGGCAATGGTAGGCGCGACAATCCATCAGCATTCCCATGCTGTTTAGTTCCTTTGTACTCGATGTCATATTGTTGTGCCCCTAGGAAAAGGGACCACCTCTGTAGCCGTTGTGCTGTCACTATCGGGACGCCCTTCTTAGGGTTGAAAATGGAGACAAGAGATTGATGATCAGTTAGTAGAGTAAATTTCTGTCCGTGCAGGTAGTGATTGAACTTCTTCACCCTCCACACCAGGCTGAGGGCCTCTCTGTCAATCTGGGCGTAGTTACGCTCGGCTGCAGTTAACGAGCGTGACGCAAAAGCTATCGGCCTCTCTGAACCATCAAGGGATTTATGTGACAGTACCGCTCCAACGCCGTAGGGAGACGCATCACACGCCAGTCTTATCAGTAGTGATGGGTTGTAGTGAGCCAATACTTCTCTTGAAGTGATCAGGCCTTCACACTTCTAAAAGGCCCGCTTACATTCATCGCTCCATTTCCATGCCACTCCAGTTTGTTGCAGGGCGTTCAGTGGGTGCAGAATTGTGGACAAATTTGGCAAAAACTTATGGTAGTAATTCACCAATCCAAGGAATGACCTCAGTTGCGACACATTTTCAGGCGCTGGAGCCTTAACTACCGCTTCAATTTTGTCAGGGGACTTATGTAACCCCTCTTCATCAATCACGTGGCCACAGTACGATATTTGCTTCTTAAAAAACTCGCACTTGGGGCGATTGGCTCGTAGCCCATGTTCTCTTAGTCTAGTGAGCACCTGCTCTAGGTTGGCAAAGTGTTCACTGTCATTTTCACCTGTCACTAGGATGTCGTCCAAGTAACACTGAGTCCCCGGAATCCCTTGCAGGACTTGTTCCATTGTTCTTTGCCATATAGCCGGAGCTGATGCAACTCCGAATACCAGTCGATTATACTGGTAAAGACCTTTGTGAGTGTTTATCGTGAGATATTTCCCAGAGGATTCTTCAACCTCCATCTGCAAATATGCTTGCGCTAGGTCAATTTTTGTAGAACGTTTCCCTCCAGATAGTGAGGTGAAAATATCTTCTATCCTCGGAAGAGGATACTGTACTGTGTGAAGGACTGGGTTCACAGTCACCTTGAAGTCCCCACAGATGCGAACCTTCCTTGGCTCCTCAGACTTATTGTTTAACGTTTTCTTCATGACAGGAATGATGGGTGTTGCCCACTCGCTCCAGTCTACCTTAGTTAGCATGCCTGCATTCTCCAGATTCTCCAGCTCTGCCTCGACGGCTGGGCGAATTGCATATGGTACCGGTCTTGCTTTGAAAAACTTGGGAATTGCATTCTCTTCTATTTTTATCGAGGCGGTTACGCCTTTAAGAGTTCCCAGTTCCTGTTGAAATACCTCTTTAGCGTTAGCCAAGATTTTTGACAATCGTCCAGGTGTGACGTCGTCATCCTTTTTACCAGCCACCGTCAGTGCCTGAATGGAGTGCCAGTCTAAACTTATCTTTCTGATCCATTCACGTCCCAATAACGGTGGTCCACCATCTTGCAGTATGTACAGATACAATTTCTGTATTTCCTTGCCGTTGTATTCGACAGGCACCCTTATTTTCCCTCTGGGGTATACTTTCTGCCCCGTATATGTCTTCAAGACAATGGATGTGTCTTTCAAGGGTATGTGTGAGAATAGCCGCTCGTAGTCTCGTCGATTCATGATGGTCAGGGCTGATCCTGTATCCAATTCCATTTTGACTTGGGACCCTGCTATCGTGAGGGCGACCCAAATGGTTCGGTGATCCTCTTTTGTGATTACGTTGTGTAGTTTGAGACAGCTTAGTCTCTTGTTCCCGGATTCACTATCGCTCTTCTGGTCTTCGGAACTACTGTCCGTCATCTTTTGTACTTTCCTGTACTTTTCCTTAGTAGTCTTTTTGTTGTCGTTAGTCTTCTTCCCGGACCTGCAAACTCGTGCAATGTGTCCCATCTTTCCGCATTGCCTGCATGTTTTGTCCTTGGACCAGCAGTCCTTCTGGTCATGGGTTGTTCTGCCGCAGCGATAACATTTTTCAAATCCCCGTGTCATTTCATGGGTGCCGTATTCCTGTGGCTTTTGTTGTATTTCCGCAGCTCCCCTTGCTGCTGCTTCGTACGATACTGCCACGCTGAAAGCCTTATCTAGCGTCAGCTCTTTCTCTGAGAGTAACCTCTTCTGGGTTCCTTCACTCAGGAGTCCACAGACAAATTTGTCCCGTAGGGTATCTGCCAGTCCTGCTCCGAACTGGCAGTGCTTTGATAGCTTGCGTAGTTCCGTAAGGTAATCAGCATTGCTCTCATCTTTATGCTGATTTCTCCTGTGGAATTTAAATCTTTCTGCTATCAGCAGCGGTGTAGGATTTAGGTGTTCCTGTAGGATATCAACAATTTCGTTAAAACTCTTCGCCATTGGTTTGACTGGAGTGATCAGGTTCTGCAATAGGCCGTACGTTCTTGCGCCCATTAAGTTTAGTAGTACCGATGCCTTTTTCTCATCGGCTACTTCATTTACCTTGCAATATACTTCGACTCTTTCCACATACGCGGTCCAGTCTTCTATTGCATTATCGAAGGCAGTGATATTGCCAGTCTTCGGCATCTTGGAGATCTAAGATGGCGCCTCCCGCGCTTTGCCTTCTTCCCCGATTGAACAAAATGGCGCCTCCCGCGCTTTGCCTTCTTCCCCGCTGGATTAAGATGGCGCCTCCCGCGCTTTCTGTCTTTTCCGCTGCTGCTAGCGCTGTTGCTGGCGTTTTTATGCCTTGATGGCGATGCCCTATGGTCTTCGCGCACTTCCCCCCCGCGCTGCTGCCAACGCCGCTCTTCGCGGTCCCCGTGGCAAACTGCAGCTCCTCGCGGCTTTCTACGCTTCTAATTTCTTTTATTTTAATTACTGTTCCCGTCGTCAGAGCAGACCCTATGGGACACTTTCCTCCCTCTTCTCGGGTCTGTACGCTGCCCGGCTTCGTAGCACCGGCCGCGCCCTGTGTGCTCCACCCTCTCTCTCTCCTCTTCCCGACAACGCTGCTCGGCCCCGTTGAAAAGCCACCCGATTGAGCTCTAGCCCGCCGCAGCACAGGAAGTATCAGTGTACTACCTGCCACAAGCCCGATAGCTAGAACACCATAGACTGGATAACCAAGCCCAGCTCTCGACAGCCTCTCCTGCAAATCTTCGAATTCGATGAATCAGAGGGCGGCTGCCCACGGTCGACGCCCGTTTCTTCTGTTTTTTTTTCTTTTTGGATTTCTTCCTTCTGGCCTCGACCTCTAACAACTTCACTTCAGGGATGGATCCCCGTGAGGTGGTGCAGAACTGTAGGTAAGTTCGGATCTGTTCGTCGCCAGTGTAACGTCCGTGTGTAATTGAGACACGGACTGCAGGAGTTGGTTATAACAGGTGTTTACTGAATGGAGACAAAACTGGAACTACTATACAAAGTTACTACACAGGCTTATATACCGGGGTGGTCACTACTGGTACTGCAGTATACAGGGGCTGCAGAATATAGTTCCTTCTTCAAATACATACACTACAACCTCCAGTAAGGGAAAAGACAAAAAGTACTTAAAAAATTAATACTGTACATTTGTACGGTGTTGTAAGTTTATGTGCTTATAAATGATTCATGTTTTTAAAATAGTTCAGTGTTGGCCTAGTCAGCATGAAGATAATTCATTGGAAGGAAAGATCACAGGGAGAAAGTGGCATGCAAGTACATAGTGGGGATGCAGGGATCAGGGAGTTCAGGCATCACATGACCCGATGCCCAATCGAGGATATGAAAGG
Source organism: Somniosus microcephalus (assembly GCF_052327205.1). Classification (NCBI taxonomy): domain Eukaryota; kingdom Metazoa; phylum Chordata; class Chondrichthyes; order Squaliformes; family Somniosidae; genus Somniosus; species Somniosus microcephalus. The sequence goes on from NC_140999.1 coordinate 156,287,888, forward strand.
GGGAGCACAACACAGTGACCAGAAATAGTTAGGTAGGTAGGGCCTAGCACTAGGCTCAAGGCCAGATAGCTAGGGAGTAGCTAGGCCATGGCCCAGGGCCCTAAACAAGGGCAGTCATAAATGGGTTGGGTGGGAAGGGGAGATCACTGCAAGCAGCTATCGGCATCCAAGGTGCACAGAAAATTGATTTTTAAAAATCAAATAGGTGTTAAACAAAAGGAAGATATCCCAAAATACCTGAAAATCACAGATTAAGCTACAGCCAAAATTAGGGTCAGTGAATTCTGAGCAGATTTTTGCATTAATTTTCCTTAAACTGTGTGTTCTTATATATCTAATAATAATAAATACCTTGTCCCTCCGCTTGGCTGATTAGATGAAGCACCACTATTACAAAGGCAAGAATGCATCTCTTTTGTACGGTCATGGCAAAATCAGGAAACAGCACAAATCCTATCAATAAAAAGGATATACACTGAATTAGTTTTTAACTGACTATGAATCTATGCAAGGTTCTGGATGGGAACATTCGCTTGATAATTGAAACACAAAAGAGATTCATACACGAGCTGAGTTTTCATGTAGGTCAGCCTAGCCACACCAGAATCTCCAAAACTCAACTCATCCCACGGTTTGATCATACATCATGTGGTTGGTCAACCCTGTCCAGCCAGACTCATATTGTTCAACATTAGACTTCACCTAGTACAATCTGCATTTATAATATGACATGCAATAAAAATACTTACTTACCTCAATGAAAAAGGAACACACCAACAACAATTGGTAAAAATAAATGACCTGTGTTTCTTGTATATCAAAATTATGTTCTGCATTATATGAAAATCATATCTTAGACCTATACCTGGAATGTAGTAATATGAATGTTTCTCAAACTATTGTGTTATCTTTTCAGCTTGTTGAAGATATTTAGGGGGAAAAATTTGTTAGTGACATTTTGGGTCGCTAACATCGCCTGGGCGCTAAATTTAGCACCTGACAAAAAATAGCGCCGGCGATCGCTAACTTCAGTTTTAGTGCCCCAAGAGGGAGGTGGAACACTAATTCAAGCGTTTCACTTCCTTCTTAGAGCGCTAACCCCGAATATCGGGGCATTGCGTTCTGCAGCGCTACGCACTGGGCCACATAGCACTGTCGCATGAAAGGGCTTTTCCCCTCATTAAAGGGGAAGGCCCAAGCCCACAACTCTGCGGGGCCCTACCTGGACCACCGGGGAGTGGGGTGCTGTGCCAGCTGCCCGGCACTCGAGGAATTCCGGGCTGCCAGTTCGCGGCACGGACCTAGCGTTCAAAAATGCAACGGGCCGTGACAAGTAAGTCGGCCAATTTTTGTTTCCCTGCCCACCAGCTCTCCTTTAGTTAGCGCCCTGCGAGCCTCCTGCCACTCCATCCCCGCCCCCTGAATCGGTCGCTGTCATCACCCAGCACAGATTCAGGGGGCGCGGTCCAATTTAGCAGGCGGGACAAAAACGAGGTGCTCCGCACAATGATCACCTGCGCAGTGGAGCGGGGCGCTACTGGTTACCGCCGCTGCTAAAAACTCCTGCTGAGTTTAGCGGGAGTTGTTAGCGGCGCCCACCTGAGCGAAAAGTCGTTTGCGCCCCATTAACGCCCCCCGGGGGGTGCTAAAGGCGCAAATGCACCAAATTTTTAAAAGGTACGCAAATATTACTTGTCCAAAACAGTTATTTTTGTTAAGTGAATTTTTGAGCTCATCAAGGTGAGGAACATCAGTGCAGGGATGTTAGATCTAAACACTTTTGAACTCTATGTCAGCATTGAGCACTCTAAGGCATGACATTGTTGAGGTTAGATGTAGAATCAAGCTCCCGCTTTACTGCCTCAACTCCAGCCTCATAACATAACTCTCTACAACATCAGTGTGACTCAATCGCATCAGCCTTGGCTTAGTAGTAGCGCACTTACCTTTGGCTCAGGAGGTTGTGGGTTCAAGCCCCACTCCAGGACTCGAGCATCATAATTTAAGCTGACTCCTCAGTTTAGTACTGAGGAAGTGTGACCCTGTTGCAGCTGCCTTCTTTCAGATGAGATGTTAAACAGAGGCCCTCTCAGGTGGATGCATAAAATCCCACAGAATTCTCCTGGTGTCCTAGCCAATATTTATCTCTCAACCAACAAAACAGATTATCTGGTCCCTTATCTCATTGGTGTTCCTGGGACCTTGCTGTACACAAACTGGCTGCCGTGTTTCCCTACATTACAACAGTCACGACACTGTACTTAATTGGCTGTGAAGAAATTTGGGAGGTCATGAAAGTGCTATATAAAGACATCTCTGTAGAAATTTGACCACGTTTGCCCATTTTACAGGCATAAAATGGATGCAATAAAACCCAATTTCAGGGACCAACGTCCTGTGCCCCAAGGACTCCTGAAAGACACCTAACCCAAAATTGGGTTGGCCGATTTTTCAAACGTTCCTAGCAACCCATATGTAAATGAGGGGCCTACCATCTGTTTTAGGATTCCTCAGGAAATTAGTGTCTTGAGGAGCAGGACAGGCACCGGGCATGCTCCGCTCAGCTTCACCTGGTTTGGTTGTGGCCTAGGAACCAGCTGCCACTGAAAAGTCGAGTTTTAGTAACATTTTTTTAATTCATGTGGAGCCGTGAAGGTTTTTAATTTTTATCTCTTACCATTTTCAAAGCTGAGAATATGCAGCAAGATGTACCAGTTGGAGGTAGATATTCGGCGGTAGAGTTTCTGCTTTGGATGCAATCGGGAAATTGCACCCAAAATTGTGCTGGTTAGGTTACAGTTCAAGCTTCCGATAAAATTAATTTGCATAATCACAAACGTAAAATCTTCCAGTGCAATCGGGCAGCGTAGTAGAACGTAATCACTGTTTTTTCAAAGTATTACAAAGTATTCCTTGATGTATTTAAGAGTATTAACCTGGTACAGTACGCTACACAAGAAGTTATTACACAAAATTAGGACTCATGGGTTTCGGGGTAATATATTAGCATGGATTGAGGATTGGTTAATGGACAGAAAACAGAGAGCAGGAATAAACGTAACTTTTTCAGGTTGGTAGGCTGTAACTAGTGGGGTACCGCAAGGATCAGTGCTTGGGCCTCAGCTATTTACAATCTATATTAATGATCTAGATGAAGAGACTGAGTGTAACGTATCCAAGTTTGCTGATGATACATAGGTGGGAAAGTAAGCTGTGAGGAGGACGCAAACAGGCTGCAGAGAGATATAAACAGGTTGACTGAGTGGGCAAGAACATGGCAAATGGAATACAATGTGGGGAAGTTTGAAGTTATCCACTTTAGTAGGAAAAACAAAAAAGCAGAATATTTTTTGAATGGTGAGACTGGGAAATGTTTGCACTCAGAGGGACCTGGATGTCCTTGTATATGAATCACAGAAAGTTAACATGCAGGTAGCAAGCAATTAAGAAAGCAAATGGTATGTTAGCTTTTGTTGCAAAGGGATTAGAGTATAAGAGTAAAGAAGTCTTACTACAGTACAATTATACAGGGCATTGATGAGGCCACACCTGGAGTATTGTGTACAGTTTTGGTCTCCTTACCTAAGGAAGGATATACTTGCCATAGAGTGACTGCAACGAAGGTTAACCAGACTGGTTCCTGGGATGAGGGGATTGTCCTATGAGGAGAGATTGAGCAGACTAGGCCTATATTCCCTAAAGTTTAGAAGAATGAGAAGTGATCTAATTAAAACATATTAGGCCTAGAAATTCAGTGGGCTGTGTAGTGTATGTAACCTGTGCCACCTTAAGAGGATACCTTAAGGTGATGGACTACTTTCTGATGGCTCCTGTACATTGTAGTACCGGTGGTGACCACACCGGTATATAAACCCTGTGGAGCAAAGTGTATTTCAGTTCAGCCCTGACCCTCAGTTACTAAAGACCTGTTTAAGTATTCTGTAGTCTGTGTCCAGTTATTCAGCATAACTACATTTGAAAGCACAGACTCAACAGTGGCGACGAGTCCGATCGTACCTAGCGGCAGTTTTGCATCCAAGGAAGCTTCGTCCTCAGAACGGGCGTCGAAAAGGGGCATCCGCCCTCAACATCCTGCTGAGCACTGCATCGCACGGGAGGCCATCGGGAACCCGGGTTGGTTTGCTGGCCACTAAGTCCACCATCAGCAACAGGCAGTGATCATCCCTTCTACGACAGCGGCGGGTAAGCCCGATCGAGCGGTACGGAGGGGAAGTCGGCCGAGTTGTCAGTGGGAGAAGGGGAGGGAAAACGAAGAAAAGGGCGGAGAACACGACCGCAGCCGGTGTCAGGGGCCGGACTGCAATCGGGGCAGAGACGCGCAGCAGCCAGAAAAGCGTTGATGTCCACAAGGACCGCGGGAGCGGAGGGGAACAAGAGCAGCAGCGTCGGGGGAAATAAAGGACCGCTGGGAGGCGAGAACGGCAACAGCGCGGTAATCGCCATTTTAGTCGGCGGGGGAAGAAGACAAGCACGGGAAAAGCCGCCAAGCGCGGGAAGCTGCCATTTTGAAAAATAAAATAAAATAAAGGAAACTCAACAAGGATGCCAAAAACGGGTAACATCACTGCTTTTGATAGCGATGTGGAAGATTGGGCCACTTATGTGGAACGCGTTGAAGTTTACTGTACAGCGAATGAGGTACCGGTGGATAAGAAAGCACTAACCCTATTAAACTCGATGGGTGCGAAGACGTACGGGTTATTAAGGCACCCTGTAACACCAGATAAACCGGTAGGAAAGAGTTTCGCGGATATTGTTACTATCCTGCAAGAGCATTTAAACACCACGCCGCTGCTGATAGCGGAACGATTTAAATTTTACAAAAGAATTCAACGTAAAGAGGAAAGCAACGCTGAATTCTTAATCGAACTGCGCAAGTTATCAAAGTACTGTCAGTTCGGTACAGGACTAGCAGACGCTCTGAGAGATAAGTTTGTGTGTGGGCTACTAAGGGAAGGAACCCAGAAGCGACTGCTAGAGGAAAAGGATCTTAAGCTGGACAAAGCTTTCAGCATTGCAGCATCGCATGAGGCAGCAGCACGAGGCACTGCAGAAATGCAGCAAAGGCCATTGGAATTCAGCACCAATGAAATGGCATTGGGCGCAGTAAAGTGCTATCGTTGCGGAAGGACAATGCATGACCAGAACCAGTGCTGGTTCAAAGATAAAGAATGCAGGCAATGTGGCAAACTTGGTCACATAGCGAGAGTATGCCGGTCAGGAAAGAAGACCAGCAGCAAAAAGTCGCCGCAGGAGAAGTACAAAAAAGTACACAAGGTGACAGAGAACAGTTCGGATGAACAGAAGACGGATTCAGACTCCAGCAGTAAGGAACTGGGTTGTCTAAAAATACATAATGTGGGTAACACAGCAGACCACCAAACTATCTGGGTCATGCTTCGGATAGCAGGAGTCCAAGTGAAGATGGAATTGGACACTGGATCGGCATTGACGGTCATGAATAAGCAAGATTACAAAAGGTTATTCTCACACATTCCCCTAAGGGATACGGAGATTGTATTGAAAACATACACAGGGCAAAGAGTATACCCCATCGGAAAGATAAAGGTAAAGGTGGTCTACAATGGTAAAGAAAGTCAGGAAATGGACTTGTATGTGTTACCTGAGGGAGGTCCGCCACTACTAGGATGGGAATGGATCCGGAGAATAAATGTGGACTGGCATTCCTTACAAGCACTAACTGTAGATTCCTGTAAAGAGGACGACGTCAAACCTAAACGACTGTCCAAAATATTGGACGATGCTAAGGAGGTGTTCCAACAGGGACTGGGAACACTGAAAGGAATTACGGCAAACATCAAGGTTGAAGAACATGCAAACCCAAAATTTTTCAAAGCCAGACCGGTACCTTATACGATACGACCTGCTGTGGAAGCAGAGCTGGAAGGGCTAGAACGTTCAGGAGTACTGTCAAAGGTGGACTGGAGCGAATGGGCCACACCCATTGTTCCCGTCATGAAGCGTTCGTTGAGCAACAAGCCGGGGGAACCTGGGAAGGTTCGCATCTGTGGCGATTTCAAGATCACTGTTAATCCGGTTCTTCACACGGTGCAATATCCGCTTCCGCGGATTGAGGATATCTTCGCTTCGCTGTCTGGCGGGAAACACTTCACCAAGATAGACCTGGCGCAGGCGTACCTACAGATGGAAGTTGATGAAGCGTCACGCCAGTATCTCACGATCAACACACATAAGGGCTTATATCGGTATAATAGACTGGTTTTTGGAGTGGCATCGGCTCCAGCGATTTGGCAAAGGGCCATGGAGCAGGTATTGCAGGGAATTCCAGGCACTCAATGCTACCTGGACGACATTCTGATTACAGGAGATGATGATAAGGAACACCTCGCGAATTTGGAGCAGGTGTTCACCAGATTGAAAGAATATGGACTCAGAGTTAATCGCCAGAAATGTGAGTTCTTTCAGAAGCGAATCTCGTACTGCGGCCACGTCATTGACCAGGAGGGGCTTCATAAGTCACCTGACAAGATCGAAGCTGTTGTGAAAGCTCCCGCTCCGGAAAATGTATCCCAGTTGAGGTCGTTCCTTGGGTTGATTAACTATTACCACAAGTTTCTTCCAAATTTATCCACGGTGTTACACCCGCTGAACGCTCTTTTGCAAATGGGAGTACCATGGAAGTGGAGCGAGGACTGTAAGCGGGCTTTTCAAAAAAGCAAGGCACTGATCACCTCTAAGGAAGTGTTGGCTCACTTTAACCCAACGCTGCCTATTCGCTTAGCTTGTGATGCTTCTCCATATGGTATCGGGGCAGTGCTCTCACATAAGTTGCCAAATGGCTTGGAAAGGCCAGTCGCGTTCGCATCCAGATTGCAGAGCGCAACTATGCTCAGATAGATAGGGAGGTTCTCAGCCTCGTGTGGGGAGTTAAGAAATTTAACCATTACCTGCAAGGCCAAAAGTTTACGCTGCTGACAGATCACCAGCCGTTGGTTTCCATTTTTAACCCTAAGAAGGGTGTTCCGGTTATGACGGCGCAGAGGCTTCAGAGATGGTCCCTTTTCCTAGGGGCACATCAATATGATATCGAATTCAAAGGTACAAAGCAACATGGTAATGCTGATGGGCTGTCGCGCCTTCCACTACCTACAGCGGAAGAGGCACCGGCAGTTGACCCTGTCGAGATATTTCACTCGACCATCATCGAATGCTTACCAGTCACTAATGCGAGTATTGAGAGAGAGACCCGAAACGACCCGACACTGTCTCAGGTCTACGATTTGACAGTGAAGGGATGGCCAGCACATGGCGAACCACTGTTACCTGCATTCTCAGCCAGACGAGAACAGCTGTCCGTCTGTCAAGGAACATTGATGTATGGAACAAGGGTGATTATTCCTCCTAAATTAAGGGAGAGAGTTCTGAAGGAACTGCATGAAGGTCATCTGGGGGGAGTCAAGATGAAAAGCCTTGCTAGGGCTTATGTGTGGTGGCCAGGTATCGACAAACAAATAGAGGATCTGACTAAAAGCTGCTCAGGGTGCCAAAAAGTTCAAAACGCACCTCCAATTGCACCGCTGCATCCGTGGGAATGGCCTTCAACCCCATGGCAACGTGTGCATATCGACTTTGCAGGTCCATTCATGGATTCCATGTTTTTGATAGCGGTAGATGCACATTCTAAATGGCCAGAAGTGATTAAGATGTCGACCACTACCTCTGAAAAGACGATCGCAGTTCTAAGAACCATATTTGCAAGGAATGGGTTGCCGGAACAAATATGTTCAGACAACGGACCACAGTTCGTGTCAGAAGAATTCCAGAAATTCATGAAAAAGAATGGGGTGAAACACTATACATCTGCCCCATATCATCCGGCTACCAATGGGTTGGCCGAGAGATTTGTACAAATGTTCAAAAAGGCGATAAAGGCCATGAGCGAAGACCATATTCCACAACACAAGGTGGACAATTTCCTGATGGCATATCGAAACGCCACACATGCAGTGACAAATCAAAGCCCTGCCATAATGTTCTATAACAAGAGGTTGCGGTCCCGGTTGGATTTGTTAAAACCAAATGTGCGTAGGGAAGTCGAAAACAAGCAATTCCAGCACGTAAATAACAAGGCCACTCGGAGTTTCGAAATAGGACAACCAGTGTTGGCCAGGGACTATAGGAATGATAAATGGCAATCCGGAACAATTCGTGCCCGACAAGGACCCTTGATGTACACGGTAGACGTTGGTGAGAACGTAATACGACGTCATGCTGACCAACTTGTGGAATCGAGAACAAGGGTCGACCCCATGTCTACGGCAGAGACACCAGTTGAAGAAGTTATTGAGCCTGTAGCATCTACCTCAAACTCGAACGTACATGATGATGTTCAATCCATAGGAGATCAAATGGATGAGTCACCCCAGCAACGAGTACCAGAGACCCCTGAAAGGCGTTATCCGGCCCGGATCAGGAGGCCTCCTCAGAGACTGAATCTTTGAACAGTTTGTGTGAAAGTTGTATATATGTTATCCATGTTATGTTTAAATTGGGGTGTACACTGTTAAGCTAAAAGGGGAGGAATTGTAGTGTATGTAACCTGTACCACCTTAAGAGGATACCTTAAGGTGATGGACTACTTTCTGATGGCTCCTGTACATTGTAGTACCGGTGGTGACCACACCGGTATATAAACCCTGTGGAGCAAAGTGTATTTCAGTTCAGCCCTGACCCTCAGTTACTAAAGACCTGTTTAAGTATTCTGTAGTCTGTGTCCAGTTATTCAGCATAACTACATTTGAAAGCACAGACACAACAGGCTCCGCCACCCGTGATCGCCCTAAGAGGGCACTTAGTGTGTTGTACGCCACTGGCCATGCCTCCTGCTAAATTTAGCGGGAGGCTAATGGCGGCGCTAGCCGTTAGCGCTGTGCCGCTACCGATGATGTTGTCGGTGTGCACAGCGCCCCGCTACCGCCCCGATCGCAAAATTTACGACCGGTTAAGGGGGGCCTACCTGCGGCAGTAGAGGCGCTGAGGTGTGGGGCGGCCATTTTTTTTGCTGGCCGCCTGCCAGCACCTCTCCGCGCCGCCGTCCCTGGCCTCCTGAGCACCCCCCGCGGAGTGCCGGCTGTGTCCCAAGAGCCCGGCACTTCTCCTCAGTGCCGGGCTCTTTTGCCAGCACTCGCGCTCTTTGAGCGCGCTGCAGCAGGGCCCTCCCCTTTAAGAAGGGGAGGAAGGCCTGCAGTACCGCAGCGCGCCGTGCCGCAGCGTGTGGCGCTGCGGCACGTTGCGCTGCGATCTTCAGTTGCAGCGCCCCAAGAGGAATGCGGGGCGCCTCAAGTAGCGCTGCACTTCCCTCTGGGGCGCTGAAAGTGAATTTGCAGCAGGCGGCCGTGACTACTTCCGGGGCGGTACTTCCGGTGCCCTGGCGAAACAGGGCGCCACTGAATTTCTAGGCCATAAAATTTTTAAGGGGCTTGACAGGGTTAATGCTGGGAAAATATTTCCCCTGGCTGGGGAGTCTAGAACACGGGTTCACAGTCACAGAATAAGGGGTAGGCCATTAGGACAGAGATGAGGAGAAATTTCTTCACTCAAAGGGTTGTGAATCTTTGGAATTCTCTACCCCAGAGAGCTGTGGATGCTCAATCGTTGAGTATATTCAAGACAGAGGTTGATTAATTTTTTGGGAACTAAGGGATATGGGGATAGTGCAGGAAGGTGGAGTTGAGGTAGAAGATCAGCCATGATCTACTTGGGTGGCGGGGCGGGCTCAAGGGGCCAAATGGCCCATTCCAGCTCCTATTTCTTATGTTCTTATGTTCCAAAACAGCTGAAAATAAGTGTCCAGTCCTCCATCTGTGTGTAACCTGATTTAAAATCACTGAAAATGACTTAACATAAACTACATTGAACCATTTACCAATTTCATTGATGTACACTAGTCCGTTTCTTAGTAAATTAAGTATTTTTTGATGTGAAAATACTTTCAAAACGTGCCTACCGGTGTCTGTATGCCTAAGAAAATCAGCGCAATTTGAAGAGCCTTCCCGAACCAGCACAATCAGCGGAATCTCGCAATGTCGACCTGGGGGCATGGCCAGTTTTGAGGGCGTGGCCAGTTTTGTGGGCAAATTGAATCTTGAACCAGATTCTAGGCGTAACTCACTTTTGTTTAAAATTCCCCGATCGTTTGCGCTGGATTGGCCGATTCCACATGGATTACACTGATATTACCAGCCTAAACGAGCGGAGATTCTACCCCTTGATATTTCACAGTACTGGGGAGGGTGAGTGAGGTTTGGCTGAACTGGATGGCAGGCCAGGGTTTTCATCGCACTAGGGATAATCCTAGGTTTTGCTAACACTGGGGCATGGTGTAGGGATTTGGTAGCATTGTAGGATGCTCCTGGGATTTGGCAGAACTGGGATAGTGGTTCTGGTGTCTGGCAGCACTGTGATGGAGCTGCCAGGGTTTAGCAGCTTTGGTGGATACTCAGGTCTGGCATTACTGTGAAGGGCAAACCTGGGGTTTTGCAGAACTGGGTGGGGGTGGCATAGAATGTCAGGTTGGCTTACTGGTAGATTCCTCATGCGGAAAGGGTCACGGCACATCGGAGACAAAGCTGACAGGCAGGAGCCTGGTGGTTAAAGGGGGCCAAGGCAATTTGGGTCCTGTTTTGCTGGGCCTCCATCCTCTACAAAGCTACTAGAACCTGCCCTCCTCCCCCCTATAGAACCAGATGACAGAAATCCTCTCAATATGCTAGACTCTGGTCTTCCCAGTGCTCCTAAACTTCCTCCTTAGTCCTTGGGGTCCTGAAGATCCCTCTTCCCTGGAATTACCACTGCGTTATTTCAACACCCCTTCTCGGTACTCACGAATGTCTAGACTACAACCCAGTGTTCCTAGAACCCAAGATTCCGCTCCCGTTGCCCATTGTCTCAGAACCACCTGCAATGCTCATAAATCCTCTGATGTGTCTCAGTTTTCCCAGAACTCCTCTCTGCAGTGCTCCAAGACCCTGGAACGCCTCTCAAAAAACTGCTGGACTCCATCTTGGAGTTAAGTTGATGCTGACTTTCACTCGTACACTTTATCACATCATCTGAACTCTTCATTATATTTCTGTGCTGCAGCTAGTTATCCTAAATTAATTTGTGCTAACATTTGAGAATATTGCATCCACAAGAAAAGAAGATGCAATTGTTACCTACTTATTTTTCTTCATCCAGCTAAGTTTAATAACCAGTTCCATTACTATTCAGTATCCAACATGTTTTGTTCCTATCAAAGTACAGTTTATGTTTTAATGTGGGAACTATTACACTGTCTTGATTTACTGAGTTTATACCCAGTAACAGCCAGCTCAATTGATGTCAACATAACACTCCAGTGCACAGAAACAGGTGATGCCAGTATATCTACTAATGTCATCCCTTGAACTGCTTCAGTACATCACTTCACTTTGTATGCAGTGAAATGTGATTGATAAAACAACATTAATACAATCTGATGGAAATTATTTGGAAAAATAATTGAATTTGAAATTCATCATTTAATTTTTAAAATTAACCTACTCCCTTTTAATTATTTCTCAGCAACTACTTGCTCCACAATCACACAAACTTCATAATACTTTGTTATTTTCTCCTTTGATTTCTCAAAAGGATTACATAGGATATACAGCACAGAAACGGGCCATTCGGCACCCATGCTTTTCAACGTTTACACCAGTGACCTGCTCGAAACAGAGTCCTGCAAGTTCGTATACACTGATGACATTGCCTTGGCCACGCAAAACATGAATTTGTCCATCATCGAAGAGATCCTAACCAGGGATTTACAGAGGATGGAGGCCTACTTCCGCCGATGGTGACTTTGGCCGAACCCGCAAAAGACCATCGCCTCGACATTCCACCTCAACACGCATCAAGCAATCCAAACTTTGAAAGTTTCCTTTTGCGGCGCAGTGGTAAACCATGCTAAAAGAAACTCCTATTTGGGCGTCACGCTTGATCGCACTCTGTCATATAGACAACATCTCCAGAACCTTGGGAAGAAACTAAAGAGTAGGGTCAACTTGATCCAGAAACTCGCCGGATCCACATGGGGAGCAGACGCTCAAACCCTCCGTACGGCAGCACTCACCCTGGTGTACTCTACAGCAAAGTACTGCTCTCCGGCATGGCTATCAAGTCCGCATGTCAAATCCATTGATGTCCAGCTGAATTCTACTATGAGAATTATCACCTTTTATCAACACCAACACCTTAGCTGCCCGTGCTTGCAAACATTGCACCACCACACCTATGCAATGAATATGCAGTCTCTAGGGAACACAACTGCTACACCAGCAAAGACATGCTGATCCAGGCAGACTTGAACAACCTACCACCAACCCGTCTCAAATCATGAAGGCCATTTTGGACCATCAGCCTTGATGACCGATGGCAAAATGCTTGGAAGAACTGCGACATACAGAATGGATTCCTTATAGAGGACCCCACAGTACAACCTGAAGGATCAAACCTTCCTTGCAAACAGTGGACAACCATCAACTGCCTCAGAATTGGTCGTGGTAGATGCTGCCACCTTCTCCATAGATGGATGATTAAAGCATCCCCATCATGCAACTGTGGAGCTCCTAATCAGACCCTGGAGCACATCATTGAGCCCTGCCCTCAGAGGAAATTTGCAGACAACCTGCAAGATATCCACGCTGTTGCACCGGAAGCTTTGGCCTGGATATCTAACTTAGATATTGAAATTTGATTTGCTTTGCTACTGCCATACGAAAGAAGAAGAAGAAGAAGATTCGGCCCAACCAGTCCGGCGTTTATGCTCCACTCGAGTCTCCTCCAGTCTTTCCTCATCTAACTCTATCAGCATAACCCTCTATTCCCTTCTTCCCCATATGCTTACTAACCGCCCCTTAAATGCATCTATACTATTCGCTTCAACCTCTCCGTGTGGTAGCGAGTTCCACATTCTCACCACTCTTTGGGTGAATAGTTTCTTCTGAATTCCCTGTTGGATTTATTGGTGACGATCTTATATTGATGGCCTCTAGTTATGCTCTTCCCCACAAGTGGAAACATTCTCTCTGTATCCACTCTATCAAAACCTTTCATAATTTTAAAGACCTCTATTAGGTCACCCCTCAGCCTTCTCTCCCAGCCTGTTCATCCTTTCCTGATAGGGCTGCAGCTGCACTACACAAACACTGCAAGATGTGCACAATTTTAAAAAAAGCTCTGAAACTGAGCTAATAAAGCACCAACTCCCCAGGGAAATGTATTTTTGTAGTAACACATATCATTGCAACATTGAAGTAAAGTAGTAAAGAAATCGATGACTGTGCGTGAACATAGAATTCTGTGATAAGGCAACAGAATCAAAGATAATTAAAACTGTTTTGACCTTTTAAATCTTATTCTTGGTGTGTTCAGCCCTACACTCTGCAACTTTCTCCCCATCCCCTCCCTCTACTTTGTTTCATCCTTCCCCACTTTCAAAAGCCTCCTTAAAACCCATCTCATCAGCTATGCCTTTAATCACCACCCCAACCCCTCTGTTGCTCAGATCCAACCACAAACTGTGAAACGCCTTGGGACGTTTTGCTACATTAAAACGTTAAATTACTGGTAATATATTAAAAGTCTTGAATATAACATGTACTTCCTGTAAATTAAAATTATAGCTAGAATTAAAAAGATTGCAAACAACCAAATAGGAGGCATCAAGAGAACTCAGATGTCTGGCATTTTCGACTTTATAGATGAGTGGCCATCATAAGCACAAGCTTTCCAGCAGTGGTACTGGTGGAGTAACAAACATGAGCCAGTTGGCATTCATGCCATCAGCAGTTTAATAACCATTACCTAGTAAGGCTGAAGAAATCGGGCCATATATGCGGTCCCAATAGTTGCAAACCTTGCTTCTGCCATTACAATACAAGCAGTTCTGTGTCTGAATGTAAAACTTCCTGGCCCTTTATATTTCCCCCATTTTCTCATAACAGATCTCTAATTAGGCAGTAATAAGATTCAAAAAATGTTTTTTCATTTCCCCATTGATAATAATGCACATTTGTTCAGGACGTTAGGCTGAGGAAAACTGGCCCCCGTGGCCTCTGTACTGAGTGCTCTTTCACAATAGTCAATGAACATCTTATTCGCTCTAATGTGGTCAGAAGCTTTGATGTTCCAGCCACACTCATTTAAATGAAGAGTACTGACTTGGCTTTCAAGAACTTGGCTCACATTGGTTCTCCTTATTTCAGCTGTTGCATAATCTTTGATATTGTGAATACTGACTTTTATTTCTGTGCTTGCTTTAATTTAGTAAAAAAGATTGCATTTCTATTTTTACTAACTGACAACTTTGTTATTAGTGCTTTCAAATCAGTTTTCCAGTGATTGAGGAGTCTAGAACAAGGGGACACAGATATAAGATTAAATGTAAGAGATTTAGGACAGTGAGCAGGAGAAACTTGTTTTTACGCAGGGTTGTGAGGCTGTAGAATGCTCCACCAGAGTTAGTGATTGAAGCAGAGACCATGTCAAAATTTAAGAATAGGTTAGAAAGCTGGTTGAGAATCGGGGATAGGGGAATAGGGTGAGGCCATGGGATTAGAACTACTGCTCATATGGAGGATAAACACCAACGTGGACTGGTTGGGCCAAACAGCGTATTTTCTCGTTAAAAATCTGTGGCCGAGATTTTGCTCACCTCAGCAGGTCTGGGACGGGCAATGGCAGTGGCGGGTTGTGGCCTCATTGCTGGCTCCATCCCACTGCCTAAAATGAATTTCCGTTGATAGGGCTTGTTAAGCCCTCCCACCGCATTTCCCAGCCCAATTAGAGGAAGCGGGTCTGGTGGTGTCATTCATGATGCGTCATCAGCCGGTTTCCTTAAAGGGACCATGCCCACTTTAGTGTTGACATTTGTACTGTCAGTGTTCTAAAGCACTGAAGTGCTGTAAACACTGACAATGACTGCACAAAGGTGCAGGGCTGCACCCAGGTTCTCCCATGGCTCTCTCCATATGCTTATGGAGGGAGTCACAGCATGCAGGGAGGTCCTCTTCCCTTCCCATGAACGGAAGAGACCTCCCCAGGAGACCAACACAGTCTGGTTGCACATTGCGGAGGAGGTCACAAGGAGGATGTCATCAGGAGGACCTGGGTGCAGTGTGTGGTGTATGTAACCTGTTCCACCTTAAGAGAACTTAAGCCTGTTCCACCTTAAGAGATGTACTACTTTCTCTGGCTGCTGTATACGTAATACCGGTGGTGACCACCGGTATATAAGCACTGTGTAGTAATATTGTATTTTAGTATAGTCCTGACCTCCAACCAGTAAAGACCTGTTGAACTTTAATCTTGTAGTCTGTGTTAGTAATTCCAACTAGAACATACAGACTTAACAGTGGCGACGAGTCCGATTCTTACCCTGCGGCAGTTTATATCCACGGCGGCTTCGTCCACAGAACGGACGTCGAAGAGAGGCTTCCACCCTCATCACCCTGCTGGGAGACACGTCGCGTGGCAGACATCGAGAAACCAGAGTGCAGAAGACATCCTGAACTCGAAGCCTCCATCAGCGGCTGTCAACTATCTTCTTTCTACCTCGGTGGTGGGTAAGCCGGGCAGCGACGCGACCAGAAAGTCGGCCGCGTTGGCTGTACAGACGGGGAGGGAAGACGGAGGAATAAGGGCAGTGAGATCGATCGCGACTGGAGATAAGGGCCGGGCCGCATTCGGGCCGAAAGGCGCAGCGCGGGGACATCGATCGCGGCTGGTGATAAGGGCCGGGCCGCATTCGGGCTAAAAAGGCGCAGCGTCTGGGGCAACTGAAGGCGCGAGAGCCGCGGTGAAGCGGAGACAGCGTCGGGGGACGGGTGAAGACCGCCAAGCGCGGGAAAACCGCCATTTTGTAGGCGGAGGATGAAGACAAGAGCGGGAAGCCGCCATCTTGGATAAAAATAAAAATAAATTAAATTGCAACGATGCCTAAACATGGGAACATTAATAACTTTGATAGCGACATCGAAGATTGGGCCATGTATGTAGAACGCATACAAAATTATTGTAAAGCAAATAAAATCCCAGATGAAGAGAAAGCACTAACATTATTAAACTTAATGGGTGCGAAGACGTACGGGCAATTGAAACACCTTTTATCACCAGATGAACCGGCGGATAAGACGTTCGAGGAGATTGTTACTGTCCTGAAAAATCATCTAAACCCCACGCCGCTGATGCTAGCGGAACGATTTAAATTTTACAGCAGAAGGCAGCTGAAGGATGAAAGCAATGCTGAATATTTAATGGAATTGCGTAAGCTAGCAAAGTACTGTCAGTTTGGAACGAGACTGACAGAGGCGCTACGAGATAAATTTGTGTGTGGTTTATTAAAAGAAGATACACAAAAGCGACTGCTCGAGGAGAATGAGCTGACGCTCGAGAAAGCGGTCACTATGGCAGCAGCACACGAAGCCGCAGCGAGAGGCACGGCAGTAATGCAGCTACGGTCACCGGAACTCAGTACAAATAAATTGGGTTTGAGTACTGTAAAATGTTATCGTTGTGGAAAGACAACGCACGATCAGAACCAGTGTTGGTTTAAAAACCAAGAATGCAGAACATGTGGCAGGCTTGGCCACATAGCTAAAGTATGCCGGTCAGGAAAGAAGACCAGCAACAAAAAGTCACCGCAAGGAAAATACATAAAGGTACACAAGGTGACAAAGAACAGTTCGACCGAACAGAAGTCAGATTCAGACGCTAGCAGTAATGAACTGGGTAGCTTAAGAGTACACAACGTTGGTAAGGATGCAGATCTCCAGACAATTTGGGTCACCCTTCAGATAGCAGGAGTCCAAGTAAAGATGGAATTGGACACTGGATCGGCATTGACGGTCATGAATAAGAAAGATTACAAAAGGTTATTCCAACATATTCCCCTACGTGATACGGAGATTATATTGAAAACATACACGGGGCAAAGAGTGTACCCCATCGGAAAGATAGAGGTAAAAGTGGTCCACAAGGGCGAAGAAAGCCAAGTAATGGACTTATGTGCTACCTGAAGGAGGTCCACCACTACTGGGACGGGAGTGGATTAGGAAAATGAATATGGACTGGCACTCCTTGAAGGCACTAACGGTAGATTCCGGGGAAACAGATGTCAAACCTAAACAATTGTCCAAAATATTGGATGATGCTAAAGAGGTGTTCCAGCAGGGACTGGGAACACTGAGAGGAATTACGGCAAACATCAAGATTGATGAACATGCACACCCAAAATTTTTTAAA